>NC_136883.1:18822771-20022771 GCF_949152265.1 Phoxinus phoxinus | reverse complement strand
CACACACACACACACACACACACACACACACACACACACACACACACACACACACACACACACTCCACTGGCAGGCATCCAGGGAATTCAGTGCCCGTTACCTGCTGCTATCCGGCCGTCAGCTTCCAGGCAACATGTCCTGACAGTAATACACTCCAGATCTGCAGCGCTCTGTGGATTTGACTGTAATGAAATTCTGAGAAAAAGTGAGTTTGGTTTTTCGGTTGCTCGTGTGGATTTGGCCGATGCAGGTTTTGTTCCTCCAGAGTGCTTTAACGCCTCTGCTTTATTAGATGAATTTTAACCATTTGCGTCTGTTTTGTCTACATTATAGTTGTGTTCAGCAAACCTCAGGCAGACTTATCTCCTCTACACGTGCACAGGATTATACGTTTCTCCAAACGCCTTGAAATCACACTGAACTCCAGAAAACACTAGACGCTTTCTGCTCAATCTGGCACCCTTCCACGTGCTTTCAAAACAATAACTTTATCATGGAAAAGATTGATCGCACAATTCTCCATGTGCCCAATGTGTTGCAACAGTTTATTTTCGCCATCTGTCTGAAATCAAATTAGTTTGTTCACAAATATCATACACTAGCCTTCAAAATGTCGGGGTCGGTACAATTTTTTTAATGTTTTTTGAAAGATGTCTCGTATGCTGCAATTATTTGATCTGAATGTAATACATTCCAGTGATGCACAGCTGAGTTTTCAGCATCATTTCTTCAGTCTTCAGTGTCACATGATCCTTCAGAAATGGATTTGATGCTCAAGAAACATTTATTATTATTATCAATGTTGAAAACTGTGGCTCTCCATGTTTTTGTGGAAACCGTGATGGATTTTTCCTGACACTGATTTCAGACACATCATGGCAATTTTTCACACATTTGAGATTTTGAAGTTTCAGTTTGTATGGTGGGCAGTTCATGTGAACTCAAGTGTAACTGCAGTTGGTATGAAAATAATCTGTTTTTATTTGCAGTTGTAAAGAAATATTGATGTCATAGAATTTGTATTCAATCAATTAATCTCATTAATCTTAGTTAAGGTTAATGTCTATATTCGCTGTTCACAAAAATTCACAAAAACTATTTTTTGCTACTAGCTGCATTGATGAACAGCTGCTGCTAGGACTACCGCAATTCAAACCCAAAAATACTGTGAGGAAAGACCTGCGGCAGCAGAAGGAGGGATGTGGAATCAAAGCAAGTGTGAAAACAGCCTGAATTGATTTGTCTTTGGGTTTTTTTGGGTGGTGGTTGTTGACAAACAGCTCCAGCACTCCATTGCTCGCTCTGAATAATTAGAAAGCTGCGGTGAAACACCAGCCAAGAAGTGCAGAAACGTCTGACGCTCCGGCATTGATGAAAGTGCCGAAAAGCGCACCTCAGACCACGGGGGTCTCTTCTCATTCTTACAAAACCAAGTCGGAACTATTGCATAACCACGCCGTCACTAAACTCAGTGACATTTTATAACTAGTTTTAACTGCCATCAGCGCAATCCGACAGAACACAATGTAAAGATGCAGAGGTTCCCCCGGCATTCGTTTTCTCCAAGCTCGTTTTGTGTTCGTGACCGTCCGCACATGCATGGCCTCTTCCTCTCACAGTGTAAATATACTGTGTTCCTTCATGCTAGAGCAGGCAGGCTGATAGCTTTACAGCCCAAGAACACATTTTCTCTGCCTGTTGCGGATTTTGCTCATGCTGCTAAATTATGACATATTTTGTCATTGGCGCTCATGACGATGGCACACGTTTTGGATAATGCTGCTGGGTTAATGAAGATGACTCACGTTGACATGTTTTTAACCATCCATCTCTGCCAAAGCTCCTCATCTAGAGTAAAAGGCCATTTGAAATATTAACAGGTGAAAAACATCCACCATCTAGAGATGTTTATCATAATGTTTCAGCAGAAACAGCTATTCAGTCAGATCTTACTCGCATACAAACTGATCTTGTGTTTTAACTAATATTTATGTTTGCTATATGCAATTTTTATGCTCTTTAGAGGATTGTGTTTGAGGTTGGGTATTGTTTAACTTTGAATTGTATCTAGTCCGATTATGATTCTTTTTAGTCCAGCTTTGATTCCAATAAGGTAAAAAAAATTAAGTCAAACACGTTTATTCTGTCTTTTTGCAAAACATTATTTTGCAGCTGAATACTATGAATAAAAACCAGTAGCCTAAAGAACACGTACACAGGAACCAGAGCAAAAACAGCTAGCCTAACTGATATACATTTCAAATACAGTAATACAATAAGAACAAAATAAATGTATTAGCAATAGCATAAATACATCTTTTGTGAGATAAAAGACTTGAGATAAAAGACTTGAGATAAAACTGACTGTTTACGATGACATTTTGGGTCTGTTTACACCTGGTCACTTCAGTATCTCTTCAGCAAGCTGCTGACCAGGTGACCTGGTGTAAATAGGCCCTTTGACATAATTTTGTTTGTATTTTTTTTTCTTCTCGTTCAAGCGTAACAAGACGCGAAAGATAACTCAATTCAGTATTCGCACACTATCTGAGAGGTGGATTTTTGTGCGTGCACTTCAGATGTGTTTTGGAGCACAGAAAACAGTGTGAGAGTACCAAATTGTGTTCTCTTTCACGTCTTCTTGCCCTTGAATGAATTTAAAATCACATTAAAATGCTCACACAGGAATCAATAAGCAGAATTGAAATGCACGTCTTATCGAATCCAGGGTTCTTGGACATTTGGAAGCAGTGTTTTGCCGAATCTTTACTCCTTGGCAAATTATTTCCCCTGTTGAAGCTGCTAACTGATTGCTTAATCCTAACCCCACACCCTAATCCTAACCCCGCCCCCTAATCCTAACCCCGCCCCTAATCCTAAACCCGCCCCGTAATCATAACCCCACCCCCTAATCCTAACCCCGCCCCCTAATCCTAACCCCACCCCCTAATCCTAACCCCACCCCCTAATCCTACCCCCCCCCCCCTAATCATAACCCCACCCCCTAATCCTAACCCCACCCCCTAATCCTAACCCCGCCCCTAATCCTAAACCCGCCCCGTAATCATAACCCCACCCCCTAATCCTAACCCCGCCCCCTAATCATAACCCCACCCCCTAATCCTAACCCCACCCCCTAATCCTAACCACGCCCCCTAATCATAACCCCACCCCCTAATCCTAACCCCACCCCACACCTAATCCTAAACCTACCTATTCTGGGGATTTTTAATTGTTGTTAATTTAGCAACTGGTAACATCACACTCTAATGCGATAAACTGAAATCAGTCTATAGCCACATCTATCATCTAAATTTTGATAATCTGTATTTATTTGGGATCTTTGTGTAAATACAAACTATATGTTTTGCAGGTTGTTCCAACTTATTTTTCTGTTATGCCGAAATATAGACCTATATAGTCCATCTTTCTGAGCTATGCTGTCTTTTCGCTTGCCTCTTTTCTTCAAATATATAGCTACAACTATAATCTTAATATATTTATCTTCACCTTCAAATATAATCTGAGTATTTATTCTGTGTTTGCAGGATAACTTCCCTGCTGGAAATCCAGAGAGACTCCAGGATTTAAAATCAACCGTCGACCTGCTGACGAGCATCACCTTTTTCAGGATGAAGGTACGACACACACACACACACACACACACACACACACACACACACACACACACACACACACACACACACACACACACACACACACACACACACACACACACACACACACACACACACACACACACACACACACACAGAGAGAGACACACACACACACACACACACACACACACAGAGAGAAGTATGTGGGCTATTTAACTGGAATTAAAGCAGTGTGACTCCACACTATGACTCAAACACACAATAAAAAAACCCTCATACATTTCATGAAAGCGAATTCTTTCAAATAAAAATATGAATGAAACTATCAGGGGGTTTTGTGACTTTCATGGGCAGTCAAAACATTATTGCAGTTGTTATTCAGTGTGAAGGACTTGCTAATAATTTCCTGCATTAAGTAGTCAAATATATTAAATGAAAAAAATAAATACATTTTCATAGTGCTTGCATCCTGATTGAAGTGTTAACCGTTACCCATCGAGGTGTTTGGCCAGGTGGCACATGTATTGGCCAATTAGCTCATGTAGTGTCATTTTAAATGGCAGTGTTTTGAAATGGCAAACATGTGACTATGTCAGATTGTTGTGTCTTATGCAGAGAACCGTGTTCAGTGCATTTAAAAAGTGCTATTTTGAATTGCAAAATGTGTGTAAAGCAGAAAATGTGACTTGGAGACTTGAGAGGAGGTTTTGCTCTCTGTGTGTCTGTTTAAATAATTGTTCTGTGCATGCCATTTTAGTGTGTTAGCAATTGGAAAAAACTGTAAATGTATGTAATACATCTCTAAATCCATTAAACTCCCGAACACTGGATAAACGTCTTTATCGAAAGACTGGGTGATTTATTAAGTAGGCTATTATGTCATGTAATATTTGGGGGAGCAGCATGCATTTTGATGAGAAAATGTCATTCAAGTGTCATACAATGTAATGTGACTATATATCAGCTTGAGGCACAAGTTAACATGAGTCCAGCTCTTCCCATAATGAAACAAAGAAGACTTTTGAATTATTCCTACATCAATTTGTACACGATAAGTTGCTTTAACGTTGCGCTGACTGCTTATCTTGACGCAGTTTGAGTCCTGTATCAAGTATAAGTCTATTGGCATTTTTGTCAAACAAACTTTTGCCATTACAAGCAATTAAATAGTTTTTTAATTTTTACAATAATATCAGCATCATGTAGTGCAAATGTTTCATTGTAATGGGCGTATTGCACAGGTTTCACGTCTGGCGTGAGGTCACAACTTAACACATAACCAGTTAAACCGTAACACCGGCTCCATCTGTTTATTTGGCAGGATATAAAACCTCAGATTGGGGTTTCTTAACTTATTTTAGGTGCAGAACGCCTCACAGCAACTTTGGAACAAGCAAAAATCAGTCGTAATCCAGACAAAGAGTAAAGATCAAGCGCCTAAAAACGTTGGTCTACGCGCGTTAATTCGAATAGTTTTTCCCCAATGGCAAAAACGGATATGAGGTTTTCGTGGGCATTTCCGGTAATGCCGACCAAGGCAATTACAGCAGTAATAGTAATTTAGGGTGTAATTGTCTTAATTGTCATGAAAAATAATGGCACAATGAAAAAAGATCTCTGAATAGCCATACAAATATGTGTCATTTTCTTTATGCTTATATATTTTGGGGCTGAAATATGACCCTGACGAGTTGACTTGACTTGCCCGATTGTGACTTTCTGATAGGCTATATTCATTCACAGCCGTTCTGATACAGATCTCGTGTTGATTGTCTCGAGCGTAATGAGCTGCTAATCACAGCTTTCATGCATTGAGAGAGTTCTGATGCGTTTCACTTCAGCGAGCACAGATAAAGTGAATATACTCTCCGATTGTTTTCATCTGTGTTCTGCTTCATCAGCTGCGAATGTAAAGCTGCACTTTTGCAGTGTGTAATGAAATATTTTTCACCGGCGCTGCAGGGTTTCAACGATTTCTCATTTGTTTGCACGAAATAAAAGAAATCTTTTGGCTCTTGAAATATGTTCTTGAGTCAAATTTATTTGAGCACAACAATAACAAGAACCACTTGTTCTGGGGGTCTCGTGGCAATACAAACGTCTTTGACTTATAGCTCAGCTCTGAGTGAGACAATACAGCCTTTTTTGAGAAGGCATTCAGAATATACTGATTTCTAGCTGTTGGGGAGCCGCGTCTGTGTCTGGAAATGTATTCAGAGCAAAAGTGCTTGTAAAATCACACTACTCAGAGCTTTAGGTCGCTTAAGGGGAACCAACCAGACTATTTTATTTAGTAGACATACTTTAAATGAGATCACAGGCACGATTGGCCCCTGCTGTTAGTTCACTGAGCTTGATTCTCTGTTGTGCCGTTTGCAGGCATTTTAATATATGACTGACTATTGTAGTTGCAGTTCAATATGAGTTGTAAAAAAGACATCAAATCCAATACAAATAATAAACAGTGATTGATTTTTTTTTTCCTTCCTTTCTCCTCCCAGGCTATTATAGTTCATTTACACAGACGTGCGCACATTTGCTATTTCGTTTTGTCAAATTTAGTCCTTGCTGAGACATTGACAGCCCTTGGCCACAAACATACCGTATGCAAACACAGACGCGAATTAGAAGTTTCCTTCAAATGTCTGTGCCATTAAACCACGTTATATTATTAAAACTGTGCCCTTTTTGCATTATTAATTTCATCCTGACACATTTCAGAATGCAATGGCATGAACCAAGCGTATGTAGCTAGAAGCGTTTGTGTACTTGCGTGGAATATGTGTTGGGTCTTTGATGTAGATAGATAATGTTTTATTCAAAACTGTATGTGGGTCAATGATGATGTTCATTTTTATTTTGGTCTGGATCAATGAATGTATTTAAAGCTGCATTAAAAATGCAATTCTTGAAAACAAGGACTGTACTGATGTGTGTCACCACTGTGTTCATGGACTTTTCAGTATGTTGTCATCTGTCACATGTTCCTTTGTTCAGTTTCCCGCCACTAGTCTGTCTCCATGGTTACTATCATTAGTTCATCTGTATCACTTGTGTCCATCATCTGTGTTTGCTATTTAGTTCCTCCCGTTCACTCTGTCATTGTCCTATCTCTGTTAGGTATGGGTGTGTTTATCCTGCCTCCTTGGAGAACTTTTGAGAACTAGATGTATATTGATGTTTGTCTTCATCTTCCTATCTAAGCCAACCATGACAAAGTGTTTTTTGTATTATTAATATTTAAGAAAATATGATTTTATAGTTTATAAGAACAGATATTAATGAATGAGGCATTTATATAGCACTTGTACTACTGTACATATATAAATATAAAATATATATTAATATAATACATTTATTTTAATAATATAAATTATATTTTTGTATTAATGTTACTTTATATAAATAAAAAATGTTTTTTTACTGATAATTTATGTAACTGACTTGGTGGAAGCCATTTTGTTTTCATATGACAAGAAAACCATTTTCAGGATTTTAAGTTTCTTATCTTAAAGTTTCTTAATTTATATAAAATATATATATTTAAATAATCTACTACTTGGCTTGTATTTTTAAGAATTGTCACCATCTCCTGATTTTCTTTATTTGTCATTGACCCACATGCAGATTTGATTGCCTGTGAACTGCGAGAATTAAGGAGTGTGTTTGGATGAGTCGGACAGAGTAGACTGAGGCATGAGGAGATGATGTCACATCCTCACACACACACACATACACACCTAGCGCTGTCAGTTCATTAGCCAGGCCTTGCATCTGATAAAAAGCGCTTTGTCATTTTAATGACTGACAGCTAGAGTGGTCTGAGCAGGCAAATCAGTGAAGCGCGGCTAAAGAGGCAGAGGAAGCCCCGCCCACCGAGAGAACACCGCTAGGCAGAGAATGAAAACTCCAACTGTCACAATGCATTATGGGTAATGGAAGAGTGCCCATGCCAGGGTGATGTTTATTTCTCCCCTTAGCATCCGCATTCAGAATCACCAACACGGCACAGGCAGATGAGTGGGACACATTAGTCAGTTACATAAGGCAAAAGAAGTGCATTCTAATGTATATACTGACATTATTCATTTACATATTCTGAGGAAGTTTTTTCAGTTTCTTCTTTAGCTCATGTACCGGGAAAGAAATAAGTCCAAAATATACTAGAAAAGCAAAGAAATAGAGAGAAAACGTGTGTGTTTGTCTTCTCCAATTAATTGCAAAAAGTATGAGACTTTTAGCTCGTTCTGAAGCGTTTGTCCTCCTTACATGAATGATTCCTCAAATCTTGTTTGTTGTTGAGTAGAGCTGTACTGGTATTTTACCAAGTGATCCGACTAATGTGATGGTGAACAAAAACATTAAAAAAAAGTGAATATCACAGAGACTCTTTTGAACTCTTGAAAGAGTATGCAACACCTTAGTAACCACATAGCAAGTTACTAGGTGTTTGCAGAAGTGTTGTTGGTAGTTGCCAGGGCATTGTTTTATGGTTGCTAAGTAATTAGTGAGTCTGAACCGCAAAGGCTAGTCTTACAAGTTAACGTAGTCATCAAATTGTTTTCTTTATGACTGTTCATAACTTTTTTAATCAGTTACATAAAAACGTAGATTGGCCTGTTTTGATACCAAAAAGTTAGACTGACTGCCTCTTGACTAACTGCTACCCAGACAGCAACATAGTGTCGACCCAGTTCCGGTTCCACATCTGGTACACGTGCATTCCAGATGTGGGCCGGATCTGGGCCGACATTATGTTGCTGTCTGGGTAGTGGGTCATACTAGATGTAAAGACACAAGTTGACGCACTAAGTGACGCACTATACACTATGTACTTGTCAATCCTGTATTGTATTGTACTATAAGATTATTTGTCATTCAACATCGGAGACTGATAGCCCCCTACACTATGTAATTAAGGGTCCAATATTCCACACTTCTTATTTTGGTTAAATAAGTCCATCATCCGGGTATTTAACACTACTCGCACCATTTATACTACAAAACGACAGAATTTTTGCAACTGGATCCTGAATGGTTGTAGATTCTAGTATTGTGTGTGGATTCTAATAGATACACCATAATATTACAAAACACCTTAGCAACCACATCACTATCAACCATAGCATTCACATGGCAACACTCTGAACACTTTTTAGGAAGCCATAGAAACTATTACACAGAATACCTTAGAAACGGCATACTGCATACATCATGATTTCTGATTATATAAGTTGTGATGAACCATTTTAACCTGTTAACCTTCACGAGGACGCTGACACACTGAATTGTTCTTTGTTTAAATAGTTCAAAGTTACTATTTGATTTAATGTTATTACCTTGACAAACTAATATGTGTGTGTTAGTATTTGACAAATTCTGAGTTTTTGTGTGTGTGTGTGTGTGTTCTAGGTGCAGGAGCTGCAGAATCCTCCCAGAGCCAGTATGGTAGTTAAAGACTGCGTGAAGGCCTGTCTGGACTCCACCTACAAATACATATTTGACAACTGCCATGAGCTCTACAACCAGCTACTGGACCAGGTAAGAGCAGAGACTAACCAGCAGGGTTAAGAAAGGATCGAAGATCAGTAAGACCACAAACATACTCAAGTACATGAATATGTTATGAATAATGTTTCCACAAGGTGTGCTTTAGGGGTCATTGACGCAGACTGTCCTCTTCTATGGTCAGTTTTCTCTTTTAGGCTTCATGTGATCAGTGCTCAACACTAAGGATGTTTCTAATGGCCTGGTTAGGCTAGTGGTTTAGATTTTTGCTAAATAAATAATGATGGGTGGGTGGATAGATGGATAGAAATTGGCAGGACTTAAAAAAAACGGAAAAAAAACGTGTGGCACTGGCCCGATCGGTCCATTGACAATCTGTTAAGTATCAGAAGAACGTCTGTTCGACCTTATTGTCGAGCCCTGGTGTTGAAGTGTATAGCGACCTGAATAACACATGCTGTTGAAGAAAACTCAATCTGCGCCTTGAGAATTGAGATCTGTTAAATATGTACAACTAGACGACACTCTTGCAATGCATTTTCTAAGAAGTAACATCTGTGATGTGTGGAGTTTCTGGAAAAATGATGTGTGTGTGTGTCACATATATAGTGTTAGTGTGCAGAACGAGAGAACAGTCTTTCCTGGAAGAGAGCGTTTCTTCTCACCCCTGTTGTAAAGTACATGCAGTGTTATGACACTATTTCTGATGCTGTTGATGTGTATGTGTGTATAGCGAGTCTCTCATTACAATGTCACTTCGATCTGATCCCTCCAGTCAGACACGACAATGAAATTTCTCATGGTCTATCCACACTACACACACACACACACCAGGGCAGAGGCATTCACGCATTCACACACAACATGATCTGATTCGTTGACCCCAGAATCCTCCGTCACAGGGATCTGCTGTGAGGACCGATGTCACGCTCGCTCAAAGGGTCATGACAATCTGGTTGTTAGTTCACCACAAATGAAAAGTCAGTCATCATTTACTAACCCTCATGTTGTTCCAAACCCATCTACATTATATCTAGCCTAGAAATCTAGATGCACCCTAGCGGCAGCAAAAGGTATTTTGCAGCCAGGGCAGTCTAGCAACTCTCCATAGACCTTCTAGCTGCAAAAACCTAAATTGGGTCAGGCCAATAACATCGTGTATAGAGTAGGCGGGGGCGGGCTTAACATATGACGACAGAGTTGCGACGGCTGCCACTTGAAAACAAAGAATGGCGGCTGCGGATGGAGAACAGCGGTCTTTCGAATCGGCTTTGACCGCGACTGGAGGACTTGGAGTTAAGTTTTTCTTTAAGAAAAGAGCAAAGAACGGCACTTAAGTCATTCTTAACAAAGGAAGAAGTGTTCGGAGTTTTGCTGGACCGGATCTTTGCCGCTCTGACTACGTCACCTTCTTCGTTGCTCTGGTTGGTTGTAGCCAGTGGTTAAATTGGGCCTGGGCTCTCCGCACATAAGCCTGCACTGCAGTGGCGCAAAAAGTGAGTATGCGCTATGCGGCGCATAGGGGCTCTGCACCATGGGGGCGCCAAAGCGATGGTAAAAAAAGAAGTAGTATTTTCTATATGTAGCTGCTGTTGTGCGTTTCTAAATAATTTCTGCATTTCCTCAATGTTATATAACATTTTAGATGAGGACTAACAGAGTAGGCGGCCTCATAAGATTCCATCATAGAATTTTGACATAGAAGGGTCCCCTCTAATAATATCGCGAGCGGGCGGGGGCGCCGTGAGCACGGAGCGAGCAGGTACGAGTAGTGAGTTTGTCGTCGAAAAAGATGGATTAACCCTCAGGGGTCTGAGGTGTTTTCTGGGTCCTGGAGGTGTTCTGACATGCTCTAACATTTGTGCTTATTTCTGTTACTTGTGACATTTTCATGACTAAAGTATTATTACACTGCATTCAGCACAAACTCTGCTACAATAATATGTCAGCAGCATGTATGTAAAAGTTTGTAGTTTTGAGATAATAACATTTATGCGTGGTTTGTGAAAATGACCAAAAAAAAAGTCACTGAAATAATGTCATGAAAGACAAACTAATTATTTCGTCGCAAGGCTTTTGAAAATTGTATCACGTAGCCTAGAATATTTGCTCCAAAACTATGTGAAAATCATCCTGAATACTCATTCAGATAAGACAATATATTGATTTAAAATTTGTATGACATGTTTTGTGTAAGAAAGCTTTATGCGAGGAGGCGTTAACCACCATGAATATTGAGTGTTTCACACCTGAGAGAGACAAAGAGCCTCCCATAATGGCCCTATTAGGAGCTCTCAGGCACTATCATTACATTACCTTGCACAAAGAATGAGGAGATTTAAAAAAAAATGGCTTTTTGATTGTTTGAATTTATTTACAACACAACATCATCCAAAGATACACAACAAATGGCAAAAAGCACATTATTTAACACACTGAACTAAAGACAGAGACTTAACCAGTCACACACCTTTCTTTTCCTGAAACATAGTGTATACCTGTCATTTCCAAGGTGTTTGATTTTTCACTTTACCTCCTCATGCTCATGTTGAAGTCAGCAGGACGGGTAGCTACCTAAAAAATATATATATATATATAAAAAAGCTGTGAGCATGCTGATATCAAGAAGAAACCAGGGCTGCATGATTGTGGGAATACATGTTAGATTTCTGGTGAAAATTCCTTTTTAAAATTTACAAAATACACACACACACATATATATATATATATATATATATATATATATATATATATATATATATATATATATACATATATATATATTTGTTGTGCCTTGTAGGCATATACCTGCACTGCAAAAAATGATTTTCTTACTTAGTATTTTTGTTTTGTTTCCAGTCCAAATATCTAAAAATTATTAAATCAAGAAGCATTTACTAGAGAAGTAAAATGACATAAGAAATTCTATTTTGTTTTAAGATAAAAATAAAGTAATTTAAGTAATTTTTGCTTAAAACGAGCAAAATTATCTGCCAATGGGGTAAGCAAAAAAATCTGAATTCGAATAGAAAACAAGAAAAAAAATCTTAATTCAAATGGAAACCAAGAATTTTTTGCTTACCCCATTGGCAGATAATTTTGCTCGTTTTAAGCAAAAATTACTTAAATTACTTTCTTTTTATCCTAAAACAAAATAGAATTTCTTATGTCATTTTACTTCTCTAGTAAACACTTCTTGGTTTAAGAATTTTTAGATATTTGGACTGGAAACAAAACAAAAATACTAACTAAGAAAGTATTTTTTGCAGCAGGGCTGAATCAAATAATAAGAACAGTATAGCAGGCATAGTTAAAAAGGAACACTTCAGTAACACTACACTAGAGAAAAACATATTGATTATCATATGTTACTTCAAATGTTTACATCGATATGACGTTATGAAATGAGATTGGAGTAAAATCATGGTTTGCTTTTCAAACGCACGTCGCGCGACTGCGTTTTCAAACTCTCACAGCGCGTGCAGGGGACATTCACTGAAGCATCGAGCAACAGTTCAATGGCAATATGAAGTTTATGCAACAATAACACTAACTAATATAATTCAGGATTATTTCTTACCTTAAAATCGTTCTAGTCTTCAAATCGCGATCTTCTTCTTCAGATGTAAACCCAATAATCTCACAGCATGTCTTCCAAACTCGACGACTGAAGAGGACTGATAAAGTTTGCCGCTTTGTTGTTGAGGTAATGGGGGCGTTCGCGCGACACATGGACGATTTGCATCTCTATATGTTTTGCGCGTGTGGGTGTGGTCACATTAAAACTAATGAGGAAGGGTTAGAGAAACTGAATATCTTGTTGGTTTTATACAAATTACTTAAACAGAGAATATTTGTTTTCGTTTTGAATCAGATAATTTAAAACTACACACTTAAATGATTATAAATATATAGAGCTCACAAATGTGTGACAAGTATTCGCTGAGTTTTTTTAAATGTTTAGAGACGTGCTCAAGAAAAAAAAGTTCACGAGACGGAGAGGCAGAAAGCACACCCTGTTTAATTTCTTTATTTTACAAAAGCACAACGTTTTGTTTTGATTGTAAGTGGACACATACAAAAGTAGACATCTCACAGATTCTTTTTTCATTTTTATTAAGTCTGTATGACCACAAATGACGGAGTATTTTAAGTTTATTCAGCTGCTATGTGAAAAAAAACGCGCAAATCACGCCGGCGTGATTGCCGACCCCAGGGGGTTAAGCAAAAAAGCTGTCGGGGGCTAAAATAGAAAAAGAAAGAGGGAAAAGGAGATGGCATGTAGGCTAAATTGATGCGACAGCAGCTAAATAAGTGGATGGTGAAAGGCAACAGGTAGGATTTAAAGTGTGACTTCCAGGCATATAGGCTAATGCCATCGGGACTACCGGGAGATTCCCGGTGGGCCGACGTGCTTTTTGGGCCGATACATCTCATACTTTTTCTTTTTCTTAACGGCAGATAAAACTCATACATCGGCGGCCCATTCGTTTTGTTTTGTTTTGTTTAATCGGCGGCGCTGGGTTAATGCTCGTGTAATGCATTGGTCAATTTTTTCTGACATCGCATGAAACGCATAGATCAGCGGTCGATTGGTTATTTTCTTGATTGACACTGGGCTGGCCCAATCACATCTTTAATCTGAAGTAGAAAAACGTGTAATCAAGTGATGACTGATTAACAGTATTGTAAATGCTAAATGTCCTAATACCTGTTGATACTACAACAATGCAAAGTATATGCTCTTAACCTTGCAGTTTTTCACATATCATGTAAGACTTCATTTCTCCATTTTGTTGCACAAAACTCTCCAGAAAGTGCCATTTAATGGTTAATTTAAAAAATAAAAAAAAATCCCGGGAGGGCAAATCCCCCCCGGACCCCCCTAGGGAGAGCCCCCACTCATATAATAAATCACAATTTAACCCCTGGTTGTAGCGCTATCCTATTGCGTGCAGAGGGATTTTGAGAGACAACCGTTTATCCCGCCCCTCGGATTAAGCCGAGTCTATAGAGAGTTGCCAGACTAAACATCTTGATGTAAGTCTGGCTTGCCAGGCTACATTATATCACTATTATAAAGAATATTCATGTTGCTCTTTTCTAGATCTTGACCAGAGTTTGTCAACTCCCAAAAGCACAAAAACAATTGTGATAAAAATGTAACAGTCGTTCATATGACTTATATTCCAACAAGTCTTCTAAAGCCATATGATAGCTTTGAGTTGTTTTTGAACACCCATGGCCACAATAAATGGTTTAATTTAAAGGTGACATATTATGACCCTTTTCACAAGATATATATAAATCTATTGTGTCCCCAGAATGTGTCTGTGAAGTATCAGCTCAAACCCCCCCCCCCCCCCCCCCCCCCATCATTTATTATAGCTTCTCAAATTTGCCCCTTTTTGGGTGTGAGCAAAATTCCAGAAATAACCAGTAGCGAGTGCAGCCTTACAGAGAGACTCAGGAAGAGGTCGCTACTTTTAGAAGCACCTGGACGTTTCTGAATGGTCAGTGGATGCATTCATGTAGCTGTTATGGAGTTACATTGATTCATCTCATCGACTTGCATGTATTGTCATGTTTAACTCAACACAAGTTGACACAGTTCCCTGATTTCTTTATAAGACAGCTGCCATTGCGTTATAACTGGTTACACTGTTGTCGCTTGCGAAAACCAAATGGCGGCGCCGTGGGTGGAAACGTGCAGATTAATGGGAGCGAAATCTGATCGGCTTATTTTTTGACATGCTTGCAGAGAAAGGCTTACCAAAACAAAGTTACTGGTTGTCACTTTTCACGTTTTCTGGGTTAGTAGATGCACTGGAGATCAGATTATGGCACTTAAACACGGATTCAGTCAGATTTTTATGATATGTCACCTTTAAAGAAATGTTTAGCTGATGTATTTTAGAAGCCATTCATTTTTTCCACTCTGACTGCACTCACTCCACTCGCTCGTATCCAAGGTAAATCTCCAACACTGTCATCCCGACCCTTACGTGTGTTTTGTTGACCTAATGACATCGTCATTGGCTAAAAAGTTTTCCTATGTTGCTTTACATCCTGAACAAGTACGTATCCGAGCCTTCCCATTCACGCGAGTCACGCTACAGATCACTTTCTTTAGTTCAATAGCACTGCACTGTTTGGGCTGATCTCCCACATACTTTTAAATGACACATTCTCTAAAGTCTCATTCATCCTGAAAAATAAAAAAAAACATTGTTGGCAGCTTGATGAGTTCTGTGCTGCTGCTGCTCAACTTTTACACTCATTCACATTATTTACATGTACTGTTTAATCTGCAGGAAAATTGGACCTTTAGGTTCCTTAAAAAAAGAAAAAAAAATGCTTCCACTATCCATCTGATGCACACAAAAATGACCAGAAATGAACTAAATAACACGCTCAGAACTGATGGATTGGCTTTTTGCAACTTTCAGGCATTAAGGTAAAGGAGTGTGTTTGGAAATGAGTATTTGCTGGGTTGATAGTTAGGGCTTCTTCCAAAGTTTTCCTGGCACAGTCTTTCAATCTTTCTAATTCATCTGAGTTTTTCCGAGCGTGTCTTCCTGAAGGTATTCCCCTGGCGATGGCAGATGACTCAGATCTCTAAACTGAGAGATTCAGTTTATTCATATCAGTTTCTGTTTGTTTGCAAAAGAGAGACGTCTCACTTTGTTCTCCTGCGTCAAATACGTTTTCATCTACAAATAATCAGTTCATTCTTGTATTCAATCAGTATGGTAGGTTTTGCTCAATCATCCTGTTTCTTCAAACAAAAATTGTTTCTTTCTTCTGGACAAATAAAAAAGCGATAATTTAAGACTTGTCCAATTATTTTTTGCTTACAGAAAAGGAATCCTGTTTTTAGGACCATTTAAATTTTTTGTTAAGCACAGTTTTTCCACTTTATTTATGTTCTCTAGGATCGCCATTACAGTATATGGAAAAATAAACAATACCATCCATGTGTTATTTTAGTAATATTCATTTAAAATGTTAATTTTTATAATTTTTTAATAAATGTATTAGCTTTTATTTTCATTGAATTTTTTTATTTTTATTTATTAAATATTTGCTGTCATTTTGTTGTGGTTTTGTTAGTTTTATTCGTTTTTTAATTATATTTCCATTTAGCTTTAACTTAATTGTAGTACTTCATCATTTATTTCAGTTATTTGCTAATTAAGTATATTTAAAAGTATAATATTTCAAGAATATTCATAATTTATTTGACTTATTTTAATTTCTGCTTTCTTTTAGTTAACAAAAGCATAAATAATTTTTTAACAATAGTAAAAAAATAACACTGATCATATCCTGCAGAAATAAGAGTGTTTCTGTGTTTATCCGTTCATCGAGCTCTCGATGGCAGGACTGGAAAACACACATTCGTCCACAGCGACTGAACTAAAACGTGTAACTCATCTGCTAGCAGACAGCAGCAGCGCCCAGAGAACGTACATCAGCCCTAAATAACAGCTCGGATTCCCCGAACAGAACGCAGTTAAAATTACGAGCCAGAGTTTCACTCTCGCTGGTGGAGAGGCTTATTTTTAGTTGCAGAACTGACCCATCTTCTTCTTTAACTGAGGCAACGGCCCCATGAAGAGGAAAATAGGTCTTTATTTGGTGCTACAGGAATGGGCACATCGAATGTTCTTCCTCTGGATGTCTTATATATAAAATATAGCGGCATCACTAAGAGGTGGGTTGGTATGTTATATAATCATGTCAAAAAGCTCTTAAGACACGTGCAGGGGGGGTCGGAAACAACCAAATCCTGTTAGTGTGATGTGAATGAAGGAGATCCATAGAAAAGAGAGAGAGGGAGAGAAAGAGGGAGGCTGAAAAAGAACAAAGAAACAAGGTTGGTGGAAATAAAATGAGACACACTGAGTCAGAACAACTGGCAGAATATTCAGAGTGATAAAAAGATGAAGAAACTGACAGAAAATATTGATTGACTAAGACAAGAACAATGTCAAGTTTGAGTAGTAAGATTTAATTAAAACTTTTTTTTTTTACTTTTATCCAACCATATAGGAATGATTCGGGTATGTGAGGCACTGTATTATCTATCTGACTTTCCAAAAAAAAAAGAAAAATAAATTAGATTTTGCACAAAGAAAGTAAGCTTATTGTGTCAGCCTATTTAAAAAAAAAAATCTGACAATTAACCATTTTTTAAAATACTATAAAATAAATTACATTTCATAATATATAATTAATGATATTAAATTATGTTTTAATGATAAAACTAATACTTATTATTTTATTGTATTGTTATATTCATTAAAAAATTAATTCATTTTATGGTTTTAATGCTGATTTAAACAAAAAATATATTTATTTATTACAGTTGTGAACCACCATTTAGAACAAAAATTTGGTAACTAATTTATCAAAATAAATTAAATAATAATAAGGTAACAAGATGGGCAGGGCTAGGCAATGGACAGGAGAGCACATGGCACAAGAAAACACACATGACGACAAGCCATGTGCTCACAACAAACATAACTAGAACACAAGCACATGGCCAGTAAAACAAATCACAAGCCATGTGCTCACACAAAACGAGACATGAACACGCAGCCAATGAGAACACTCATAAGCCACGTGTTCACACAAAACATGACAACATGAAAGCACACAGCTAGTGTAAAACTCTAGCTGTGTGCTACATAGTACAATACAAATCATGGCATGAAAGCACACGGCCGATGTAAACCCGAACCGCGTGCTACACAAAACACAACGACGTGAACAGAAGAGCGTACAGCCCGTGCAAACTCGAAACCGTACGCTCACACGACAAGACAGAGCGCACGAGAACGAGCGTAAGCTCATCCTGTGCGCTCACTACAGTGGACAAACACGCGGAACATGAATGTCCGAATCCCGACACAAGAGAGTGCACGACTCGAGAACGCTCGAAACCGCGCTCAGACGAAACAGGAGTGTCCGAGTTCTGTCACAAAACCTAGAAATAAACTAGACCGAAGTGACAGAACCCTGGCAGCATTAGAGCAATGAGAATGTACTTAATTGTCATGAAAATAATGTCAATTTTAAATTAAATAAACGGGACCAAAAGGAGGAATCTCTCTTTATGCAATACATTAAAGTGAAATTACTGAACTTAAATATACAAGCTTGATAAAAATGCTAATTTTAGAAGAACATTCCAGATGGCACTTAGAGGCTTTTGCATCTGAAGTCTTCATATATATATATTAAGATTTTTGTGAATGACATGTGGTCTGTTGTTTTCATGAGATTCACCAATCTAGGCTACCAAAGAAAGAGAGAGATTAACCACTTTACATTTTCATTTATGTCCTTATTAAAGGCACTTTCTTACCAAAGTGATGTAGAAATAAATTGCACATATTGCATAAGTAGCAATTAACAGGACAGGTAGCTGTGATTTACACGGTGCACTTTAAACTCACACCTAAACTCACACCACCAGAAACCCACAATAAAGTGAAGCCCTCAAAGCACCTTTTAATTCGAGCTAAGAGTTAATGACAGTGATATGCAGAGGTCTAGATGATTATAGAGATATAGCTTACATCTAACTACTTTAGTGTCTCTATACGTTTACTTTTCTATAACCATATTAGACAAAACCTGCCTACGGGGACGGGCTCATTTGTCAAAAACATACCAACAACAAATTCATACATTTAGGGAATGAATGTTTTGTTTTTATGCTAAATGCAGATTATCTTCTTAGTAGAGGTGTATGGTATGTCTTCAAAAGTCATCTCAACAATGTCTCAAACTGTGCTCAGATTTGGAAAGATACCAAAGCCTGCAAGGATAGTGAAATGCTGTTTTGTGTTGAATTTAGTCTTCTGAGCAATGAAATAGCAACCTCTGAGCAGTAAAATATGGGTTGATGTAAGATCTGGATCTTTGGTGCTCAGGATAAAAATGAGTCCAAATCCGCTGCAGGGCCTCATTTTAGAGAGAATCACCAAACACTGATTTTATTGAAGGCAGAAAATAACCACACAGAAAAGACAGAGAGCGTTTGGAGTGGTCCATCTTCAGCGAGGGGGGAGGGGGGGAGTCCATTATGTGTCAGTGATGGGTGAATCTCTCAGGAGGATCAGCACACTGAAGCACCAATCTTGTGTGTGTGTGTTGTGTGTGTGTGAGAGAGAGAGAGAGAGAGAGAGGGGGGGGGAGATGGGTTCAGGTATTCTCTACGTTATATGGACAAAATGTCCCCACAAAGATGACAATATCCAAAATCCTTGTTCTTGTGGGAAAATGTTTTGGTCCCCATGAGGAAAACAGCTTATAAATCATACTAAGTGATGTTTTTTCGAAAATGTAAAATGCAGAAAGTTTTCTGTGATTTGTAGTTACAGAGGTAGTGCTAGTGTACTTAGAGCTAGAATATACAGTTTGTACAGTATAAGGCCCTGTTTACACGAGAACGCTCGCGGGTGAAAACGTAAAAATATTTTATCGGATGTGCCTTTCGTTTACATGGCAACGGCGTTTTTGGGGCGTCGCGTACATGTTTACGTCACGTTTACGTCACACACGTTTACGTTTCCTTGTTATTACAGGAAAATAACAAAACATTATGAAACTAAAATATAGCATTACTTTCATTGACAAAAAAAATAAATCTGTCATTATTGAGCGACAAGCGAAGAGCACAGAGGGTTAAAGCAGCAGCTTTACCGTATTAAACATGAAAAACTGTGTCAGCGTCTCTTTCACTTTCAGTGCTTCACATTGCCGCCTGGAGTGCACACTACATCGAATTTCACACACTTTTGCGTCACCATATGCACGCAGATTTCCCCCCAATAACACTCGTCTAAACGCAGAATAAAAAGTGATAATGCAACGCCACTTTTGCGTTTTCTCTTCAGATCGTTTCCGTGTAAACATAGCCTAAAAATCATTGTCTATGGAGAGTTCCCATAAAACATGAAAACCTGTGTGTGTGTGTGTGTGTTATGGCAATATTCTCTTTTGTCATATGGGTCATGTTATCTCTATGCATGTCATCACAGTCTTTTGTGTGGAGGAGGATTAGTTTCTCACAGCTCTCCGCCGTGAAACAAGGATTGCAACCGGATAAATTAGAAAAGGATTCAAAAGGGAGGAAGGGATTAGAAAGAAAATATTATAATGTTTTACTGTTCTATTTCTTTCCTTGTCTTTTTGTGTGTGATTTATCAGTGCACACTATTCCAGAGACAGAGGTTTGCCTTTTGTAATCATTAATGCGTAATCGTTTTCTCTGAAACGGCTTTCTTTTGCAGTGATGTCACCTCAGCCAATGGGCGTCAAACTCCTACTTCCGGACCGCCCACTTTTCACCATCTAGAAAAATCCTGCTCTAAATGATCCGGTTGCAATCCGTGTTTCCTTTTTAATCAGTTGACGGCACTAAATTATAGTTATCAGTGCGTCTCATCTTTAATTCAAAATATACAAACCACAAACACGCAGGCATGCCCGATAAATAAGAATAAAATGTGCATATTTCCTTCTTATTCTTCTGCCCTGGAATTTGATCCTCAGTTTCACAACAATCAGTTCTCTTACAACATCAGATGCTAGCACTCACACACACATATGCTCACTCACATGCCCTGAGGAATATCCATCCCTCGTTTAATCTCACATTTAGGTGGAGTGACTCAGCTGCAAGAGCAATATGCTGAAATCGGACCCGCATACTATAGCATGCTACTCGTACTATTTCCCCCACATCGTTCTATGGCAAACATAGTAAGATTAGTGTGTGTGTGTGTCGTCCATTGTCTCGTAGTGATGACCTCACTCCTGTCTCAGTAGATGTGGGTGGTATTTCTTGTCTTTGTTGATGTGAACTTGCATAAGAGATGTGACACACCCACACAGTCCAGGAGCAAATAAAGATCACTATTAAAGTAAAGGTAAATGATCCAAACAAGCCATCAGGAGGAATGAATTCAATAACTAGACTTTTACATTTTTTGAAGAACATGTGATTTGTGTTTGCTTGTGTAAAACGCACCTTTGTAATTCTTGGATGTTGTGGGTGGTTGCCAGGGTGTTTCTATGCATCTCGTAAGGCATTCTGGGAATTGCTGTGTGGTTGGTCGGGGTTGCATTGCAGTTGCTAGGGCATTTCTATATGGTTTATAGGGGTGTAACGATACTCTAATGTCACGATTCCATACATATCACGATTCTGAACTCACGATACAATATTATTGCGATACTCACAGGTAGACATATAATAAAAGGTTAACAAAATGTTTTACTGTTGATTAAAATGCTAACTTTGCCGTTACATTGGATGTGTAAATGAATAGGCTTGGACTTGGTGCTGGAAACCCAATGCACAGGACAATGGTGACGCCAGAATAAAAATATTCATGATTCTGAAGCTGAAAATACAGAATTATTTTAAACAAATATACACTCTGTCACTGACTAGATATATTTAAAATAATGTAGGCCACTTTTTCCTGGTAACAAAATACATTTGGACCCACAAATATCCCCCATTGCATTATTATACATTATATTCAACATTATATATAGCAGTTTAATGTAGTACTGACACTAAAACTCTGAAAACTTGAATTTCTTGGGTGAACTATGCACAACAATACACATTGTTGCATTTTTGTGTGGTTGTTAGGGTCTGCTAAGCAGTTATTAGAGCATTGTTATGTGGTTGTAATGCAGATTCTATGGCATGTACTGTACAGTAATTATGGTTGTTATGAGTTACTAGGGCGTTGATATGTAGTTGCTGGGGGTTGCTGCAGGTACAAGAGTCAGTTCTCTGTTGTTCAGCACTATAAATGTTACTCCTCATCTTTCATATGTAAATGTGAAACAAGGACAGACTTTTCTTTCATTCTAAAGACAGAGCAGTAGAGGAGCGTGAGCCGGTGTTGTGTCCTGATCGCAGTCGTCCCGCTGTTACTTTAATCTAATTCAGCACATATTACTCAACGCCCCCAAGGAGCTCCTTTTCCCTTCACTAAACCTGTGTTACGCACGCTCACATGCCCCATACAGACCCATAAACACAACACCGACGTCAGCGTGATCTCCAGTGAAACTCGCTTATGAGTCACTTTTTAGGCTCCAACTAGGTTTTAGAATATGTGCATACAATACATTATTGTAGGATTTACTTTAAATGTAGAGACACGTACTGTACATATGCAAGTCTTAGCATGTTGAATTGGCCTGACAGGAAGTGCCATGCGTGAGAAAAGGAGGAAAAATGTCTTACTCTTGTACAGAAACACATAATAGAGCATGTTTAGTACACGTTACATTAGCTATGATGCATTTTTACAGTTTTTAGTAAATGCTGTTTAATACGTTTATATAAACTAGCGCTGACAAGGACAATAGTCTCTTATGCTCACCAAGGCTGCATTTATTTGATCAAAAATACAGTAAAAACACTAATATTTTGAAACATTATTATTATTATTATTTAAATGAACTGTTTTCTATTTTTTATGGTTTCTATGTTTTATGTCTAATAGCCAACAAAACATTGTATGGGTCAAATTATCGATTGTATGTCAAAAATCATTACGATATTAAGGAAATATTATGTTCCATGAAGATATTTTGTAAATTCCCTACTGTAAATATATAAATAAATGTATTTCTTTGAGTGGATGCAGCAAAATCACCAACATAAAAGTCGATTTTCACAATGTACATTTTTTTTTGCACCCTCAGATTCCAGATTTTTGAATAGTTGTATCTCGGCCAAATATGTTCCTATCCTAACAAACCACACATCAATGGAAAGCTTATTTATTCAGTGGATGTATAAATCTCAATTTTAAAAAATTGACCCATGAGACTGGTTTTGTAGTCCAGGGTCACATATGTATTAAATTATGATTGTTTTGCCTACCAAAAAATAATTGAAATTGGACAGTTATAAAATTATTAAAAAATATATTGCCCCCTTTAATGCCACTGAGAGCTACTGAAGTTTTGTACCACTCAATGCAACCAATTCCAGCACCATGGACAGCTCACACACTTCCCACAATTCTACTGGAATCTATTTCTAGAAGCAGAGTGGCCGGAGAACTCTAAAGCATCTCGCGTTTTACTGTCTTGCCATGGAAAACAGCCCAGAGAGATGCCCAAAATAGCCTGGCATAATGCCAGTTGTCCATCAAATAAGCCTGGACTGATGTTAGACAGAAGTGCATTGTGGGAGAATCAAGGGGAGGGAAGTGAGAGTACTAATTTTACCATCCAAATCCATGATAAACAAACATTCCCCCCAGAATAAACTCTGACCTGTGTGCCAAGAGGTGCTGTAAATCCAGCGATCACACTAACTGTGTAATATCTGATGTCTTTACAGCCATGTGAGCACTCAAGATGCATGTTAGGATGCATGATGATTCCTTTGGATTAGGGCTACATTCATATAGCAGCACAGTTGTCTGTCCTGTTTGGAATAATAAATGTGATTTTTCTGTTATTTCAATACTTTTTAATGTTTCAAAAAAAGTTTCAATCAGCATTTATGCATTTGGTAGACACTTTTATCCAAAACGACATTCAAGATTTGTATTTTATGAGTTCACACATTCCTTGGGAATCGAACCCATGACCTTGGTGTTGCTATTTATAAAAAGTCAAGAAACTTTTGAGAGCAAGTTCAGTAGATATATGCTTTTTGAATGAACATGCAGTTGTAAACCAAGGGCATGTTTCACAGGTTAGTTGCTGTTAAATAATATTGTTGTAGCTGTCAATCTCTCTGAGGTTATGAGAAATGGCAGAAATGCGGTCATAGAGCAAGACAAAACCCCTGTTAAGTGGCTAACTTGAACAAAAATGTCAAGGAACGAAATGAAAAAAAAACATGAAACACTTACATTCGTAGTACACATTCCTGGTCTTATTATGCACGATTCATGAATCTTTTTTGCGACCTTAGATTGGTAGCCTTTTTGAGTAAACACACTTTGACCTTGAGAACAGTCTATTATAATTGTTCTCTTTTTCTTTGTTTTTGCAATCCTTCAATTTAAAATTGAATTGTTCCACCTTTGAAATTACCTTAGCCAAATAGCTTTTTAGGCAGCATTTTAGTAACCTTGAATTCAGATCTGACTCCATCCTTGTATGTGATGCACATTTTGTTGATCATTTTTTATTTTTCTATTCGTAAAACATCCTGTTCCACTTGGCTGCCTTATCATTTTGATTAATAGGCTAATAGGTTGCCTCTGGTACATCTACAGTAATGACAGTAATGTTTCCAAAACTTTTTTTGGATTAAAATAAGTAGCTAAATGAATAAAAAATAAAAATAATTAAATTTCAGGATTCCTGATTTTTATAAAATGTTTTTCAAGGATCCCACTCTTATAATTTACTTTTCGAGTCGTTCTTGAATTACGGTATAAGGATTAAGAATTAAATATTTTTTCTTACAATTTCTACCTAATAAAATATTTTTGAGAAAATAAATAAATGAATAGAAATATTTAGATTTTTTAGATTTTTACATCTTATATTAAAGCTTGTGTCTTATTTTAAATAATTTTAAGCCATCTTGAGGTCCCCTGGTAAGAGAATTTGATGATTGGTTACCAGTCCAAACAGACGGTAATCTATTGTACTAGACTAGTCTACTCTTGCATGTATTTCGTCACATGTTAGAAAATGGTGTTGTCCTAGATCTCAAACATTGACTGTTTGAGTGCAGATTTAGTTAATGGTTTGGCTGGAATTGTTGCAGAAGCCAGGATTTGCATAATTAATGAAGACATTAATGAGCTTAAAGGGCAGGAAACACTAAATACGAATGTGTTGAGTATAAATGATTCTAATCAGAGTCCAGTCTCACACACACACACACTCTCTCTCTCTCTCTCTCTCTCTCTCTCTCTCTCTCTCTCTCTCTCTCTCTCTCTCTCTCTCTCTCTCTCTCTCTCTCTCTCATATTCAATATTCACTGTCTGTTTAGGCTTGTTAAGTTCAAATCCATGGAGCCTCTCCCCCTCTCTCTCCATCTCTCTGTTTGTGTGTTCGCACCACCTAATAAAAAGTCTTATGAAGCAAAAACACTTAACCAGAGTGCCGAGTACTCGGATTCAGTACATCAGTTAACCGGACTAAATTATTCAAACTTTAAACACGTGGAATAAGGAGAAATTGTGTCATTATCTGCAATAAACTTCTGTTTCTCTGTCTTTCCAGGCTAAGAAGCAGGATCTGCCGCGTGAGGAACAGGGTCCGTCCATCAAGAACCTGGACTTCTGGCCCAAACTGATCACGCTGATGGTGTCTGTTATAGATGAGGACAGAATGGCCTACACACCCATCATTAACCAGTGCGTATCACAACACACACATTGTGAAGCCATCTGAATGTGTCATATTTTGCTGTATTTTTCCCAAACAGAAAGAAAACAATATCTTTAATATCTCAGTTGTTTCTCCAAGACAGCAATGCAATTAATAGATATAATTTCAATAAAGAGCTCAGCAATATCTCAATCTGTGTTTGGAATTTACAAGACACCTCTGCAAACGACAATTTTTCATTAATTTCTTCAAAGGTCAAATTATCTGACCATATTAGTTTTAAATCTGTACACTCTTGCTGATCTTACAGTGGTTATGTTTACATGCACACCTTTGTCTCTATCGTAATGAATTCATGTCGATTAATGAATGTGTGCGTTTTTATGTCACAATCTTCTACTCAGAATATTATTTTTTTAGACATGGTTATACTGCAGGAATATATAGCGTTTCCTGCTGTTTGCACATACTATACTCCTACATTGCTTTTTTTTTAAAGAGCAGAATTAATATTGATCTATTTTAGGTCTTGATTAGGATGACGAGCACACGAACCACTGTGCCGTGTTGTTATTTTTGTCAAGCAGTAAAAACTACGGTGGCCCAGTAGTGCACAACACAACAAATTTAAAAAGCAAACATAAGTTCACAACACAACAAAATGAATCCACAACACAACGGAAACGAGCCACAACGGAAAATGTACAACACAACGGAAATAAGCCACAACACAATGAAATAAAGCCGCAACACAACGGATATGCTCGCGACCACTAGAGGGCTCTCGGAGCGCGATAAAGTTAGTTTTCCTGGCAATTGTTAAAAAGTCATTTTTAATTAATACAAATTATACGTTTTAACAACTTTGAGGAATTGGCAGACGTTCCCTTAGGGATCATGCGCTGTGGTAGCACGTCAAAGCATTCTAGAGTATAAATATACAGCTATAATGCACGTAGGTGATTTTGAATTAATAAATGTCGATATACAATGGTTAGCTACATACTGTTAAAGCTAATCGTTGTGTTGATATATTTTTTAGACTGCTGAATCTATAGAACAGTGGCAAGGAAAACAAACTTTATCGCGCTCCGAGGGCCTCCTAGTGGTCATTTCCGTTGTGTTGCGGCTTTATTTCATTGTTTTGCGGTTTTATTTCCGTTGTGTTGTGGCTTATTTCCATTGTGTTGTACATTTTCCGTTGTGTTGTGGCTCATTTCCGTTGTGTTGTGGATTCATTTCGTTGTGTTGTTGCTTAATTGCGTTGTGTTGTGAAGTTATGTTTGCTTTTTAAATTTCGTTGTGTTGTGCACTATTGGGCCACCATAAAAAAAAAAAACCCTGCCTCATTCCCGCTCCCAAAACAAAGCGTCTGTGGATGAGAGTATGAAGTGAAGACTGATGGGACGTAGTTCTGCTCCATTTCACAGACGACGAGTGATTGGGGAATTCTAGAATGACACAACAGTCATTAATGACATTACATTTAACAACAACTCTATCTCGTTCCACGCGCCAAACGTCGTTACGCCATTCAATCAAATCGAAGTTTCATTCGGATTGAGCCCAATCGGATCGATTAAAAGACTAGTTTGCTTAAATTTTTTAATTCTGTCATCATTTACTCACCCTCAAGTTGTTTCAAACCGGTATTCATTTCTTTCTTCTACGGAACACAAATGATTTTGAAGAATGTTGGTAACCAGACAGTTGAATGGAGTGGACCCCATTGACTTCCATAGTAGGAAAAAAAATACTATGAAAGTCAATGGTTGGTTACGACGTCACAAGCCAAAATCTCGGGATTCAGCATCTACACGACAACACTTCAACCAGAGTTTCTAATAATCTTCACCCTGGCAGGAGTTTTCAAAAATGTTCGCTTTCAGTGACCGCGTACTGCGTTTGTGTGCGGACGAACGGCCAAACCGCATAGAAAAAGCTGCGGTTTTGAAAATGCCCGTTTTCGTGTGGACAGGGCCTAAAAGTCCAAATATAACTGAACTGTGACTCCAAAACACAATTAGGAACTTTTAAAATAACATTATAGGGGCGCTTTCATGTTAGGACAAACCTCTGAGACTTGATACTTCAATTAAACATAACACATTTCTTTGGAAAATCAACTGAGTTATGAAAGAGCAATTAGGACAGATGATTTCGGGATGTTCTGAACATGTTCATAGATTGCAGTATTTCATAAGCACATTGCAATGAAACGCAATATGTGGTGTGTGTGTGTGTGTATGTGACAGACATAGACTGTTCAGAAATTCACAGGCAGGCAGGGGACTTGAATAATTCAGCATCCTGGACAAACCCAGAGAAGAATCGTCTATCCCTCAATTAGAGTTTTTCTTTTTGCTTCAAGCGTTTCTGTTTATTCAACTCTCTCTTATCTTTTATCACACCTTTTGCAGAAGTCTGTGTGTGTAAGGAAGATGTTACTGGACTTATAGTGTCATTAGTTCTGGTCTCGTCTCTCGATCCATGTGGAGTGAAGAAAAATAGCACATACTTTGTTTGGACTCTAATGATCTCTACACAACTGTGTGTGTGTGTGTGTGTGTGTGTGTGTGTGTGTGTGTGTGTGTGTGTGTGTGTGTGTGTGTGTGTGTGTTTGTTTGTTTGTTCCTTTTCAGAAGACTTAAAGGGTTAGTTCACCCAAAAATGAAAATTATCCCATAATTTGCTCACCCTCAATCCATCATTGAAGTATATGACTTTCTTCTTACCTAAACACAATTGGAGTTATATTAAAAAAATATCCTGGCTCTTTCAATTTTTATAATGGAACTGACTTGCGCCTGCTATTTTGAAGCCCAAAAAAGTGGTCGGGGTACGGCCGTTACTGGAAGCCAGTGATTATAGTCTATAAAGTTAAAAAGAATTGTAACAAATGCATATCGCTTCACTTCAGAAGGCCTTTATTAACCCCCTGGTGCCATATGGATTACTTTTATGATAGATTTGGATTTATGATAGATGGATTTGGATTTATGATAGATGGATTTGGATTTGGGATATTTGGACTTCAAAATTTATGGAACTGTTCAGGGCATTTAAAAAAAATATATAACTCTTAAGTAAATAATAAGATTGTGTTTGGCTAAAAGAAGAAGGGTGAGTAAATCATCGGACAATTTTTGGGTGAACTAACCCTTTAACACAATGAAAATGAAAACTGATAGGATTCACTCTGCTTTACAAAGACAAAACGCACACAATCTGAGAAAAAATGACTTTGAGTGTTTTGATTGAATTTAATTGATTTAATGTCAGTATTCACACTTTGTTTTCTCTGAATCTGAGGACAGTTGAGTCAAGCCAAGGGATGAATCACAGTCTAAGAAACAAACTCAGTTTTGACTAAATATGTTGTTCCTGTGATTTGTCTTTATAGGGCAGAGCAGTGTTTTAGGTATCTTTAATATTTAGGATGAAATTCAGCATCAGTCACTTTGCTGCATCAATAATCAACACATTCTGCAACATTATGTTGCAACAACAAACCAATCACAGTTCAGTATGCAAATATTGCAATGGCATCATATTTTGATTGATAGAAAATTCTATCAATTCAGTGTGAGATTTTCAAACTTTTATCTTGCATTTCATAAGATATGAGGTTTACAAAATCCAAAATCAAAAGGTACATTGACACTTATTCTAGGAAATAAAGTAGAATAAGTTATTTGCAGAAGTGTAATACAGAAGGTTAGAGGTTTAGAACAAGCTCTGAGCAAGCAGTGAGCAAGGGTGTTGAAGGAATATCAATACAGCGGCACTTTGTTTCAACGGGCAGCAAAAACTGATTTATTAGTTTGCTGTAGTCCAAACAGAACACATAAAATGAAATTTTTTAGAAGTCCAATCCAAACCACATTTATACATAGCTTCAACTCCAACTAAATCAGGTTTTTGGAAATGGATTGGATTTCAGGTTTTCTTTATTAAAAATGCAACACGTTTGAAATATCAAGCTGCAACTGAATTTACTCTTTCCCAATGTAATTATAATGATGTGCATGAATATGTAAATTACAGTAAAGCCTCTAAAGCTGACACTATTGTTCAAAAGTTTGTGGTTGGTTATATTTTGAAAATATTTGTTGAAAGATGTCACCAAGGGCTGCATTTATTTGATCAAAAATGCAGTAAAAACAGTTGCATTCTAAAATATTTGTACATTCTAAAATATTTGTACATTTTAAAATATTTTTTCTACTGTAATATATTTTTAAATGTCATTTGTTTAATCAGCATCGTTACTCCTGTCTTGAATGTCACATGATCCTTCAGAAATAATTCAATCATCAATGTTGAAAACAGTTGTGCTGCTTCATATTTTTGTGGAAACAGTGATACATTTTTGTGAGGATTCGTTGATTAATAGAAAGTTCAAAAGAACAGGTTTTATTTGAAAAATAAATATTGTGTAACATTATAAAGGCCCTTAATGTCACCTTTGATCAATTGAATGCATCCTTAGTGAATAAAAGTATTTATTTATTTTTTAAAAATCTTCCTGACCACACTTTTGAGTGGTAGTGAACTGAACCTCATGAGTTCAGAACAGAGAGAATTTATGATGGTCATGAGCAGAGGTGCAATTTCTGATTTTCCATCCTCTCTTTCCAAACTGACAGCATGCTAACTCCTTAAAGTCAACGTGACCCTGTTTACTTCCTTGATACAAGTTCCCGGTCTTATTATGAGCTATTCATCGCTGTGTGCTGTTATACAGTAAGAAACTACGTTTGTCTTCATAACCTCTCATCAGAATAATAATGACATCCTCCGCCTTCTTCCCCACAACAGATAAAATCATGTTTGCACAATAAATCACGTAAAATGGGCTGTAAACGACGTTTCATCCTGAATTTAAGTCATAGCTACAGCAGCTGACTACATTATCTGAACAAATGGATCAAAAAATGACAGTCGGTCCTAAAAATTTGAAAATGAAATTGGAATTTTGTGCATTGTGAATAGTCTTCAATTCATCTTTTACAGCACTGAATCTCTCAGAGCAAAGAGCCACCGAGAGAGACGCTTAAATTAAACGTAGTAAATGTCTTCAGTTAGCAGCACGTCCCTTTCATCACTATTAGAGAGAGAGAGAGAGAGAGAGAAAGAGGACAGAGAGGTTTTCTCTAGTTCATGATCATTCTGTGTTCATTTGCATCCATATGTGTCCATCTCTGATAGCTCCTTCTGTCCATCCTGAGCAATTAAACCACGTCTATATAGAGTTGAGCCTAGTCTAGATTGATCTGAGATTGCTTTTGAGCAGTGGGGGAGAGTAGAGAACTGATCACTTCACTCTGTGATATGGTATGGTGGCGGTTGCCATGGAAACAGCCTGTGAGATGGGTAGCACAGTGAAATTGGTGCCCATAAACAGAATGTACTCACATGTGAAAATGCACGCATCTAAAATAGGACAGGACGCTTTTACAACCCCTCCAAGACATAAAACAATACTAGACCTCTCGGGTTTCAGATCAAGACCAAAACATGTTATCCAAGAACTGAAATAAAAAAAAGTACATTATTTATGTATTTATATATTTATTCGCGGCCTTGAGATCTCTGAAGACTCGGACCGCTGGACGAATGAATTGCTGAGCAGATTGCTGTATGGTTGTAACGATGTCTGTTTTTATTTCATTTTAGGTTCCCGCAAGAGTTGAATATGGGTAGAATTAGTGCTGAAATCATGTGGAACCTCTTCGCCATGGATATGAAGTACGCAATGGAGGGTGAGTAACTCCTGCTCATCTCTTTATGGGGTTGGTGGCATGGTTTTTGTTCTGGTGTGGCTTCAGCTGGGTCTGTTTGGATCTGAGATCCAACTCACTTCGTATATCGATTCTTTTTGAGCAAAACTCAAGTGTCTGAGTGCATCTCAACTCAAACATCTTAAGTGATGCCGGTGTTTCTGTTCTTTCTGTAGGCTCTTTCATGTTTTTAAAGAGAAAAATGGTTTGGTTTGGTAACTTTGGTTGAAAACTGTTTTAGTTTTGTCATCTAGTCTACATATACATCTACCAATAATATGTATAACGTTTTTTTGTTTTTTCCCCCCACAAAAACATGGTTTGATTTTAGTTTTTTGTGACCATTGTTTCACCCACTCTCTGGTGTTTTGACTTCTGATTTTAATATGTTAATAATCTGTTGGTTAGGATTGACTAATCTCTATGAACTAGTGTTGATATCTAAATGTCATAATCAATGATTTCTATAAATTATCTGGGTGGAATCAAAAGGAAGCTTTTTATTGTAAACATTAGAGAATGTCTGCATACTTCATCAAACTTATATTTGAAAAGTTATGATATGGTGATGTCTTGATGGAGTTCAGTGTTTTAGAGGAAGCCGGTGAGAGTCAGGGGGACATGAATGTGATTGGATCATGGGAAGGTTTGAATTTGTGTTTTATGAATGTTGTTTGTGACTCTGACAGCAGTAGGGCAGTGTGGCATCTGTGTTTCATGGATATATTTGGAACAAACTCTCCAGGATTCAGATTCACCTGTGAAAATTGATTTGAACCACAGATGGTCTGCTGTCAAAGTCTGTGACAGAAAACCAAAAACAACACACACAAAACTGTTCTTAAAAGTAAAAGATTAATGAATTGCAAGGTTATTCTGTCCTACACACACACACACACACACAAACACACACGCACGCACGCGCACACACACACTTGACGGTAGAGCATTTTAAGGTCATTCCCTCTGATTGAATCTCACACATTTTCTGAGCATCTCAGTGAGGATATTGTTTTTAAAATAAAGCTAAGCCAAAACCATAGTCAACCTTTTAAATGTTTAGACTTTCATGAAGCGAATACATTTATAGAATACATATTCACAATGCTTTATAATGCACATTTGGAATCATCTGTTTCTTTTCATAAATTATTTACATTCATTAATTTATTAACCATTTCAGTTGTATCCGACTCTTGCTCTTGCTGTTTATATTTCCCCAACCCTCCCCTTTACATGGCTTGGGGCTCAGAGTCAGACACACACCTATGGACGATTTAGCATCTCCAGTTTGCATGTACTGTACCTATACTGCATGTTTTGTATTGTGGGGGAAATCGGAAGAAACCCACACAGACACAGGGAGAACATGCAAACTCCACACAGAGAGGCCTTCTGTTATGCAAAATTTATATATACAGCAAAACACCCCCATAAAAAGACTAGACCACCTCCATGTTTGAACTCCATGTTTTGCACTATATATATAATATCTCCTGTCAAGAATGTAAACAATTTTGAGTGCAAACCTTTTGCATTTTTGATTTGAAATATAGGTCTCAGCACCTAATTAGCTGGGAGAGTGCGGTAGTGTGTTGATTTGGACTTTATTTAATAATGAAATTATTACTTTATAATCTCACCCTGCAGTTTCAACTCCACCAAATCTTTGTTTGTTTCATTATTGTGCAGTAAATGTCAATAGCTCTTGTTTTGATTTTTCATGTTTGTTGTAGGAAATTACCATCATTGTATAGTATTTATGACTTCAGCTCCACTTACATTTCAGCAATTGCAGCTGTTTTGCAAAATGTCCATTTGCGCCACCTGGCAGTCATTTCGCGAACAATTTTGAAACGCGACTGGTTATTTTTTTCCGCTATGGCTTTGCCGCGGCGGTAATAGGCATTCTGGTTGTCTAAACTGTAGTGTTTACTGTAGCTTCTGTAAGGATGTTCACCACCCCTAAGAAAATGAACCTTGGTTTTGGGATCAATTACTGTTTGTATTACTTTTAGTTTTCCGACAAATAGCATGATTAAATGGTGTATAACATTGTATCCCTTAATACTCACCTTTGATCACCAAAACGACATTTTCAAAAAATTTTGTTGAAAAATCTGTCATGCCCTAAAATAGCTTGAATGTACCTCCACACCCTTGCCTCATTTAGTATTCGTAGTTCTATGAATATGCAAATGAGCCCCGCCTCCACTCACTTACACCAGCTCAGAGATCCACTCATTGACGATCACGTGTTGATGTGGTTGGTTACAAGATAGTTTGAGACGTCAGAAACACCAGCGATTTCAAACGCGTTTTTGAGACTGTCTTTGGTTCACTGCCTATTTAAGGAGAAAATACACAGCAATTGTGCTGACTAATGAATTTGCACATGGTTTGTCTTAAAGCATGTTAAAAACACCACATAGACATACAGTATAAACAACACTTTACGTCTGAATCAGGCTTGAATTGGTTTGAAATTGATGGCATCCTTAATATTTATATCTGAGTAGAGCTCGTGGTTATGGTAAAGGGCCGTAACATTTCCAGAACACGCGCAGTGCCAATTACAACACCCTGGGCCAGCTAACCAATCACAGCAAATTTGGTATATCGGAAGGAGGGGCTTCATCGAAACCGCAACTGACAGACTTGGGAGAGAGGAGCTGTAATAATGTAAAATATGTGAAAAATGTTTTTTAAACAATCAAGCATGAAAGCATATTCTATTACACCCCAAAAGCAAAATCAAGACTTTGTAAAAGGGCATAATAGGACCCCTTTAAGCTTGGTTCAGGGATCAGTCGTAGCATGTTCTTGAGTGGCCTGTACAGTGTTCAGATTTAAATATCATTAAAAATATTTGGTGGAATTTGAAGAAAGCAGTGGTAACGTGAAAACCAAAGATTATCAGTGATCTGTAAGCTTTTTCAAGTGAGGAATGGGCCAAGATTGCCGTAGAGAGGTGACAGAAGCTTCTAAGCACTTACAGGAGGCGTTTATTGGAGGTGATAAAGAATAAACGATTCTGCACAAAATTTGACATTTGGGGGTTGAATAATTTTTTTTTATTAAGCATATTTTTTTTTATTGGTGTTTTTGTGTAAGGCATTTTGATTTGATTATTTCATTTGGAATTGCAATTTTTAAATTGATGTTTTTCCAGATTTACTGTTAAGATCACTGATACCTTATGTGCTATACATTTTTATATACCGGTAATCAATATTTTCACTGAAATAACTATAGCTGGTCACTTTGATGCTCCATTATCCAGTATGTTTTGACATAAGGCTACACAATTTTTTCTGATGTTTGGTGTTTCTTCGTAATTAAATAACGATAAAAACAAAAAAAACATAATAGGCTATATTCTCAATATCAATCTGGTTCACACAGTGAATTGTAGATGTTACCAAAGACAAAAACGAACAATGATATTGTGTCTGCACATTCACACACACCGTTTATATGTTCGTAATGTGTGTGTGTGTGTGTGTGTGTGTGTGTGTGTGTGTGTGTGTGTGTGTGTGTGTGTGTGTGTGTGTGTGTCATAGCCTTTGACAGCAGACCATATGATGGTTCACACACAATCCTTCAGTCTTTCACAGGTTACTGAACCAACTTTAGGTTGCCATAGGAACAAGGTGTCAAAATAATCTAAGGATTTCACACACACACACACACACACACACACACACACACACACACACACACACACACACACACACCGCCCCCCCTCCCCTCCCCTCTATGGACTTTCCATAGACATAACCCTATATTATATCTCCCTACACTAAGCTTACCCATCACAGGAAAAACTTTCAGAATTTTTACTTTTTCAAATAAGCATTTAATATTAATCCATTTCCCTCGTGGTCCCCAAAACGTAGGTGATCTCAGGTTTTACTATCCGATATGTACTGTTGGTTAAACGTGTGCACACACACACATGCTGCACACCTCCCAGCCTATGCTGTCATCTCTTCTTAATATGGATTGACATCTTGCCGTGAAATGTGACAGAAAAGAAAAGCACAAACCTTTGTGCAGTTTCATTTTATTTTCATTTCTGCTTTACTTGAGGGCACATTCAGAAATCTCTCTTTCATTTGAATATAATCCAGATTAGTTTGTGTTGACACGTTGACATTGATGTGAGGCAAAAAGCATTCCCTTTAAGGCACATAAAAACAAACAGACACATTCCTCTGTTTGTTTGAGCTGCCTAAAGTCAACTTTTGGCTCAACGTTTGGCAACCTGCTCAGGAAAAGGTCATTATTGGAGTTATGCTGGATAGAATGAAAATAGAGGAATCGCCAGATGAGGAGATGTAGATTGTATTTATTTTACTATACACACACACACACACGCACACACACACACACACACACACACACACACACACACACACACACACACACACACACACGCACACACACACGCACACACACACACACACACACACACACATATTTACATACATACGTGTGTGTGTGTGTGTGTGTGTGTGTGTGTGTGTGTGTGTGTGTGTGTGTGTGTGTGTGTGTGTGTGTGTGTGTGTGTGTGTGTGTGTGTGTGTGTGTGTGTGTGTGTGTGTGTGTGTGTATTGTGAAAAGCGCTATACAAATATTCTTGACTTGACTTGACTTGACTTGACTTGACTAGTAGTTTGTCCGTTTAGGGCTACTGTAGAAACATGGTGGCTAGGGCTGGGCAATATGGCCAAAAAAAATTATCACAATATTTTTTTTTTATATCAGTCGATATAGATAATTATCACGATAAATGTCAAATCTTTATTTCTTTCAAGTTTAAAGGCAGATTTTTGCTCCTAAGTGAAAGTTAGGAGCAAAAAGAAACCAGAGCGTTAATTGTAGTTTTAAACTACTCTTTATTGTCAGAACACATCATGACAAACACTTGCCAAACAGGGGAACATCCACAAATCTGAGGTAGAACATTCAAACATTTGTCATTTTTCCTTAACAAAATAAATATCTTAATAGAAAAAAATATTTCTTAGTTTGTGCATGTGCTAGTTTTTATTTGGTAAAATGTAATATTATGACTGTTTGAGTTTTATTAAAATTAACAATTGGTCATCCAGCGTCACGCATTTAGATCATGATAACCACAGATAAAACCGGGCATAGCCTACAGGTTAAAATAACGGATAAAATGGCACAATATTACTTTATGGTTCTATGGTATTTGTATGAAAACCAGTAGCCTAAATGCATTATTAAATACTGTAATTATATTCCATTAGTCCTTTTATACATTGTCTACATTAATAATAATAATATTATACAATTCAATATGTACATCCCACATTTCATGGTGCAGTTAATATTACTAGCCTAACGTTACAGTAAATCCGTGGTAAATGATGGGAATTTGTAGACTGACTGTATCGTTGCGCACAGAGTTTCGCCTGTTCGTCAGCGCCGCTTCATCTGCCTTTAAACTAGTTTAAATCACTGAGACATTTGCGTTCTTCTCTGAATTGAAGTGCTTCTCACTGGATCTCGTGACCGAGACCGATCAGAGTAAACGCATCTGCTCTAATGAGCTCGCGCTGCGCTCGTGCGCTGCCGTTTGGACTTTGAGCCGAGCGGATAAACCGTCCGTTTGGCGCACGGTTCAAATGAGTTTCGTCACGCTTTTGGCGTATAAACATTATCGAACATTTATCGAACTCTTGATATCGTTTTATCAAAAAATTATATCGTGATAATTATTGTTATATCGCCCAGCCCTAATGGTGGCGCAAAATGGCTATTTCAGTGTATGGGGACCCATGGTGTATGTAGATAGAAATGGCTCATTCTATGGTATTAAAAACATAACCGTTCATTATGTAAGGTCTTTATACACCACTGAAAACATAGTTATGTATATTATATTGCATTTCTGTCAACAGATCCTCCTTAATATTACACAATGCACCTTTAAAGGGGCTATATGTAGTTTTCAGCGACCTCTAGCGGTGATGATTCAGATTGCAACCAATACGTTTACAAGCGAGTGCTCGTGATATTACATTTGATATCTCTTACACTGTTTTATGTGCATTCTGGTAATGTTGACATTGATGACACTAACTCATCTATAAATTTAGAATTATAAGACAAACTCACCAGTCAGATTCTTCTCCAGTTGTCAAAGCTGGATGGCTCAGTGCATCTTGTGTATTACTAGGGGTCTATTTAGTTGGGTCCTGGCTTGCTGTGTTTGTACTGTTATGATAGCTGGAAAAAAAAAAAACTAAAGCACAAAATCTAAATATATTTTACATGCTTTGTAATAATGTTAGCTTACCTGTCCAATAGGATGAAAGCCAACTCCGGGTCTGTTTTTATACCCAACACAAAGCGGAGGTTTCTCCATGATTCAAAAGCCCTGCCGATGTTGATCCGTGTTTTCGTCCAAAGTTGATCCGATTCACGTTTGGCCTGACGAGCTCCTTCAGCAGATAAAACTTTTTATTTTATTTTTTATCATTATGTGGAGTTTGTGTTGGAGTCTGTGTTGTGCTGGTCATTTCTTAGTATTAGCAGACTCCATGTCATAAAGTTGCAGTGTCGTCGCTGTTGAGTGCAAAGTCAGTAGACGAGGCGAGAGGCTCGGGAGCGCGCATGCAGGTCTCAGTCACGTCACTAGATTTCGCGATAAATCCGACCCGGAGCCTTCACATAGAAATAGGAATACTTGCTTTCAGAGGTAATAGCAAAACCCGCCAAGTGGATAATTTTAATGTGAGATTACAACCCTTTCACACACAGGCAATAAAAAAAGGATTAATTTTAGGAGGAAAACTACACATAGCCCCTTTAAATATAAAAACACAACAGTTAATTAGTTCTGGTTCTCGAATCTGATTAGCTGAGAGTCTTTTCCAGCCATGCAATATTGTACTAATATCACTCAAAAACCATTTCACAATTTGTATAACTTTGATCTGTACTGAGTGGCAGCATTTCTCACAGCGAGTGTCAATGACGATCACAAGGGTTACATAAACAGAGTTGGTTATGTCTAAAGTGAAAGCAAACATTTGAGAGAAAATCTGGTGCGTGTGTCATATGCGTGGCGATGCGTTGCGTGGCGGTCTTAAAGCGACAGTAGCCTAATAGTAAACATGCTGCCGCTTGTCCTTAAAGGGATTGTTCTCCAAAAAACTGAAAATTCTGTCATTATTTACTCACTCTAATGTTGTTCCACACCTGTATTAATTTATTTCTTGTGCTGAACACAAAAGAAGATTTTTTGAAGAATGTGGGTAACCAAACAGTTGCTGGTCCCCATTGACTTCCATAGCAACATAGGGGGAAAAAAAAGGATACACTGGGAACCAGCAACTGTTTGGTTACCCACATTCTTCAAATTAACTTTTATTTTCAGCAAAATAAAGAAACTTAGTCTGGTTTAAAACAACCTCGAGAGAGTCAATTATGACAATATTAATTTTTGGGGGAACTGTCCCTTTAATGTTCCTCTTTCATTGTAAGCCTGTGGGTTTTTATCATCTATTTTATTGCCCAACAGGTCAAAATATAACTCTGCTTTATAATATCCTTTATATTTCAGCATATATATGGTGGTGGTCTTTTTATTGTGGTTGTTACAGTGGAAAATCTGACTTATGGATTACAGCAAATCTGCTCTAGCAGCCCGTAGCCGCCACCTGCCCAAACGGACAAGCTCTGGTGGTCCAGAGATTAAAGAACAAGATCTCATGCATACGGCCTGGCGCGTGTTTTAAGCATAAGTGTCTCTCTATAATGCATATACTGTATACATACAGTGATGCATGATTTAGACCAACATATTCAGAGTTAAATAATTTCACACATTGACATGTCAGAACTGACCATGAAGTCTGAATATCTGGAATGTGTTTTACATATTTTACATGATTTATTCATATCTGGTAAACATGCATACGAAACGATTGCACATACCAGCAATCCCTGTCTCTCTGTTTATATTGTATATCTTTCTCTCTGATAGGGTGTGACATATTGTTCATGTATGTAAAAGACATCAGGTGAACAGCTGTACACCTCCGCTTAGGTGCTCCAGTAGCTGAACAACAACCGAGTAGTGAAGTGAGCGATAACTATTTTAATTTTTTTTAAAGAAAAATTCCTGTGTAAAACATGCCCTCACTGTGCTAGATTGTTCTGTGTGATTTGGTAGAGCATTGCTAGATGGATGCTACAGTGTTCTGGCTGGTTGCTTGTTAGTACAGGTTTCTGGTCATGGCATGGGTCCCTCCTTTTTTTTTCAAGGGCCCATATTATGCTTTTTTAGATATTACCTTTCATGTAGTGTGTTATATAGCTGTTTGTGATTGTAAAAGGTCTGCAAAGACTCAGATCAAAGTGCAGATAAATGCAGTTATTGTTCCAAAAGAAAGAACCAATTCTGAGCCTCCTGAAAAAAAGTTGTCAGTAATTCCAGTCTAACTTCCTGCTTGAACCGTAGGTTTGTAACAAATGGTGAACAAACAACGTCTACTTTGACCCGTCCTCAGACATTGTAGTTGTAGCTGAGGCCTTGAAGAGTTTGGTAGAGTTTGTAGAGCAGATGCAGAAGCCAGTCTCGGAAAACAGGGATTTAGAGAGACACATCTTTTATAGAGCTGATGTGATGCTGATGCTGCAATGAGAAAATGAGTGTATTAGTGTAATGAGTGTTTTTTGACCTTGGGTGCATGTAATCCTATTGTAGGAGTCCTCTAAAACACACTTTTTAATTGCATAATAGGGGCACTTTAAAATCACTTACTAAATATGAGCATTAGTAATAGTGATGACTTAGTCAACAGCACTATATATCAACTTGTGTGTCCTAGTGTGCTGTAGATCGCTTATGTTAATGAGATACTGATCCACACAGCTGGAAGATTTCAGTAGGACAAGCGTCTGCTGGACAAATGATGTCTGGAGCCTTTAAAGAGCCACTGCAGACGAAAAACCGCATCAGAAACGCACCAGCAACACAGCAGGAGTGTGTGTGTGTGTGTGTGTGTGTGTGTGTGTGTGTGTGTGTGTGTGTGTGTGTGTGTGTGTGTGTGTGTGTGTGTGTGTGTGTGTGTGTGTGTGTGTGTGTGTGTGTGTGTGTACAGATGCTTTTGCCCTGCAGCAGAAGAATGCTTCAAAAGAAAACCCTACAAGTTGTGCAAAGCAAGCGTCCACATGACAAACTCATCTTCTCTTAGATAAAACCCCTGACTGGCATCAGTTTTAGCTTTCAGTTTGAGTTCGTTTTATCTGCATGACAAATAGGATGCATACACACACAAAAACAACAACTGTAAAAACAAAACAAGGAGCATTAAACGTTCTCGGTAACAGATCAAGCTGAGGTGTTTGATCATCTCCGGGAGATGGTTGCATGTGAACTATTTCTCACGCAGACTCGTATAGTCACTGTCTCTCGCTTAATCTGGCCAGCCAATGAACCCTTAAGATAAAACCTCCGAGAGCACCTATCTACTCATCCCAGAGTGCTTTACATATGGCATCAGGCTCATCCCGATAGTGTGGAGTATAAGTATGTGTGTGTGAATCCTTCTAGAGAGATTTAAAGGTGAAATGTGTCATTTCTGCACCAATGGCAGCACCAGACAGAAATACTGAGGAGGGAATCCACTCCAGAATATTTGCATGTGCTTTCTCTTTTAGTATCCGATTCACTAAAGGAATTATGCAAATCAGGTAGCAGCACAAAATGTGTGCTGACCACAATTAGGATGGTGAATTTCCCCATCTCTTGTTGTGGACGATTACGATCTGACATAAGGCTAAGAAATGCAGTGGAGTCTTATTCAATAATCTTGCACCAGCAATCTACTTCAACCAGATGATAAATTCAGAAAAAAAAGGACTATGCCATGAATATGTATGTTAAGTTGTTGTCATTCATTGCAAAAACGCCTACTTTCTATATACTGTAAATCCAGCCCGATCTCATGTAAGTGTTTATCTATACCACGAATGCTATTTATCCTGCCATTTATACGGCAAAAATAGTTTTTGCGTGCTTATGATACGCACTTTATGCCGTGTAATACGCACGTACTCCCATCCCCTAATCCTACCCACGGGTTTTCAGTGCGTAGCATATGTACGCAAAAAAATACGCATTTTTGGCATATAAATGGCACGAGAAATAACATTTGTGGTATAGATACGCACTTTCATGAGATCGTGTTGGTAAATCTATTATATATTGCAATGTTGGCATCCACAATCTATTAAAAAAATGTCTGTGTGTATATTTCTGTTGATCAGGGGAGTAGAAATTAATCAAAAGATGATCTAATGATGGAGAAAAATGTATAACTAACTATGTATCTGTGTATGCAGTGTAGATGAACATATTTTTGGTATTTATGTTTGGCGGACTGATGCTGTACAGTTCCAGTAAAGCAACCTAACACTCAGAACCGACCTGCAAGATGGGGAATTGCACCATGCAAATTGGTTTCATGCACAGATTTTATTTGCTTGTGTCATTACCTGATTTGCATAACTCCTTTAGTGAATCACTATCAGTCGGTGCTATTAATTCTTAGTGATTCAGGAAGTCAATCTACCAATGCATTATTTATAGTTAACACTGTGCATTACATTGGTGTATGTAAGCATGTTCAGGGGAAAAAGTACTGTACCGTTCAAACATTTGGGGTCAGTAAGATTTGTTTATGTCTCTTTTTATTAAGTCTCTTATGCTCACCAAGGCTGCATTTATTTGTTCAGAAATACAATTTAAAATACTGTATGTAGTTTTAAACAGTATTGCTGTTTTTAGTTTTATTTGAATACGTATTTAATATTTCTTAATATTTTAAGATGCAATTTATTCTTCTGATGCAAATCATTACTCCAGTCTTCAGTGTCACATGATCCTTCAAAAATCATTTTCTCAAGAAACACTTCCTATTACTATCAATGTTGAAAGGTTGTGGTGCTTCATATTTTTGTGGTTACCGGGATACTTTTTTTTTTTTGTCTCGATGAAAAGAATGTTCAGTAGAACAGCATTTATTTGAAATATAAATATTTTGTTACATTATAACTGTCTTTAGACTATTTTTTTTTATCAGTTTAATGCATCCTTGCTGAATAAAAGTATTAATTTCTTTAAAACAACAAACTTTTGTTCGGCATTAGACATTCATCATTTTTAATATCAGAAAACTCCGGTCTGAGTTGAAATATTTGTAAATATGTTGTGACACAAACTTGAGTGGCAGCTTAATTGGCAAAATAAAGGGTGCGTTACAGTTTTAATTAGTTTCATTTAATCCAACTGATGAAATCTGAAGTCACGTAAATTGTGTTTAAAAATTTTAATCTGTTTTTCAGGAAACAGATTAAAAGTTTTCATTTACTCTCATTACAGCGGTATTATGCCAGACCCCTCTCAGCATACAAATCGCTTGCTTGTTCCATATAGCGTACCCTACAGCAGTGTTATTCAAATGGCAGACCGGACATAATTGCGCCATTTTACCGTTTCTACAGACTAAAGTGAGCAGCGCGTCAAAACAACGGAGCTGCACCACGAGCACTCAGGGTTGTTTATGGTAATGATCTTTCGGAGCTATATCTATAATATTTTATCTAGAGAGCCAAAAGTGCTTCATTCAAGCCCTCTCCGCTCTGTGCGCATTGCTTCTCTCTCTCCATAGCTGAAAACGTGAAGCGCCACATTAGCTGCAGATGACACGGTTATTTTAACAACATTAGCAGAAACACGTTGAGCAGCAGAATAGACACTTTCTCTAAAACACTGGCGAAAACGAGAATGCAGTTAATGGAAGTATTTTTATCTGTCATACAGATGACTGACCGTTTAACTAAACCAGGTTTGTGATGTGTGGTGTCTTTAGAAAGGGTTTTCCCCCCATACATTTAGCATTATTAATCAACATATAAAGAGCATTTCATAATAAACAATGTTAGATTTAAAAAAAAATTATTTAGAGATGGCAAGGGAAGCAATTTTTTAAAATGACTAAGTTTTGATTATTAGGTTATGTGGGGGAGAGCGGGGCACAACCTAACACATTTAGGTTTTGGCTCAATTAATATATATATCTTTTTTTTACACAAGCAACATACACATCTCTGCTACAAATGAACACTTTTCACATTTTTCTAGGAACATTTTCGTACAGTTGCACTGCAAGTGACAGAAGTGGAAATGTTACAACTTACACCATATGCTTTGGGGTTAATTGTAACAGACAGAGGGGTTAGTTGTAACACTTGTGTGTAACACACATAATTCAGTACTATTTTATCTGTATAGTTTATATTGTTTGTGCACCTGTATGGATAGATATCATACATCCATCCCTCATCCAATCATCCTTCTATTATGGATCAATATCATGGACTATTTTGAGTCTTTAGGTTTTTTCTTTTCTTTTACAAAGTACAACGGCTGCCTCGATGGAAATAACTGTTCCGAAAAAGTATTGCCATGACCTCCGCTGGGAAGCAAAAATATAGAGACCGGACCTCTGGAACTTTAATTGAATACCCCTGCCCCACAGTATCAGCGGTGTCCTTTTGCTAACATTTACCGACTCATGTGCATATAGTGCGTCTCTTTGCATGCTTAAAGGACATAATGAAGTCGAGATTGTAGAGTTATAAAACTGGCCCATCATCCTCCAGGGGTCACTTGTTCCAAATGGACGGAACTAACTCTCTCTGACCTGTTTAATTCATTGTGGCTCAGGGCGTCCATTTCATTTATAAACTCTTACCTAGAATTACTTAGAAGCGCAAGAGTGGTTTGTCACCAAATATTTTGTGTTTCATGCCTAATAGAGACTTTGATGTACTTCCTGTTCGGTGCCCTGAGGCCCTGTCGGCTGGAAGATGAAGGTGGCTAATTTTACTGAGCGAGAGACTCGTTGAACGCAGGATTGGAGATGAGCTTAATCTATTGCTAATAGCAGATTTAAAGAGGTCACGGTACATGTTTATGAAGGGATGATTTTTTTACATTTTATCTCTTTAAAATGAATTTTTTCCCCAATGATGACAATTCTGTCATCACATTTCTTTTTTGCTGCAGTCAACGCTTGATGGAAGGCATGTCTGAAGATGTCTGAAGGGTATTTGCATTGGCGATCTGATTGGCTGACGCCTGCACGGAACCCACAATTAAGTTGGGCAATGCATGACGTCAAACATTCAAAGTAAATGAGAAGCATTAACGCCAACGTGTGAATGCACCGTTATACTTAAACCCATATGTCTTTTTTTCTTGTGGAGCACCAGAGGAGATGTTTAGCAGATTGTTCATGCTGCTCTTTTCCATGCACCATGAAAGTATCATGAAAGTATTCCATATGACCTCTATGTGCTCTATTCCAAGTCTTCTGAAGAAATATAGATCATTGTGCTCAACATTTGTGCTACTACTGTCCGTTATAAAGAAAAGAGTAATGCAAACAATTCTGCATAAGGTCTTTTTTGTTCTGCAGAAGAAAGTAAGTCATACGGACCACATCACGAGGATTAAATGGTGGCTTTTAATTAAACTTTTTTTTTTTTTTTTTATCCAGGACAACGCTCATCTGAAGTGTCATCTGGCTCCTCAATGGGTTTGTTTCATGACACACAACTCGAGTCGATCAGGGAGTGGTATCTAGGAAGAATTTTATTTTCTGGGGCATGAGGGAGACCATTGTTGTGAAAATTGTTCATTGAGCTGTGAAATTGTTCACAGTTGAAAGCTTAGAGTCCTCAAAGGTGGTCTAGTTTGTGTGTGTTGTATAGGCCACAAGTGTAAGACCACTGAAATAGAGAAAAATCCAAAACAGTAGTTGCAGTCCAACGTACAAGGTCGATAAGCAGCCATGGACAGAATAGGAGATCGGTGAACTATGGAGATGTTTGTAGAGTGGTTAGAAACACAGTCAGGGTCCAGATAGTATTTGAACACTTTTTGTATATACTGTAGCTTGTTTCAAAGCAGCTTTACAGTAAGAAACAGCTTAAATTTCAGCTGTAAAGCGGCTCTACAGGAGAAAATAGTGCCGTTAATTCGGATTTAAAAAATGTAGGGCGGGACTTGATTTTGTCCGTGGGAATTGATTGGATGGGTAGATGGTTGTGGTTTGCTATTGGTTGATATCATGTGAGTGACAGGTTGTCCCGCCTTAGCGCCAGTAAACACGTCATCAGAGAAGAGATGGTGCTGCAATTATTTTGATTGGATTATGATGCATGTTAATTATAAAATAATAATAATGTGTAAGGATAAATAATGTGTACTAAATATTGCTATATTCCATGCATTTTATTTATTTATTTTGATTTCATGGTGACATTTAAGTACCCAAATACTCGTGGCCACTGCAGAAACCGAGGTTCCCTATCAAGGGAACTCCCGCTGCGTTTACGCTGTGGGAACACTTCCAAGTGTCTCGTCATGAAGCAAATGTATAATCAGTCCAATGAATGAGCGGGACGTCAGGTGACGTCATAGACCAGGAAACTATAAATCACCCCTGAACGCAGAGCGTGACAGCTTCTGTTTCTTCAGCGAAGCGCTCTCTGTGTGAATCGGTCTGATTCTGTCTGTCTTATTTATTGTTGTCTGTCAAGTTGCAATATATATTTTATGGCAAAAAAAGAGCAAACAAGCGTTGTGTTCCCCTGCCCACGTTATTTTACGAGCGGGGACACACACACATCAGCTTGTTTGGGAGTGGAGCATGTTAACAGTCAGTTCTCGTGGGGACTGCCTGTGAGCATTGCTAGAAGCTGTCCGTGAGGACGCTCTGCTCCCGCCGGCCGTTCTTCGAGGATGACGGTTCGGTTCGCGTTCCTCGAGGCGCGGGTCCCGCTGTTGCCGAGGCGCGGCGGGGACTCGTTTCGTGGGGTTCGCAAACGGATCTGACAGCGGGGGTTGAGACGGGCGCGCCCTATCTCGGCTCTCATCTGCCAGTGGCTTTTCTCGGGGAGAAGCACGCGCTGCGTTTCTCCTCCCCGCGATGAGACACTCATGCTGCGATTTCCAGTTCCGAGGAACTGGTATCGTTTATGTTTTGTTAAGAAAGAGAGAACAAAACAATAAAGAATATATACAAGAATATATATATATATATATATATATATAAGGCAGATGTTTATGAGTTTCTATAATAAACAAGTTTGCATATAACTCTGTTGAATAAAGAGGAGCTTATAAAAGGAGGTTTTATCTAGTGCTGTTGCTAAGTTAAATAAATATTTACTGGCCAGCCAACATTATGAGAGTGAGAATATAATGAATTTATATAACTCTATATCTCAGCCTCCTCGTCGGGGATTGCCGTTTAAAAAAAGCGCCCTATCTGCACACTGAGGTGTCGAGATCGTGGAATAAACCGGTTTCTATTTATGTGTTTTAAATCCCCAAACTTCTACTATAGTTATGGGTATTTAGTATCATGGTATGACAGAGCCTCGGGTTAAGAGACGCTTGCAAGCTATCTCTCTCCTGAGTCGGCGTCATTATAACCCCGACGCTACCCACCAGCCATCATAAATAATAGATCAATATTATTAAGCAGCGCTGGTTGGTAAAGTATATATATATTTATATATAAGGGCATGGATGAATGTGAGGATGTCAGCGCTGACGCTATTCCAGAATTGCGTCGCGCAACAGACAAAACTGTACCGGGGAGGGACGGTTTTGAGAAATCGTTTTTCCTCGGCGTCCTCTGGAGGGCGACTCTCTGAGGAGGGTTGCAGCGCTGCCAGTTCGGTTGTTTCCTGCTGGTGGCCACGGAGTGATATATATTAAGTTTTCTGATGTAAAGAAAAATAATATAAAACATGTCTGTTCTTCTGAACTCTGCGCTTTCAAATAAACAAAGGAATAAACTATTCAGCGGCGTTCCAGAGGATTCTTCCTCACCGATCTAATGTTCCTGAGACTGCTGGGAAGCAGTCTCAACCTACTAAAGCTCCTCGCAGCATAAAGTGCTGCAAAAAGAAAGAAAATAAGCCTGACGCCGAGGCTGCAGGCTTCTGAGGATGGTCCCCTCCGGGGTAGGACGGTTTTGAGAAATCGTTTCTCCTCGGCGCCCTCTGGGGTGCAACTCTCTGAGGAGGGTCGCAGCGCTGCCAGTTCGGTTGTTCCCTGCCGGTCCTCCGTTCAGGGCACCGAGGTGTCAGCGTCCCCAAACGATCCTCCGAGGAGGGTCGTAGAGCGGTCAGTTCGGTTTCCCTGCCGGTTCGCCGTTTCAGGGTACCGAGGTGCCTGCTTTTTCCAACGATCCTCCGAGGAGGGTCGTTGGAACTAGGAGTTAGAGGTAGGCAAGATCTGAGGACTGTCGTTATCTCTAATAAAACTTGGACAAGAAGTCCTGACGCTGAGGCTATCAGGCTTCTGAAGGTTCCTCCGGGGCAGGGACGGTTTTGAGAAATCGTTTCTCCTCGGCGACCTCTGGGGTGCGACTCTTTGAGGAGGGTCGCAGCGCTGCCAGTTCGGTTGTTCCCTGCCGGTTCGCCGTTCAGGGCACCGAGGTGTCAGCGTCCCCATACGATCCTCCGAGGAGGGTCGTAGAACGGTCAGTTTGGTTGTTTCCTGCCGGTTCGCCGCTTCAGGGCACCGAAGTGACTGTTCAACCAAATCCAGAGGCCAGACTCCAGAGACTGGTGCCCTTAGCAGAATTTCTGGCAGCGTGGTTACTACTGCCACATATTTCTCAGTGGGTCCTGCTCACTATAGAAGGGTTTCAGAATTCAGTTCGGTTCTCGTCCGCCCAGATTTCTAGGGGTCCTCCCCACAGTGGTGGACCTCGAGCAGGCTCTGGTTATGGAGCAGGAAGTGCTGACACTTCTGCAAAAGGAGCTATAGAAGGGGTTCCTCCTCCCAGCAGACAGTCAGGGTTTTTCAGCCGTTACTTCATTGTTCTGAAAGAGGATGAAGGGTTGCGTCCTATTCTAGATCTGCGTCAATTAAACGGCAGGTTTCAGAATCTCAAGTTCACAGTATGCTTACGCTAATATGATTGTGCACAGATTCAGTCCGAGGACCGGTTTGTCACAATAGACTTGAAGGACGCTTACTTATCTATCCATCCTCATCACAGGAGGTTCCTGAGGTTTGCTTTCAGGGGCGAAGCATACCAGTATCGGGTTATTCCATTCGGCCTATGTTTATCACCCCGCATCTTTACAATATGCGTGGATGCAGCTCTGGCTCCTCTGAGACCCCAGGGCATTCACGTATTATATTATATAGACGGTTGGTTGATCCTAGCTCAATCTGAGCATATGGCAGTTCGGTATCGAGATGTCGTCCTGTTTTATTTAAGATGTTGGGGTTGCGACACAACACCAAGAAGAGTGTGCTCCTCCCAGCTCAGAGGACCACTTTTCTAGGTGTGCTATAACGATTCGCCGTAAATGGGGTAAAACTAGGCCAGTCACTCACTGTGAAGCAGTTTCAGACTGTTGGGTCTCATGGCAGCTGCGTCCAACGTAATTACTTTTGGCCTTCTGTACATGAGACCCCTGCAGTGGTGGCTCAGGACCAAGGGGTTTTCTCCGAGGGGAAATCCGTTTTCACATGATCAAGGTCACGCGGCTATGCCTACGTGCCTCGGTCATGTGGAAGAACCTTGGTTCCTCGCCCAGGCCCAGTGTTGGGGGCTTCTTGTCGACGCATAATGCTATCGACAGATGTTTCCCTCACAAGTGGGGGGTGATCATGAGTGGTCACTCGGCGAAGGGTCTTTGGCAGGACCATCTTCCTTTTTGCACATAAATGGCTAGAAGTGATGGCGGTATTCCGATTATCTCAATACTTCCTGTCAGACCCGAGAGGTCACCATGTGCCTGTCCTTTCGGACAACACACTGATGGTCTCGTATATCAGAGCAGATATCCTGTTGAGGCAGGGGCTGAGGCCCGGGGAATGGACACTTCACCCTGAGGTGGTGAAGCTCCTTTGGGAGAACTTCGGTAAACTCAGTCTACCTTTTTGCATCGTTTATACTACGCATTGCCCTTTGTGGTTCTCCCTGATGCATCCAGCTCCGCTTGGACTGGATACGATGTACTAGGTGTGGTTGAGGCTACACCTGTACGCATTTCCCGATATCTTTGCTCCCGGGAGTTCTGGAGAGGGTTTGCCTGGTAGGGGCTCATCTATTATTAGTAGCCCAATTCCGGCCGGCCCGAGAGTGTTTCTCAGACCTACTGTCCCTTCTAGATGGCTCTCCCATGGAGATTCCGTTCAGGAGGGACTTAGCGTCCCAATCAGGGACACAATATTTCACCCTCTTCCGGAGTTATGGATACTGTGGGCTCGGCCTCTGAGGGGGCCCAGCTCATAGATTCAGGTCTCTCGACCGAGGTCGTGGAGACCATACTCCAGTCTAGAGCTCCCTCCACGAGAATACTGAATATGCATTGAAATAGAAACTGTTCTCTGCCTGGTGCGGAGAACACCTTCTGAATCTTGTTATCTGCCCTGATGGTACAATACTTGATTTCTGCAATTAATGTTTCTTTGCTGGGTTATCTCTGAGGAGAGATCCTTAATTTCGATTTCTCCGTGGTACATGAGGCTGAGGCCTGCACATACTTGGATTTGCACCTGGTAGGGTGATAGTCTTTCTTCACCCCAGGCCGGGTTGTATTCTTAGGTCCCTTCTAAAATTGCGGGTCATTTGTGCTGCAGGCCTTCTGTCCTCCACCTAATACCCCAGATCAGGAAAAACTTAATCTGTTATGCCCTTTCCGGGCTTTGGATGCTTATGTCCACAGAGCTGCCCTGTGGCGTATATAAGAGCAATTATTTGTTTGCTTTGGGTTAACTAGTTAGGTTGCCCTGCATCTAAACAGATAATGAGCAAGCAAGTAGTTGAGGCTATCTCACTTGCTTATGAAGCGGCCGGACAGCCTTCACCTTGGCTGTCCGGGCCCATTCTACGAGGAGTATGGCTGCCTCTATGGCTCTAATTTCGGGAGTTTCCCTTCACGACATTTGTGATGCGGCAGGCTGGCCCTCGCCGCATGCATTTGTCAAATTTTATGACTTAGACCTCTCCACTCCTGGGGCGAGGTTGCTTGCTTCTAGTGTGCGCAAGGTCTTCACACAGAACGGGCACTTGTCATTATGGCGTAGTGGGTATTGGGGTTCCCACAGCGTAAACGCAGCGGGAGTTCCCTTGATAGGGAACGTCTCTGGTTACGTATGTAACCTTAGTTCCCTGAGAGGGAACGAAACGCTGCGTTCGCCTGCCATACTTCCTGCATGCCCTGATCGACTTGCTTCAGGCTTTTCAGAAGCTGTCACGCTCTGCGTTCAGGGGTGATTTATAGTTTCCTGGTCTATGACGTCACCTGACGTCCCGCTCATTCATTGGACTGATTATACATTTGCTTCATGACGAGACACTTGGAAGTGTTCCCACAGCGTAAACGCAGCGTTTCGTTCCCTCTCAGGGAACTAAGGTTACATACGTAACCAGAGATGTTTTGTTGTCAGGATCGGGTGACAGCTTGCGTCTCAGTTTTTCTCTGCACTTTCTCTTTTCTAATTCCATGATCTCCCGTCCCGATAAGAACGGCAAACGGGGCGGCAGTATGTCAGCTCGGCCCCACCGTGACCTTGCAGATATGGGACGTTACAGAGGAAAAATGCTTAGATTTTTGTGAACATCAACATTAAACTGGTCAAAGCCTCTATGAAATGAAGAGGTCAGTGTTTCACAGGTGTCTCACATCAGCCGGGTGTTAATCTTCATGTTTAGCAACCTTAATCTGTAAGACTTTCTTTTAGCAAAGCTGGACCCTGCGACACGGCGTAAATCTTTTCTGGTGTTTGCTCGTATCGATTCACTGTTAATCTCAATGAAATCTCAATAGAGCCGTGACACTTTCCTGTGAGGACGTCGGTGTGATTGTAGACCGAGACCCTCTAGCTCTCCGGGGGTTTTTATGGGGGTGTTTGTTTTTGTACAGGAACAACTAATGACTACATATTCTCCTTTTGCTTTTGAAAATACGAAAACATTTATAAGGCCTCTGGAAAATATGAGAAGTTAACCCTCATGAGACTGACTTAACTTCTTTTCTGTTTGAGTCCCAGATTGCTGCATGTGATAAATGATGATTATATTTCGATTTTTGTGGCATTATCCCCTTAAGCTGGGGATACCCTGAACAACTAGTTGAAATATCAAAACTGAACTCAACAGACAGAAAGACCGTTTCCATTGATTGGTGCAGATTGCAGTCTTTGACAGTCAGAGAGTAGCATAAACCTAACAACTGATTCAGTCCACTACACAACACACTTAGCAACTGGCGAGTTACGACGAGGTCTGCCGAATTTAACTGTGCGAGATCTTGTAAAACAAACAGGGATGTCACAGACAGCTGCCGCTACTTATTTGCAGTGCAATTTGGGCAGAAAAAAAGAGGGAAGACCTGCAGGATATGGGTGAGGTCCTGGATTGAGAGGGCTGGGCGATATGTAAAAACAAATACTTCATTTCCTATTACCAAGCAATAAAGTAGGCTATTTGTTATTCTCAAATTAGGAATTTTAAAACTATTGGTTCGTTCTGAGCAAAAACGCTACTTTTTGATATACCAGTTACCCGTAAATGTAAATAAAAACTGAAAAATATCCACCCTGGTCTAAGTATAACTTTTTTGTCAAGTTCTTGTGCAGCCTTTGATCACTGTACCTGTGTGATTGATACACACACACACACACACACACACACACATGTATATGTGTATGTAAATATGTGTGTGTGTGTGTGCGTGCGTGCGTGCGTGTGTAATATATATATATATATATATATATTATGTCTTGGTCAGCATATATATCACTGTCAATGTTTTTTTCTTTCCTTTACCTTTTTATCAAGTTCTTGTGCAGCATAGATCACTCTCAATTAGTTTTTTTGTTTTTGTTCTATTTTATTTTTTAAAGCTTTTTCATCAAGGTCTTGTTCAGGATAGATTACTGTCAATGTGTGTGTGTGTTTTTTTACTTTATTTATTGCACTCCTTCAATGTGAGTGAGTTTATAGGTTTGGATGTTAGTTGATGAGACTGTAGAGCCTCTTAAAGAGTCTGTTAAAGAAAATGAGTTCCGGTTTTACTTGTTTCAGTACCTCAGGGATTGATGTTCCAACAGCAGAAAAGCAGCTTTTACTGTTCAGAAGAGAGTGATGTGGTGCATTTATTTTCTGGTTCTGTGAATTATCAGCCTCTGGGTTGACACAACAACTCACTACTGAGTTATTCAGAACGGCCACTCAATGGTTTGTCTGCAATCTCAAATGAGATATGAGACCGGAATAAATCATGACAGCAGTTCATTTTTGGTTGAACTCTTCCTTTAAGAGTTTCAACACTTTTTAATAAATGTTGTTTTCTGTATCAGAGTGTGACATTTTGTAAGTTGCATCAGGAGGGAAAAATACGACCTGTTCTCCAAACGAAATGCAATCTGTTGACAGTGTGAAGCCGGCTGTGTCCGATTGGTTTTAGTTGTTTGGCACCCGAACTTGAAGATTCAGAGATCATCTGCAGGGGGTGATTAGTCAGTGATGGGAGTGTGTTTGCCTGTCAATTACAAGCGTGTGTGTGTGTGTGTTTGTGTGTAATCAATGTAAATAAATAGGTTTGTTGTGTTGAAAGCACTCCAGGGAGTCTTTGTGCAACATGATTGGAGTCAATCATCACTCATCAGGTGTGCGTGTGTGCGTGCGTGCGTGTGTGTGTGTGTGTGCATCTGTCAAAACATAAATTTAATATCTGAAAAATTGCTCATATTCTGTGTTAAACAGCTGAGGTTTAAGTCTTTAAAATATGTAATGCTTAAAGGCACTATAATACTATCATTATTATTAAAGGGATAGTTCACTTTAAAATAAAAATTCTGTCATCATTTACTCACCCTCAAGTTGTTTCAAACCTGTATTAATTTATTTCTTCTGCTGAACACAGAAAGATATTTTGAAGAATGTCAGTAACCAAACAGTAGTCTGTACCCATTGACTTCCATAGTATTTTTTTTTCCTACTATGGAAGTCAATGGGTACTGTCTACTGTTTGGTTACTGACATTCTTCAAAATATCTTTCTTTGTGTTCAGCAGAAGAAATAAATTAATACAGGTTTGAAACAACTTGAGGGTGAGTAAATGATGACAGAATTTTAATTTTAAAGTGAACTATCCCTTTAACTACGACTAATAATAATACAATTATTATTTTATTTATTTAATATATGTTTGTTATGTTTTTAATTTTATTCTGGATTACAGTGAATGGCTTACCCAACTCATTAACCCCATGAATGCTGAAACAAAGGAAAGAACATCAAATCACAACTGTTCAGTTTGGCTGCGGCACTACAGAGTATAAATACATATGTATACATATCAAACGATCTGTATGAGACAAAGCAATAGTGACACATGGTAAATACTTTGGGTCTCATTTACTATGATTGTGTGGATCATTATGTATTTGTACGCACAGGAGAACCTGTCACAGAAAATCACAACACGTGTGTACGCACATGATTTTGCTCTTAATCTTGTTCTAATGTTAGTGAATTTGGCATATTCTAAATGAGCGGCTGCGTGCACAAAGTTAGTAATTTGCATAAAACGCACCCAAACCATCTCCATATAAGGGCTTTTTAGCACATGCTTTGCTTTACAGCCTTTTATCACTCTCGTCAAACATACCGCTTTCTGCAGACGCGCTCTTTCCAGATCCTCGAGGAATGCCAAGTGTGTCATTCTCTAAACCTGTTCAAACTGCTTTTATACAGACCCAGATTTCTCTCATTAGCCAGCTGTACATGCGCGTAAATCTGCGTTTTTTCAGAGAAACCTCGCAGCTGAACCTATAATGCAGCTTTTCTCACCCTTTCACTATATACAATATATTTATAGATTATTAATAGATATATTTAAGGTTAAATTAAATTGTATTATTTATTCATTTTATTATATAATTTTCTATAAAGGTAATATAATATAATAGTCGTGTTGAGATTAAATACAACTTCTTAACACAATTATAGGGCCGCAGAAAGTTCCTTTTGCGTACGTGTGGTTAAATTTTCCGTACATTTAGAATACATTTTAGTATGAAAGTTTGATTTGTTTGTGAAAATGTTCTTACGCAGGTTTTTTCGCGCACGCTTAGTGAATGAGACCCATTGTTACTCACACTTCTGTGTTGCAACATTACTGTCGGATCTAATACAGTCGACACTGCATCATCTTTTATTTTCAGTCTCTCTGAAAAGCCTGCGTCGAATTGTGTCTTGTTTAAAAGCGAAATAATGTAATAATGTGACAGAATACGTAACAAGTCGTTTTCTGAGCTTGGTATCTATGAAAGCTGTTTTTGGACTAACGAGGAAGTTTTGAGTTTTGAAACTTACAGAATATTTTTATATAACAATGAACTCTTATATGTCAAAAAATCAAGAACATTTCGATTTCTCAATCTATTTTATTGTATTCAGATTTTAATTCTTAATTTATTTAAATGTATTATGTTATATGTATTTATTAATTATTATTTAAACACTGTATTTGATTTATTATGTTTTATGTATTTTACGATTATTAGAATATTGTGTTAGTAAGGATAACCGTTTTGTTGTTTAGCTCGTCAGCTCACGTCCCCATCTGTCAGTGTCAAAGACAAGCCTGGCATTTCTTGAACATTGTTCTTGTGGTTATGAATGATTAGAAAACAAACTTTAATATAAAGACAGCAGTTCAACAGATATTGTGCGTCCAGTGTGGAATTGAATTCAAATCTGGAATATGTGGAAATGAGGCACATGACATGAATACATCTATAAGATATTTGCATTAAAACAAACATATCCGTGCAGGGATTGGGCTCGAACGGAAGTGTGAAATTAAAGCAGTGATCACCGCCTCACCTCATCAATACATTCCTCCCAGAGAAAGTCCTGATCGACACTGCAGCTTCATCTTTATGAGGCACTGAACTGAAATGATGAAGCGCACATAATGAGATCCTTCAGACCTCTACAGTGCCCACTGTAGATGAAGCAGAGACTCTTTCTTATAAATCGTGTGCTCTTTGTCTGTAATATTGTGTCTGTATTCAGTTTTTTTCTCTGAGTCTGAAATACGTTTTCAGAGGAATTGATCAACAGCAAAAACTAGATGGAAAGGAAAGATATATATATATATATATATATATATATATATATATATAGAGAGAGAGAGAGAGAGAGAGAGGGTACGTTTTCCCATTTGTAATTGATTGGACAAAAAAAATTTTTTACTTCTTTTGATTTTTTTTTGCTTGATTATTTATTTAGTCATAAAATGTAATTATCACTCAGCTCTTTATATAAAGTGGGTTTTATACAACACCGTTGAAAGGTTTTGGGTCAGTAGAAAGAATTTAATTCATGTGGTATGTTCCATCAGAAGCAATTACTATCAAAAACCTTACAAAAACCTCTAAAGCTTACAATAACTTCAGTGAGTTATCTTTTCTAAAGCTTTTCACTTTAGAATATTTGTTCCAAATAATTAGTAATTCCTTTTAAAAGATTTGGTAATACTTGAGTCATTACTAGTGGGTTACCATAATCTTGACTCTAAAGGAATGATACATTATGCATTATTCACATTAATTATGAACTTGTTTATAGTAGTTCGTAGTAGTCCTCTGAGAGGTATGCAAAATATTAGTTATTGATTAGCTAATAGTAAACTATCACATTCAGCTGAGTTCTATTACTGCACTTACTAATTCATTAATCAGAGTTTTTTTTTCATTATTTCATAGCAGTGACGAGAACGTTTACTCACCCTCATGTCTAAGCGAAATGTACAATATAAATGTACTCTCCAATGACTCAACTACCACTTTGATGTAAATAGATCGTAAAACTAATCTATATGAATTGAGTTATTTAGGACCAAAGTTTCTGAAGTGACTAGATGGCTTTATATGATGAACAGACTAAATGTAGGCTTTTCTTCGCATATAAACATTGATCAGCGAACATAAACAGAAGCTCAACCGAACCTGCTTGGCGCGCAAGAACAAACCTCATTGGTTCTTGCGGAAGCTCAAACGTGCTGCGTTAACACACGAACATCACGAACCTCATTGTTCTCGCACGTCAAGCGAACATCCTTGAGCTTCCATTGACCACAGCTGAAGCCTAAATTCAATCTGTTCATCGTATAAAGCTATCGTGTCTCTTCAGAGAATTTGGACCAAACTGCTCAATTCATATGGATTAGTTTTACAATCTCTTTATGAACATTTTTAATTATCAAAGTGATAGATGCGTAGCTGTCAGAAATCGCACATGATTTTATAAAAATATCTTCATCTGTGTTCCGAAGATGAACAAAAGTCTTACTGGTTTTGAACGACATGAGGGTAAGTATGAAAGAATTTTTTTTTTAAAATATATTTAATATTGCGTTACTCATTTGTTCCTTTTGTAGTTATTTATTAATGACTGAACCGTATTCTAAAGTGATACCAAACTATCTTATGTATTCACATACTTTGGGGCTGTGTGACTCTTTATTCTGAAGATGATTGTGAGGTTTGCTGAGTGTGCATGTGCTGCATTACTAAGGAGAGACCAGTGAAGCAGCATTATAAAGCGAATGAGTTTGAGCTGCTGATGAGCTCTGTTCACTTTATTATTTCATTATCACATCTTATTATTGCTGTACTTTTCATTTCGCTTGAGTAATTGTGCCTACCATCAGGATAAGATGACACATCCTAATGTATTTATAATTGATAACCATACCAGAGGAGAGAAGCATTCATGGTTTGCATTGAGGTTTTATTACGAGGGTCTGCGATCGTTGATGTGAACAGCTGTTCTTAGAGCCCTTCAAACCCGTCTGACCCCCATCTGTCCTCTTGAGAGAAACCCACAATGTTTACCCACAATACCTCCTGCTCCAGAGCACACAGATAGCATTTGAGGTTAGGATTGAGTTAGGATTGGTGGTAAAAATCGATATGAGATCTAAAGTGTAGGGTGGTAATTTAATGTGATATAATTCAGTTGTTGTTGTCTTTCCAGGGGTTCTAACTTCCATAAATGTTGCTTTTAACATATGCTTTAATTAATTTACTTCCTTGTCTATTTATTTTCATGCCCCTCCCCCCCCCCCCCCCTCCCCTTTGGAAATATCATTGTTTTATCCTTCTCTTTCCCGCCAGCGTTTTTTAAAAGCCAGCACTAGTATTGTTGATCATTTTCACCCACATTTCATGGCCCATCGAATATTTTGTTGTATGGATATCTAAACGTACAATATATCAAACAAAGAACAGGGCCTCTGCTTTAAACAAACAAACAAAAAATATTTTATTCTAGCTTTTCATACATTACGTTTTATTGCGTGTGGGTAATTAAAAAAGCAAAAATTTGAACAAAAAGCTGAGAAAATCAAGTTTTTGTCAAAGGATAGGGTCCCTATCATACACCCCGTGCAATGCGGCGCCAGGTGCGACGCAAGTGTTTTTTTTGCAAGTTTCAGCCTGACGCAGTTATCATTTTCACGTCCTGCGCCACGTTGTTTAAACAGCAAATGCATTTGTGCACCCATGGGTGTGTTCAGGCTATTTTGTTGCCGTGTTGCTATTTTGAGGCAACTGAAATAGATTGTGCCATTGACCAACAAAAACCTGATCTAAAGTCAATGGCGCAATATATATTTTTTTGTTATTTAAAGAGTCTTTTGTAATGTGCGCGTACACTTTGTCCCGTAGATGGTCTGGTTGCGCGCTACCTTGCGCACGAGCAGATCCGTTTCCTCGCTAGAGAACCGTTCAGTTTTTCCGCTTGCAAATTCCGCCATGAAATAGCGAATCTGCCATGGCGCGAGTGCAACTGGATTTGAAAGGAAATGTGAGATGAGACTCTGACTGGTTTATTGTACATTACGCCCAAAACACACCCCTTACTCATTAAGAGAATAGGGACAACCCTTTTAGTCAATGCTCCGGGCGCGCAGACCATTTTTCCCGTCATTAAACTAGCAAAAGTGGAGTCGGAGTAAGTGCACTTGCGCCTTGCACTTTAGACCATGTGCTTATTAGATTGTTAAAATAGGGCCCTAGGTCTGGATCGGATTTAGAACGATAATCAAAACTTTGATTGAGTAGATCGAGTCCATCAGCGAGCTGTGCCTGCTGACTCAGCCGTCTGGTCTCGAATCGCTCTCGCTGAGATTGATGCCATACGTCACAGTGACGTGCCGTCGGCGCTGTCTCAAGTCAGACAAAATTTATAACCGGCAATAACTGCTTCAAGTCAGCCACCGATAACTGCCCAGCGCTGCATGAAGTCTAAAGTATGAAGAAAAGTTAAATAGAAACAAATCAGGACCCTGACAGTGTTCGTTGCTGACGCTTCTCTCTTGGTGCTTGTTCAAATAGAGCTGCATTTCCCAAAAGCATAAGCATAAAGTAGATCAAACCATTGCCACCACTGGTCTCTGCGATCAGCTTAGCCTTACAATGGGTTTGGGAAACAAAGCCCAGAACAATGCTTATCAGATGACAGAGAAACTACCGGAAGTTATTTCACAATAAACTAATTTTACATTGTTACAAAGGCTTTTACATTGTTACAAAAAATATATGTCACATAAATACTGTTATTTTGAACTTGGTTCATCAAAGAATCCTGAAAATAAAACATATTAAGCAGCACAACTGTTTTCAACTGATAAGAATAAGAAATGTTTCTTGATCAGCAAATCAGCATCTTAGAATGTTTTCTGAGGAATCATGTGACACTGAAGACTGGAGTATGGAGCTTTGACATCACAGGAATAAAATACTTTTTAAAACATATTCAAATAGAAAACAGATATTTTAAATTGTAATAATATCTCACACTATTACTGTTTTTTACTGTATTTTTGGTTAAATAAATGCAGCCTTGATGAGCATTAATAGATCTTACCAACCCCAAACTTGTAAACAGTAGTTTATATGTGACACTTATTATAATTAGGCTAGTTTGTGGAATTACATTTATTTCCATTGATCATTAAACATCCAGATGGATCGTGTTATGTTATTTGATGGCTGTTAATAAATCTGTCAGAAAAAAATTAAGTTGTACCTTTAAGGATACAACAGCCTGTCACTGGCAGCCCTTTACAAAAATTAACCATGGTTTTAAACAGTTCATCTATAGTATTTGTAGTAAACAGTAACCACATATTTACCATGGTTACCACTACATGAACCATAATATTTTTATAGTAAAACCATGGTAATAAAAAAAAAACATGATTACTGACATTTTACTTATGTAACACCATGGTTATTTTTCATAAGGTATCGGATTGAAAATAAAAGAAGTGGTATCACCCATCCCAGTATTCTGCCCTACAAAGGCAAAAGACCTTAACTCGCTAGAGTGTGGAACTGAGAAAAATGACTTTAAAGATGTATAGTTGTCCCGCCAAATGAATTATAGGTAGGACACTGGAAATCTGTGCCCGGTTGCATAAAGCACCTTAAGTGAAATTTTCCCTTAAGTTCGCCCTTATGTTTCCCTTAAACCTAAGGGTGTTGCAGAAAAATACCCTTAAGTGTTACTTAACTGTTTTTTTAAGTGAAACGTCATAAACACTTAGAATTTCCCTTAAATGCTTTTTTTCACTTAAATAATCCCTTAAAAAGCGTTAAGTGTTGCATAAAACCCCTTAACGGTCATTTCCCTAAGTATAACTTAAGGTTTGGAAATCGTAACCTTAAGAGTAACGCGGACAAAAAATAAGACGACATGGCTGAATTTATGGAACCAGCTGAAGATCATTATGTGCCAAGAAGAATTTTTAGGGATAGGGAGAACCCTATTGTTGCATGAATACTGTTTTGATCGACGCGCAATATTTGACATCACTAACAAACTAGACGGCGACCTTGACCGTGTCACCACTCTTCACCTGCGTGTTACAACTGCTTATAGCACTGCGTTTTTTTGCAACTTGGAGTTTTCAGACGATAGTGGGAGATGTTTTCCACGTTCATAAATCGTCTGTCAGCAGAGTGGTTCACCGGGTTGCGGGGGCTATTTCCCGCTCGTGTTAGTGTTTTGCGTATCTATGGCAACAACAGACTTTTATAACGTGAATCCAGGATCGCTGTCGTGAAACACTTAAATGTTTCCCTTACCTAAGAGAATCGTTTAAGAGATTATATGCAACACCCTTAAGTTATTCTCTTAGGTAAGGGGAAATCGCCCCTTAAGTGTCATACTTAAGGGGAAAACTTAAGGTGCTTTATGCAACCGGGCACTGGCAATTAGATTTTAAGTAATGAAAATTATCTACATAAAAAAAATCTTGAGGTCAAACTTGACTTTTAACCCCTATTTTAAAGTTACTGTACTCTGCCTTTGTATTGTCAGCAAAAAGCGAGAAGTAAGTTTGCCAAGGCAAAAGGCAGTAACTTCCACATTATCAATATTTGGATTTTGGTTTTTAGCGGTGGATCTGAAAGACGCATATACTTTCACATTCAGATAGGATATAGCATGCTCATCACACAGGCGCTTCCTAAGATTCGTGTTCGAATGTGTCGCGCGAAAAATGCAGGGCTTTCCCCTTTGAGACTCAGTGGGGAGCGCGTTCTGGACTACCTCGACGACCAATTGCATTATTGCACAACCTTCTGCGTCTTTTCAGCATGCTGTGGTTTCAGCTGTCTGCCATATTATTATGCTTGTGCACGCTCGTCCCGCGGATTTATTCGGACGATGTGATTGTATAACCTGCTTGTAACAGCTGGTCTGATGTTGCATGCACGCACCAGTACTCTTGTCGATTCATTATGTTGTATGCACCAATATACCCGTGTTGCTTTATTAACACTCCCTGTGCTATATTATTCCCGCGTGTATTTAAGGCGATGCTGAAGGCACCGGCGAAGTTTTGGCACTCTGCCAGCTAGATGTATGGGTGTTTCAACCAGGTCCGATACCCCAACTGGGTGAGGCGGGACTTTAGGTCTTTGTTGCTACGGCATGCGTTACATTTTTCTGTCAGCTCTGCATATATCATTCGCTATCAATATTGCACGTTTGTCGATGGAAAAAGGCTACAGTGATTTAAATTTAAATTGACAGTAAAACAAAGGCAGAACAGAACAGAACGGCAGAACTACATCTGATAGGTAGCATTATTTGATAGAACACCAGCGCAGTAACTTCATATTGACATGCGGCTAAACAAAGGCAGAGTACCGTAACTCAATTTGAGCGTTCAAAAACAAAGCCAAAGAGCGGTAACTGGAGTTACGGTGTTCTGCCTTGGTTTCTCATGGGCTTTTGGAAGTTACTGTTAAGATAACCCATACTTTTTTTTGAAAAAACAACGGAATTAACTCAAGATCCTTATCCACATGATAAAGGAGGTCTTGAATGTGCCAAAAATATCAATAACTCATTTTCGACCAAACATAAAGTTACGGTCTTTTGCCTTTGCACGGCAGCATTGCAGTTAAAACATTGATTGACGGAAAATTCCGTTTTTATTTGTTCTGTGTGAATATCGCATGCTGTTCGAGTTCTTGGTTTAATAAGGGCTTGTCTCAAGGGAGGACATGTGCTGGAGGTGCGCTCGCTCTCAGTGTGGGTGGACTACACTCTGGGCAGCCGGGCATACACATCTCCTGCCGCCACTGAACCACACCGCACTAGCACTCGCTTTAGCCTTCGGGACCAATGATTAAAGTGACACTGTCAGAGCACATCACATCCCTCTTCTCAACCATCCACCTCTTCACACCACACATAGGTACAGTTACAGTTAGAGACTGTAGAATTTTCATCTCTTTGTTGATCTTGGAGTGAAATGTAATCTTGACCTGTTATTGACAGATTTAGGCTGCGTTTACACTGCACTAAAAAAAATCTGATCTTTTACTCACATCTGACACAGATCGGAATTTGTTGCACACGTGTAAACACAAAAAAGATTTTTTCGCATCTGATCAGAGACACTTTCAAATGTGATTTTAAATCAGATATATATCCGATATCTGGATATCCGACCTACATCTGAACACGCATATCCGATTCCCCTTTGAATTCCAAGCCACCACAAGGCGAGGACGACATGTTTATTCACAAAGATGGCTTTTTAATGTTGTATTATGAGGCAGATGTTCCTGTATGCGCAGCTCACAGCTTTTTATTGAGGTGGGAACTTTATATTTATCTTTGTAAAGAAACGAAATTTTGCGACATTCAGGAGCTCATTAAAATTCAGGAGATTTCATTGAAAAAATCAGGGCTACTTTATTTCACTTCAGATTCCTAGATCTGAGCTGTAGATAAACTAAAATTATTTCCTGACTATATACCTGTTCTGTCAGATTTTGCGCTACAAAACATTCATGAGTCATGACAGCTGTTATCTTGTCCATGCTGGCGGATAATTATGACCACCCGACATGAATTAAATAAATAATTTGAATAGCGTGGCCATTCAAAACCAGAGTCTACCATGTGCATAGTAAAACGATCAGCGAAAATGATCAGAATTAATGTAAACACAGATATTGTATTCCAGCCCTGTCTAAAGTAAATGTAAACAGGCGGGCCAAAAAAATCGGATATGGTCAAAAGATCGGATCTGTGCATTAAGACTTGCAGTGTAAATGCAGCCTTTACCCAATAGCTGATTCTCAGTTTCAGCGAACTCTCTTTTACAGCTTCATTCTTCATGCAACATTCAGAAGAGCATGTGACACACGGCTGCAGCGCCAGGTGTTTATCAGGACGCTCTTTGTGGTGAAAAACTCCAGAACTATGGATTATGAATGCTTTGATGTTAAAGTGAGGGATGTTATATTTTTTCTTAAAGAGCAAGTCACTCAGTGTGACGCTATCTGATATCCCTTACATTAGCCTCGAGGTGACTGTTGCCTGAGAAAAATAACGGTTCCTTTAAGATAAACGAGCAATTCCACGGTATGGCAAACAGCGGCACAATTCAGGAATTAAACTTCTCAGAGGTTGCAAGAAACAATGAGCTGCCAAAAGAGTTAGTCATTCATTTTAATAATTCATGCAGACATGCTTCATAAGCAGGTGTTATTAATGTCGTTCATTATGGGGTTTTGGAAAACATACGAAGCATTATGGAAATGCAGGGCTGCCTAAACCAACCGAGACTCCTTCTATCATAAGTCTTGGAGTTTAGCTCTGCATTTCCAGAACATGTTAATGACAACATTCCACAATGACTCCCATAACTTTCAGAATGAAATATTCAGCAGGAAATAATGTCAGCCGGGACTTTGTAGATGCATTCGTCGCATTTATCTTCCATAATTTGATGTGTTTCGCAGTGAAGGAGAATATTCAGGTGGAAATAATGTGCAGAGAGAGTATCAGTGTTATCTTAGTGTTACGTACACTGTAAATACAATCTTGATTTTACATTTATATATATATGATTGTTTGCATGGGCTTTTTTTGACTTTTACTTACTCCCAAAAGAAATGATTCTTTTGAAAAGATTTATTTGGTTTATTTGTATTTCAGTTTAAGCTTTTTATTAATTTCTACTAATTGTAGCACTTAAACTTAAATCAGTTAGTTAGGCGACATTTCTCATTTTCATTTAGTTTTTTAATAAGTTTTTCATCTAATATTTATATTTTAATGTTTTGAATAGTTTAAGTTTTAGCTGTATTTAACGATAACAACTCTGACAGGAATGGATTTTATCTATCAGGATTTAATAGGATCGTTTCGTTGAATTTATTTTAATTTAAAATAACCAGAAACTTGTATTAGGGAAAGTATATTAACTAGTTTAATTTTGACTTTAATATGTGTGATTTGTCTCATGTGGCCATTGTGAGAGCAGCAGCTTAATTATGTCTGTATTTTTCAGTATATCTTGTAATTATGGTATTTCTGCTGTGATATAAATGCAGCACATTTTTCAAGCCATATGCAACAATTAAAGATCAGCATGTAAGCAGCAGTTTGAATCATTATCTTTGCTTTCAGACTACAGTGGTTGGTGTTTCCATGGCAAGCGGGACGATTGTCTGCCTGGTAAAGCTATTAAAAGCTCAGGTGGATCAGGGTTTTGGGTTCAAGTGACCCTCATTGCAGGTCTGGCACTGGATGGAGGGCAGAAACGTGAGCGTGTCACTTCAGCCGAAGGGCTTGAAATCAGAACTTCACAGTGCAGTGATGAATGAGATGATCTAATGCGTTCATTCATTATTTACTGACACTTACATTTAAGTGTTGACAACCACAGTCGGATAGGTTGAATATTTTAAATCGTACTGTGAATATTTGAGAAGGTGGTCTGTAGCTGTACTGCATGTTAAGGTGAGATGTCATGAAACCTTAATCATTATTGTTATATGAGTATACTGCTCATGTGTATTGAATATGTTCTTAATAAGATTCTGATTGGTCAATTGCAGCAATATTATGGTATTGTTACATTCTCTGTCTTGTGTGTTTTTGGTTCAGTCCCTGTGACCTAGTTTTCCCCAGTCTGTCTAGTTAGCAATGTCATTCACCCGTGCCCTGTTTATCATGTATCTCATTAGTTCTAGTATAAATACTCCCTGTGTCTTTCAGTCCTTTGTCCGATCTCGTCTATGTGTAACTTATGTAAAAGCGGGCATACACCGTGCGATTTTGAGCCGAATTCTGACTCGCGCGACTCTTTTTCGGGTCAGAAACGAGAGGCGATAAACCTCTCCCGACCGGCAATCAGATGATCGGATGAATTTCTGGCATGTCAGAAATTTAGGTCGCTCCTCATGACTATATCTCACAGTTGAAGCTGAGCTACGAACCGATTGCCGCAAACTCAGTGCTTTTTCCCTCACTGCGCCTGCGCGAAAACAGAAGTTTAACCATTTCATCTGCAGCAAGAAAGAAAACAAAAGGAGGGAGATCTTAATTTCTGTAGCTGTCAAACTAGCTTCAAATTACGGTTGCTTAGCTCCAGTTCGTGTTGCGAAATGGATAAACCATATATTGCCCACGTCTTCACCTGCAATGTAGCTACCGTGCCTCTTTTATTAATTTGTTAAACAATGTCCATGTTAAACAAACTGTTTTTGAAATAAAGCTGTTTTGACTAATTATTGCAGTGTTCGGAAATATTAGCCCATAGACTGTTAATGCTTTTAATTATAGGCCTATAATTCATTTTAATCGACCAAAATGTTTTTAGACAATTTTCAATGAGGAGGAGTAACCTATATGTAATATTTGATTACCTCACTGCGCGTTGGTTATGCGGTGATGCGCTATGAAATTATTGCGTGGCAAATTAATTATAATAGCCTATCAATTTAATAATAAAACTACCTTCCCTAATAATGCAATCATATTAATAATAATTTAATACATAAATTGGAAATGCTAAATCATCTTAATATTGATAGCTGATGCTTGTTTTGACAATATCTCTGGATACATGATATCGTCTATTGGAGTCATCCGGCACGGGGGTTCATCGCACATATTTCACACGTATAGTGTGAGCAGTGAAGTCGCAGCTCGATGATCGGACCGTATAGTGTGAGCACATAAATCCTGAGCTTTAGCTTTACATCGCATGTGATCTACTCGTTCAGTGTGAGTAGGTAACTTGCTGAATCGCACAGTGTCCACCTTTAGTGTGTGGATTTGCCTGTCTCCTGTGATACCCTCCTATGGATTTATTAAAAGACTATATTTTGGAATTCTCCCTCGTTGTGCGACTTACTACGTAGCGTTACGTGACAGAAGATCGGACCATAACAGTTTATTTATTGCGGCGTTTTCTTTTGTTTGGTTAGGGCATTTAACTAAAACAGATAAAAACAGTATTTAACTTTTAAAACTGTTTGTCATCAAGTTTTGGTTACAGCCCTGCGCTGCACTACTGTGATTAAGTCAATAAAGTCCTCCATGTCTGTCGGAGGTGATATGTCCTCATGTTTACGCTGGGAGTGAGAGGTTACGGTGGATATATGCTGACGTCTCTCCTCACTGTAGTTGCATGTCATTCCCTGCGCTTGACAACTTTAGGAGTTACAGTAAACAACTCTCCTTCTCCCTTACTGTCATTTCTGAGCTATACTTCACTGTGCTTCCTCTAATGACTGCCAGACTGTCGTCTCCTGAATCCACTCGCTGTTTAGCTGCTGTAGGTTACCCACAATCCTCTCTGAATTCTATTATGTGGCATGTCAGAGTCTATATCACAGCTCCCCTGCTAAACATCCCACCCGGCCGCTGAGACTCTGTCCGCGTTGTGTCCACACAGGTGGGCAGGTTTTTAAAAAAAAATCTTTTCTGACAAGTCTGGGATGAGCTCTACTCGCTGTGGCCGTATGCACTTACAAAACACCGCAGCAAACGTACAGATCGTTCCGGTTGCTGTCCGACAAATCAAGCAGGCGTACATTTCCTATGTCCTGTTTTGCTCTGTAAGCTGTCAGGGGGAAGTTTTATTGCTCAAATCATATTTTTTTCCCCCAAAGGGGATAGGGGTTATTAAAGTTAACATGAAATCAAAACTGTCACATTTACTTGCTTAATATACAGTACAGTATGTTCTTATTGTGAACAATTCAGCTGTGCACAACACTTTATTCCAAGTGAAGCGTTTGTTTGTTTGGAGTCAATTTGCTCTCCATTTAATCTCATTGTCTTGTATAAACAGTTGAGATATTAAATACATCTCAGTGGTGATTTTTGTTCTTCCCTGTGGTGTCCTCTTGGTTACAGTGTTATTAATTATATACATTATAGTTGTATTATGTTTTGTATATTTCATATATATATATATATATATATGTGTGTGTGTATATATGTCTCATGTTTTTTCCCTTCATTTGCAGAACATGACAAGCATCGCCTATGCAAGAGCACGGAGTACATGAATTTGCACTTCAAAGTCAAATGGTTCCACAACGAGTACGTCCGAGACCTGCCTGCCTTTAAGGGAATTCCTCCGGAGTATTCCCTGTAAGTATCCCATGTTTATTTCCTCCTCTCTCATTCTCTTATAGTATTAAAACCACTGACTTGTGGTGTCTTCTGAAATGAGGAGTCAAGTTCCCCTCTCATGTAAAAAAAACATATTCCATTTGATGTTTACACAGTATGGAACTCTAAACCTTACGCTATCATGTTCACGCACATTGCTTGTTAGACATCATTTAATTATGTGCATACAAGTCATTTTTTTAATATATATATTTTAGATTATATATATTAAGCATTTAGACAACCAAAACTACATTTGGTAACACTTTACAATAAGGTCACATTTGTTAATATTAGTTAATGTATTAACTAACATTACCTAACAATGAGCTATACATTTCTTACTGTAATTATCATACTTTCTATCAATATTTAATTAGTTAATACAAACACAGCTGTTCATTGTTTGTTCATGTTAGTCCACAAATACAACAACATAATGTTAACAAATACAACTTTTGATTTTAACTTTTGGTCGGGAGGTGCTCGGCTCGGCCCGGCTCGTGATTCCTCTCACACACTGCGAGCCGCGACCATGCGAGCATCACCGATGTCCAATTATTTCTCAGATTTTGTTAAGCTTTTGGTTTACCTCAAATTAATTGTGTAAATACAGTAAAATAGGCCTGCTGATGCTGACATTGAGCTCCATGCTTTCCTATGGCTCTGTAACATTAGGTTAATGTTTGTCTCCAGATACTGTTTAAATTAATATATATAAAAATAAGTATTATACATTTCAAATTTTGCTCTGAAAAACTTTTTTTTTATGTTTGTATTCAACATAATACCTTATTATCTCAATTAAATGTACTGAAATGAATGTATATGTGACACAAAAATGCTGTTTAATATTTTGGCCGGTAAAAATATGCTTGGCTGGTGGATTTTTTCATCTACCAGTCCCCGTGGCAGGTGAGCCAAAAAGTTAATTTCGGACCCTGCAGACAGCACAGGAAGCCGCCAATGGTCATCAGATCGCATAAATCAGTGGATAATTAATAGAAATGATGATTCTGTCGAATAAATATTAAGTAAGCGCATTTAAATGTATCAATATTTCTCCAAGTATTCGCACTTTTGAACTAAAAGCCATAATGGACGCTGTTCAGTGCAGCTATGTGAACATAAATAAACCGCAGCGGACATGACTGAATGTGAATGAATGTTGTTATTCTATTAAAATTATCATAAATTACTGATTATTTTGCACTTCATGACATACATTAAGAAATTCCTGTCACTGTAACCGAATTTTATAATAAACAGTAGACAAATATCGAAGCTGGATGATTTAATCTTTCTAATAAAACAGTTTGTCTAGATCAGCTGCAGTTCACAGCATAAATTCAAGAAGGCGCCTTGTCTTTCCCGTCGCAGCAACTACGGCTTCACCGACAACCTCTTTCGTTTTGTTGAAAAATGACATGTAAAGTCAGTCTGACTCGAAGTGTGTCCGTGTCTGTTGGGGCAGTGTGAACATTACACTTATTTTTCATAAAATTCTAAATCCAACGGCTTACTTGATTGTGCGTTTTTGTTGGCGTCTGACTATGCGGTGTGAATTGGCTTTAAGACAGACCAAGTGCAAATTCTTCAGTCTGATTTTTAGAAGGCAGCTGTCTGACTCTGAGAGGGCGAACGTGAACAAAGTCAAGCCAAAGGCTACGTTGTAGAGAGCGATACATAAAACGCATTACCATTCTGATACATCGTCTTGTAGACGAGCCTGTATAATTCGCTCTTCCTCTTCTTCTGAATCAGTTTCTAGTTCAAACATATATGGCTGAATTAAACCAATATTTCCACTTGTCATTGTGCCGCGTTTACTACAATTGACAGAGTGGATCAGGTATTCTGAGCTAGCGTGAGTGAGTGGAGGCGGGGGTATTTTGCATATTGATGGCTCCGCTAAATGAAGCAAGGGTGTAGAGTTGCATTCAAGCTATTTTAAGGCATGAAGAATTATTTTCAGAGGAAAAAAACATTTAAATATGTCATTTTGATGATCAAAGATTAATTTTAAGGTATTAAATGATTAACTGCTGGGGGAATTTAAATGTCTTGTCGGAACTTTGTTCGTCTAGGTTTAAAGCTGTTTGCTAGGATCTGTTTTTATTTGCAGAGGATTTGCCTTTAAATAACTAATGAAATATTTCAACTTACCGGTATCAGTATTTCGTCTAATAGCCATGTAAGAAGCGATATAATATACTTTCAGTCAGTTTTGGTTTTCGTTAAATAAGGGGTCCTGATCACTCTGTAGGGGTTTATTTTGTGGTAATAACCGGCTGGATGCACATTATCCCTTACATATATTATAGGTTTATACTAGGGCTGGGAATCGATTAAAAAAAATAACTAATTAATTGCACAATTTGCTGTAATTAATTGCAATTAATTGCATTTTCCCCAAGCTTGTAATCATCAATATTTAAACATAGAATCACCGAATTAAATTAAACAACACAGAAAAAAAAGGAACAGAAAAATAGCCCTATATTCAAATAATATTAAACATCAATATATCAATATATTATTCTTCATCCAGTTCTTTGCAACATACTCAAAAATGTAAAAAAAAAATTTTTTTTTTTTTTTTTTTTTTACTAATTATCAAAATAAAGTATAGTCCTACAAAGCTATTATTACCAGAGCATGTGATCAGACCATTACCATTTTTGCCCAGCATGGCTATACCAGTTCAGTAGGGCTATTGCAAACAGAAGTCTACTACTAAGACATTTACTTTTTTAAAATGAATTAAATTGTTTTGAAATTTTGAAAATCTTTGCTTTTCCATTGTGTGAGCGGTACATGATTGGAGCGTTTTCGCCGTGAACGACACGCGCAACGCAAACACGGAGCGGAACATTGAGCAGAGAGCACAGCAGCGCGCCGACACACACACACACACGAAATGGAGAGCGCGGCGCACACACAGAGCGGAAAAGACCCGCTCGTGAAACCTGATCGCCGAACACGAATGGGCGGGGCGGCATATTTTCGCCTTATATTTTCGTCCGATAATTTTCGGCGGACGAAATTTCGGTGCATCCAGCTTCTATGGTATTTGAATTCAGCTTGGCTAATTATACACAGCATCTTTGTTTTGTCAAACGCGCCATCAGGTAACTTTTTAAATGCAAAAATACCTCCTAAAACGCCATCCTTGTCCTTCTCCATCATGACAGGGTGACTTGGTTCGGCACACTCATAATAGCAGCCGCAACAGGAAGTCATTAAAACGAGGCAAAAAAGTGCTGCGTCAATTAACACGTTAAACATCTCAAATTAATCGCAAAGATTAGCGCGTTAATTCCCCCAGCCCTAGTTTATACATTTTTTACGTTGTTTCATTAACTTAAACTTAAAAGTGTACAGAATTGAATTTCCAATTTTATAAAATTTCATTAGGGCCCAAGCCTTGAAAAGGCGAAGGCCCTATTGTTTTTCTTCGGATTATTATTTATTAGGGCCCAAGCCTTGAAAAGGCGAAGGCCCTATTGTTTTTCTAAGGATTATTATTCTTCTTCTTATTCTTCTTTATTATTATTATTATTATTATTTTACTACCTTTTGGGCACTTTTGGGGGCCTTAACGTGCTCAAAAACTCTTGAAACTTTGCACAAATGTCAGAACCTGCGGCCATTAGGGCCGCGCTGAAGCTGGGACCCGGGCGTGGCAGGGGGGCTCGCCAGCGCCCCCTGGAATGGGATTCAAAAACATGTCCATATCTCAAACACGCTTGCATGTAATAATATGAAACTCGGTACACATATAGATCTCATCGGGCCGAACAACTTTCGTGCTCTAAGTTTTACGCCAGTCCAACAGGAAGTCGGCTATTATGGGCTGTATGGAAACGCATGTTCTGGCATTTGAAACACTTGTCCTAGAGAATTCATCGGATGACCACGAAACTCGGTGTGCATGAAGTCAAGACATGGAGGATGCAAAATTGCGAGGGGATTTTTGATATCTCGAACGGTTTGTCCGTGGCGAGGAAACGAATTTATGGCGAATATTGGAAACAGGAAGTGTGTTATAACATCCTCATACATTAACTGATCTTGATGAAACTTCAGCAGTGTGTTTGTTGTAAGAGGCCGATCACATGGATGTGACTATTGTGAGTCAAAGTTATAGCGCCACCAACTGGCAGCAGGAAGTGTGTCACTTTCAAAATGCTTTGAAATCACCCTCTTATTTTTACCCGATTTGCTTCAAACTTCATCTGTATAATGTAAACACACGGCAGATGTAGACCTGTGAAAGGATTATTGATATCTTAAATACTGTTGCCATGGCAACGCATCAAACTTTAATATTCTTTTTGGGTGCATTTGAGGCTCTTAACATGCTTCAAATTGCATGAAACTCAACATGCATATCAGATTTATTAGGTACTAGGCATGTGTGAAGTTTCAGAAACGGGCGCGGTGGAGGGGCTCAGTAGCGCCACCTTTAGTCAAAAATGGGGTATTAGTTTTACCTACAGTAACAAAAATCGGTATTTATATTTATCTCCCCGAGCCGGACAACTTTCTAATTTACAGTCATTAGCTCCGACCAACAGGAAGTCAGATATTTTGGTTTGAATGTGATTTGATGGGAATTTTGCCAGTCTCTCTCAGGGGGCTTTATTTTAACCCTTTCTCTGCTGTGTGGGACTTCTCGGGCACTTTTGGGGCCCTTAACGTGCTCGAAAACTCTTGAAACTTTGCACACAGGTCAGAACCTGCGGCCATCAGGGCTGGGCTGAAGCTGGTACCCGGGCGTGGCAGGGGAGCTCAACAGCGCCCCCTTGAACGTGGTCCGAAAAACTTGGTCCATATATCAAACACGTTTGCATGTAATAATATGAAACTCGGTACACATATAGATTTAATCGGGCCGAACAACTTTCGTGCTCTAAGTTTTACGCCAGTCCAACAGGAAGTCGGCTATTATGGGCTGTATGAAAATGCAAGCCCCTGGAATTTGATATACTCCTCCAAGAAAAATTATCCTATCGCCACCAAACTCGGTCAGCATGAAGTCAAGACATTGAGGACGCTAAATTGCGGACGGATTTTTGATATCTCGAACGGTTTGGCCGTGGCGAGGAAACGAAGTTATGGCGAGAAAAGAAAAACACAATGTGTTATAACGTCTTCATACATTTATTGATCTTGATGAAACTTCAGCAGTGTGTTTGTTGTAAGAGGGCGATCACATGGATGTGACTATTGTGAGTCAAAGTTATAGCGCCACCAACTGGCAGCAGGAAGTGTGTTACTTTCAAGATACTTTTGACTAAAGTGGGTGGGTTATTTTTACCTACAGTCACAAAACTCGGTCTGTATATTGTGCTTATCGATCCGGACAACTTTCTCATTTACAGTCATTAGTTCCGACCAACAGGAAGTCAGATATTTTGGTTTGAATGTGGTTTTGTCTCTCTCTGACAGAGTTCCCCCTGCCATTCTCTGTGTGTGTGTGTGTGTGTGTGTGTGTGTGTGTGTGTGTGGGGAGGGAGGGAGGGAGGGAGGGAGGGAGGGAGGGAGGGAGGGAGGGCACACACACAGACAGCCCCCCCCTTTTCTGTGTGTGTTTGGAGGGGAGCAGAAAGACTCACACTAGAGTGCGGATCGGGCCAAATTTTTCAGTCCGAGCCTGGTCCGCGTCCGACAGAGCAGTAACCGAACCTGACCCGAGCCCGACAGGCATAAAGATATTTATGTTCGAGCCCGACCCGAGCCCGACAGTTAAAATCCCATTTTTTCTCATACTAATGACAATTGTACGTTTTTTTGTGTGGAAAGCCCGCTTTTATTAAGCAACTGTAGGAAGGCAATCGGAAATGTCAACAGGACAAGCGCATCAGCGCGCGGAGCAACAAGCGCTCTTAACACCTGGCGCGCGCACATTATGCACGCGTTTCGTTGTCACGGCTACATAAACAAATGTCCGCACACAGGAAGACGGATGTTATGGTAATATTTTACATGTATTTTAATCACAAAAACGAACGTTTGCATCAAGTGAAAGCATCAGGCACATAGGCTACCTACATAATAAGCTGTTTTAAATTTAAAATGTTCAATGCCTTATCGCGCTGATGTGACCGAGCCCGACCCGAACCCCAACATCATTTCTAAATATCTGTCCGAACCCGGCCCGGCCCGTCGGGTACCGGCGGGTCCCGTCGGGCTCGGGTCGGGTATCCATCCTCTAACTCACACTGATGCAAGCTCTAAAGCAGACTTCTTCTCGACAGTCAAAGCGGGGTTACGTTATTGCCCGTCGTGCACAGGAACCCGAAAGGCAACGGGGTGGCGGCTTTTTATATATATATATATATATATATATATATATATATATATATATATATATATATATATATATATATATATATATATATATATAAATAAATATAGCTGCAAGCAGCGATGGAGGGCCCAAGCCGGTGGCAGCGCCAGCCCGGTGCCTTTAGTGAAACTAAAGGCACCAGGGTGGCGGTGCCACCGGCTTGGGCCCGTAATCGCTGCTTGCAGCTATATTTATTATTATTATTATTATTATTTTACTACCTTTTGGGCACTTTTGGGGGCCTTAACGTGCTCAAAAACTCTTGAAACTTTGCACAAATGTCAGAACCTGCGGCCATCAGGGCCCGACTGAAGCTGGGACCCGGGCGTGGCAGGGGGGCTCGCCAGCGCCCCCTGGAATGGGATTCAAAAACATGTCCATATCTCAAACACGCTTGCATGTAATAATATGAAACTCGGTACACATATAGATCTCATCGGGCCGAACAACTTTCGTGCTCTAAGTTTTACGCCAGTCCAACAGGAAGTCGGTTATTATGGGCTGGATGGAAACGCATGTTCTGGCATTTGAAACACTTGTCCTAGAGAATTCATCGGATGACCACGAAACTCGGTGTGCATGAAGTCAAGACATGGAGGATGCTAAATTGCGAGGGGATTTTTGATATCTCGAACGGTTTGGCCGTGGCGAGGAAACGAATTTATGGCGAATATTGGAAACAGGAAGTGTGTTATAACATCCTCATACATTAACTGATCTTGATGAAACTTCAGCAGTGTGTTTGTTGTAAGAGGCCGATCACATGGATGTGACTATTGTGAGTCAAAGTTATAGCGCCACCAACTGGCAGCAGGAAGTGTGTCACTTTCAAAATGCTTTGAAATCACCCTCTTATTTTTACCCGATTTGCTTCAAACTTCATCTGTATAATGTAAACACACGGCAGATGTAGACCTGTGAAAGGATTATTGATATCTTAAATACTGTTGCCATGGCAACGCATCAAACTTTAATATTCTTTTTGGGTGCATTTGAGGCTCTTAACATGCTTCAAATTGCATGAAACTCAACATGCATATCAGATTTATTAGGTACTAGGCATGTGTGAAGTTTCAGAAACGGGCGCGGTGGAGGGGCTCAGTAGCGCCACCTTTAGTCAAAAATGGGGTATTAGTTTTACCTACAGTAACAAAAATCGGTATTTATATTTATCTCCCCGAGCCGGACAACTTTCTAATTTACAGTCATTAGCTCCGACCAACAGGAAGTCAGATATTTTGGTTTGAATGTGATTTGATGGGAATTTTGCCAGTCTCTCTCAGTGTCTGTGTGTGTGAGAGAGGAGGGGGGCTTTATTTTAACCCTTTCTCTGCTGTGTGGGACTTCTCGGGCACTTTTGGGGCCCTTAACGTGCTCGAAAACTCTTGAAACTTTGCACACAGGTCAGAACCTGCGGCCATTAGAGCCGGACTGAAGCTGGTACCCGGGCGTGGCAGGGGAGCTCAACAGCGCCCCCTTGAACGTGGTCCGAAAAACTTGGTCCATATATCAAACACGTTTGCATGTAATAATATGAAACTCGGTACACATTTAGATATCATCGGGCCGAACAACTTTCGTGCTCTAAGTTTTACGCCAGTCCAACAGGAAGTCGGCTATTATGGGTTGTATGAAAACGCATGCCCCTGGAATTTGATATACTCCTCCAAGAAAAATTATCCTATCGCCACCAAACTCAGTCAGCATGAAGTAAAGACATTGAGGACGCTACATTGCGGACGGATTTTTGATATCTCGAACGGTTTGGCCGTGGCGAGGAAACAAAGTTATGGCGAGAAAAGAAAAACACAATGTGTTATAACGTCTTCATACATTTATTGATCTTGATGAAACTTCAGCAGTGTGTTTGTTGTAAGAGGGCGATCACATGGATGTGGCTATTGTGAGTCAAAGTTATAGCGCCACCAACTGGCAGCAGGAAGTGTGTTACTTTCAAGATACTTTTGACTAAAGTGGGGGGGTTATTTTTACCTACAGTCACAAAACTCGGTCTGTATATTGTGCTTATCGATCCGGACATCTTTCTCATTTACAGTCATTAGCTCCGACCAACAGGAAGTCAGATATTTTGGTTTGAATGTGGTTTTGTCTCTCTCTGACAGAGTTCCCCCTGCCATTCTCTCTCTGTGTGTGTGTGTGTGTGTGTTAGTCCAGTGAGATACTGGAGGAGGAGGGGGAGGGGGGGGAGGAGGGGGGGCACACACACAGACAGCCCCCTCCCCTTTTCTGTGTGTGTTTGTAGGGGAGCAGAAAGACTCACACTGATACAAGCTCTAAAGCAGACTTCTTCTCGACAGTCAAAGCGGGGTTACGTTATTGCCCGTCGTGCACAGGAACCCGAAAGGCAACGGGGTGGCGGCTTTTTATATATATATATATATATATATAAATATAGCTGCAAGCAGCGATGGAGGGCCCAAGCCGGTGGCAGCGCCAGCCCGGTGCCTTTAGTGTAACTAAAGGCACCAGGGTGGCGGTGCCACCGGCTTGGGCCCGTAATCGCTGCTTGCAGCTATATTTTATTTTAATTTTTTATGCTTTCAAATAATAAACCCGAATTTGACTTCCTCTTAGAAAGTGCCCCTGGTTCACATTTACATTGAATGTTGATCCATCCATTCACAACCCATCATGCATCTGTCCTGGATCCGCAGACGCACGCTGGCCTCTCATTGGCTGCTGTCTGTTGTCAAAAAGTCACTCATTCATTACTGTGAGTTATGAGCGTGGAGAGGCGGGATGACAGACGGGACAGGACATCAGGGAAGAGCCACACAGCTGTCAATCAAAAACCACCTCGAGGAGAATTGATTTTGCCATGAGAATGAGACCGCACATAAGAGCTGCTCTGCCCATCATATTTATAGCATAAGTGACACGAGAAGTGAATTTGCATTTGCTGAAGGAAATACCAGTGTTTGTAAAGCAGCAAAGGAATAACACTGAAGTTTTAGATGCGTTTAGGTTTAAAATGGAGTCCACAGATGGTTAATAAAATAGATTTAATAGACTAATACAATTCAGTTTGCAAATAGATGAGAGAAAATCATTCTCATTTCAGTTTCTAAATGTTATGATGTCATCATAATGCCGAACATTCTAATCTTACAATATGTCAGAAGGAGATGTTCAAAATTTAATTGTAAATTTCCTACAAAGTATAATGTTTACAAAAGGACATCTAGACGACAGACCTATCTGACTTAAATTAATCACTAAATTTAGTCTGAATGGATTTTGTGGGTTAAAAAATTCAAGCTGAATTATTTTCAAAGGGAAAAGGGAAGAATAAAAATGTTGTTTGAGAAAAAAAAAAAACTACAGTAGCTATAAAAACTAACATTGGAACAGCATCACTGTACAGCCTGTCAGATGTGAAGTTATCACATAGACAAATGTTCTCACACAGGAGTCCTCGTCACCTACTTAGTTTCATCACCTTTCAGATTTCCTTTTGACTCTCAGCTGTTAAAACCACTCAGCGTGTTTCCCATCACACCCATCATAGTTTTCTCACTTATAAAGTACTATAATTATTACACTATTCTTATTATATTTCATTTAGCAGAGTTCTGTTAGCTTTCCTGCCCAAGTACACTATGAGTTTACAATTGCAACTGGCATTGTGATCAGATGAATATTGTCTGTTTTACATAATTTAACCAGATGCTCGCTTGCTTATTTGTTTATTTATTTACTGGGGGCATGTTTTTTTAAAGTATTTTTTTTTTACAATTAGGCTCTAGTCTCACATAGAATATGGACCTATCATAAGCTGCGTATGTTTCTGAGATGTCTGAAAGAGAGCACTGCTGGAAAACATTGCATTTTAAATGTCATATTTGTGAACAAGCATCTGATAAATCGTGAAAAATTAATGCATGTACATTTAAACCGATAAATGTCGGCAAGAACATCTGCTAAATGTCGTTCTAACATCCAGGGACATACTGCAAATGAGAAATCGCTGTAGAAATTACACCTAGATGAACAAACAGTCAGCAGATAGATCTATCTGCAGCTTTCCTGAGCAATCAGGGTCTTATCGGGGAATGTGTGGTTAGGAAACCGTCACATAGAGCAATCCAGATCAATATTTAAGATAGCAAGCTAAATGCCATCATATTAATTCCCTTATTACTGTCAAAAACAGTGAGTTACTGCAAACCGTCTCAATCTGAGTAAACAGCGCAGGTTCATTACATTAGCAGAGCTATTAGTGTGATTCTGCCTGCCACAGGCCATCCACAACACTTTCCTTGATTTAGAAATGTTTGTCTCATTTCTGCTTACCAAATACTTGTTTGTCTATTTGCAAGTGAAATGTTTTCATAACTATGAGACTGTTTATACTGTTGCTAAACGTCTCAAACAGATTTAGTCTCCTCTACTGTATTTCACCTTTTCCCATATATGTACGAGTCAAAGCATTGAATTGTGTTTATTTGAGTAAATTTGAGTGCTGTGCCCACAAGGGTACTTGAATTAGATTTTATTTTTATATTTCCATTTTTTTGTTTTAATTTTATTTAAAAAAAATAATAATTTTATGTTATGTTTTTTTAACAGTATCACTGTAAAAACAAAAAAGTTGCTGCCTTAACTTTTTAAGTTCATTCAACTTAAATTACATTAAATTGACTTAAAAAATTAGTTGAATCTTGTATAAAAAAGTTGAAAATTGCTTAACTTATTTTTGAAAAGTTAAAGCAATGTAAAAGCTTATGTTGTCATAACAGTATTTAGGTTTAATTTATTTTATTTCAGTTTTAGCTATTTTCAGTTTTGTAATTTTAGTGTTTAAAAGGCAACATTGAACATTTTCGTTAAATGTATATTTTGTATCTAATTTATATTTATATTTTATTTCAGCTTCAATGAACAAAAATGCTTTAATAGTTTCAGTTAACAAAAATAATCCTGGTTCATATACAAATTAGGAATTCAACTTTGGCACATCATTTGTTTCTCACATCTCGTGGATGATGAAATAGGGTGAAAAAAAGCATGTATAAAGATCAGAATAACCTTTTGTGATAGGCTCTTTTCAACAGCTTTCACATCCAAAGCCTCTATTACACTGCTTTATTCTCTCTCTGCAGGTGGTTTGAGCCGTTTGTTATCCAGTGGTTGGATGAGAATGAAGATGTAGCGATGGATTTTGTTAACGGAGCTCTAGAGAGAGATAAAAAAGATGGGGTGAGTTTTTTGTATTGTTACTTTGCTTCAGTAGAGCTTTTCATTTGTAAATTGGCAAATAGTCTAACGCTGCCGTTACCATCTAAACGTCACATTAACGCTAAATGCCGCATTTCTCTTTTGCTTGTGTGTTGCCTTCAAAGTGCTCCTGTGAAGTTCCTACTTACTATTACTATTTGAATTATGATTCGTCAGAATAAAATGATGAGTTTATTTCATCCTCTTTTTTTGACATGCCAAACAAAGACGGGACACTTTTTAGTGCAACAACAAAATAAAGTGCAAAGGATATGCTTTGGGTATATGATTAACTTTCTTAATCCTTATTCTGTCCTTATAATAATGAAAAATGTAGCCTGTCACAACCTTTTAAATGATTATTTTCTGGCAAGCTATTTGCTGTTATTCATAATCAGTACACAAATGCATGTAGACTAAACTTAAATATGATCAATACCAGTTGCCATGTTTCTTATTCGACACTTCAAAATTACTAGTAAAAACAATACTGTACCCAGCTAACAGGAGAACGTCCTCAAAACCTTGGCAAACTTTCTCTCAAAGTTATGAACAAATGTTCTTCCAGTAATGTTAATAGAATGGTTGTTCAAATTCTTCAATAATTTTCTCAAAACGTTAGCACAAAAACACTATTTATACATTGTTAATGTTTCATTCGTCTAAGGTTTTTACTCGTTTCAGAGTACATTCAAAATAAACATTCCCATAATGCTTGCAAAATGATTAAATGTTCCCGTAACATTCGTACAACCAATAAACAATGTTTTAAAACCTGGACATTTAAACATTCAGAAAGGAATTAAAGAAACTTAAAGGGATAGTTCACAAATTCTGTCATCATGTACTCACCCTCAAGGTCTTTCAAACCTGTATGAATTTCTTTCTTCTGCTGAACACAAAGGAAGATATTTTGAAGAATGTCAGTAACCAAACAGTTAACTGTTCCCATTGACTTCCATAGTAGGAAAAAAAAATACTATGGATGTCAATGGGACCAGTTAACTGTTTGGTTACTGAATTTTTTTTAAATATCTTCATTTGTGTTTAGCAGAATAATTTTTTTTATACAGGTTTGAAACAACTTGAGGGTGAGTATATGATGACAGAATTTTCATTTTAAAGTGAACTATTCCTTTAATAGAAATGTTAGGAAAATGTTTTGGACAATTTTGTTATCTGGGTAGTGGCATTCATGTTCAACTCATAAATCCAGTCATTCTGACATAAGTTGAAGGCATTTGAACAAGTTTATAACAATTTCAATTCAATAAGCTCACTCTTTGGATGGGATATATTTTTCTCTTGTATATTTGCGCTGAGAATTGATTAAGCAATGTGTTTTTCTCATAGCACAGACGTAAACACGATGAATGGAATCTGACGTGCTGGTAAACTGGTAAATTGAAAGCATTAGGCTGATGAGTGCTCGTGAAATAAACCGAACAAATGCTTCTGATTGGACTGGTGTAAATATGAGCTGCTGTTACTGTAAGGCTTTACAAAAACACACATTTATCCTGCTCAATGTTCCCCTCGCTGACGAAAACAAATCACCGGCGCGATTGGTTTCATATGCTAATTTCTTTCACCTGAAACTGGTTGCGGTGAAAACACAAACCATTTAGTGCTGTTAATATTGGCCTGCACATTATCCACTGCTGTGATGAACGGCCACGTTATTATATGCGATATGTGACAATGACAAATATAATTACACATGAGCATTTTCAGATGCAGATTAGTGTTGCAGAGCAATGAAAACAGTGTTAAAATGTGTGTGTTTTTTTCCTCCTACTGTTAACAGCAGTGCCGGAGTTTATTTATAGGCAGTGCCAGTGCTGAGATTACATGAGCGTAGTGGGTTGCTAACTGTGTTTAGATGTTTAGCTGCGCTCGGGTTCAAGTCTTGTGAGATTCAGCTCTACATTAAGATGCTAATGGAGCACCACTTTGAGTTAATTGTCTAATGATTATTAGGCTTGTGCTCGTTGGCAGAAGCGCCTGGAGAATAAGGGCAGAAGTGCAGGTTAATTGTGTCATAGGTTATGTTGGCAGGCATTCCCAAAGGCTCTGAATCATACCAGAGCTGTCTTCTTAAAAACATCTTCAGTGCTTGCTGGCAGCTTCTTCTCATCACAAACCAATAGCGTTCCTTGATATTTAATTATAGATTCTTCAGTTCAGCATATTGGCTGTAGGTAGAACCAATATTGAATAGTTCACACCAAAAAAAAAGTCTCCTTTCACTTTCACAACCGTTCAAAAGTTTGAGGTTGGTAAGATTTTTTACAATAAAAAAAAAAAACACAGCAATATTGAAAAATAGTATTGCAATTTAAAATAACTGTTTTCTATTTGTAATATATTTTACAATGTGTTTTTTTCCTGTGATCCAAAGCTGAATTTTCATCATCATTACTCCAGTTGTCAGGGTCACATGATCATTCTGATATGCTGATTTGCTGCTCAAGAAACATTTCTGAGTATTATCAATGTTGAAAACAGCTGTGCTGCTTGATATTTTTGTGAAAACACTGATAGATTTTGTTCAGGATTCTTTGATGAAAAGAAAGTTTAAAAGAACAGTTTTATTTCAAGTAGAAAACTTAACATTATAAATGTTTTCATTGTCACTTTTGATCATTTTTTTCCAAATAAAAGTATTATTATGATGAAGTATTAAAATCTTACTGACACCAATTTTTGAACTGTACTGTATATTGTATGGAGCATAAAAAAGACTAGTTTTGAATGACATTATGGTGAATTAAAGCTGACAGAATTATGATTTTTGTGTGACATATTCTTTAAACAAAGAAAGTAAAATTAGAAAAAAAGTTAGAATCAGGCTGTAAAACTTTTTCTTTTATTTCTTCTATTATATAGTAAATGCTGAAATTCAAGGAAACATATATATATATATATATATATATATATATATATATATATATATATATATATATAAATTGCTGTAAAAAAATATTGTGTGGCAGACATAATCATTCATGTTTTGATTTGTGTGTTATCATTGCAGTTCCAGCCGACATCAGAACATGCTCTCTTCTCTTGCTCGGTGGTGGATGTGTTCACGCAGTTGAACCAAAGCTTTGAGATCATTAAGAAGCTGGAGTGTCCGAACCCTCAAGCTCTCGCTCACTTCATGCGCAGATTTGCAAAGGTAAGACAACATCAGAATAGAAAGTGTGTCCTTTGAGGCTGCGCATTGGTGATTGTGCATGTTGCTGTGATGTAAAACGAAGTAAAAAAATTAAAATTAAATGTGGTAAAATCATAGCTGCAGAGTCTCGGTGGCAGTCTAATAAAAGACACTTCAATAAAGAATACATGAATTAACAATAATAATCTCACACAAAGAAAACGGTTCTTCCGCCAAGCAATATTACACTAACTGTAGGTTGTCATATGGTTGCCTGGCAGCTGAGAGCATAAAATGATGAATAAAACAAATGATGGAGAAAAGCTTTGAAACTAGGCATAGATCCAGACCTTTGTTGGCTGGGAATTTTTTAGGGTGTATTTTTGCACCATTACTTGATTTTCTTTAAATGCCGAGTAGTATGTGCAGTAATTTTTGCCCCACTACTATCACCAAAAGGAATTGTGAATATTAGTTAGGATTATCAAATGAATAGAGCAATGTTTTGAAAGCACTAGTGTTACACTTTTAGAGGAAACCTACAGTACCTTTTAAAAACATTTCTGATCATTATCATTGTTGAAAACAGTTGTGCTGTCTCATATTTTTGTGGAAAACGTGATTCTTTGATGAATAGAAAGTTCAAATCTGAAATAGAAGTTTTATTTGAAATATATTTTTTACAACTTTATAAATGCAGTGTGTGTGTGAGGTACAGGTATAAACTACTTATACGTAAAACGTCAATATCCAAAATCCTTGTCCTTGTGGGGAATTGTTTTGGTCCCCATGAGAAAAAACAGCTTAAAAATCATACTAGGTGATATTATTTGAAAATGTAAAAATGCATAAAGTTTTTACCCTGTGAAGCCAGGATGTTTGCCAGTGTTAGAGGTTTGATCACATCTCTAAACCTATAAGCAATACTACAGTAATAGTGATGTTTATCTTGGAAAACACCACAAATTAACACATCTACTCACAACTTATCAATATGGTGATCATTTTTCTTGTGTATACTCTATACTATATACAGTAGTGTATACACATAACAGATTTTATATGACATTTCCAAGAGATTTCAGGCCAGCTTATATATTTTCCTATTGTAAATGTCTCCTGTGAATGCAAATGAACTGAGAGAGACAGAGAAAGATTGATACCAGCTCTCCACCCACAGGATTGTGGGTAAAGGGTCTTGTAGGAGGCATTGATTACTTCATGCAAACTTGACACGAGAAATCTATTACGGCGGCCTGAGAAGACGCACATCATTACTCCCCTCATTTACTTATTTACATATTTATGAATATATTAAGTTTTATTCCCTTTCCCTTTCAAATTGTAATAATGTTTCACAATATTTTCTGGTTTTACTGTATTTTTTATCAAATAAATGCAGTCTTAATCAGCAAAAGATACTTCTTTCAGCAACATTTGGAATGGTAGTTTATGTACATTTGTGTTTTAGGTTTGCAAATAATAACAGCACCACATACCCAACTTATTGCTTTCACAAAGTTAATTTGTACTGTTTTTTATAATATTTAAATCTACATTTTACTCTCTTTCCAGACCATAAACAAAGTTCTTGTCCAGTATGCTGCGATCATCTCCAAAGACTTCAGCAACCACCTGAACAAGGAGAACGTGGTGAGTCTATGAACAGGTTTGCACACACACACACACTTTCAAAACTGCTTCGTCATAAAATGTCAGCGTGTTTTAAAGTCATGACCCTGCAAGTGTCCGAACATGGCTTGATCAGATTACACCGGGGACATTGCCATGGAAACCAACCCGGAGACCATAGTGAGACATTAAATTTGACTTTGGCTGCGTTCTGCATTATGTCTTCGTGAGAGGGCAATATGTAGACGACAAATAAAGAGCGAGACCTTCTCGCGTCCTCCTCTCTTTCCGCTTTGCTTTTAACTTCCCTTTCTTTGTGTAAAATGACAGCATTCGCGGCGCTAACTCAGAGCAGCTTTTGTTCTACCTCTTATTCTTCACAATGTCTTCATGTGATGCTTATAAAAGCTTGGCATGCAGGACGTCTGTGGTGGGAAGAAAGACAGATGTATCTTTTAAGTGCAGTGACAGGACCACAGAGAGAAAATCATGCGGCCGGTAATTAAAGACATATCTCTGTTCTGTCTCGGAGGATAGAGCCGCTCCTCGGGTCTCATCCATCGCTTAATTGACAGCACACTTCATCCTAAGAATATCTACATCTTTAAACGCACCAATGCCCATAAATCAGCTACATCAGAGTTTATATACATTGTCTTAAATTCAATTTACGACTGTGTGAAATCACCAGCTCCTGTCACTGAGACGATGTTCCCTCATTTCAATTAGTGCAACTGCTTCATATTTTCGTTTCAGAGTTTTACACCTATTTGTCACACGGCTGACATGTGACCTTTAAGAAGTGTGCCAGTGCAGACAGTAAGAGCCCGTTTTAATTAGCTTATAGACTCCTGTACTAATTGTGCACTCCTACCCATCCAGTCAAATCCTGGGACACTTACACTAGAGTGTTTTGACTGCCGTATCTCTTGGTAATCTGTGTCAACACAAATCTGGCCAATGGTTATTTGACATTCACTGTAACAGACACTCTTTACCCAACGAGCATTGCAATAACACCCTCACCTGGATCAAGCTGGCGTCAACTGTTTTGCTCTTTTAACACTAGCCAACAGGAACTGATCCTTGTGAGTTAGAAGGTCATCTTAAAGAGGTCACCATCAACCTGGTCATTGAGTTTAATGTTTTTTTATTTTTTTATAACATTTTCAATTGCAGATGTCATTTTACACACATGAAATAATGTGCTATCAATAATGTATATTTTGTTGTTCGTTTTTTTTTAATGCACAGTTTTTTTTTTAAAATCATAAAGCAATTAAACAATAATGAAAATAATATTTACTATTTTATGTATACACACTCACAGGCCACTTTATTAGGCACACTTTGCTAGTACGGGTATATCGTAGGTACACCTTGCTAGACCTTTTGCCTTCAGAACTGCCGTAATTATTTGTGGCATAGATTTAACAAGGTGCTGGAAATTCCTGAGGGATTTTGGACCATATTGACGTGATAGCATCACACAGTTGCTGCAGATTTTGTCGGCTGCACATCCATGATGCGAATCTCCCATTCCAACACATCCCAAAGGTGCTCTATTGGATTGAGATCTGGTGACTGTGAAGGCCATCTGCGAAAGCGTCTCAACAGATTGTAAAATAGGCACAATGATTATATATTAGTCACATAGTTGAGGTCTAAATAACTAAATTCTCACCTAAAAAACTCTTAGAACTGCATTTTTCTGACATAACAACAGTAGTATTTAAAGGCCGTGTTGCAGGGTTAATTTTTCAACGAATTTGTGCAATTTGCTTGTTGGTAATGAACATTTAAACTGTTATCCATTGTATTTTATGTTGTTGGGTATCACAAAAACGGAATATAATACGAAAAAGTAGGTACTATCTTACAGCGGCAACGATTCTCCTTTCCGTCACAATGCATTGCATGACCTCACCTTGGGGAGAGAATATACCAAAGCCCGCCTTGAGAGCGACTAGAGAGACGAGTAGTAGACGAGAGTATTCAGATTATAGAACATGATCATTGTCTATACACATCTCTAGTCACCTATAACTGTTTAAGTTGGTTCATAAGACTTCGTGTAAAAAGTAAACAATTAACATACTCGTGCGTGCTGGCTTGAAGGTGACCATGATCCTGCCTGAAACGGGTGTATGCTATCTTCAGCACAAACGGATTCAGGCAGCATGATCCTGGATGCTGAGTGAGGCACGTCACATCTGGTCGCGGGGTGAGCTCCTCGACCAGCCACCAAAACGCACTCACTGCCCTACAGCACAAGCACCTGCCAAACACCGCGACAGACACTACGTTTGCAACAACATTTTCACCGGAGGAAGAGAAACGCTTAGAAACGCCCATATAGCTAGCACGATGCCTTCTATATGACAAAGACAAAGTTTACCAGTACTATGACAAAGGTTACCGGTACTTATCTGAACTAACGTCATGATCACTGCCACTATAAAGAAAACTTTGATTTTTCACTCTGTGCTATTCAATGACAGTAAAAAAGAATATGTGTCGTTATCTCATTGCTGCATTGCTAAATGATAGCAACTCACCAGGACACTTCACCAACTCTCCACTCATTCTCCTCGGACCATGCATTTCATTGGCTTTGACGGCCATCAGGCTACCTTTTTTCCACTTCTCCCCAACGTGACGTCATCACCGAATTGCGTAAAAAAAAAACGTTAATACCAAAAACTTAAAAAACTGGTATTTAAGACCATTTTTGAGACATTTTAAAAATTAGATGCTTATATCTTGAGTGATTTATGTACCCATTAATCGACAGTGGTGGTTAACCTGCAACATGGGCTTTAAAAAATATATATATATATAAGTTTTCGGTAAAAATAATTTTCAGTTATGTAGTTTCAGTTATGACTATTTATTTTTTTCAGTGATGACGATACACAACAACATAGCGTAGGCGCCAAATATATCACTGAATGGCAGGAACTATCACTGAATGGCAGATTTGAAGAAAATTACCGTCATAATAAATAAATAAAATAAATAAATGGCGGAGAGTTACATACGCATTGCCAACATTTTATCATGTAAGCTATATGGTACTAGCCTGGTAATACCAGACTCTGCTACTTCACTTTGCTTCGTAGACAGAGTCTGGAATGGCATAATAGAGAAGTGTTTTCTCTCTCGCTAGGGGGCGCTTGTCTGAAGTTTAAAACCATTGGTTACCCATAAGCCAATCAGATAAGTTTAGTTAGGACGTATGTTATGCGCCTGTACAGCCGCATCGAACCACAGACATCATGCAACGAACTCAAATCTATGATCGAACTTACACTGTAAACATGATGATGCGAGCGAAATACCGGAGTGAACATGGCTGTAAACGACTTTTGCAGATTATGCGAAGTCTAATCTAAGCATCCACGGTACAATCACGGCCTGTAAACTTATTTTTGACAGAGTGAAACAAGAAAATATTTGTAGCCAACTCTCAAATTTAGGATTAGATCTTTTAAACACAGCCAGTGCCGCTGCTAGCCATTTTGGTGCCTTAAGCATAATTCCTTTATGATGCCCTCTACCCCGAGAAGCTTCATGAGGCACTCTCTCTCCCTCTCTGCCGTGCACGCGCTACGCGGTTTGGAGCACAGTCTCTGTCTCGCGGGCTCGATCGCTCTAGATTCCGGAGATTTTAACTAATTCGTGGGCATCAGTGAGCCGCTATCAATATGCGGGAGACTCCCGGGAGGCTATTTTTTTGGTGCCCCTTCAGCTCTTGGTGTCCTAAGCACAGCGCGTGGTGGGAGCGGCGGCACTGGTTCACCATAACAGAGCGAATTGCATCCCGTGTCTCGTTTCCCATTTCCGCGGTTGTTTCGGTTTTCGATTTCTCTGACCTACAATGTAAAACTCGGCGCTTAGCGTCTACGTCACGGCTCTCAGCCCGCCCTCTGTTCGTTAATTGGCCCGGCCGTCCGAAGGCCGTTGGAAAACTGAAAGATAGGCCGCTGTCTCAGACTGACTACAGGAGCGAAATGAAATTAGCGGAAGTAGGAAGTCTGACGTAGTCAGGCTAATATGGTACACCTCAAACAAGGATATTTATAGTAATTTATAGTGTTAATGTTAATTAGCGAGTCCATAAATGGCTTGGGTATGCAGAACATTCGCAGCTTATATGAACCGCACGCCAATGATATATATATATATATACAGTATATACTGTATATATATATATATATATAGGTTTGTGGTGAAAAGATTTGATGCATTAGGGCAACCTACTGAATATTTCAAGATATAAAAGAAACATTATGCTTTAATAACACCTTTGTTGTGCATTATTTTCAAAAAGGAATGAGTGTTTGAATTGAACACATTGAATGTTCAATTGTGTAATTCTGGCATTTCTCTGAAGAGGTGGAGACAGATTTTACGTAATGAAATTCATATTTACTGTCACTGATGAAAGTAAGATGTGCAATTTCATGTCAGTGACCACCATCATCATCAGCATCCAGACGAATCAATTTATATATTTACAAAGTCTTCAAGTAAAAAACGTCTCCTTGCATTAGGAGGGTGGAGGGTTTCGAATGCATGTGGAAAGGAGGACAGTCGATTAATCATGAAATATCTTGTCTATCTTTCTTCTCCTGACAGTCCTGTATCCTCTTGAACAACATCCAGCAGCTCCGAGTTCAGCTGGAGAAGATGTTTGAGTCCATGGGAGGAAAACAGGTCAGTAATCTAATCGATGTTACTGCAACTCTCCACAACAATGTTTTCCCACTAACTGTCTGTGTGAGTGAAGTTATAGAACATCCCTGGCTGGAAAGCTGCGTTCATGACATGTCAAATTGCCGTAATTATGAGTCGGTTTTAGTTGCAACTAGAAGGTCCATCAAGTTCATGGCTTTAGCAGTTACAGGTGTTAGTTACCAATGTCAACATATTGCTGTTTAAAACGTGATTGCATAGACAGTGTTATCTGGGGCACTTTCTGTCTTTCTTTAAGACTAGAATTGAATTATTCTGGTTCCGATACTGATTCCTCTGAACAGTTATAATTCCCTTTTGATTGATGAGCTTTTCAATATTTCAAGAATAATTAGGCCTAGTTATGTACTTAACAAATATACTAAACAAAAACAATGATGTGAAAACAAATGACCATTTGGGATAAAACTGTGAATGCGTATCTTTATCTATACGTAATACGTACCGTATTAAAACCAGTATTTTACCAGTCGTTGTTTTCAGACAATCAGTCCGAAATTACACTCTTCTCAAAAAATACAGTAACAATCAATAATGATCATTTCAACAATGAGTGATTCAGTCAGTGAGTTGTTAAATTGGTTCGAACTAATATGCGTTTGAGACAGATTTTTTTATCTTTTAGTTTGATTCATTTATAAGAAACCGTATTGTCGCAAATTGGTCGTTCAACCACGTTGGTTAAGGATGTCACGCACGTGTTGGAGTAATAACTTATTTTAATTAATCTATTTATGATCAAATTAATGCTAGATGTTTTGCTTTAAATTACGACCATGGCATCTGAGTACTATTTCTCATTTCCCTCAGTTATTTTGCTTTAGTTCCAGATTCAATCGTAAGCTTGTTCTCACTTACTAGAGCACGTACGCACATGTGCACTCTTCAAAAACAACGCTTTAAATCTCTTGACAAACTAAAAGACGTAAATGACATTTGTATTCTAAATAAAAGATTAATGTCAGCTTGCTTTTTCGGCTCAAGATAAGGATTTATCGAGTAACACACATGTCATGCAAACAAGAAACTATTCTAACCAGAGGTCGAGAGCTGTCGTTCCAACTACACAACTTTCCAATGCTGTGTGCGAACGTTCGTTAGAACTATGGTTTCAGAAACACTGACTGGTTGAACTAAGCTGATAATGCACTGGTGGAGAAAAAAAATGAGTGGTACATAATACTTTTTTTCTAATCACAATCAATTGAGACTGCAAACGCACAAAAATTGTAGATCCATTAGCAGAACATGCCGCTAAATAGTGATGCAGGAAACAATGTTGCATGTGTGCAAATCTATTCAGGATATTTCAAAAGAGTTTAGGTTCATTAATGGAGTGATCAAATATAATGATGTCATGAACAACAAAGCCACACATGGATCTATTTGACATCCGGTGTTACCATAGAAATAAATGATTCCTCGTGAATTTCCTCATAATTATGGGAATTCCGTCATGATGTGAACGCAACTTAACATCCCTTGTGAATCTTGCATGCGTGTTGTAATGCTTCTCTATCTTCTGTAAATGTGATAAACCTCTCCAACTATGACAATATCCTTGTTTCTTGTCATTCCCGTCTCCTCTGGGCTCTTGCACCAGGAGGAAGGGACTGTGGTCTTCTGCAAGGTGTGTGGACAGGTTTCCTCTAACATCTCTCTAGGCCAGTGCTCTACAGCCAGACCAGCTGCAGAAATCAGTAGAATCCTGTCATCATTTACTCACGCTCATGTCGTTCCAAGCCCGTAAGGTGTAAGTCTTACGTGCAAAATCCAAACGGGTTTGGAGCAACATTAAATGACAGTGAATGAAGACACTGAACCAGATCTCTGCAGCTTCCCAGTTGTGAATTCCGGCTGTAGTGTACGGCCTTAATTCATCCCAGTTGATCAGTTTTACTGGCCAGGTTTGAGCAGCACGAGTGCTCTCACACCCATTGAAACCCACCTCACTTCCTGTCACTCGCACTTCCTGTTCGGTCCCCTTAAGAGCATGTCGCACCTGCTCGAGTTACCTGGCATGAAACCTCACAAGAACGAGTATCTTCAGTAACAGAAGCTGCTAATCCTCAACTTTAAAGAGACCGTTCAGACAAAAGTGAACATTCTGTCATCATTTTCTCACCCTCATGCTCTCAAATAAATATTTAGGCCTACATTTAAGATCTATGTATTTGAATTACATTTCAATTTCAATCCATGTGGATTACACAGTTGCAACATTAACTAATGAACTTGCATATTTGTCAGTCACACATGGATGAAACGCAAGTATTACATGAATGCATGGAGAGAGAAAAAATCATGGAATAGTTGGTAACACTTCACAATAAGGTTCAATCGGTTAACATTAGTTAACTATATTACAGTACATGTGAGAAGTTTGGAAACATTTACATTTTTTATGTTTTAAAAAAGTATCTTATGCGCAAAGGCTGCATTAATTTAAACAAAATTACAGTAAAAAAATAATATGTTTTGATGAATAGAAAGTTCAGTGAACAGCATTTATTACATTTATTAAAGCATGTAACATTATAAATGTCTTCACTGTAACTTTTGATCACTTTAATGCATCCTTGATGAATAAAAGTATTAATTTCTCTCTCTTTTTTAATCTTACCACAAATGTTTGAACGGTATCATTGTTTCCACAAAAAAAAAATACTGTTTGTTTTTGCTGCTTAACTATTATTAATAATAAAATAATAATAATATAATATAAAATAATATAATAATAATAAAAATGTTTCTTGAGCAGCAAATTAGCATATTAGAATGATTTCTGAAGGATCATGTGACACTGAAGACTGGAGTAATGATGCTGAAAATTCAGCTTTGCATCAGGAATAAATTACATTTTTGAATTTATGAAACTAGAAAACAATTTTGTTAAATTGAAATAATATTTCACAATATTACTGTATTTCTGATTAAATAAATGAAGCCTTGGTGAGAATAAGATAATTTTATCAAAAACAATTTAAATACATAAATATTAAAGGATTAGTTCACCTAAAAATGAAAATTCTGTCATTATTTACTGACCCTTATGTCGTTCCAAACCCGTAAGACTTCCGTTCATCTTTGAAACACAAGTGAAGATCTTTATTTAAAATATCTTCATTTGTGTTCTGAAGATGAACGAATGTCTTACGGGTTTGGAATGACATGAGCGAGTAATTAAGTGATTAATGTTTGAGTGTGCAGTTTCCAACCTGTGGAACACAGAAAGAAAGTTTGATAAGAATGATATATTTTTTTCCATGCAATGTAAGAAAATAATGAATTGTGAATGAGCTTCAAAAATGTCAACAGCACCTTAAAAGTATTATAAATAGTATCATAAACACTCATGCGCATGCATACAGTATATGCCCATGCACATATTCCAACTCTTCTGAAGTCATATGATAGATGTAGGTGAAAATTCATTAATATAGCATATGTTACTTTTCTGGTGCTTTTTGGAGCATAAAAACACACACATTATAATTCACTTTTATTGCATTGCATCATTTCCCTTTGGAAAAGAGATGTGTAAACATATTGCCTAACTTCTTTTGTGTTCCATGGAAAAACAGGGACAGGTTTATAATGACATGAAGAGTGTAAATTATGTTTGCTGAACTAACACTATACCGACAGCCACCAACTTGCTTTTTATTAATGTGCAATGTTTGTGGTTAATTTGGGTACCAGAGTTTAGGCTGCAAGAGCTTTTAGTTTGATCCTGATGTTTGGGTTGATCTATTCTCCAGCACTCAAACTTTCTTTGGTTTTATTTTATTTTGCTTTAATCAACATGTATCCAAATCCCAATTTTGCTCCGTCCCTGCATTGACATCTGTATGGTTTCATAATCACAACAGTGGCCGTTTAAAAAGCCGCTCCATAATGTGGTGAAATCACTGGGCAGTCATAAAATACTTCAAAATCAAATTAAAGATGTATAAAGTGAGATCATTTGTACGAGTGCTAGAGGTCTGTCAGATTAAGGTTATATGTGTTACCTCTTTTGAAATTAAGGCTACAGGCTACAGTGCTTAAAAAAGGATCGCAGCTGTTCGAAAGTATGACTAATATATGATTCTGCTTCCTTCATGAAACTCCAAGTCCTTCTGAGAGAGCAAAAGCGAAACGCTCCAAATATAACCCTGCCATGCTCTGGCAGCGCCACCGTTCCCAAAGCAATTAGCAAACTGAAAGAAAAATGCAATTACAGTGGCTCGTTATCGTGGATTTATAAATATAAGATCCCAAACTGTCCAAGAAAAATTAATTGCAGAAGTCAAAGTTAGCTTCGATAGCGGAAGCGTTCCCACTGCTGTCCGTCAGTCTGAAACGGGGCCTCGGGGTGAAAACTGACCGCCTTCAAGCATCTGTTATCTGCTCATTAACGCGATGAGGTAGACCACAGGTGCAGTATACAAGAGTAATCTTTTGTACAATTTCACATCATGATTCCCTAATTAAGATTAAAATTAGAATATAATGAATTTAGTTATAACTTCACTCACATTTCACTTCCTAAAGTGGTTTCAAACCATTATTTAACTCAAATCCGTCTCTAATTATTGAGTCAGTTAGCCCTCCCTAATTTTAAATTATGTTCTTATACATGTTCATACATATTTCTTATCTTTAAAAAAAAAGTTTGTTAGTAAGGTCACTCATTGACTTTTCGGTGTCTAATGGGTAAAACTTACTAAAGATTTTCTTATCTGGTGCTACTTTTCCAGGTCATAAACAAAAGTTAAAAACTTGAACTAAATTTCGGCCGCCGAAAATATGCCGTCTCGCCCTGCCCCTCAATGTTCTGTGCTCAAGTTTCACTCTCGCTCTAGCCATGATCACTGCATGGTGTGACACTCCGCTCAATGCTCTGCACGTGCGGAGCTCCGTCGCTTACGGCCCAAGCGAACGCTTAACTAATGCTCATCGGAAAAGCAAAGTTCGCTCAAATAATGCGCTAACATGAAACTAGTATGTAATAGACTTGTTTCGGTTTGCAACACCCCTACTGTGCTGTAACATGGTGTGTATAGCCGTGCTGTGCAGCATTAGTAAAATGACGCTATCCTCTCTTCACTTATCCGCTCCCCGTTACGCTCTGCTCACATGCTTTGAGAATAAAAGCTTTGTTGGACTATACATTATTTGGATAATTGGTCAAAAATAAATCTGTTACAACTGATTCTGTTGCTTAGAACTGAATAAAGAATAATATATTGATATTTAATATTAATATATTTTACGTCCAATTTTAGTGTGTTCCTTTCTATAAAACTGGTTATTTTATTGTATTGGCTTGTAAATTCAGTAGCATTAAAATTATTGAATTAAATTATTCATTAAAAAGTCTTATATTAATACAATTATACAAAAAAAAGGTAATTTAGTAAGTTTTATAAAGTAATTTTTATAAAGCGTTTTGGTTTTCGTCACAGAATTTTCATTTCGGTGCATCTCTACTAAATTCTCATAGAAGCAATGTGGGGGAAAAAAGAAATTCGATGTACTTAAATGTAAGATCTACTTAAAAACGGAAACGTTTATCAAACGGATTTGCGAAAACTAAATAACAATAGACAATAACGGGATCGTTTTCAAAAACATGCATTTTGAAACCCAGGCCCCCAAAACGCTGTTCGTCTTGTAAATTAATGGGCAAAACGCATACAAAGTTTTCCGTTTTTAGTTGAAACTAATTTGCTAATATTTACAGAATTTATTTAGTATTTTATTTAATATTTCTATCATTTACGACTTTAAAAAATATATATATATTTTATTTAAATAATAATTTATAAATAGTTATAAAATACTTTTAAATGTAATATAGTAATACACTCCCATTCAAAAATACAGTAAAAAATATTAGTATTTTGAAATATTATTACAATTTGAAATAACTGTTTTCTACTTGAATATATTTTAAAATATTATTTATTCCTGTGATGCAAACCTTTGGTGTATAGAACAAAAACAATCAATATAGTTTGTATATATATATTATAATTATATATAATATATATATATTATAGGCATATATTATAAATGCCTTTAATGTAACTTTAAAAAAATGTAATGAATCCTTGCTGAATAAAAGCATACATTTCTTTATTTTTTTACTGAAAACAAACTTTTGATTGGTAGTTTATATATCAAAGTGATGCATATGAGATTTATTCACATCACAGTAATGAGAATTGGGGTGGTGGTGCGCTAAAAAAAAATGGACTTTTCATCAAGCACAATAGTATTTCTTTTTTTCCGTCTCTTTTTCATTTAAACAAGCCTTCTTAATGGGTCACACTTGCAAAGCATTTGTTGTGTTTGTATTATCAGTCAGAATTACCGCCATTACCTCTCCGGTGACCGACATCTCCTCTGATCTCCATTAACCTGATGAGGTCTCTTGCACGAGCATTGGCCCGCTGCCATCATTGATTGATCTGGCCGCCCCTCAGCTTACCGGGAACCATAAACGCTGTTACAATTCACAAGTCAGCCATCCATCCCTGACTACATGGACGTCCTGCCTCACCCAAGCACAGCTATGGTGTTATACAAGAACATTGCCATTAAAATGCAACTAATAAACATAGGAAGGAAAACTTTCTGGAAACTTTATTTCACATCCTACGAAGTATCTTTGCAACTACATATCAACTAGCAGTCATTGGAGTTTTAGTAGACAGTCTAAATATGTGCTAATTCTTTATTTTGATGGTCCCCCAACAGACATTCTACTGACTGTAAGTAACTTTGAAACTACAGGGGTTGGACTGAAACCGAAACACCTGTTTTTAGACCACAAGAATTTATTATTATGGTGAAGGGCCTCCTTTTGCGGTCAATACAGCATCACTCTTGGGAAAGACAGATACAAGTCCTTCACAATGGACAGAGGGATTTTGAACCATTTCTCTTCCAGAACATTGGCCAAGTCACTATGTGATGCTGGTAGAGGGAAATGTTTTCTGACTTGCTCCTCCAAAATACCCCAAAGTGGTTCAAAAAATATTTAGATCTGGTGACTGTGCATGCCATGAGAGATGTTCAACTTCACTTTCATGTTCATCAAACCATTCTGTCGCAAGTCTTGCTGTGTGTATTTATGGATTATCATGCTGATACACGGCACCCCCTTCAGGGTACAATGTTTGAACCATTAGGTGCACATGGTCCTCCAGCATGGTTCGGTAATACTTGGCAGGGATGCGCCCATCAAGCACAGTAGGGAGTCCCATGATATTGCAGCCCAAACCATCACTGATCCTCCCCCGTGCTTCTCTCTGGGCACGCAACAGTCCGGGTGTTAAGCTTCTTTGTGGCTTCTCCACAATGTAACCCTCCCTCTGATGTGGGGGAGACAATAAAAGTGGACTCATCAGAGAACAATACATGTTTCACATAGTCCACAGCCCAGGATTTGCACTGTTGGCACCAATGAAATCGACAGTTGGCATTGGCACAAGTGACCAAAGGTTTGGCTATAGCAGCCCGACCATGAATATTGACTTTGTGGAGCTCTCGACAAACAGAGTCCATGTGCGCATTTAATTCTGAGTTGGGCAGCTCTATGATTTTGGATACAATCCGGGTTATTACCTGGATATCCCTTTTAGACAGCTACCTTTTGCTTTGACAGTTGCTCCTGTTGGATGTGGTTCGACCTGCGCGGTGGTATGCCGACATTACCCTGGATACCATAACTCTCAATACACCACAAAGACTTATGGTCACAGATGAGCCAGCAAGACGTACACCAACAATTTGTCCTCTTTTGAACTCGGATATGTCTCCCATTATGTTGTTTGGATGGCAATATTTTGTACAGCTCTGCTAATTCAACCTTCACACTCTGCTCTTATTGACGGAATGTAAAATCAGTAAAGATCGGCCACCAGGTCGTGCATATATATAGGCATGGAATATTGGCCAGTGTTTCAGTTTCATTGTTTACTAACAATCTACTAATCTACTAATACTCTAATGAAGTTAGTTGACATGTAGTTGCAAATTTACTTATAGTTAGTAGGATGTCTAAAGTGGACCATCCTTGTCTCATGGAGGTTATACATATTAGATCTACTGGACAGCAATTGATTCTGGAACATAAACATAGTCAATAATGCCATATGGCTCACAGTTTTAGCATATTTAGAGATGAGCAAGTCCAGTTTAGTAAAGAGTTTTTTTTTTAGGTTTTTAATTTCCCTGCAAAGTCTTTTAAAATGGTCCATGTTGTCAGTAATTATAAATAGCACTAATTTTATGCAGAATTACTTTGGTTTTCTGTATAATTCAGCCCTTAGGATGTTGTGAAAGTGTAATTGACAGACGGTTTGCATGAATGTTTCAGCAAGTGCATTTTAAAGTAATTTCCACTGGGGCACATTTTGTGTGACTGCAAATCTGCAAATATTGAGCATTGTTTTTGATTGCACTATGATGAATACATACACGTGCATTATCAGTAAAATCCACCTGTGTGATGCAGACAATGTAATGTTTGAATGCAGAACACCTGCATCTCATTGGCTCCTCTGCTCTCATGCCTCTGATGTGGCGAGAGGCTTGTATTGAATTTGCCATCATCATTAGTCAAGCGACTCCTCAGTCAAGACCTTTTTAGAGGCTGAGCACGCTTGACAGAAAGCTCGCTGTTCAATGGCAGATAAAATCACCCAACCATGGCACGAAAACAGAGCTGTCAGCCAGTTCTCTAAATCAAGTGAACCTGTGTTAAAAACACAAAACATACAACCATATACTGTATACAAAAGTGATGTTTTAATGACCCTACAAGTTCGATTAATCCATCAAAATACGAGGACAAAATTTTATATTTTTCAAATATTTTAAATTTTATTTTTGACGAACATCACAGGTCATCGTGTCACTCACTGCATCATGTACAGGATGAGTCAGTCTCCATCGCTCTGTAAATCTGCAAATGTCAAAAACATAAATACACTGTAATTTTGTTCATTATTTTTGTTCTTGAAAAATTACTTTCGGTATCCTAAATGCACTTTTTGATTTCCACTAAGGTAAAAGTGGTTAGAAGTTACACAAGTCACTGATGTGTTCTTCACTTTGCAATTCAACTTACTTTTTAATACCGACTAAATGGATGATGAATGTTTTAATCACTCAAACTCAAGTTTTATTTGCAGTTGGTTGGCTTGGTGAATTTTTGACCCTGCGTATGAACAATAAATATTTTTTTTTGTATAATAAACTTTCAATTCAGAAGAGTTTAGTATTTGCAATGCAACTAAATATTTCATAGAGGCATTACTGGTTGATTCTGAGTCTTCAGTACTTCCTGTTCCTGTCATATGTAGCATATCCTGTTCACTGACAGTGATGCTGTGTGTCTCTTACAGCTGGATGCCGAGGCCAGTGGTTTGCTCAAAGAACTTCAGAATAAGCTCAATACGGTGCTGGATGAGCTCAGTGCGGTCTTCGGCTCCAGGTGAAGTATCAGGGAACAATGGGTTGTTGAGCTGGTGTAAATATGATCACTTTACTTAAAGCCTTAATGTATAATGCATTATATATTTTCATAAATAATTGTAACCAAATGTATTATAGTATTTGCAGTTGTTTGTCGTGTTTTAATGCATTATACTTAAACACGTTTTAATGCATTATGCTGTCTAATGGTGTTACAATGAACAGATAAGTAGTATAATGTATTATAACTGTGGTTATAATCTTTCATGAGATCTTACAATGCATTATAAGGCGCATTACACGGCATAATTTATGCATTAATGTCCCCCAATCATTTTATCCCCTTAAAGGATAATTCCGGTATTTAAAACCTTGAGTCTATATTGTACTTTGTTTTGGATGAACAAGAGTGGTGGACAAAATTTTTTTGACAATGGTTCCTCTCTCTCGAGTTTTTGACTATAATAGAATTGGCCATGGACCCATTTAACATTGGAGTCAATGGCCATGTCCGAAAATGTCATTAAAACAACCTTGAACATTAGTTTTCAAAACTGTGCAACTCACCGAGTGATTAGTGATGTTAGTTGATGTTCCAGAAACAAAAAGTGTTGCGAAATACAGTTTCTGTCGTGTTTTATTCGTCATTTTGTAAAATCCCATTGAATTCTGTTGAAGGACTGAGTGCTCGTTAATATAAATGCGCTACCGGAAACGGAAAGGGGGCTGTTTACATTTGGTCGATGTAGTCTTTTTGCTCGCTTCCGTTTCTCATAAGGCTAGCGAGCAGAGCAACTGTGCTCCGGGAGAGTAAGCGAAATAAACAAACAAAACCTTCATTAATTGTTACTTGTAACATGGATTATGAAAAGTGGATTATGGAGGACCCGCTCGATTTTGAGTTTGACGGTCGAGGATACCGATTCGAACCAGAATATACACAAGAGGAGCTACATGTAAGGGAGATGGAGGCTCAGTCTAGGGCTATGGAGACGCCTGAATCTAATCACTGTCAGTTTTTGACCGCACAAATTCTAACCATATTGAAAGACGTGACCACTGACCAGTGCAATATGAAGTTGAACTCGACTGTGACCGTGAGTGTCCCGCAAGACATAAACATCGGTTATCGCCATCAAGTGGTCGGGAGTGTGCTAACGCTTCAGATTCAAATATTGAGCGGAAGTTACACGGTTGTGAAGTGTCTGAAAAAATAGTTCCACTATAGCAAAATAAACGGATTGGAATCATATATTGCGACGATATATTGTTTATAATCATCAACGAACACCACTAACCACTCGGTGAGTTTAACAGTTTTGTAAACGAACATTATTGGCTGTTTTAATGACTTTTTCGGACATGGCCATTGACTCCAATGTTAAATGGATCCATGGACAATTCTATTATAGTCAAAAACTCGAGAGAGGAACCATTGTCAAAAAAATGTTGTCCACCACTCTTGTTCATCCAAAACAAACTACAATATAGACTCAAGGTGTTAAATACCGGAATTATCCTTTAAATTCATCTTTGATCACCAAAATTACACATTTAAACTTCTTTTCCTTGAAAAAAATTATTCATGCCTTAAAATCGCTTGAATGTTACTCTACACCTTTGCCACATTTAGTATATGTGGTTCTATGAATATGCAAATTAGCCCCGCCTCCACTGACTCACACCAGCTCAGAGATCCACTCATTGACGTTACATTGGTTACAAGGTAGTTTGTGACGTCAGAAACACCAGCGATTTCAAACCGTGTTTTTGAGACTGTCTTTGGTTCACTGCCGTTTTAAGGAGAAAATACTCAGCAATGGTGTAGACTTGTGAATTTACTCATGGTTTGTCTTAAAGCATGTTAAAAACACCACATAGACATATAAACAACATTAAAAGCTTGATTTTCACCACAGGAGGACTTTAAAAAAAACTTTTATAATGCCCATCATATATAAAATATATATATATATTTTAATGAACTTGCTAAAGTGAATTAAAGAGTGTAAATTCCTCAAACAAATGAAATGTTAACACTATGATATAGGCTATGATATTATTGATTTACAGCTTTGATTACGTCAGCGAAGATGAAGAAAGTTAATGCATTTAAAGGAAAAACTGGAAATAATTCAAGGAATCATTCATAATTAGACCTGTGACATTTATGGACAAAGTAAATGGCATCCATTTTACATTTGTTTCATGTTGCCTTCCGTGATTAAAAAGCATAGCCATACGGACGATTTATGATAAAATTATTTAAAAAATCATTTTATCTCAAATGATAAAAATGTGTTGAACATGTTTTCATTATCAAATGAAATGATAGTATCTTAGGTTACGTGTGATTATGAATGTTGTTTTCAAACTGAGTTTAACACGTTCATCCACAGTTTCAAGCCAGTGATTGAGGACTGTGTCAAACAAATGAACCAGGAGCTCGTGCAGATTAAAGGAAACGCAGGGAACAAGAGTAATGCGGCCATGGACGCAGAGACGGTCCTGCGACCCCTCATGGACCTGCTGGACAAGAAGTAAGAGAATTGCGGGATTACATTTCTTGAAACATGGTAACCAGCTGCATTACTGTCTTTCACTCCATCCCCCTTACTTTCTCTCCAGCCTTATTCTGTTTGCTAAGATCTGTGAGAAGACAGTTCTCAAACGGGTTCTGAAGGAGCTGTGGAAAATTGTCATTAACACCATTGAACGACAGATTGTTCTTCCGCCGCTCTCAGACCAGACAGTGAGTGTAACAAGTCTTTTAGCCAAACGCACACACACAATACGTCGTCTCCTTGGCATCTGCTCCTAACAGAAGCTTATGGAAATGTGAGAGAAGATACCATTCCAGGGCATCAGCTGGGTATATAAAGAGAGGTGTCTTTAAAAAGTGTTATTTAGTGGTTAAGGGATCTACAAATATGAATGCTGATCATAAATACTAAGGAACACCAGCTGTTTTGTGTGATTGATTGATTGATTGATTGATTGATTGATTGATTGATTGATTGATTGATTGATTGATTGAATTATATATATTTGTGTATAACGTTTAATGGGGGCCTTATGTATTTTACTTTATAGCTTCCTGGCCATCTTCTTAAAAAGCTGAATCTGCAGCCACAGACTTGACTGTCAATCACACTAAACAAACAAATTCTGTTTCACTCGCTGAACGTCATGTCTCCTGAGACAGTTCATTCCTAAAGGAGAGAATTACTTTTTGATTCTTTGTTTTGTACTTTTGTTTAACAGCAAGGGGCTCAGATGATTTTCAGTGCTGCCAAGGACCTGGGTCAGCTCTCCAAGCTCAAGGTGAGGATTTTGTTTTGTAATCTATGCTAAAAAAATTCAGGGGTCTCACTTTATATTAAGTGTCTTTAACAACTATGTACTAACATTTCAATTAATAATTTAATACAATGCACTTGGTGTGTACATACATGTTTTTAAATTAATCGTATCCCACTTCAATAGCAGCGAATGTGTTTTGCAACATCAACACATGTTAAATACATTGTACCTAGTCATTTTTTTATGTAACGACTTTAAGACATCTAATATAAAGTATGACCAAATCAGGAAGTTTTAACTTCATTTTAAAGACATAGGTCACAAAAAATGAAAATAATATTTATTGTTAGTTCATCATCATGACTAATGCTGCCCAGTTTCAAAAATGACAAAAAGCACCATAAAAAAAGTTCAAAAGCTTTTCGCTTGATACTATGAACTGCCTTAGAAAATGCACTGCAAAAATTACAGGAGCTTGTAAGTACATGGCTTCATGTGTTTGAACCATAGACTGAAAAAAATAAAAAATAAAAAAATATGGTCGTAGTGTCCGTGACGTCACCCGTAAGTTTCTGAAGAGCATTTTTGAAGCCCAAAGTGAGCGGAGCCGGCCGTCGCCATCTTGGCAGTGCATCACTCCCTGATAAATGAAGATTAGCTGAGGTGACGTGACGCTAACAGATAGCAGACAAACGGCTAGGAATTACAGCAGCGACAATCCACTAGTCACTCAAAATAATATAATTATATTTATAATATAATTTAAACGGATTAGTTATAAAAAAATGCTCCCCCCTCACAGTTCTCATGAAGGCCAAAATTAGCTATATAGACCAAAACCACTTTTTGTACCAGGCTGTAAACATATATTTTTTTGCTGTAAAATTGGTCTATGGGATTGACTCTTTTTTGGAGCCTGTCTCTAGCGGCCAGTCGATGAATTGCAGTTTAAGTCACTTCCGTGTTGGATTAGAGAGAGTCCAGAAGGTTGCTGCTTGGTTTGAACATGACCCCCAAAATGGGAGATACTTGGTTTAATAATCAAGCCTCTGAGTACAAATATTTGTGTATTATATTTTAGATAGTAGCGAGGAATGTTAATTTTGTTGTTTTCCATCCTGACAGAGGGAGGAAAGGCAAACAGGCTGCGACTGACAGAGAGTTTTATGTTTTGTCAGATTTAGAAGGCAGTGCTCCTCGAGGACACAGAGCAGAAGTAGATATCCTCCTTGAGAAATTACAGCAGGGCTTGGGGCTTTCATGTAGCTCGCGTTTTGCTCCGTGTGCTGTGAAAATGGTTTCCAGCTTACGATAAGGCTTTGTAGCTGTCCGTCAAAAGCTTCCACCGCTGCCCGCTTACATCATGACAGTTTCTTTAGAATCACGGCGGAAAACGTTCCCGGTTGCGAGAGATCTGCTGGTGTAATTAAATCCGCCCTGCTGAGGAGTTTAAGTCCAGAGAAGGATGGGCACTTTGGATCTGAGCAGGTGTCAGGCAGATGGAGGGTTTCTCGTGATTATGTCTCCACAGTCCAGTGGCGGATACTCTCCATCTCATTTGTCCCTCTCTCTCATTTCATATGCATTGAAACATCTCTGGTCAATTGCAGCTTTACCTCAAAAAAGGCTTTTTATGGCTCCTGTTCTCTGTCTTGCAGTAACTGTGTGTATAATTCAGCTGCTCTGTTTCTAAACCTAGGGCATTGTAGTCTATGGCTTCTACAGATTAGTATAGTATATACCGTATACATATTTAGCGCCAGCGCAAACCCTCTTTCGGCGTTAAAAAACTACTGCCAGCATTTACATGTCTTTAGCGCTGAAAAGGCGTGGACACAGTTATTTTTGCATTTGACCTTATTGCATATGCATTTGTAGGAGTTTCCCTTTCAGGCACAAAATGTATGGGAGGAGAGTATTTAAATAATAAATAAAAAGAAAGCTTTTGAAGGAACCGAAAGCTCTCAGACTTCATCAAAAAGATCTTCATTTGTTCATTTTGTTCATTCGAAGATGAACGAAAGTCTTACATGTTTGGAACGACATGAGGGGAAGTAATTATTCATTTTAAGATTTTCATTTTAGTGTGAACTAACCTTTTAATCTTCAAAATGAATTAAACTATTATCAATTTATGGAAAATTATGTTCTTTCTCATCAGTTTGGGAATAAAACGGTTAAAGAACATAAATTATTATTATTATTATTTTGCAGAATGTAATGAAAGAAACGGAACAAACTCTGTATTATAATTGTAGATGATTTTTTTATTCAATTTCATTCCATTAATTTAACCGGTAATTATAAATACTAAGGTTTGCACTAGTCAATGTACTGGTGTTTGTGCCATTATTTACCGCCTAAAAAAGTAAGTCTTAAACCAGACGCTACATGGTAGGTTGCGTTGGTCATTATGGGAATTTATCTGACTGTGTCTCTGTTCTTTAATGTGTGGGTCATCAGTAGATCATGCGCAGATCTTTCCACTCCCATCGGCGCTGTTTTGGAATTGCGCTCTCACACTAATTTAGCCCCGTTTAGTAAATCTGTCCCCTAGTATAGTATTAATCTGCATGCTATTTACTACATTTCCAATTCTACTGATAACCTTTGGTTGCTAAGGTGATTAGCTGTGGTTGCTTTTATTGCGTTGTGCATCAAGTGAGATTTATCTGTTTTATTAAAATCTTTATATGACAAGTTTTAAATGTGTAGTAACATCTAAAACCCAATGAGTATGCATTGTGCAAAATGTGCATTCAGTATTTGTGGATTTGTGGTCAGTCTGAAAGTGTGTACTGACCTGAAAAGAGAGTTATCAGTGGACGTACAGATCATCTTAACACCTGATCAATACACTCGGTCGAAGTGCTAGAGGTGTGACTGCTTCTTTAAAAAGGTGACCTTTAACTGGAAGAAGTCAATGGACAGAATCAGCTCTTCCTACACACACACAGATGAATTTACACTGATTTGATGTGGGATTAATGTTCACTCACACGCCACCCTGATATCACTCTCAGGCTTATTTGTATTAAACTTTGCTCCGCCATTGACCTGTGCGATTAAATGAAATTGAAGTTTAACTGCCTGACTTCTTGTCTTGCGTCATGGTGAGGCCACGAAGTCTTCTGGGAGCTGTCACTTTTGATTCTAATGAGCGGTAAGGAGCTCTCCGGGAAAGGCCCTGTTCACCTCTGAATGTTGTATACATGCAAAATCTCACACTAAAAGACTGATGCACACTAGTGATTTTCAAAAATACCTTATGTTTGTATTTATCTTCCACCTAATATTATCCAGTCGTGTTCTGGTGTCAAAGAAACTGACTGGAAAAGCTGGAGTGAAAGTTTGAAAACAGTTGGGTATTTTAGAAAAAGGAAAGCGAAATCTAAATGCTCATTTTATGCATGGTATTTAATCAAAATGGAATAAAGTCTGCATGAAATGGAATATATTATAGTCTTTTCTTCCCTATTGTGACGGATGTTCAAGTAAAACGGCTTCTGGAACAAGAACAAATGTAAGGCGGGACTTGATTTTGTCCAAGGGGAATTAATTGGATGGTTGTGGTTTGCTATTGGTGGATCTCCTGTGAGTGACAGGTTGTCCCGCCCATGTGCCAGTAAACACATCATCAGAGGAGAGAAGAGATCTCGCTGCAAGAGGGAGGGGATTTTATTTTGTTTTAAAATTACGAGGGCTAGAAAAGGGAATAGAAAAAAAGTTATGTGCATGGATTAATCATTTATAATAAGTAGCCTACTGCAATATTTCATAAAAAATTTAAAATGTAATTTCATGTTGACTTTTAAGGGCACCTATTTGTTATATATATATACAGGTGCCATTAATTCTGTGACTAGCTACGTCACCATGTTACACATTTGCATAATACTCGCCTACTGGCTGCTTTGGTCCACCTTCAAAGAACATTTGGGTAAGAGATTTACTTCTCATGAAGCCTCGTGAGCCAAACCCCGGTTACATTTTTACATTTCCAGTACACACTCAGAGAAGACAACACTTTTCAGAAGGCGGGTTTTAAACAAATTAAAACAGAGCGTTTCAGGCAGAGGGTAAATGGCACTTTAACATGAGGTAATTTATGTAGCTGACCAACATAAATGGATGGAAGAAAAGATTTCAAGTACATTTTAATCTTAATGTAAACAGTAAATCATAATATTCTATTTTAATCTTAATGTAAACAGTAAATCATAATATTCTCTCTCTCTCTCTCTCTCTCTCTCTCTCTCTCTCTCTCTCTCTCTCTCTCTCTCTCTCTCTCTCTCTCTCTCTCTCTCTATCCCTCTCTCTCTCTCTCTCTCTCTCTCTCTCTCTCTCTCTCTCTCTCTCTCTCTCTCAGGAGCATGTGATACGGGAGGAAGCTCGTAGTCTCACCCCTCGACAATGTGCCGCCATGGATTTAGTGCTTCCCACCATCAAGGTATCAGCTTCTCTCTTTTCTTCTGCTCTGATTCTCCCATTTCAGGGGACAGCTGCATAAACGTATGCTTAGACTTGAGTCACTAGTGTTTCTTTCCATTAAAATAGTCAAATAAACAGTTTAAGAGATGATGTGAAGTCCATTTTTCAAATGCCCGAAACAGATTATTATTCAGTTGAAGCATATGGAACACAGCCAGATTAGATGGGCTGTGTAAGAGAGCATTTACCCTATTTATCCTGTATCACATATACACACACACACACACACACACGGTTAGAATGGTGTGTGTCTTTAGTTGTGGTGTATATGTGCATGTGAGCTGCAGATACATGCATCATCAGAGATATTATTGATTCAGTCGTCTCCTTGGTAACACGCGCCCCTCCCTGTTCGAATCAGTCATGGAGTGGGAATTATGCTCATTGGTATTCTGAGGACAGAAGCTAATTAGGGAAGTTAACAAAAGCCTTGAGTAAAATTTTGACAATGGAAAACGGCTGCACACAGTGATGAGCTCAGGATTCTGTGCTTGAGGTGGCAAAGTAACGACAGCGAAGATATCTGAAGATATTAATGAGAAAAATAATTAATGGGTGAGTGGAAGAAAAAGATACACAGACCGATGAAAAGAGAGGAGAGCAAATCAGTCTGATGTCTTTGTCATCAACTGTCTTTTTAAATATGTATGAATCAATGCACTGCAAAATATAAAATTTTCCATTAACGTTTTCCATTGAAATATCTAAACATCCTTAAGATACAGTAATAGTAAGATACTCTGCCGCCTCATTTCAGAAGACCACCACCACACACCAACTGATCTCAAACGCACAATAGAGAATGCTCGATGAATAATGCAGCTAAAATAATGGGCCTCCAGAAGATCAAAAAAGCATGCATTTGAAATCCAAAAAAGTGATGCTCTACCTGACCAATCAATACAGCCGACCAACTACATCAGCCATTCATCATCGGGTCAATTAAAATCCAGCGCACAGCCAGAGGCTCTCATCACTAGAAAATGAGGAGCTGTTTACTGTTCATCACACAAACTGTGAAATGATTGAGAAAGAGCCAAAGATAGATAGATAGATAGATAGATAGATAGATAGATAGATAGATAGACAGACAGACTGCATCATTTTTTTTTTTTTTCTTAATTATTATGAAACATTGAGTTGCTTTTTATGCAGCATGATGCTTTGCAAATTAAACATTTTATTTATTTTTATTTTTTATTTAGTTTATTTATTTATTTGTATTAAGTGAGGGAAAAACTAAATGCAAACATTGAAAATGACACCTGCCCTTTCCACAGACCCGAAGCAATTGATTCCTCAGTGGAAATCTCATCTATCTCAATCACATCAGACATGCAAACGTCACCGCTCTGTCCACACCATTCCCTCTCTAATCGCCCTTTATGCTAATAGAATAATAAACTAGATCTGATCAAATGCCAGGCTTCCCCTCACACTAATGTCTAGTTGTGTCCGATATCTCCATGTGCCATTAACTCTGTGGCAGTGCCTGAAGCTCTGGGCTCATGTTTAACCCTGATCTGATTGTGTTCAGCTGATAGAGGTGACTGTGACAGATGCTGTATCGGTCCTATGTCTCAACGTAACTTAGTGTGCTTTCACACCGGGCTCGTTTGCTGCGGCCCGAGCGCGATTGTTCACGGCGCCCCCCGCAGCGTTGGTCTGGTTTCACACTCAACTAGATTCTATCGAACCCTGGTGCGTTTGCGTGCATTTTACGTCATTGTAAACGTGCAGAACGTGGGTCAATATATTGTGTTTTTTATTTATTCGGTGTTATTAGTGAACAACACAGGTTTACTGTGCGTGTGTCGCATAAGGTGGCTTTCTGCTGGTTGCAAACGGACTCTTTTGAGGAGACAGTGGATTTACATATTTGTTGCCCTGATTCCACACGCTATGCACAAATACACTGCAGGCTCAACTCTCGCTCGTATCCAAGCTAAACCATCAACACTATCATCCCTTACATGTGTTTTATTTAACTAAATACATCATAATCAGCTAAAACGCATGCGCAGGTCACTTTACTTCCTGAACAAGTGCGCACCCGAGTCCGTGTTGCTTCCACATTCACGCAAACCTCGGCACGGTTCGGGAGTAACCGAACTCAGACCACCTCCTCCAGGTAGTCTCGGGTCCGCATGACAGCGTTCACATTAGCGATTTTTCATGCGAAACGTGCCCTGTTCCCAACTAAACTACCAGTGTGAAAGCACCCTCAGAGATGAACTCAATTAACAGTGTGGAGGTATGAATATTGCTGAACTGCCTCCTGCAGCATCTGTGGTGATTTTCCACTGAGAATCATTTATTATGTTCAAATTCATGCGTTTTGTTCAAATGAATTAATGATTTTTCTCTGTGTGTGCATGTTGCATAACAGTATAAACAAGGCAATGCAATATTGGGAGTACAGTATGTCTAAAGAGCATTGCAGTCAATAGACAATATAGCATGGTCTTGTGTGCAGTTTATAAAATAGATATTAGGTTCATTTCTGTTCTGCAGAAAATTCTGAAACTCTATAACAAATGCTGTTGTTGTAATTTTAAATAAAGGGTTTATCAAACATTCAAAAATATGCTTAGGTCAAACTCCGACAGTTAAACTAGATGCTCCGAGGGAATGAGAGTTTGGACAAGTTGACAGAATACTGTACATGATGAAAGTTTAATTATATTCAAGACAAACAAATTATCATTGCTCAGAGTTATCCTCAGTTTACGATGATCAATAGGAAAATTATGATTCCGTCACAATTCTGCAAGAGATAGGACCCTGATGCAAATGAGCAGACAAGGGGGTTTTATTAACAAGACTTGAGACAGCAGGGAGAGTAAGCGTGAATCACAGTTCACATAGGGCAGGGCAGACGACAGGCGACCACGGAGACCGTTAGTAAGATGGCGATTACGTGAGTGCAATAGAGGCAGCTCCAAAAGAAGGACCAGGCAGGAACACAAGGAACTCGTAGCTTGATGTAGATCTCAGATGTAGCACCAGTCTTGCTGCCAGGTAGAGGCTCACAGAACCAGAGGCTTGAAACTGGAGTTAGAAAGCTGCACCAGTCAGGCAGTTAAGACTCAGGGGTCATGGGACTCAGGATACAGGGCAGGAACACACAGAAGAACATATAAGACGAGAATCAAGACAAGACATAGCAACAATAAAGAAAACCAAAAGTAAGCTGATAAGAAAGACTAGAGAAACAAAAAGTAAATAAATGAATATAACTAAAGCAAACTAATGAAAAGAGTAAATAAACAAAAAACTACAGGGAAAATAAGAACTGAGGAAAATAAGGAAAAAAAAATTCTAAAACAAAAGACAACCCAATCTAGGTTATAATGCACAAGAGCTAAAGCTAAGCAAGAGAAAAGAGACAAGAGAAAAACTAAATACAAACAAAGATGCTCTAATACTGGAGGAGATCATTAAAAAAAACTAGAGCAAGTGTTAAAACAACTTCAAGCGCACAAAACAAAACAGCAAAGACATGAGGGAATGAGGCACAATATAAAGGGACTAGAGCACATGAGGATCAGGTGAGCACAATTAGTAAAACCGAGCACTAAACAAGGGGGCGTGCTAACAGGAAACAAGGAAGCGGGACACGAGGAGCACATGGCAAACACAAACAAAGACAGAGCCATGTGCTCAAAGTCACAAGACAACCCTAGAAACATGAAACAAAGACAACACAGACAAGGCTGCCAGGGCAGAGCCCTGACAGATTCAATGATGTGAACGGTTAAATTTGGCTGTAAAGCAGCTTCAAAAAGAAAAAGAAAGTGTCATTGTTCAGCTTAAGTTAGTCCTGTGTTGATTCAGTTCCATTATAAAGATCATCAATTATTAAATTAGTTCAATTCTACTATAAAGCAGCTCTGCAGGAAACAGTGATGTCATCATCCAGCTGAGTTCAGTTCTCATCTTATAGTGTCAATTCAGTCAGATCAATAATATTGTTGCATATTAAGTGTTCCCAACTAAGCAAGCTATGTGACAGTGGCAAGGAACCCAAGGTCCATCAGGTGACAAAATGGAGAAAAAAACAGTGGGAGAAACCAGGCTCAGTCCAGGCTCAGGCTTCTCCTTTGGCCAACAAACTAACATTGTTTGGTTTCATTCCAGGCTGCATCACAAGTCAGAAAACAGATTGTGGATTGGTATCATTTGGTAATATTACATCCAGTAATACATCCTGCTTAAAGATGGGATTCATCACACTGTGTGGAGACAAAGCTGGCCATTGGGGACTGTGCAGAGGACTTGTCTGGTTCAGACAGACTAATATTATTCTTGAGTATAGCGGATGTTGTGGGAAGGGTTCCTGGTTCCGGTTGACCTACTTTATGCAGAAATCATTTAACGCATTTGAATTTATAGAAATGGGATAGTGTGTTATGTGCATGCTAGGTTAAAGAGATGTGTTTTTAATCTAGATTTAAACTGACAAAGTGTGTCTGCCCCCCGAACAATGCTAGGAAGACTATTCCAGAGTTTGGGCGCTAAATAGGAAAAGGAACGATTTTGATATTTTGAGACCCCAATAGACGTGAAGGACTATAATGCGTTAAGAGCTCGCTCAAGTGCTAAAGATCTAACCATTTAGGGCTTTAAAAGTTTTTTTTTTTTTTTTGAGTAATAGGATTTTAAAATGTATACAATATTTAATGCCAATGCAATTCTCTAGCTGCTGCAATTCCGACCACTTTTCATGATGTTGGTTTAACTTTGCTTTTTAAATCGGAAGAATAAAATAGCTTTTTTTATTGATGTGCAAACTGTACATATGTTAACATCTCAAAAAAATTGTTTTGGGATTTCATGACCCTTTAATGCCTTTCTGTATGCAGTAACACTGTCCTTCCACATACTGCAAAATACCAAAATAGTTTTGTTTTCTTCCAGCTGTGACCCATTTTTACTCATTTGTGATTAACTATATTGAAATTAACTATGATTTCTATGACATCTAAATGTGCTGCTTAGTAGGAGTAACCTTGTTGCGAATATCCCCAAATTACTTCCCACAGTGACTGCTAAAAACCTGTCTTTTATATGATTATTTTGCTCTATCACAATGAATGGATGATTTTTCAGGTTAAGGCTGTGATGGATGACTGATCCGTACAAGCAGCATGTTTGACTTTTAGTAAGCAGTGCTTTTGTGTCTCCGTTCAGCAATATTTCCATGCGGGTGGAAACGGTCTGAAGAAAACCTTCCTGGAGAAGAGCCCCGATCTCAAGTCCTTGAAATACGCCCTCAGCCTTTACACTCAACCCACAGATGCCTTGATCAAGAAATATATATGCACCCAAACCTCTCAAGGTAAGACCATGTTTGTGCTCCTGGCAGACCTCATCATATATCTCTCTGTCAGGACTGGAGGGAGCGAGAAAGAGAGAGATAGGTTTCCATGCAGTGAAACAGTTATTTGCGTGTGCTGTGCAGTATGCTTATTATAGCATGGCATTGCATAGCTTACATGTTTTAAGTGTAGATCAAGCACTACTTTTAGGACACATTATGTCTATGTAGAAAGTTCCAAATTGGTTACTTATGTGGTTCCATTTCCAGTCAGCATGCAGCTTTAGAGGCAGCGTTATTTTAGTATTATTTATATATAATTATATGATTTATTGATATTTATCAATATTGAATTAGCTTTTATTTTTATATTTTCATTTATTTTTAGTTATTTTGTAATGTGCTTTTGTCATTTTTAATAGTTTTTTTTTTGTTTTTTATATTTCTATTTCTGATCCTTAAAGTAACACTAGGTTACTTTTCTTTTTTTTGCTCTCGGGGTCCCCCTACAGTTGGGAAACAGTATTGTCCTCTACTACTGTCGTAAACTCTGTCATACATGCACGTGCATTTGTTGACAACCATGATAGCCCTGAACACTGTAGGAGGAGTTCACATGCAGGTGTTCTGCTTGTGTCGCGTGTGAAATGTCTTCATCCAGGTACAGTGGCATATATTTCAGCATGTCATATGAATATAATTTCATGGGTTTTATTTTTTTTCAAACGACAAATGATCGCGATGCTCACGTTTACAAGCCAGCGTCATTATAGTAGCCTAGTCTATTGGTTACCGTTTTACTGAATCTAACGTTATATGATACTTCAATGCAATGTTTGAGTGGTAGATATAATAACCATATCTCGTCAATATTATAATATCAAGCTACCATAGATGAATCTGCTAATTTTACAAATCGATTTGCATTATAGCTTGAGGCAAGACAAATAAACAAATATCACAGACATGTTAGGTATCCTAAAATATTATTTTGTACATCTTATATATTTACTTGCAAGAATGTATCCCCTACCAAACATGCCCTTTAGACATTTGAACTTTCATTTGATATTTGAAAGTCCGCATCGGTCGAGCATAGGGTTGCCACCTTTGATTTGTGAAAAACCGGGACAGATTATTATTATTTTTTGTGGTCTGAGTCTGAGTTGTAGGTTGTAAATAGTATTTTCTTTGACACTGGTGGCTCATCCGACTTTGTTGTGTTATCCTCATAGACAGTGGTTATCCTCCTCGTCCGTCTCTCTCCCCATTTCACACAATAGATGTAAATAGACAGTTTTTAAAAAGCTAGCTATAGCAACTAAACTCACACTGTATCATCTTGGATGTGTGTTGATGCGCGCACGCGACCGACCGACAGCACAGGCAGTTGCTAGGCGATAAGTTGAGCTTCCAATCAAATAAAAGTAAACGCCTGGCATTGGCCAATCCACTGTTTTACCCGTTTACGGACACAGGATTGGATGTACTGTACAGAACTATGAAGAAAACACAGTAACAGTAGACGGAAATGGTTTAATTTGAAACCAGGAAATTCTACTTTAGAAGTACATTTTCACAAAAAAACGGGACAATTCGTGTCCCGGGAAATAATATACATTTTCCGGGACTGTCGCTCAAAAAAGAGAACAATCCCTGGAGAACCGGGACGGGTGGCATCGGGCACCCCTCCTCCTCCTTCAGCTCACGCCAGCGAGGAAACGCTGGCCCAATGTTGATCCTCGTTCTGCCTTTAATGCGATCACTTTCTCGTTCCCTCTTTTTGCTTTCCTCCGACAAAACCTTTGCTTTCTTGCTTTTCTGTCTGCTTCGGCTATGACTATAACATTTGGCAAACAAACGCGCAAGTTTGGCTCGCACGTCCGATTTTAAGGAAGTGGGGGTGGTGGTGGAAGTGACGTATATGCCGTAAAGCAGTCGAATTTTGTAGTTCTCTTTGTTCGCCGGTTACTACCCGAAACCCGAAGTTTAAAAGTACGATTAAAAACGCTACAGACCCCGTCGGGCTATGGCAGACGTGTCATTCAACCTATTGTAAGTCGATGTACCATCACAAGAGACTTGGAAATATATTATTAAGGTTGAAAAGTAACCTAGTGCTGCTTTAATAGCATACAGTATATATTGTGCTGTGTTTAGGAAAGAGTACAAACACTGTTTCAGTTCCTGTCTCTTGTTCTTTCTGAGCTCCTGAGGCAAATTTCTTTAATACACAGTTTTGTGTGCGTGAGTGCGTGTGTGTGTGTGTGTAGGTGAGGATGTGTTTACTTCCCTATACACAGTTTATAATTCATCAAACTTCATGTTTGGAGTTATTCATCATTCCAGTTAGGGAATTTCCTTTCGGAAAAGGTGATTGATATCCGGGGCTCTTTTGGTTCAGAAGGAGAATCTCTGGGGATTTTACACAGGGTCACGCTTAAAACATTTTTTTCGGTACGTTTAAACTGGTTTAAAAACTTAATCTAACAGTATTTTACATCTACACTAGCATAATTATCATTATATATTCACCCGTTGTTTAGATATCTAGCTACAGTAGTCAAGATGCCTTTGTGTGCATCTTCTTAGGTACGTCGTCCTGTATTTCAATGCAGTGACGATGTGATAATGGTGCAAACCCACTGAGAAATGTAAAGTGTTTTATTTTTATCTTGATTTAGATGATGTGCTCATCTCCAGAAACTCAAAGTCTAACTCCGTTATATGCAGAAATATTAACGCAGTTTAATACAAGCTTCCATTGTTTGCTGTGACCTCTGACTCCTTAAAATTAGCTTTGGAAGTAATCAATTCACTCTCCGTGATTCGAGGGAAAATCTCCCACAGTCCCCCAGTTTCCTCTCGCTCCTTTCTGAACTAACTTTAAAAACTCCTCCAGTGACAAGTTGGTTTTCTTTGTCTGTGAAAAGGCCTGTGAAAATGTATCCCGTGGGGTCCAGCGATGCTACGAGACCCTGTCACTGGAGTTCAGAGTCAACGTGAATGATTCTGGACAGGATTTCTTTTCTTTTTTTTCAGTCTGACCAGAGGAGAAGAGAGATTGGTTTTTATTTTAAAGTGGGCATAAAACATTATACATTTATTATTATTATTATTTAAGTTTTCTACGTGAGGTCCTTTATAATAAGATTTTATAAAGCTGATTCATATTGGAAAAGATTAATAATTCAAAGAATAATGTTCTGAAAATCTTAGAATATCAATGAAAATTAGATTCTTCATAATATATATATATATATATATATATATGGGTGGGAGACATGACATGCAATTTTACCTGTCCATGATGTCATAACCTAATAAAAATGGGTATTTGTTAAAAATATATATCTTCATGTTGTTCCTCTGACAAGATATTATTACAGCATACCATAGCTGTAGCTGGTGTATAAAGACCTCTACTTCAAATTTTTATCTAAACATCAAAATTGTCATGTGGTGTGACTGTCCGTGATATGTGTGACTTTACTAATATGCCAATATATATCAGCAAAGTATAAATAATTGATAGATTTACAGTTTAAGTAAAATAATTAGGCTATTTCAACAGACACAGAAAGTGTTGATGTCTGTGTATGACTTTAAAGCAAGTTCTGGCCAAATACATTTTGTCCGCAAAATGGGCGTCATATGGTGTGACACTGCAATTTATATTTTGAACGGGCAATAATTTGGATATCATTATGATGAAGAGGTCCACACTCAACCAGGAAGTTGCAGTGTCATCTCTGGAGTGGTTTGCAAGGTCAAGAGGTGAGTCCTGGCTTTTTCATTTTTAATTAAAAAGCTCTGTATCTGATATGCTCACTAGTGGTCAATGTTTTGTGTCTTATGGTGTGACTATATTTACATAAAAATGAAATGCTTTTATACGAATTTTACTTATTAATTCTTAAAAATCATTCCTGCCATGTGGCAATTTAGATGCTAAGTATAAGCTAGCTGTTTTTAGTTAACCAAGAGATTAGCTTAACTGAACACAACGTCATATGGTGTGACACTGTATCATATGGTGTGACTGTTTTTCTAAGTCACACCATATGATATATTTGTCACACAATATTACATACACCTTTTTTAATGATAAATAAATAACTATTTAAAACATTCAATGAATTTAATAGTAAACATTAAATTAACTATACAATTAATGTATTTCTTTTCAATTTTATACTTAATTTAACCATGTTTCACCATATTTGCAATGCTTTGCCTATTAAAAGATGCAATGTTTTGTCTGTCAGGCAGAAATGTCAAGTAAAGAGAGGACACACAAATACAGGGAAAGACTCAATGCTGACCATGAAAGGAGAGAGGAGGTCCTGAGGGAAAGGAGAAAAAAGTAAAGAGATCATGCCAGTTCACACAGAATAGACACCTACTATATGAAAGTCTAGGCCACAACATAGTGTAACTTCAACACATGATACTATTATCAAGATGGTGAAACTGAAAGGAATGAAAATATCTTAATTACATATTTTTCATTACCAGGTATGAAGAGAAGAAACAAAAGGGAAAACTCAAGGCATTCAGTGTACAGTCTCTTTCTCCAAGACAAGACAAAATGAGAGAGATGTGGAGAGATGCACAAAAGAAATACAGAAAAAGGAAAAAAAGAAGTGAATTTAATCATTAGTGTTAACTGAATTGAATTAATTGAATGTTGAATCCAAATAAAATACAGTTTTTTGCATTGACAAATTGGTGGAGTGGTGCAGTTTATCATATAGCGTGACGCTATATAATTTGGTGTGACATTCAGAATTGTGCCAGTAAAAATACTTTCTTAATTATAAATCATAAAAAAGTCAATGGAACACAAGAGAAATAGTGTCAGCAAGAGTCACAAGTATTTTCATATATTTATAACCAGGTTTAACATAATTAATCTAAAATATCTGGAAAGGCTGAGGAGAGATGACTTACTTTGCATGATGATTTAGAAAAACAATACAAAATCTAATGAATTTGAACAAAAGAAATGTTAAATCTTAAGATAGTAATGATAACGATTTATGTTGAAGGTAGTTACTTAGGGAGAGTATATCCCATTTTCATTTTGTATAGAATAACTTTTGTCACACCATATGACAATTTTAGGCACGAATGCAACAAATTGGTGAATAAATCCAATTTCAAATACAAAATCTAAAAGACCACATATATTTTGGGAAATGCAAGAGTCAGAACAACACAACTCAATATTTTTTATGCCTAATATTTTAAGTAAAAAATAAAAACTTTTTTTAGGCTTATATGTCTCCCACCCATATATATATATTTTTATTTTTATTTTTTTTTTTTAAATATTTTTTTTTTATATCAGGACAAGATGCTTAATGTCAAAAAATGAAAGTTCATGCAAAAAATTTCTGGCGATCACAACATTTTTCATAGTCTACCATTTGTAGCGTTGTTGTGAAAGTCTTTTAAATTCCCCTGTCTAATTGTGGCCTGGGAAATAAATCCAGGGCCCGCCAGGCATCTGCCAAAGAGACTCTTTATGAAACACAGTGTTTGTTACGAGGTCAGAGAGCAAATGAAAGCAGAGACGAGGTTAATCCAATATTGATTGATTGTTGATGTCTGCCGTGGACGCTATAGGTCATTCTGTAGTCGTTCATTTAGCCGACACATGTCATGTGTTCTTGAATTAGTTTGGGCAAATGTGGCCTTGACAGTTTCTCTGTTTGCTGCAAACCTTGAAGGGCAAATGCAAAGATACAGAACACACCAATTACTCCTCTGTTATTCTCACGTTCAGGAGCGATCTGTCTGAATTTACTCCAGTGAGGAATAATAATAATTAATAATTTGTTACATTTATATAGCGCTTTTTCTGAGACCTCAAAGCGCTTTACATAGAAGGGGGGGGGGATCTCCTCAACCACCACCAATGTGCAGCATCCACTTGGATGATGCGACGGCAGCCATATTGCGCCAGAACGCCCACCACACACCAGCTTACTGGTGGAGAGGAGACAGTGATGAAGCCAATCAGTATATGGGGATGATTAGGAAGCCATGATGGACAGAGGCCAAGGGGCAAATTTGGCCAGGATACCGGGGTTACACCCCTCTCTTTTTCGAAGGACATCCTGGGATTTTTAATGACCACAGAGAGTCAGGACCTCGGTTTAACGTCTCATCCGAAGGAGGAATGAGGATAGTTAATTTTTTTTTACGTTTCTCCTTTAACCGCAATAGTGTAATACCGCGATACTGACAAGCCAACCGAAGAGGAATGCAAGCAACCGCGATATTTGCATGTTTTCTTTTTTTCATAAGGCTATGCCCTTCCTGTTTTAAGAGTAATCTACTAGAGTAGATTCAGACAGATCACTCCTGTATTGCATGTTAAATAAGTTAATAATGATAATAAGACTGTTTACCATGGTGATTTGTACAGAGGCTCCATGGATTTGAACTTAATTAACAAGCCGAGAGAGAGAGAGAGAGAGAGAGATTACCTTCGTCTGTCTTTGAGGTCAAGTCATGTTCGTGAAAAGGTTGCCGTGTTCAAGTAAGGCAAAATCTTTGTCGTATCATCCTTTTAACGTTTAAGGGTATTCCCAATGAATGGCGTCAGCGCTGATCAATGCATTGAATCAATGCCATTGATCGCTATGAAGTGAAGCATCAGCTTCAGTGTTACCCATGCGACGCATTGCTGGTCCGCTGAGCCTTGAAAAGTGGAGCTCAAAGTTAAAATAATTAACAGCTTGTTTCATTACATCTATCTTTGAATGAATCAGCTTTTTTGAACGTGTTCGTTGAATGAACGGTTTAAGGGTTTAATGACTCGCTCAAAGATAGTCCCTTGCCGCAACTTAGTAGCGTAACATGATGTTACTGCATTGACTGACAGCCTATCTAGAATGGGCAGATATGAGTAGTGCTATCGGAACAAACTGTTTTACATATAACAATAGCCCAACAAGCTTATTGTCAGATTTATGTGGACCCTTATTTTGACATTCTCTTCTGTTTACTTCACTTCCTGTTTCAACGCTCTGTTTAGTTTTGATTTCATTGGTTACTGAACATGTCCTCGGTTTCATGCCTGCTGATCACATCGTAACACTTATATATATAGCAATAAATAAGTATAAATAAATGGCTATAATAACACACATCACGGTATTGAGCCACTGAAAATTATCGCAAGGGAAATTCCTTCACTGCGACATCCCTATTTTTGACTGAAACTTTCCTTAACAAGCCTTTATGAATGAATGAATGACTGACTGAATGAATGAATGAATGAATGAGGCATTTTATATAGCGCTTTTCATATGTACTACTGTACACCCAAAGCGCTTTACAGTTTACGGTCATGTCGGGGTCTCTCCTCAACCACCACCCGTGTGCTTTATCTGACAGAGTTCTTGTGTTCTCTAAATCACTCATAATTCTTTTGACAGTTCGATAATCTCTATTCAGTTTTCCAAAAATATTAGTTGTTTTCATGTCTTTTGCAAGACTTTGCTTGCTTTTCATCTTCAAAAAGATCTTTCTTCCTCCCCATATTTCTTGAGAACTGTGATTTGCTTAATGATGTGGAACAACCTCTTCAAGTAGGTTTTCCATTTACCTAAGTATCTGGAAAACTACTGAACCTGGGAGTGATACCAGTTATCTACCAAGAGAAAGAGAAATAAAACAAACACAAATGTGTATTGTACTGAAACCCTACTGATATGTCACTTGCATAATAATTTGGATCACAGTGTACTGTATACAAATCGACAACATACTAATTGACCACTGATTTCTAAGGTTTTATTGTATATTGGTGTGTGGGTCAGTGTGTTACGCATGCTCATGTGACATACAGTATGAAGTTCATGTAACAACACTGATTCCAGGTCAGTCCACGACTGCATCCAACGGGGAGGTCGCCATCCAGGTGGATCTGATCTCACACCCCGGTACTGGAGAGCACAAAGTCAGCGTGAAAGGTAACACACACACACAGCGATTCATTCATGAAACTCTGAGGTCTAAATGAATCGAATTGGCATGTTTCTCTTTCCCTCTCTGACTTTATATTAATTTAATAATTTTGTGTAATTTCACTGATAAAGCGTTTGGATTGTGAGATTCGTTTGCTGTTGCTCAATTAATGACCCGCAACCACAACGTAATAAAACAGACTAGCTAACTAGCCCGTTGTATAAAAAAAAAAAAGAAGCATTTTAAAAAGTGCTTTTCTAATCAAAACAATACCAGTAACATTGTGTTATGAATTTAATGTATGAATTTGAGGCACATCACAAAACAGACTTATTGTATACATTACATTAAGTAAACTATAGTTTATTAATCTGTCGGCTGTTTACTGTTGCCAAGCAACGTTGTATCATTGCTTGTCTGCAATTTTGCAAAAGCTTCAAACATGCCTCATCTGGTCTGATTTTAGAGTCGTAATGATGTTTTATAATACAGCATCTATTTTAAAGAGCAGGTCTGGATGTTCCATGTTGGATTTCTCTTTGCAATCTTAGAGTCTAGACAACCCTCTCTGGTCATCGAGTTCAGGTTTAGTTACGCAGTTCTAGAGATGGATAAGGAATTCTAGTAAAACACATTAGAGAGTTTAAAGCAACAGAAGCAGATAGTCTTTTCTTCCCTATTGTGACGTATATTTGAAACGGCTTCTGGAACAAGAACAAATGTAAGGCGGGACTTGATTTTGTATATGGGGAATTAATTGGATGGTTGTGGTTTGCTATTGGTGGATCTCCTGTGAGTGACAGGTTGTCCCGCCCTCGCGCCAGTAAACACATCATCAGAGGAGAGAAGAGATGTCGCTGCCAAAGGGAGGGGGAGTTATTTTGATTAGAGAACATGATTTTTTTTTTTAAATAATGATGTGCACAGATATATATATTATTTATAATAAATACTGCAATATTTAAGAAAAAAAGAGGATTTGATTTCATTGTGACTTCAATGTCTGTCTTACCAGTGTAGTGTTTGATGATCTAACTTGAGACCATCCTCTTCTTCTCTGCAGTTGTGGGTGTGAACAATATCAACTGGCAGACCAATGCCATGTTTCGCCCCTTCGTGGAGATCAACGCCATCGGCCCACACCTGGCTGACAAGAAACGCAAGTTTAGCACCAAAACCAAGAATAACAACTGGTCTCCAAAATTCAATGAAACATTCCAGTAGTGAGTATTCATTTAATACAGGATTGGAACCTTTCTATAATTTATACTCATAACAGTTGGTGTTTACAAAAATATATAAAAAGTATGATGGTTATGGAGACAGAACCATGGCAATATCATGATTTATTTTTATTTTTATCTAGCAAAATATAGTACAATAAGTGCTGACCATTTTCAGTATCACATACACTACTGTTCAAAAGTTTGGGGTCGGTAAGATTTAAAAAATGTTTTATTAAATAAGTCTCTTATGCTCATCAATGAATTTATGCTCATTTATGAATTAAATTTTAAAATGTAATTTATTTCTGTGATGTAAAGCTGGATTTTCAGCATCATTACTCCAGTCTTCAGTGTCACGATTCTTCAGAAATCATTCTAATATGCTGATTTTGCTGCTCAAGAAACATTTCTTATTATTCAAGGGATGTCTTAACAGTGTTCTGCACAATAAGCTCGAATGACAGGCTGGCATCAAAGATGACTCGATTTTTATTTTTATTTGTAACTTAAGGAAACACTATCAACAGGGAAAGCTATAGAGCCAGCATTACACAGTTGTTGGGGAGAGCCAAGGGGCTTGACTTAAGTTTTAGAACTATTTAAACAAAAAAATAATAGACATCCATGTCTTAATCTCAGAAATTCAGTTGGAAAGATTAGAAACGTCCACATATTGAGCATAAATGCTCCCGATAAATTATTTGTAGCTAAAGTGGCTAGGTTTCACAAACTACTGCTAATTTTACCTGAAAAGCAAGCATACTGTATTATGTGGAAATTGGTATGGAAGAAAGAACGCAAAGAGCTTTATAATCACAAAAAAACTGGGTAACACTTTATTTTGATGGTTCCTATTGAACATTCTGTTGACTATGAGTAACTTTGCAACTACATGTCTCAGAGTACGGTATTAATATAGACGGTCTGCTTAATATCTGCTAACTCTTTATTGTGATGGTCCTCCAACAGACATTCAACTGACTATAAGTAACTTTGCCACTACATGTCAACTTATTCTAAACCTAACCCTACCAGTCTACTAATACTCTACTACTAATACAACGTTACTTAGTCAACAGAATGTGTTAAAGGGACGCTTAAAAAAAAAGTAAAAAAAAAAAAAAACAGTCACTCATCTTAGTTCATTGCAATCTCACCAAGTTCCGTTATAATCAATGAAGCTGACTACACAATGAATCTCCTGTTTACATAGTTGTTTATAACAGTGAGGGGATTTGCAATCGTGCAGAATTCAAAATCCACTCAACGCTCAAAACGCCAGAGTTTTTGTTCAATGCTAACTGACCACATTGTGAACACATTGTGTTCAAGAAATCACCAGATATGTTTGTGATTGACTACATAGCTCAACGCTGCAAAACATGTTGTAAATACAAACCTTTCATGTCCTTAAGACTCGTGCTTCGCTTCGATTCGAAATGATGCGTTTGTGTAAGAAAAATATCCATATTTAAAACTTTATAAAGTAAAATAACTAGCTTCCGGCCAAACAAACATACGGATTCCACTTTAGTGTAAAGTTTAACTTACGCGAGTAATGCAACGTACTGCTGATATTTATGCGTTTGGCCGGAAGCTAGAATTTTAATTTGTAAAGTGTTAAATATGAATATTTTTCTTAGACAAACTCATTGCTTCGTTTCAGAAGGCCTTTATTAACCCCCCGGAACCGTGTGGAGCTCTTTTTTGATGGATAGATGCACTTTTATGTACTTCAAAACAGAAAATGCAATTCACTGCCATTATAATGCTTGGAAGAGCCAGGACATTTTTTAATATAACTCCGATTATATTAGTCTGAAAGAAGAATGTCATATACACCAAGGGTGACTTGAGGGTGAGTAAATCATGGGCTAATTTAAATTTTTGGGTGAACTATCCCTTTAATCTTTCTAAATGCAGTAAATTTTGGCTTGCACTTCTGTAACCGAAGTTAACACATCTTGTCCCATGTGATGTGTCAGTCATGGTCCCATAGCTGCTAATCATCCTCTGGCTCCGCCTGCCTGCTACAGTAGCCACACCCCAAACTCATGCTATAGGTTGAGCTGGAAAGAGATTGATGGATCTGAATGGACCGTGCCTGAGAGGCTCAATGTTCACACCTTTGGGGGAGATAAACCCATACTAATAGTAATTAATGAACAATAAACTGTGTTAAGTGACTGTATTTTAACATAAAAAATCTTACATACTTTACCCTTTAAAATTCTTATGAAAACTGAAACGTTTTTTTTTTTTTTTTTGGTCTCTATATTTTACAGTACATGTACTTAGAGTGTACTTGAAAGTACTGGGTATTATAAGGTAACTACATGGGTTAATGTTAGGTTAGTACCTAGTTATTGTAGTTACTATAATAAGTTTATAGTATGTACATGGGGAACTGGAATATACATTTTTGACATAGAAATATTTGGTAAGATTATAAATGTCTTTACTGTCACTTTTGATCATTTTAGTTCATCCTTGCTGAATAGAAATATTTATTTCTTACTGACCCTGAACTTTTGAACAGTAGCTTATCAAAGTACCATTGTATTACCTTCTGATACCATCATTGAATTGATTTTTAAGAGCTGGATGGCAATTCCATAGGGTTATATTACTGAAAATGACATCCCAGCTACTAGTAATTGGATAAAGTCATGGTTCGATATGATACTACTATTCGTTCTGTAATCACATATTTCACACAGTCATTTTGTCCTGAACTTTAACAGAAAGAAAGAAAGCGTACGTTTGAAAGCTCTCGTAAGACTCTGTATCTTAAGAGGACTTTCACACTGGGCACGTTTGCTGCAGTCCGATTGTTCCTGGCTCCTCCCGCGGCGTTGGTCTGGTTTCACAGGCACTTGACTATCAAACCCTGGTGCATTTGCATTCATCTTACATCATCACAAGCGTGCACGGTGCATGATACAAAACAGAATGCACAGCAGAGATTTAGGTTTACTGTATGTCCATCGCATGAAGCTGGCTTTCTGCTGCTTGCAGAGGAGACAGCGGATTGCAAGCCATTCATTTGCCATTCTGATTGCACTCACTATGTGCAATTGCTTTCACATTCACACAGTTCCACATTTTCAAACTAAACTGCCAGTGTGAAAGCACCCTAATAAAAGATGTTGTATTTTATATGGAGCTCATGGAGTAGACGCATACTTTTCACTTTATCTTGGTAACCCTCCTGTTATGGGCCCCTTTTTCTTGTAAAATAAATGAATCATGTCTGACTGTAAAGAGCATTATACATCAGCAATTGTCTCATCTACTTCCTGGTTTTTCACCGGTGGCATTGACTTATCGGCTTTAAGCTGCACAAATGCACTTGAACAACAGCACAGAAATCAACCCTTCACGTGAAGATTTTCTTCTGACAGTCTCATTTTGGGTCGAAAAGATAATTAAGAAAGGCTTTCCAGAACAGTCGGCTCAAAAGAAAGACCTGCATTTGGCGTTTCAATGGCATTCAAAGCCGACGTACAATATGATGGGAGCCCTGCACAAACTCAAAGACACACTGAATTAACCTCTCACTTAGAGCGCTCATAAAAAACCATGAAATCAAAGCCAACCTTTGGGTATTAAGGGCCTTTTAGCCTAATGGAGTCTTAAGCAGTTTTTGTGTGGAATCATAAAAGAGCTCCTGTGTGGCTCTTTTCACATTGTCAGTGTGGTTTCTGTGTCTGATAGATGCTAAACATTAAGCGGATAAAAAAGGCTGACCTGGTTGCTGTGTACTACTGTCAAGGGTACTTTACAGACTCATCAGATCCAAGACATACCTGCATAGAAGACATTTACATTCAATGCTTCTTTTTTTCTTTTTGCTGGCTGATATTGACAGTCATCTCAGACTTTCTGAAAACTAGTGACTTGAATGAAGCACTATGCAAAGGTTTTCAGTTACTTATGTCATTGTAGAGATGCTCTATTCACAGTCAGCCATTAATATGAAAGCAAAAGTGGTCAATTATAGGTGGGGTTACCGTTCATTTCATTCATCGCTAAAATGTTTAGATGCTTATTTCCGTCAATGGCGGAGAAGCGTTTTCTCACAAATTATGGAAATTTCCGTCAATGGCGGGGAAAGAGTTGATATAATAATAATTATTATTTATTTATAATGAAATAATGAAAATATTTTTTCTCACCCAAATTAAAATCAAATTAACAGTAATGCACTTATAAAGGAAGTCTATGAGGCAAGACATTCTGGAGAGTTGAAATCAAGCTTGCATTTTTGTTGAGATCATATCGTTTACGATGATTAGAGTTGCTAAAACTACTTGCCAGTATTATTAAACATATTATGCAAAAGTTACAAGTTTACCAACTTTAATGGCGATGGCAGGAGTTGAAATATTGTTATGTAACAAGTAAGCAATAAATATCAGTAACACTTTACAATAAGGTCTCAGTTGTTAACATTAGCTACATTAGTTAACATGAACTAACAATCAGCAATGTATTATCCTTTCTTAATGTTTGTTAATAAAAATTTCTTTATTAATTGTTTGTTCATGTTAGTTCAGAGTGCATTAACTAATGTTAACAGATAACATTTTTATTCAACATGATTTAACATTCTGCAGAATTACCTAAATGCTGTAGAAGTGTTGTTCATTGTTAGTTTACAATGGCTTACAATGACTTCCATTGGAAATCCATTATGTGCAGGGCCGGATTTATGCATAGGCATCCTAAGCATGTGTGCCTATGCTCGCACATTCAGGGGGGGCCCCGGGGCCCAAGTACAATGAGGCGAAATAATAGTCTGTGGGTTTAGCAAATATTTATGTGAAGGCCACGTATAGTAACCCATACTCTGAACTTGTCCTCTCCCCATCCAAGTTAGTGCACACACATTGGGAGTAGTAGTGAACACACACACACACACACACACACTGCGAGCTGTGGACACATACACCCGGAGCAGTGGGCAGCCATTTTGCTGTGGTGCCCGGGGAGCGATTAGGGGTTTGGTGTCTTGCTCAAGGGCACCTCAGTCGTTTCCTGCCAGTATTGAGAACTGAACCCGCTTCCTTCGGGTTACCAGTCTGACTCACTAACCATTAGGTCACGACTACCGCCCTAAACCAATGAGAAGTATTAAAAAGAGTTTATTAGTAAACCTTGTAATTCCATTGGATCATCAAACTGTCGGTCAAACCGCATTACTCAACCTCGCAAGGGTAAATAAAGAACTGCTTGTTTGAGTACAGAGTTTTCTTTACTTAAGATGAGAAATACTGTCTATAAAGGCTAAGGAGCGGAGAAGAGCGTCTTTGTTGTTGAGTCATAGCCAATACTGTCTTAAACAGCCGTAGCACTTCATCTTTTATGGGGGGAACACAAATGTATTTTTCTTATGTCATAATATAAGATAAATCCAGCCCTAATTTGGGCTTGATTTGGCTCACTTGTTTGTTCTCACAAACCGAGGGATGAGATGAATTGTAATTGACAGCATGTCACAGTCAGTTAACGCCCGGACCATGTGTATAATACATTGATGTGTATTAATATAAATGTTGTCTTTCTCCGTCCAGCGTGCTGAGTAACGAACATGGCCCAGAGGCCTATGAGCTTCACATCTCTGTGAAGGACTACTGCTTCGCCCGAGAGGACCGAATCATCGGCTTGACGGTCCTGCAGCTCAGAGAACTGGCCGAAAAGGGCAGCCTGAACGCCTGCTATCCGCTCGCTAGGAGCGTAACGATGGACGATACCGGTCTGACCATCATGAGAATACTCTCGCAAAGGACCAACGACGAAGTGGCCAAAGAGTTCGTTCGTCTCAAATCAGACACGCGGTCAGCCGAGGAAGTATCGTAAAGAACCGGTGGGAAGAAAAAAAAGAGCGGGAGGGATATCGCAACGCAAGACGGTTGTGTTTGTTTTTGTGCATGTGTGTAAAACATCTGTTGGAATGTTCATTTTAAACTACAAGTACGTACAAAAGTGTTTACCTACCGTATGCTCTCTATCAAATATTATATTCTACAAAGTTATGTTCAAGAGACGTTAAATACAGTTTTGTATGACAATTAGTCTTTTTGAACAGATCCTGTATTTGTTCAGATAAAGTGCCAAACCTGATGAGTTTAAAAAAAATGACGAAAAAAAACAAACAAAAAACAAACAAACACAATTATTGGTGACGTTGGTATCTTTCTAAATTTGCTCGATTCTTTTGTCCAGTGTATATCATCCTCTCTTTATGTGTGTAACGGTTTTGTTCGTCTTTTCATTCTACACCATTTTTTGTAGTTCGTTTGTTTGTTTTTTGCATTTTTGGTAACACACCCTTTCTCACACAGCACTGGTGGTGCATGTCTCGTTTTCTTGGTGACGTCTCTCCCATGTGTTCGCAGTGACTGTGGGCATCGGCTCGGACCCTCTCCCCTCCAACGTTTTGTATTTTGAGCCGACTTTGAAAAGAGACCATTTTTTAAAATGGCGATGACTGCTACGAATCTCTTCATACGTGTTTGTAATTTTATAGTCGTTGACAACAATGAAAACCACCTTGAGTGCTGTCGGTCCAGGCAGGAAGGGTGGGAAGTTTTTTTCATTTGTTTAGTAGGTTTAGTTCCTGTACGTTTCCTTTTTTTTTAACCATAGGCTTTCAGCCTTTCTGAATTATCACTGTGAACATGGGCTCTGAAAGGCAAGCTTACATCACATTTGTTGACTGTTTGATATCATCTTTTTATTTTTTGAAACAACTTTGATTCTAAAAAAAAAAAAAAAAAACTGCCAAAGTTACATGAAAATATTCATACAAAAGCAATCCATGATCTGTATGAAAATCAGTATATACTATGTACACGTGCTACATACTGTACATGAATCATGTTTATAGTATTGCTGAATCATATCTGATTGTGTTTATGGGCCGGGTTCTGAGTTTTTCAGGATGATTTCTGTGAAGTTGTTTTATCTGGTATGAACGTGGTAAATGTTGCTTTACAAGAAGAGTCATATCGATCGCTGTCATCTCATTTATTTTTGTTTACAGAGGAAAAAGTTTAACATTTGGTATTTATGCAACATTCCTATGTATTGCACTGATGGCAAATTGTATGTCATGTAAATATATTTAGTGAGAAATTGTAATTAAGGTCTCATTGTTTTACATTTTTAAGGAAAGCAGCTTTATCAACCTATCAATTATTAGCATTATGGGTTATCATTGAACATTCAGAGTTAACAGAGGAAGTTATGGGGTGAGTTTCACAAAAACATGCCCTGGGGGCTGTTTCATAAACCAAGATTAGAGTATAAGCCAGACTTATTTTGGTTGGTCAGACTTATTGTCGGTTGATTCTGTTTCATAAAGCAAACTTAAAATAGTTCAAACTCAGTTACCCTGGCAACTTATGCTGGGAAACTAGCCTGGTTCAGGGCAGGCTAACTGTCAGGCTAAGCCTCAGTTGTTACACAGATCCTCTAACACTGACCAATAGGAACACAATTACTGACAATCTCTCATATCATTATTTGACTTTATTAACCACTATAAATCCAAAAATAAATATACAGTAAAGAAAATCAACTTAAACAAGGCTACAATGATAAATTAGACAATATAGACCTAAAAAACATATATATGTCGGGGGTTTTATAGCCTACATATATATATCCTACAGGTTTTCTTTTCTTACTGGCTGAATGTTTTGTGATTTAATTAGATAGTTTAAAAAAATTATGAAACACAACATTTAAAAGAAATAATTACAAAAGCACAGTATACATTTAAACTGGTAAAATTAATCTGAGCTTAGTAATTGCTATATTAACCTACACTTGATTTACCCCATTACAACAGTCCCTTTACAGTTATTATCCTAAAAATACACTAAATTGTATAGGTTTAAAATTCTAAATAAGGCACATCTAAGGTCCAACAACCAATATTTTAGCATATATATATTTTATGTACTTTATTATGTCTTTCAATTCAAATACATTTAACACAATTATACAAATGGACAGTTCCTTTAAAGACATAATATTTCCCCCCAATAAATCTTATTTTTCCTTCTACTTTTTTCGTTTGTGATAATACCCACCAACACATAAAAACAATTAGAACAACAACCATTAAGTACATAGTTAGACACTTTTACATATGAAAAAAAAGGAAAAAAATCAAACATTCACATATTTATATCAAACTCTTATAATGACACATAATTCATAATAACTTATTAAAGTAATATTATTTAAATATCAAATATTAAATAAATAAAATAACAAATAACTAGAATTAAGGGAGGGAAGGTTATTTAGTTATAGGCTAATATGTATTCCTTTATTTTATGGAATATTCTTTGATTTTAGAGTTGCACATATCTTTTCAAAATGTATACTTTTGCTCTTAATTTCATGTTATCCTCTCCATAATGCACTGTATAAACTAAATCTAACCAAACCTTCTTGCTTTCTCCAAAAAAAAAAAGATTGCTTTAAAAGCTGTAATTCTCAGCATTCTAATTAAATAAGTATAAGTCATCTTTTTTAAGTAGCTTAGGTCCTAAACCCAAAACTATATTTTGTATCTTTATTATATAATATTTGGTTTCTTAAAAAAAAAATCTTCCCTGAATTAGGCCTACTTCTGTTCAATTGATTTATTATAAGTATAAAATATATGAGTTTAATGAGATACAAGTTCACTGCAACTGATCCAACATCCTAAAGATAAATTATTATAATTAGAAGATATTTCTGGTGTTATAAAATATTGCATAACCTATTAATTTTCCAAGCAAAATGTATTAGTCAGAATTGTTGCGCTCCTATTTGGCGCGCATGCGCGCAGCAGCGCTCGTTCAATGTGAAGTTTACAGCAAAATTTAACTATTTGCACGACTTTCTAAGATTTTCAGATGGAGAATATTCCTGTGAAATGTAAGTTTTGCAAACACCATGTCTCAAACGCATTAAACAGCACAAAATATATGCAGTTTGATGGTGGATCGATTTGATCTATGATCGACCTCCAGGGCTGCTTAAGAAATGTGTGCACACGCAGTTATCTAGACTAGATAAACCTGGATCACATTAGTGGGATTGCGTGAACTTGAATTACCTTTTATGAAACCGCTTTAGCCCCAACATATTTGTTAGGTTTATTCAAGTCGGGTTTTGGGCTTTAATCCCCGCTTTTCTAAGCGGCTTTTATGGAACAGCCCCCTGGTCATCCCTGATATAAAGGTACACCATGTAACTTTTTCTGTTCAGAATTAACAAAATTTAAATGAGTCAATACATGTTTTGTCTTACCCTGATTGACAATTGTAAGCTAGTCTCAGCCTCGGACGTCACGCCCGCAGACCGCTGGCTGAACGTCTGATACATATGGCACACAAAGTTAGAAACACTTCAGGAGTTTTGAAGTCGTCATCTGATTGATTGAATTCTACAGAATTTCTGGGAGACGTGTGTCGCGTTTTTTAGCATTCCTCCGGGAAACAAAGATGCCGTGATGTCAAAACCCCCTCATGGAAGAAGAAAGCTGTCGTGTTTACAACTGTGACAATGAGCGCTTATCAGGATCAACTAAATGCTGGATTTTCAAAAGAATGTGAAGTACGTAAAGTTCGTGGCATAGACTCTTTTTAAAATTCCTAGAGTTTTACACACCAGTATTTTCACGCCCCTAAACATGAAACAGAACAAAACAAACTGTGATTGTTTGCTTTACATGTCGGTCAGACATGGGCTGTCGTTGGCCAATGAAAGCTGCTATGGAGTCCAGAACTTCTGACGTCAGTCTGAAGTTCTGGCTATATGTGGTAACTTATGGCGCTTTTCCACTGCATGGTTCGGTTCGGTATGGCACACTTTGGCGCTTTTCCACTGCATGATACGGTATGGCTTGTTTCGGCTCGCTTTAAATGGTACCACCTCTGTTGAGGTTCCGAGCATAACGTACCGATACTAAAATGTGATGTGAAAACACTGCAGATCACTGATTGGTCAGACTATCGTCACTACAAGCGTCATTGTATTTGCCCGACACGAGACACCAAACCCGCTAGATTTAAATAGCCAGTAAAAGCCACCGCTGTAGCACCTGTTTTTAAACTACTTGCTTGAAGAAAAAAGAAAAAAAAAACTTCCAAAAAAGAAATGGCTGAATCGTGGTCAGTGGATGAAGTGCAGATGTTCCTCTCATTGGTTGCCGAGGAGCGGATAAACTATAATGATCAGTCTATAATCCCACCCACTTTGAAGCGGTACTAACTGCAGTGGAAAAGCAAACCGAGCTAAAGCGAACCGAGTCGTGCCGTGCTGCGCCGATGTGTGTGTGTGTGTCGTCATTTCTGTAAATAGAGAAAAGTTCCTCTGGCTACTTATATGAGTGGGAGTGCATTGACCCTGCCCTCCAAATTCTCATTACTCAAACTTATTAGTAATTTTTAAAGAATGCAGATGCTGTAATACACTTTGTATATTATTTCTTTATGATTTGGGGGGTGAATTGACATGTTCTTGACTGATGCCATGGCATTTACCTTATAATTCAGTTGTTCTCACAATTGTTCTGATATTTTTAAAAACTTCTCCTCAATATGAGTCTTATCATCTTCATCTGAATGGCCACAATCAGCTCTTAACAATATTGGTAACACAACAACAACGGATTTCATCACAGTATGTGGTAACACTGTTGATTTTTGAGACAGCAGGAGGGAAATTAGACCCGCCACATTTACATTCAAAACTATCCTCATCGCTCAGCATAATGGTAAGAGACCATAAATATGAATATGTCGATTCTGCATTAGCTACTTGCAGCATTTGCCGCCATATTGAAAAGGTCAAACTCAAGCATGTAAACTGACAGATGTGTTGCGAGCTTCTGACAGCAAACCTGTTCCAAACATTTTGGTTCCTCATAAATATCACACAATTCGGTTTAATGCAGATTTTGTAAGATTAAAGAGAAAGAGGTAAACACTTTTATAATGATAATGATTGAAGACTAAATGTGCATCCCTTGAAAATGAGCCAAATACAGCAACCATGTATCAATGGTTAAGACCTGAAATCCAGCTCCAAATGTCTGAAGTTCTCGAGCCTGAGCTCATGTTATAGCAAGACAATGGACGTGTGTAATATATTATTTTATCAGAGCCTGTGAGACAGTTTCACTTCATAAATAACCAACTTTTATGAATAGTTCATCAAAATGGGCCATAGGTTTTCACTTCATATTTATAAACCCTAAAATAAAAATCAGCAGAAATATGGAAAAGGTGCTGGCAATTTTCTGACAGGACATTATCTGTTGTTTACAGACATTTCCTTTCACTCTAAAACACCACACTGCACCAGTAATTCACTTTTCTCAGAATGTACCCATTCAGTTTTATTGATAGAAACCTCTAGAACAAACCTTTCTGCAATACTGATTTTATAGATCTCAGAATTCAGAGCTCAATAAATTATTAACTCAGTTTCCATATTCGAAGCATTCACACACAGCCTAGTATAGACTGCAGTTGCTGTGGAAACGATGCATCTCTGTATCTGTGGGTGATGCTCCTTGTGTCTTTGACCATGAAAAACTGACATCTTAAAAACCATAATCACCAAACCAGCAATCAGCCAATATTTCACTTCCCGTGGGTTTATAGTAATGCTCCGACCCATGTCATCAATCTCTCAGCGGCGTCTCAAAGGGAAAAGAGGGCTATTTAAGAAGGCTTTAGAGCAATGTTAAAGGTGTTTGCTGCATCTTTTACAAACGCAGCTAAATATCAGCTCACACTTTGTTTAATTTTGTTGACCCTCGGTTTTCTTCTTTGAGAGGTTGACATGCACAGCTCTTTCTGGTTTACCCCCTAAACCTCACTCTCATCCAGGTCACAGCACCAAATGTAAAGGTCCTCAACCTGCTCCGAGCGGGACACGAACCGGCGTGGGAAGCGGGTGCGCTAACAAGGACGCTAAAGACGCCAGCTTCTAGCGTCAGTCACTACGCGCCTCTTGAGGCCAACGGAACGAGGTTTACACACACAGCTTTTACTGGCCTACGTTACACAAAGACAAATCAAACGCCCCTTCTCTGTGTCAAAGACAGCACATGCTGTGATTCATGAATCTGCTCAGAGCCGAGGACACACACAAGGAGGCGGAGACTGATTTTGCATATGCCCTTCAACAGTTTGGTTTGGGCATTTATTATGAAAAATCTTAAAACAGGACAGACATAAATTACATGAGACCATACAGAAGAAGATACACTTAAGATTCGCATGACCTATTACACATGAACTTCACATTTTCCATAACTTAAGCAGGTTTGCCAAGAGTTTGCGGTTTTAAAGATCATGATTTCTCATTGGTTGCAGATATCAACTTAGTCTCAAACAATTAATAGAGACAATGGGACATGCACTCAGAGGTGTACAGAGTATGAACATCATATTGAGTAAAAGGACGATACCTTACAGCTAAAATTAATCCATTACAAGTCACCAATTTCAATTTCACCACTTGAGTAAAAGTCTAAGACCCAGTTTCAAAGACAGGGCTTAGATTAATACAGAATTAGGCCTTAGTTAAATCAGGACATTTAAGTAACTTTTAAATTTGCCTTAGAAAAAATAAACATTACTGGTGTGCATCTTGAGACAAAACAAAGGCACTGCATGTTTTAAGATATTTCGGTGCAAGTTACTTTCAGTTAAAACAGCTCAAACATGCAATAGACTATAGGCTTAAGTCGTGTCTGTGAAACTAGGTAATCTGTTTTTAACAGTACTGAAGTACTTTACTATGACTGAATGTAGGCTCAAAGATGCTCTATCTCAACACCTTAGAGACATGACAGTGAAAAACAAGAAACAGCTGATTTGTGAGGAGAGCATAGTCAAAATAAAACTGAACCCGTTGACACAGCAGCCTCTTAGACGTCTACAAACATATGCACTCAAGAATCAGTTAAGCTCAAATGTAAACGAATATTTTTTAAACCGGTCTCTTTGATATAACGGATATATAAAATAATCCATCCATCCATCCATCTTCTTCCGCTTATCCGGGGCCGGGTCGCGGGGGCAGCAGTCTAAGCAGAGATGCCCAGACTTCCCTTTCCCTAGCCACTTCCTCTAGCTCTTCCGGGGGGACACCGAGGCGTTCCCAGGCCAGCCGAGAGACATAGTCTCTCCAGCGTGTCCTAGGTCTTCCCCGGGGTCTCCTCCCGGTGGGACGTGCCTGGAACACCTTCCAGGGAAGGCGTCCAGGAGGCATCCGGAACAGATGCCCGAGCCACCTCAGCTGACCCCTCTCGATGTGGAGGAGCAGCGGCTCTACTCTGAGCTCCTCCCGAGTGACCGAGCTCCTCACCCTATCTCTAAGGGATCGCCCAGCCACTCTGCGGAGAAAGCTCATTTCGGCCGCCTGTATCCGGGATCTTGTCCTTTCGGTCATGACCCAAAGCTCATGACCATAGGTGAGAGTAGGAACGTAGATTGACCGGTAAATCGAGAGCTTCGCCTTGCGGCTCAGCTCCTTCTTCACCACGACAGACCGGTACATCGACCGCATTACTGCTGAAGCTGCACCGATCCGTCTGTCAATCTCCCGTTCCATCCTTCCCTCACTCGTGAACAAGACCCCAAGATACTTAAACTCCTCCACTTGAGGCAGGAACTCTCCACCAACCTGAAGTAGGCAAGCCACCTTTTTCCGACTGAGGACCATGGCCTCGGATTTGGAGGTGCTGATTCTCATCCCAGCCGCTTCACACTCGGCTGCAAACCGTCCCAGTGCATGCTGAAGGTCCTGGTCTGATGGGGCCAACACGACAACATCATCCGCAAAGAGCAGAGACGAAATCGTGTTGTTCCCAAACCAGACACCCTCCGGCCCCTGGCTGCGCCTAGAAATTCTGTCCATAAAAATTATGAACAGAACCGGCGACAAAGGGCAGCCCTGCCGGAGTCCAACATGCACCGGGAAGAAGTCTGACTTACTGCCGGCAATGCGAACCAAGCTCCTGCTTCGATCGTACAGGGACCGGACAGCCCTTAGCAAAGGACCCCGGACCCCATACTCCCGGAGCACCCTCCACAGGCCGCCACGAGGGACACAGTCGAATGCCTTCTCCAAATCCACAAAGCACATGTGGATTGGTTGGGCAAACTCCCATGAACCCTCCAGCACCCTGTAGAGGGTATAGAGCTGGTCCAGTGTTCCACGGCCCGGACGAAAACCGCACTGTTCCTCCTGAATCCGAGGTTCTACTATCGGCCGTATTCTCCTCTCCAGTACCCTGGCATAGACTTTCCCGGGGAGGCTGAGAAGTGTGATCCCCCTGTAGTTGGAACACACCCTCCGGTCCCCCTTCTTAAAAAGAGGGACCACCACCCCGGTCTGCCATCCCAGAGGCACTGTCCCCGACTGCCACGCGATGCTGCAGAGGCGTGTCAGCCAAGACAGCCCCGCAACATCCAGAGACTTGAGGTACTCAGGGCGGATCTCATCCACCCCCGGTGCCTTGCCACCGAGGAGTTTTTTGACTACCCCGGTGACTTCAGCTTGGGTGATGGGCGAGTCCACCTCTGAGACCTCAGCCTCTGCTTCCTCCATGGAAGACGTGACAGCAGGATTGAGGAGATCCTCGAAGTATTCCTTCCACCGTCCGACAACATCCCCAGTTGAGGTCAACAGCTGCCCACCTCCACTGTAAACAGCGTTGGTGGGGCACTGCTTCCCTCTCCTGAGTCGCCGGACGGTTTGCCAGAATCTCTTCGAGGCCAGCCGATAGTCCTTTTCCATGGCCTCACCGAACTCCTCCCAGGCCCGAGTTTTTGCCTCCACAACCACCCGGGCTGCAGTTCGCTTGGCCTGCCGGTACCCGTCAGCTGCCTCAGGAGTCCCACAAGCCAACCAGGCCAGATAGGACTCCTTCTTCAGCTTGACGGCATCCCTTACTTCCGGTGTCCACCACCGGGTTCGGGGATTGCCGCCTCGACAGGCACCGGAGACCTTACGGCCACAGCTCCGAGCGGCCGCTTCGACAATGGAGGTGGAGAACATGGTCCACTCGGACTCAATATCTCCAGCCTCCCTCGGGATCCGGTCGAAGCTCCGCCGGAGGTGGGAGTTGAAGATCTCTCTGACAGGAGACTCGGCCAAACGTTCCCAGCAGACCCTTACAGTACGCTTGGGTCTGCCGAGTCTGTCCAGCTTCCTCTTCCGCCATCGGATCCAACTCACCACCAGGTGGTGATCAGTTGACAGCTCCGCCCCTCTCTTTACCCGAGTGTCCAAGACATACGGCCGTAGGTCAGATGAAACGACCACAAAGTCGATCATCGACCTACGGCCTAGGGTGTCCTGGTGCCACGTGTACTGATGGACACCCTTATGCTTGAACATGGTGTTCGTTATGGACAAACTGTGACTAGCACAGAAGTCCAATAACTGAACACCGCTCGGGTTCAGATCAGGGGGGCCGTTCATCCCAATCACGCCCCTCCAGGTAACACTGTCGTTGCCCACGTGGGCGTTGAAGTCCCCCAGTAGAACGACGGAGTCCCCAGTCGGAGCACTTTCCAGCACCCCTCCCAGAGACTCCAAGAAGGCCGGGTACTCTGCACTGCCGTTTGGCCCGTAGGCACACACGACAGTGAGAGACCTATCCCCAACCCGTAGGCGCAGGGAAACGACCCTCTCGTTCACCGGGGTGAACTCCAACACATGGCGGCTGAGTCGGGGGGCTATGAGCAAACCCACACCAGCCCGCCGCCTCTCACCATGGGCAACTCCAGAGTGGTGAAGAGTCCATCCTCTCTCAAGGAGTGTGGTTCCAGAACCTAAGCCGTGCGTAGAGGTGATTCCAACTATCTCTAGTTGGAACCTCTCAACCTCACGCACGATCTCAGGCTCCTTCCCCACCAGCGAGGTGACGTTCCACGTCCCTAGAGCTAGTTTCCGTGTCCAGGGATCGGGTTGTCGAGGCCCCTGCCTTCGACTGCCGCCCGATCCTCTAAGCACCGGCCCCTTACGGCCCCTCCTGCAGGTGGTGAGCCCACGGGAAGGCGGCCCCACGTCGCTCCTTCGGGCTGAGCCCGGCCGGACCCCGTGGGGGGAGGCCCGGCCACCAGGCGCTCGCATACGAGCCCCAACCCCGGGCCTGGCTCCAGGGTGGGACCCCGGCTGCGCCATACCGGGCGACGTCACGGTCCTCGATGTATTTTTCTTCATAAAGGGTTTTGAACCGCTCTTAGTCTGACCCGTCGCCTAGGACCTGTTTGCCTTGGGAGACCCTGCCAGGGGCATATAGCCCCGGACAACATAGCTCCTAGGGTCATTCGGGTACTCAAACCCCTCCACCACGTTAAGGTGGCAGTTCAAGGAGGGGATAAAAAAAAAAAAAAAAATAAAAAAAAAAATAAAAAAAAAAAAAAAAATTATAAAATATAAAATAATGTTAACTATAATTAAAGCCTAAAAAAGTCAAAGCCTACTTGCACTAGACGTGCTGGTTTCGGCTGCCGCCACGTCCTCACCTCGGATAAACACCTGAGTTTCAGAAACTACCTGCTAATGCTCTCTTATTCGTGGAAAGTAACCTTGTTGGTCAGTTTTAGTGAATAAAAGCAAAAAAAAAAACAGAAGAAATGGTACCTACAATGTCCTGTAGATGGTGACATTACTTTTTTTGTAGCATAAATAAACTGCTGCAGAAAAAGTTAGGTGACATGCAAAATGTTATGTCTATTGGAGTAAAGAGTACATACTTATTTAAAAAATGTTAGTGAGTTGAAAGTTCAAGTTACTAATATCCTTGATACTCGGTCAAAGTACAAAGTAGCCAAAAAGATACTTAAGTCCAGTAACTTTTGGGGGCCCTAAGCAAATTTTCAAAAGGGGCCCCCAACACCTATAGTTTCACCTGACCACCCCCAATCCCCATGTACAATTTACATTTTTCATAAATATTTGAGTCCAGATATTGAAGCTCAGGATAAAACTCAAGGAGAAGTATGTGAAGACTTCTGATGATCTGCAATCAAGTTCAGCTTGTGACACTAGCCGCATTTCCATTACAGATTTGCGGAAAACTTTTGTGATATTTTCTAAATGTTGATAAAAACTATTGCGCAGTGACGGCGTTTCCATTAACCGATGTTATGCGACTGAAACTTAATTTATTTCCTCTCGCAACAAGTCATTCCAAAAACCATGGCAACGGATGTTGATAGGTTTACGCATATCGCAGCCACCGCACTAGCCATTATTTTATAATCGAAGGAGACGGAGGCGAGTTATCCAAGCATCAATGGCAAGGAAAGCCACATATGAGTTGTTTCTGGGTGTTTCTCCCTCATATCTGCTTCAAAGTCTTGATTGTGGCATTTCTTTGTATTCAGTATTCCCGTAATTCTTTTGTCTTTTATGAATTTAATGAAGAATTAGTCTTCTGTCTAAATACACCGCGCCATCTACGTCAGGTGACGTGTAAATGCATAAAAACGGTTTCCATTGTAGTTTTACGAAAAATTCCTTTTGTCAAAACATTCCCAACATATGGGAGTTTTTGCTAAATTGACGTGTTTCCATTGGGCGTATTTTCAATTCGCCTTTCAATTTGCACAATTTGAAGGGTAATGGAAATGTGGCTACAGACACGCGTTCCCTTTCAGTCGCTCACATTCGACGTAACAGCGTCGTGACAACGTAATTGGGATCATTTCAGGGGGCCCTATCATCTTTGAGTGTCTACAGAACGAGCCAATGAACGTTGGCGTGCGTGAATCGCGTCATGCACCCCGCCCCGCAGCGCAGGTATAAACACATTGTCTTTCACTTCGGAGCCGAGCTCTCTGTTTGACTTCAGATCTACAAGACTGCTACTTCGTTGAAAATACTTCAAAGAAGACTCTGTTTCCAGTGTTGGAGTGACGGCGCGATCAGTGGTGGCCGCGAGCATTTCAGCCCACAACTGATCCCAATCACGTAACTTCTCCCGTTCCCTCCTTCAGGGAACGAGGGTTACATTAGTAGCCGAGACGTTTTATACCGCTCTATATATCATGATGGTTTATATATATATATATAAATAAAATATAAACCATCATGGTATATATTGAGAGGTATAAAACAATATATATATATATATATTTTTTTTTTATCTTACAAGTCTTAATGGGTTTACATGTTGTTTTAGACATTTCTTTTCCGCTTAACCATTTAATATGTGTAGGTCTTTAAATGTGAATGGGTCTGCCTGTCATGTGAGCAATCACATGACAGGAAGTAGACCATAAAGGAGGCAGCATCATAGACATAATAGAGAGTAGACGCCCTATTGGCCACTGGGCGCAAGAAATGCGGCCGCCATCTTGGACCAGTCATACTCCCAGTTGCCTAGCACTGAGCAGCATATTCCTGCTCAAATTGGCGGACCATCACTACTCGGGGGATTACTTTTCACAAGTAATATATTTAACATTACCGTACTATTGGTTGTATTTTGTGAATAGAATATTACTAGAGAGTTGAGAAGGAGCAAGGATCTTTAATATTACTATACTGAAATCATAGCCAGCTAGCTAGGCTATGTTTACTGCATTGTGTTTTTTTTTTTTAATAGTACAATAGAACCTGTAGGTTTATATTTTGTCTTTTATGTCAAATAATTGATAAATCAATTTTTGTTCTTTTCTCATATATATATATATATTTTTTTTTTTTAAATATCAAATATTTTTGATTTTGGTTTAATCAAATTTGTAGGGTCATTAAAAACAAATATCCCTACGGATGTTCATATTTGTTTTGGTGACATCTAAGGACAGAAGACTAAGATTCAGTGATATTAAGGATGAGTGGATCTGGAGGCTTTTCTTGCATTAGCCATTAGGACATTTGCCTCAGAAAACAGACAGAGACAAACCTCTCTAATTCAGGAAGCGTCTTGGGGAAAAACACGCTCCGGTGTCATTGGTCTCGCAGCGATTCTCAGACGGCTGTTTGTCCTTATTGGACATGTCTCGAGGAAGTGAGCTGTCCTGCTTCATCAAGCACGGAGAAACATACTGTACATACACAAGCAGCCAAAAGACATTAACCTTCAACCCACATTCTCGCGCCAGCTCATAATAATCTGCTCATAAACACAAGGAGAAAAAGACAGAAAGAGATGCATTACCAAGAGTAGAGAGAGGACTTAATGTCGGTTGCGACCCGAAGCTCATGCTCGCATTACTGAAGTCTTTTAGCATCTGTGCAGATGACAAGGACTTCAAATGTCATTTCGCTTGCATCTGTCCGTGTGTGTCTATTCATTTGACAGTTCAATGTGACAGTGTTTGTGAACAGCACGCCAGCATATTTATGGATCGTAATAATTGCTTTCAAGGACAGAAGCGGCCACACCTCTGAATATGTTTGAGTTTATCATTCCATCAGGAAATAAAGATCTCGTCTTCACAGAGGACATGATGCAGGTTTGGTCACCATGTAAACACTGCAAAGTTTCAGGAGTTACAAATGCATTTAAATTAATTAGCAATAAAATTTTCTCAGGTTCAAGCTTCTCGGTTTTGGATAAAATTGAATGTGTTTCTTAGTTGCACCCTCAATGAACATTTCAATTGAAAATGTTGAAACATGCAAGAAGCAGTGGAATATTTTGCTAGCATGTTGCCACAGTCACATTTTTACAATGGAGACATTTTTAACCAAAACATATGTAATTTTTACGTAATATGTAATATGCATTATTCATTGGATTTACAAGGATTGTGCACATTTCTGTACTTTTCTCTGTAATCAGGTATCACAAACACATATGCATAAGAGTGCATGATAAAATACAAATATTATACAATATAAAAATGCTAACGTGCGAAAAATACAAGATTCATTTTCTTTTTTCTTTTATTTGAATTTTGTTGTTTGGGGGTTTTGGTGCATGGTGCTTGCAACACCAATGTCATGGGTACAAGCCTAACATGTATTTCGAGAACTAAATGTGATTCACTTTAGATAAAAGGACCTGCCAAATGCATGTAAACATCTAAAAATGTACATGATCTTTGTAAGATTAACTGCTTTACCGAATGATGGGTTTCCCTTCAGAAAGCATATTAAGTGGAGTGAACGAGATCATGTTTTCAGAGAAAATCTTAAGCAGGGATGTGTGAAAGACGTTCTCATGATGATGCTCCACAGGGTGCTCGAGGAATGACAAAGATCCGCCCGTCCTCCTGCTGGTCCAGTTCTCACAAGCTGTTGCACAAGAGACGAGGACTCAAACCGTAATGAGAGAGTGTCTCAGTCACTTAAGAAATATGGATGAACTCCTCAATGCCCTCTAATAAAGGACAAGTACACCTTGAGTCCCTCCCAACAGCAGGCTGAGCTTTGATGACTTTCTGTTTGATGATTGAAACGCGTCAAAGGTTTAATGCAGTGCCACAGATAGAATATTAAGTCGTTGTTAGATGTGTTGGATGAAGTCACCATTACTGCTCATATTCTGTTTTAGAAGCACCACTCAAATTATGTACATAGGCCTATATGGCTCATTTCAAGAAAAGTCAAATAGCCCAAACAAAAGTTTGATATACTGTGAAAAATGCAGCATTCTGAATTCAAACACCCAACATCAATTGATATTTAGCAGTGTAATCATCCTAAACTTCTAGAACATTCTGACATGGACTCCCAGACAACAACATAGTGTTGGCCCAGATCTGGGCCACATCTAGTACATGTGGATTCCATGTGGGCCGGATCTGGGCCGACACTAAGTTGCTGTCTGCATTAACACATTTTCGTAATTAATAAAAAAGCTTTTATTAATAATACAAATACAAACAAAAACTACCCCGTAGGGGTCAAAAACACAGACTGGCAGATGGACATGGCAAGACTTCACAACAGGCTCTGGCAGGGCACAAGGGGTGCATACCACGACGAACCAGCACAGGAACGCAAACACAAGGAGAATAAATAGGGAGACAGGTAATGAGAGAGGTAAACAAAGCAGGTAATGAGAGAGGACAGGTGGGGCAAATTAACCAATAATAAGGTAACAAGATGGGCAGGGCTAGACAATGAGAGGAGAGTTCATAGCTCAAGGAAACACATGACAAGCCATGTGCTCACAACAAACATGATTAAAACACAAGTACATGGCCAGTAAAACAAGTCACAAGTCATGTGCTCACAAAACCAAGACATGAACACACAGCTAATGAGAACTCATTAGTACGAATGTCCGAATCACAAGATTGAACCGAAGCCAAACTAGACCGAAGTGCCGGGATCCAAACAACACGCCCAGCACATGAAACAATGCAAACAGACAAGAGAGCGCACGACTCGAGAACGCTCGAAACCGCGCGCTCAGACAAAGACAAGACAGGAGTGTCAGGCCTCTGTCACAAAACCAAGAAATAAACTAGACAGAAGTGACAGAACCCTGACATGTCTGGATGGGATTTTTGTTAACAACTACAACTTTGAGTATAAACTATTAAAATGTGAGATTTTTTAAATATTTTATTTAAGAGCAAAACACTAATCTTGGTAAAGGTATTTGGAGTACATGTACTCCTGTACATGAACAACAAGGGACTGGATTTAATTAATAACAATTAATATATTACTTAATCTATTAATCATTTAGAATCTTTATTAGTTACTGATGCAGTAATCATTAATTAATGGTTTAGTTCTTCATGAGTCATACATTAACACATGATTATCTGTGCATTAGTTAAGCATGAAGTAATGCATATTAGTGCACCCGTATTGTAAAGTGTTACCTTTTGGGATCGCAATAGACGTGAAGGACTATAATGGGGAGCTAAATCATTTAGTGCTTTGTAAGTGATCGGCAACATATTACAATTTATACAATGTTTAATAGGGATCCAATGCGGTGTTGACAGAACCGAGCTGAAAAGATAGATGTACAAAATAAAATGCCGTCAACCCCCCTACCTCCCTTAATTTGGCAAAAATATATACAAGAATATATGCACAGGAGATGAATGTACAAGTCTGTAGCAAACAATGCTAAATAGAATCCAAAATCGTAGTCAAACAGGCGTGGGTCAGTTAACAAGAATAACACAGGTCCCAAAATCACAATCACAAAAACCAACGATGGCACAATTCCCCTTATTCACCGCGCCTCCATCTTGAAAACCAAAACGAGGCTAGGGTCTACACTCTAAACCGGAAGTTCAGTGACAGAGCACAGCGGGCGTCTGTCATTATGGCGGTACCTTTGTGGACAACAAACCTTTCATCTCTTCCGGAATTAACAGTGGACTGTTGAAAAATGGGTAAATAACGACTGCAAGATTCCCCGGGCTGTTCTGCTGAAAGGTTACAGCAACTGGATCGAGGGATATGTGCACGAAATGGAAGGTAATGAATGCACGGAAGATGACTGCTTTTTTTCTAAAATTTATCAAGCTAATACTTTTAAAGTTAGCTAGTTAGCTAGCTAATACAACCGGACGCGACAACATTACAAGTCGATGATAAGCATTGTTAGAAGTTTAAAGAAGTGTCAGGCCAAATCCCGTTTTCCCGGCTTGTGAACATAAATCAAATATGGTATGTAGTCAGCTGTCTAACTTCCTGCCACATATCATCAAAGATTAAGGTTGTCTGTGTGTAGAAGAGCTAAGTGGTCAAGGAAGATCACGCTGACGTGGTGCACTGTCCTGCACTGCCCTGTACATTACATTTTTTGTGAATTTCATATAAAGTGCACAATAAAGAATATCTACTTTAATACTCATTCATTTACCTGATGGCTCAAACCACTTCCTAGTGTGGGTATCTCTCTCATAATGAAATATAGCTAACGTTAGCGTAGTTCGCATCGTAAGCTAATGTTAATATCTTACCTTTAAATGGCAACCGGGATCTCTTCTTATTTTGTGAATCCATTCACGGCAAAGTACAGGATCTTTCGGGAAATGATGGAAGGTTTGACCTGTATAGGATTTCTTTCTTTTGGAAGAAGAACATTGGGAACACAACAATGCGGCGGCATTGTAGGTAACGTTATGACAGTAGCCTACAGAGGGCCAACGTTACTTCCGTCCACCACAGCCTCGTTTTGGTTTAAGATGGTGACGTAGGTGAATAAGGCGAATAGTGGCCTCTTGTTGAGTGTTTGAGGTGGTCCTTATATTTGGATATTTGGAGAACCAATCGCAGCTTCCAACAAATTATCACCAGATAATTTCCTCTGGAGCATTTACATTTTGAGTGTAAACAGAAAAATGTCAATTGATGTGCATTGTCCCTTTTAAACAGATATTGAAAGAGTTTCACTCTTGGTTTGTGATTGTTCTGATCCTGCACAAATTCAGTCTCTTCCTGCTCATGTTCACACGGTTCCGGTTCAATAAGGAGCACAAAGCGTTGAACATCTCTGAGAGGAACAGAAAATGCAACAACAAATCCACTGCTCTCTACAAGAGCGATACATAATCAAACTGAAAAAAAGGCCTACAGCATTATTTTCAGATCTGTTATTTACAGATTATGTGTTTCTTGAGAAGCTAGTGAATTTACACATTTCAAACCATCAATTCCAGCTAATTATTTCTGTCAGTTTAGTCTTTTTTTCTACTGGGTACAAGATAATGTTTTCTTGGCATTACTGTGAAAACCTTTATTTTACTGTAACAAGCCAGAAATTCTACGACCCAAAAATGTCCTGTAACAAGCTTCTGTTGTGAACTTATTATTTTACATAATACAATGTGCCGTGGTATGCAAAAATAAAGCAGCTAAAGTGCTAAACTGTGTTTTGTAATTGGGACATAAATTACAATTTGTGACTACAGTAATTCATACAAACAAAACAAAATCGCAGGGTTTGACGCACATTTGCTCGCTGGAACAATGACACCAAGACGTTCCCTTGCGAGAGGTCTCTCGTATTGCGTAAGACTAGCTTACGCTATTGGAACCCCCCTTCAAAACGCTGTGCGTGCTTAACTTCGCTCATTACTCTTCTATGAGTCTCAGGCTTTGCCTTGGGCTACAGTAAAGTATGAATCCTAATATAAGCCAGTCATATGACGAGCTTCATATAGGGAATATATAATAAGAACCTTAGTTCAATTGGCCATAACCAGACATATGTCGAGCCCTAGAGATAGAAATGAATATTTAAGTAATTCAATTCAAGATCACTTAATTCCGCTGTGGCTGTCAGTCATTCTCCATTCAGCATCAAACAGCGCTTCGTGTTCGGTTACGACAGTCAACACGATGAAACTCTCTCCAAGATGATTAATGTTGCTATTGTTATACTTGATTTGTAGATAAAGGTCTATGGTTTTGAATAAAACAACTTTATCTTGCTGGACTTTATTGCTGTAACTTAATCATGTTTCTTAATGGACTGCATTTATATAGCCCTTTAACAGACCCATGGCCACCAAAGCGCTTTACATATTGCCTCACATTAACCCATTCATTCCCTCATTCATACACCGACGGTGGTGTCAGCCATGCAAGGCGCTATCCAGCTCATCGGGAGCAGCTGGGGTTAGGTGTCTTGCTCATGGACAACCTTCCGGTTTGTAGACAACCAAGATTAATCACTGAGCCACCATGAACCATAACTGGGTCTTCCATAGAGGGGCTATTAGTAGCACTGCACACTTGCTTTCCTTGATCCTTTCGATGACCTGTGGTAGAATCGTGACCGGAGAGAAATGCATACAGCGGGCGGCTCGGCCAGTCATGGGCTAGCGCGTCATCGCTCTTTGTAAAAAAACGTTTGGCAACGAGCGTTGTCTTCTGAGGCGAAGAGGTCGACCTCTGCCTCACCAAAGATGCCCCATACCAGTTGAACCGTCTTGGGTGAAGAGACCATTCCCCTGGGGGAACATTGTCTCTGGATAGCATATCCGCACCCTGGTTCAGAATGCCTGGCACATGTACCACCCTCAGAGAGCACATGTTGTGCTGAGACCATAGAATGAGACTCTTGGCCATGATGTGTAGGTTGTTTGACTTGAGACCACCCTGGCGATTTATGTAAGACACCACTGCCATGTTGTCTGTCCGGACCAGGACATGGTGGTCTTTTAGATATGGGAGAAAAGCTTTCAGTAATAGAGCCACTGCTCTCATCTCCAGACAGTTTAAATGTAGGTGCCTCTCTAGGTCTAACCACAGGTCAGAGATGGGCCTGCCCTCGTAAAGGGACCCCCAACCTAAGTTGGAGGCGTCTGTTGAGATCACTTTTCTCCTTGAAACCACAACCAAACTCACGCCAGACTGATACCAGTCGGTCGCTTTCCAGGGAGCCAGGGCTTTGATGCAGCCGTGGTTCGCTCTGATTTGTAATTGGCCAGATCGCCACACGTGAGCTGGTACCCGAGGTTTTAGCCAGCGCTGAAGCGGACGCATGTTCAGTAGTCCTAGCTGGAGTTCTGATGATACTGAGGCCATGAGAACCAACATCCTCTGAAATATTTTAAGGGGTGCGCAAGCGCCCGCTCTGAAAGGTGCTGCTAGGCATTGAATGGTGAGCGCGCTTTGATCTAAGGCGCGCTTTCATTTGCATAGAGTCTATCACTGTACCCAGGAAATAAATACTCTGGCTGGGAGACAGTGTGCTCTTGGAGGAGTTGAGACCCAAGCATTCTAGATGGAATTCTCATCCTTCTTTGGAACGAGGATGTAGCGACTGTAAAAGCCAGACTCACTTTGTGAAAGGGGAACTGGTCTGACAGCTTTTCTAACAGTTTCAACACTTTGATGAGAAGGACGTGAGCCACACCCCTTCTCACTTCACAGTGGGCACCCAATCTACATTCATTACATCGCCCGTGCTGGCTGGGGGAGAGTTGATACTGTGTTGGCAGTGATACCTGTCGGCGCCCCTGAAGAAACCACTCATCAAGCCTGCTGCGCGTGGGCTCCTCGGGCTCGAGTGGTCTTTGCCCGAGGAGCCCACGCGCAGCAGGCTTGATGAGTGGTTTCTTCGTGTACTCACTCATCTCCGTCCGCTCTGGCATCCTTTGTGAATGGCATTTATTTTTTTTGCGTGGCTCGAGCAAAGTGAGAGAGAAAGTACAGGGTCGGCGTCGGCGAACACAGCCAGACGAGCCCGCAGGGTGGTGAGATCCATCACGTCGCACTCAGGGCAGCCGCCCTTGGCGAGTGCAGCTTCCACGTGGTCCCGGCCCAGACAGGAAGCGCAGAGGATGTGACGGTCTCCACTGACGAGAGGGCCTCTGCACGAGGCGCAGGTAGAACGAGGCATTTGAAACAACACCTCAAATTTTGCTCTTTTAGAAACTAAGTGTGACGCAGAGGCGAACACACTTGTTTTGCGTTTAGAGGATGTGCACCAGATGGCACAGCAGAACAGCGGGCTGAAGGCGGCGAGGGAAGCCAGCGTCCTCAGATCTGCGATGCAGCTGCTTGTTCCGCTGGAGGCTTTTCGACAGCGGCGAGAAGGCTTCTATCCGGAGATCCGTGAAGTGGTGAGTTCGCTGAAGGAGATAAAATCTGGAGTCCCTATGCGTGGTATGGCTTTTATAGCCATAGGCCACGCCCATTCTGGGAGGCTCTGACGTGCCAGGGCGCGAAGTGCCCTGATTGGTTCACGCGTCTGAGCCGCCTCGCTATAGGTTCGTGCAGTTGCCGCAACACAGCCAATGACTGCTCTGACGCTCATCTGTGTCTGCAGTGCAGTTGCACTGCATTTTAAAAATGTGCCTTCAATATTCTCGAGAAAATGAGTTTTCCAAAGCGTAAGCTAGTCTGACGCAGTACGAGAGACCTCTCGTAAGGGAACTGACATCTCTTTGATAACATAAACTGACATGATTAAAGATGGATTACACCAACAAAAAGGAATTAGCCTATTACAGATAATTTAATTAATTGATAATGAGTGTCACTCAGACTATAAACATTAAAATAGCCATATTGTATAATGTGAGTTCAGATCAGCAGAATCAGACAGTAGGCTAACTACACTACAAAACCCAGATTCATCTAGCTACTGTAGATTTACAGACGTTTACTCAGATTTACAGCCTAACAGTTGTCGTAGATCAGCATAAGGGCCACGTTTCAGCTGAAGTACGGCTCTCTTAAGCTGTACTTCATTCTATTGATCCTGGTGTGATATGTTCGGAAGGGTTTTGGCACCCGAGACCGTCGGATCATTCAAGCGCTGATCCATTCATGCACTCCAGGATCTATGTCCTGTTTAATCACACACAGATCTGCCGACTTCCTGTTCAATCTCTGCCAAATCTGTCATCTGCGACTGCGAGGAAGACGCCAGCTGTCCTGATTGCGGGCCGTGCCGAGAGACGCTAGGTGCTCATATGAATTTGGGTGATTGAAAACTAGTATACGTTTTACTTCAGATTTATATTTGGAAAATAATTTATGACACATTAAGGTTAAAATTACACGCTGGAGGTTTTCTAGCTAAATTTTGTACAAAACTTCAGGAGAGCTTTATTTTGTTCTGAATTATTCTTATTTAGGCAAATTCTAAAGGTTCAAAAGTTTAGGGTCTGTAAGATCTTTATGTAGGCTATAGTCTTTGATCACCAAGGCTGTATTTATTTGATCAAATATAGGCTACATAAAAAAGTCATATTTTAAAATATTTGTACAATTTAAAATAACTGTCCTGTATTTTCTATGTAAATGTATTTTAAAATGTAATTTATTCCTGTGATCAAAGCTGAATTTTCATTACTCCAGTCTGCAGTGTCACATGATCCTTCAGAAATCATTCTAATATGCTGATTTGCTAATCAAGAAACATTTGATTAGCTGATTACCCCCCCCCATGATTCTATGGTGAATAGAAAGTTCACAAGAACAGCATTTATTTGAAATGTAAAATATTTTGTAATATAATACATCACTTCTGATCAATTTAAAGTCCCCCCTGTAGTCAGTAATTGTATCCCTTAAAACTCATCTTTGATCACCAAAATAAATATTTAAAAGATTTTTCCTTGGGAAAAAATGCCTTAAAATAGCTTGAATGTAACTACAACCTTTAGTATACGCGGTTCTATGAATATGCTAATTAGCCCCATTTCCACTCACTCACACCAGCTCAGAAAATCCACTCGTTGACAATCAAACATTGACGTGATTGGTTACAACGTTTGTGACGTCAGAAACTCCAGCGATTTCCAACAGCAATTTGAGACTGTCTTTGGTTCACTGCAGTTTTGGAGAAAATACTCAGCAATGGTGACTAACAAATTTTCACATGGCTTGTCTTAAAGCATATTAAAAACACCACATAGACATATAAACAAAAGTAAAAGCTTCATTTTCACCACAGGGGGACAAATAATTGCAGTGTCTATAATGATGCATTGAGTCAATTAATCAATTAGACATCTAGACACCAACTCAAGGCTGTAGTAGATTTGTCTGTAACTCAATTGAAAGACCCACAGCATTATGAGTCTTGCTCAAGCTGCAGTGAGAAGCAGAGTGAATGATAAATATAAGCATGTGTATGTTGCTCCGTTCAAAACAGAAGCGCAGGCGTCTCAAGCCATCTGTCACGCCACTAATTACCACTACAGGGCAAAACTCTGGGTCTTTGTCTCTGCTTCACCACATTTGGCCAGTGATTCACTTTCTCACTCTATTTTAACAGTAAAACAAGCTAAAACAAACCTCCTCTTAAAATCCGACACAACTTCAGTTTGACCCCAATAACCCATCAGATGAGACGTAACCCTATGATGACCTTTAAACTTTTCTGAAACTTCTCTAAAACCAGCTCCATTGTAAAAGTGCTTGTATTTTTTTTTTTTTTTTTGTATATATTTGGTACCTATCGTCAGTTGATATTGCCCAGCCATTAATTACAGCATATTGATTATAAAAAAATAATATTTCTTGAAAAATAGTTTTTAAATACATAACATTAGCCATTATAAAAAGTTCAAGTTTGTAAAATAGGAAACAACCACAAGCAAACCAGTTCAGTCAAAAGTACAACAGCAGCGCTAGTAGCTACAGGATTTCAGTAAAAAAATAAAATTAAGTTATGAAACTTTGCCCTTAGCCAAAAAGATTTGCTTTAGAACAAGTTAAGTAATAGATTATTAAGACCAAAGATTGCCCGTTTGATATACACAATATGAATGACACCTCATGTTTAAACACTGCAAATTCCCTGGTCGAGATAAAGCTGTTCTCGGCGGGTACATGAGCATTTTTTTCCTCAGGATTTTTTCCACTGGGATTAATTAGATCATGGGCATAGATCTGCAAAATAGTTCATTCTGATTTAAAGTTAACTTCATTAAAGATTTTAATGTAGTTCTGTGGAAGTTCCTTAATGTGCTGCACCTTCACAACACAAACAATTAATCTCACACAAACACCTGTAATCATCCTACAAAGTCATTACGAACCCAACTTAAATAATTTACCATACATCCTTAACTTTATTATTGCACTTACAATTGCTGTAATTACTTTCACAGGTTATTTGATTGTGCACAAGCTTTACAGCTCATTTACATAATAGCAAAGGCTGTTCCCAGATTTGCACAAAAATCCAATCAATCATTCACGATTCTTTGCTGGCTGACAATGAACACATTGCTCATTTGAATAGATTTTTAAAAGGTATGTTTACACAGAGACGATAATACGGAGACGTTTAGGCTACACGATGACGGTATCTTTTTCACAAACTTGCAATTTTGAAACACGTGTTTCTAAAGTTTGTGTTTTCAGTCCCCCAAAACGCAGTGGTACAGTATTATAAATAAACGGCCAAATGAATAAAAAGTTGTACATTTTTATTTGAAAATGGTGTTGTTGACACATTGACATAAACATAGTTTATTGTTATTCATACACACCTGTGATAATTAATTATAAGAAGATCTGTAGCTTATTTAGTGCAAATTAAAGCAGTAAAATTATTAATCAGCGAGGTGTGTGGACGGCCCTGAGCTAATGATTAATGCCAGCCTTGTGTAAATCTTTTGGGATTTATTAAGCATAAACCATCAAAGTGAAGAAAAGGAAGCCATATTAACACAAATCAATGTAGACTGTCTTAATAGGTTGTCTTAAGTCTTAACATCCATCAAAGTCGGCATGAAACGTAAGTTGCAGTCTTTTTTTCCCTATTGTGACATACAGTCATGTCCAGAAGTATTGGCACCCCTGGAAAATATGATCAAATGCTGTAAAAAAATTCACAAAAATCTAACATCTCATTAAATAAATCACATTATGAAATAAATGTTTTTCTCCAAAACACATTGGACACAATTATTGCCACCCTTTTATTAAATACTTTTTGCGACCACCTCGTTTTGCCAAGATAACAGCTCTGATTCTTCTCCTATAATGCCTGACGAGTTTGAACACCTGACAAGAGATCAGAGACCATTGTTTCAGATTCCCAGGTCCATGTTGGCGCTTCTTCTCTTCAGTTCACCCCACTCATTTTCTATAGGGTTCAGGTCAGGGAACTGGGACGGCCATGGCAAAAGCTTAATTTTGTGCTCAGAGACCCATTTATATATATATATATATATATATATATATATGTGTGGTGGTTATTAGAAGAGATCTGCGGTGACGTCACAATCGTGTTGCATTGTGCTATATGGAGCTGCCTAAAGTGTACATGTGAAGCAGACTTGCTCTCTCTGTCAAAATCGAGGTCCATATAAACTTCCCTCGTCCACTTCACGAAGTGGAACGCACTTCAAAATGGCAGCAGGGATTCCCCCAAGGAGAAGTGCTTAGGGAAGTTTGCAAGTGCGTGTCTAAAAGTGGACTGGAACGCAGCCCTGGACTTCTTGTTCAGATACATGGTATCATGGATTCTGTCAAATACCAACAGATATAAAAATCAAAACCTGATGGCCTAATGGGCAGTGATTGGATCTTCCATCGCGACAATGATCCAAAACAAAAATGGGTCACTGAGCACAAAATGAAGCTTTTGCCATGGCCGTCATGGAAGACTATGGAAGTCAATAGGACCCAGAATCTGTCTGGTTACTGACATTCTTCTAAATATCTTCCTTTGTGTTCAGCAGAGGAAAGTAATTCATACAGGTTTGAAACAACTTAAGGGTGAGTATATGATGACAGAATTTTCATTTTAAAGTGAACTATTCCTTTAAGGGACTCAGGCTTGGTGGGTACTGTGGAATTGCAGGGTTCCTCATTCACAAAACCCACAATAAATGAGGAACCACTCAGCAATAAAGCATAGTGAATGTACTGAGCAAGGGAGAAATACATTTTTTCCCCCAGGTAGTTTGAAACGAATGGGTTCGTTTAAACCCAGTGAAAAATGTCTTTAAGAGCCATATCATTAAACTCTGTGCAATCACGGAGTTCCAGAAAGTCCCATAATGCTCAATAGTCCGATTGCCATGACAGAGGTGTAGGAGGGCAACTGCTGGGTTCTTTTTCGTCAGTCAAGTATTCTGTCATGAAGTCCACTGAAGCAAGTTGAAATGAGAACCCAAGTGCAGCTTTACTTCAAAAACATGATCAAACATTAAAAAACGCGTTGCGTGGAACTCACACATAAACATGAAACTCACAAACAGCAGTAACAGGGAACAATACTTGACAGGGACACGAGGCAAACATGAGGGCTTAAATACACTCAAGACTAAGGACAAGACAAGGGACACCTGCACAATGAACCACTGACAACATGACACAATCACATGGGGAACACATGGCAGGATCACAGGACTTACACAGGAAATCACATGACAAGACATGAACCAAAAAAAAGATGTGCCAGTTTTACTCATTGTGAGGGGTTTGGCCATTGTGTTTCCTCATACACTCCTGTGAAACAAGAAGTCACTATAGACAATTTCATGTTAGTCACCCTGGTGTGCTATAAAAATTACATATGAATGGGAATGTACTTCAGAGATATTTTACACATAAAAAAAAAATTCTAGGGGTGCCAAGATTGTTGTGAATTTTTTTAATGTAAGATCAAAAGGATAAACAATACAGATTTATTTGTACAGCCATCTTTGATCATATTTACCAAGGTGTGCCAATAATCCTGGAGATGACTGTATATCCAACTGAAATCTTCTGGAAAAAGAAAAATTGTAGTCCAGGAATTGATTTTGTCTATCTGGAATTGAGACAATGATCTCATGTGAGAGACAGGTTGTCCAACCCTCGTGCCAATACAAACGTCATCAAGTTATTTTGATTAAAAGATTACAAGGCACATGAATAAAAAATAAAAAAACAATCATTTAATCATAATCAATAATCAAATCAATAATTTAGGCCTATAATAAATCTGCAATATTCCATACAAATAAAAAAGAATTGTACATTTTGATTTCATGGTGACTTTAAGTGCTTACCGAGATCAAGTGAACTGTAAGTTCTGGAGTTTAGCTGCACCTGTGCTTTATTGAAGAATAAAGAAATGCTATGTAACAACATACAAATGTAAAAAAATAAATAAATAAAAAATCTTTGTTCCCATAAATCTGTATCTCTGCTCTCTGTTCTATTCAGACCACTGCAGTTTCTCGGCTGACTGAAGCCGGAGAGATGCCAGAGAACAAGAGCCGCTCAAACACAGTCTGAAAACAAGCTGGCTTGACTTGATAAGCAAATCTGTCTCGACAGCGCATTTCCTGCTGTTGAATGAAACTACCTGCAAATATTTAATCTGAACCATAGAGGGCTAACAAGTTCATAAGTGCTTTACAAATACACACACACACACAAACAAACACACTAATACACTCAACTACACAACATGTGCACTGCACAAAATCCTCTTCTTAAACATTATATTAGTGTTGTTTTTCAGTAAGAAAAAACAAACATAAATGTCTCTCTTGAAAAGCAACATTTCCAGAAGTTAATACTTTTTTAATTGTTTATGCGCAGTGTCTTGAATATGTTAATCAATAATATTTTTAGAAAATATCTGTTGAGCTTTTATTGCTAAAATGCATTCAATGCAATGACAAAAACATGCTATATACTGTGTGCGCTCAAGTTTCACTATGAATACATTCTGGAAATGCTTGATTTAAAAAAATCCTCAAACAATCCCAAACGTCTTTAATCATTGGTTTAATTACAGGTGAACATATCACAAATTGAATGCACTAAGTCTGACAAATGAATTATTCTAAAATTAAAAGTGTGAAAACAAGGGAATAAATAAATTGCTTAAAATAGACAAAATCTCCTACTTAAGACATACAACTTTTACAGTTAATATCAAATTAAATCATACGGTAGATTTGTGTGAGGAACAGACCCAAATTTAAGTTAGTCTTTATTTACTCATCCCATCAAAGCTTTGAAATCTTATTCACATCTGAAATCAGATTCAGAAACTGTGCACACTGACGTGTCATGGCAGTTTGGGCGTTATTGACACCACACACAACTGCTTCTTACATGTGTTGATGTGGACATTCAAATATTTAAATAATAATAAATTAATAAAATATGAAGAATGAAGATTGAGATTTGATTGTTGTTATATGAAGGGTGAATAAATTATACTAAAAAGTTTTGAGGGTGAACTATTCCTTTAAGCAAACACTAAATGCATTAATATGTTCTTTTTTTAATGCTCGCTTTTGGAGTTAACACAAACATAGATGAAACAAAGAGATTCAGTCTGATATCAGAGACATAAAGTCTGATGAGTTTCAGGACTACACCTGGAGATCTAATTTTGTGTTTGGATTCTCCATAAAAGCAGCTACATGGCGCTAGCAAGCCTGCAGGGAGTTTGAACAGAGACAATCTAAATATAGCAGCCCAAATCATCATCATCATCGCTGTGAGAGGCACCAATATGACGCCCGTCCTCTACATCACCAACAAGAGTGAGGGGCACAATTGGTTTGTTTTACTCAGTTTACGATGGTGATGAGACATTTTAAATGCATTATGACAGCGCTGTCTTTTCCACGGAGGGATGCTATTACCATCCCAGTAATGACAGCCAATGATCACAAAGCACTGATGTCTTTTAAAAGGTCACTCAGAAAATGAGAATGTACGCATGTGTTGTGGTTTAGTGATTAAAGCTTAGGACTGGTAACCAGTAGGATGACGGCATTTGAACCCTCCAAGAGCTCAAGACATTAGATTCATACAGTATCACTGCTTTGTGCCACAGCAACAATCTCTGAAATTAACATCTCTTAACTTAAAAAAAAAGTGAGGAAACCCGTTGCCTTAAAATCATTAAAGGGCACCTATTATGGAATTTTGAAATTTACCTTTCATGTAGTGTGTAACATAGATCTAAGTGAACAAAAACATCCTGCAAAGTTTGAAATATGAAAGTGCATGTATATAAAGTTATTGTCTTTCAAAAGTAAGAGTCGACTCGGAGTCATTTTTATGAATCGTTAGAAGACTGAAGCTTTTTCTCTGACTAGATGACGTCAACTTGTCAAGTTATTTGAATACGATACGCCCACTTATTGCGCTCCAAGGCCAGGGAAAACTTGAAAACATCATGGCGACGAGACGCTGTGTTCTGAAGTGCGACTCAAAAGCAAACTTTTTTCATCTGCCCAAGGAGGAGCATTTGAAGACTAAGTGGCTACAATTCATATATACAACTATACCACAGAAGTATAGTCCGAGCCTTGTGCTTTGTTCGCGCCATTTTGAAAACGATTGCTTTTTAAATGCAATCAAACTTGGATTCGCGAGCCGGTGTCACATGTCTGTCCTGTCTGGTGGTGCACATGGGTGTTTTGTTATTTTGGGGCCATGTGCTCTTGTCATTGTCTGGTCCCTCCCCCTTGTTATCTAATTATTGGTTTATTTGTCTCACCTGTCCTGCTCGTTACCCTCCTTGTTTGCCTTCCTATTTAGTCTGCCTGTGTTTGCTGTCCTGTGCTGGTTCGTTGTACATGTTACGTGTTTCGTGTGTACCTTCCCGTTGTTTCCCAGTGTTGGAGTTGTACCTTACCTTTTTGTCTTCTTAATAAATCACTCTGCATTTGAATCCACGTCTCTCGTCTCCCAACCGTGACAGAACGAACCAGCCTTAATGTGGATTCAGCGGAGCGAACTTTGTCCTGCGGAGAGGGAGAACGGGATCTCCTTATTTAAATACTTCGCCATGTGCGCTCAGAGGAATGAGGAGATCAGGACAGCCGGCGGTCAGTCGGGAAGAGGTGAGACCAAGACTGCGACTGGCAACCATATAAAGTCCCTTGCTGACTCTCAGCGGTTTGAGGGAACCCGGTTGGCCAGGTTCTCTGGGACCCGCGGAGGTTGTAGGAGAGGAGGTGATAGAGGTGAGTCCCAGCATCACTCATCACATCGGTCTCACCTTGACCCTGAGTTCCATCCACCGCTGGTTTCGCCCAGCAGTAGGACATCACTGCTGGTCCCGTCCATCACAGAGCCCTCGCCGCTGGTTTCGCCCAGCACAAGGCCATCACCACGGGTCCTGTCCAGCACAAAACCCTCGCCACTGGTCTCGTCCAGCATGAAGCCTTCTCCGGTGGTCCCGGTTTCAATGGTTCCAGTTCCGGTGGCCCCAAAGCGGAGGAGGAGAAGGAAGACATCCTTCATGCCTGTTCCGGTGGTCCCGAGTCCGGTGGTCCCGAGTCCGGTGGTCCCGAGTCCAGTGGTCTCAGTCCCGGTGGTCCCGGAGATCGTCCCCGTGCAACCTGCGGTCGTTCCCGTGAAGCCCGCTGTCATCTCGGAGGTCGTTCCCGTGCAGCCCGCTGTCATCTCGAAGATCGTCTCGGAACTGCCTACCATCAGTCCTGCCACGGCAAGGAGGGCGGTCTTCCTCTTTTATGCAGTGGCAGTATTGCATGCATGGAGGAGACACTGCACGTCTGCCGATCCAGAGATTGTTCAGGTCCCGTCTGCCGTTCCAGAGCCGGAGCCAGTGTCTGCCGTTTCAGAGCCGGAGCCAGTGTCTGCCGTTCCTGAGCCGGTGGTGTCTGTTGCAGTTCCAGTTCCTGAGCCGGTGGTGTCTGTTGCAGTTCCAGTTCCTGAGCCGGTGGTGTCTGTTGCTGTTCCTGTGCCTGAGCCGGTGGTGTCTGTTGCAGTTCCACTTCCTGAGCCGGTGGTGTCTGTTGCAGTTCCACTTCCTGAGCCGGTGGTGTCTGTTGCAGTTCCAGTTCCTGAGCCGGTGGTGTCTGTTGCAGTTCCAGTGCCTGAGCCGGTGGTGTCTGTTGCTGTTCCTGTGCCTGAGACGGTGGTGTCTGTTGCTGTTCCTGTGCCTGAGCCGGTGGTGTCTGTTGCTGTTCCTGTGCCTGAGCCGGTGGTGTCTGTTGCTGTTCCTGTGCCTGAGCCGGTGGTGTCTGCTGCTGTTCCTGAGCCGGTGGTGTCTGCTGCTGTTCCTGAGCCGGTGGTGTCTGCTGCTGTTCCTGAGCCGGTGTCTGCTGCTGTTCCTGAGCCGGTGTCTGCTGCTGTTCCTGAGCCGGTGTCTGCTGCTGTTCCTGAGCCGGTGTCTGCTGCTGTTCCTGAGCCGGTGTCTGCTGCTGTTCCTGTTCCTGAGCCGGTGTCTGATGCTGTTGCTGTTCCTGAGCCGGTGTCTGATGCTGTTGCTGTTCCTGAGCCGGTGTCTGCTGCTGTTGCTGTTCCTGAGCCGGTGTCTGCTGCTGTTGCTGTTCCTGAGCCGGTGTCTGCTGCTGTTGCTGTTCCTGAGCCGGTGTCTGCTGCTGTTGCTTTTCCTGAGCCGGTGTCTGCTGCTGTTGCTGTTCCTTAGCCGGTGTCTGCTGCTGTTGCTGTTCCTGAGCCGGTGTCTGCTGCTGTTGCTGTTCCTTAGCCGGTGTCTGCTGCTGTTGCTGTTCCTGAGCCGGTGTCTGCTGCTGTTGCTGTTCCTGAGCCGGTGTCTGCTGCTGTTGCTGTTCCTTAGCCGGTGTCTGTTGCTGTACCGTGGTCGCCCGGGTGGTCGTCTTCGCCCTGGTCGTCTCCGCAATGGCCGCCCGAGGGGTCTTCACCGCCCTGGCCGCCCGAGGGGTCTTCACCGCCCTGGCCGCCCGAGGGGTCTTCACCGCCCTGGCCGCCCGAGGGGTCTTCACCGCCCTGGCCGCCCGAGGGGTCTTCACCGCCCTGGCCGCCCGAGGGGTCTTCACCGCCCTGGCCGCCCGAGGGGTCTTCACCGCCCTGGCCGCCCGAGGGGTCTTCACCGCCCTGGCCGCCTGATGAACTGTCCTCTTCGCCCTGGCCGCCTGATGAACTGTCCGCTTTGCCCTGGCCTCACGAGAATAAGTGGTCTGTCCCTCCCGTCCCGCCCTGGTCTGTCCCTCCCGTCCCGCCCTGGTCTTGTGGAGCGTCTGGTAGCCGCTCCGTAGGGAGGGGGTAATGTCACATGTCTGTCCTGTCTGGTGGTGCACATGGGTGTTTTGTTATTTTGGGGCCATGTGCTCTTGTCATTGTCTGGTCCCTCCCCCTTGTTATCTAATTATTGGTTTATTTGTCTCACCTGTCCTGCTCGTTACCCTCCTTGTTTGCCTTCCTATTTAGTCTGCCTGTGTTTGCTGTCCTGTGCTGGTTTGTTGTACATGTTTCGTGTGTACCTTCCCGTTGTTTCCCAGTGTTGGAGTTGTACCTTACCTTTTTGTCTTCTTAATAAATCACTCTGCATTTGAATCCACGTCTCTCGTCTCCCAACCGTGACAGCCGGCTGATATTGAAGGAAGGTTCATTTCTAAGTGTATTTGCTTCAGCTTCCTCCTCCGTATCACAACCTGTAAGTGTTATTAATAATTGTTGCTTTTATGTTTTATGTAGCATGCTTAATTATTATTTTGTTTGTGTAAGCACCGTTTAGCTTCTAGGTCTTCAATGACAATTGTATTGAGATATGTGAAGTGTTCGTCGTTGTTTTCGGAGTTGTCTTAAAGAATAGAGTAATACCTCGTAGTAACTTAACTGCATTTTTTTTTTTTGTAAAAACGTTGTTTATGCATCGGGCTAACGCAAACAAAGACTGATTGTGCTTTTACAATATGAACTCTGGGCTATGCTCGCTAACATAACATTAAATTCTTTATCTTATTTTTAATTTTTTACTACAAACTAAAGCAGTGGACTATAATCATTATTATAACACGATTTTATTGATAAAAGCATCATTGTACTCCGTGTTAAACAATAAGTATTATCTCTGTAAACACTGCTGGGTCATCTGACCAATCGCAGATTAGCGTCGCGCAAAGGAGGGGTTTGGAAAAATGAGTCGTTGAACGAATCATTTGGGAGTCGGTGAGCAAATCAGGTAAAAATAAATGCATATTATACGAAAACAAAAGTGTTTTTTGACATTGCATGCATGTAAAACTGTTGTTGGGGACTCCCACAACAACATTAGGAACATTTTAAATGTCATAATAGGTGCCCTTTAAGTAAATAAGCTGCATACGTAATTGAAAAAAAAAAGTTATGTGGACTTTTTCAAGTTCACATAACAATTTTTTTCAATTGCATACCAACTTAATTGTATTAACAAAAACTGGTTTGGGAAAATTAATGTATAACCACAAAGCAACCACATACAGTAGCAACTGCATAGCAACCACACCATAGCAACTGCATATAGTTTTGCCCTAGACATTCTAGCATTTTTTTTTTGCACATGCAAAGACAACTCTTGTAACTGCAGCGATCAAGTACGATCACGGAATGACTGTAGTTAAATGTTTGTGTGGTGCTTTAGGTCATTAGTGTTAAGTGGCAAGCTGCATCATTCAGGCCTCAAGTGTCGCTCTCTTGGCGCACATTAAGGCCGTGATTGGTGTTTAACAATAAAGTGACTCGGCAGGTGGTCAATGAGTCACAAATACTAATTAAATATGAAGTATTTGAGATGCTCAGCTCTCTTTATAACACTTTAAACAGATGAGCAGAAGACGGTGATGGGTTTGAGTCCATGTGACTTTGTATGACTTGATGCATGTCAGGATTCAACAAAACACACAGAAGGGGACACTGTCAACACAATAGAATCTGGACATGAGATAACTGATTTCAAAGAGACAAGAGAGATAGAAAGAAAGAAATAAATAGAGTAACAATATTCATGTCGATTCTACTAAAAACTCATTAAGTATGTTAACATGCATGATTTTAAATAAATTATGCTTAACCAGACATTATTTTATGAGTTAAAGAGATACTTCACCTCTAGAAAGATGAATGTGTATTTAAAATGGGTCATTTATGTAGTAGAAATGTGAAATATTTTTTTTTATTTGGAGCCTTCTAGACTGAGAAAAGACAGAACATTTATTTTTGGCTCATGTGAATTAAAGACAACAACTCCCAGAATGCACTTGCTTCGCTGCCCTATGAGGCCACTCCCAAGCCACGCCTACCGGTAAGAGCGCAGTTAAACAACTAGGCTAGGCTACTTGTTGACTCGAAACTTAAAAGACGCTGTTTTATCGTGAGGGTTTACACTTCCTGATGTACTCGTTACATCATTAGAAGAATGGCATCTACGCTAATTTTAGTGTCTTTGTTTATCCCGAGGTTTTCCCGCAGCCTACCGGATCCAGGCCGTATCCAGATCTGACGAAGGACCTTCGCCTGGACCCGATGACAACGCAGTGCTGAAGTGCCAACTAGCCTCTCCCTATGGAGGATCCCTTTACCACTCTACAGATAAAGCGTTGTCAGGATCATTTCTGTTTCACATTTCTACCCCGAAGTGATACAATTCTGTCTAAAATGTTTAAGGCCAGACAAGTAGTTTGTTAAGGCTTGGTTTGTAGGGAATTACAAACCTGCACACATACAGTATATTCAAATGCACATAACTATAAAATTAATTCTTAATGCGCACTTGAGCGGCATCAGCGCTTCTCACAGGTTCACATTTAAAGTCTGTGTAGAGAGAACGGTGTCGTCTTAGCGGTCTTAATATTAATAACTAATGATCGCTGCGACGGAAGTGAATCAATCAAAACTAACTTTAGCTGGAAAATATATTTATTCAAGAACCGCTATAAAGCCAAAACAATCTGTTACCTTAAATTATCTGTTTATCACTGTAAAGCAGCTTTTAAACGATCTACATTGTTAAAAGCGCTATATAAATGAAGATGACTTGACTTGACGTGAGTCTCCAACGTGACAAGTCTGCCCGGGATTGTCCGGAATTGTCCCAAAATGTCCGGAATTCGGCTTTTGCATTCTACAGTCGCCATTTATTATGTTTCCTGTGGCGAGCAGGACAAGGCTGAGGGCCGGGGGAGAACGCCGCGAGGCCGGTGGCGTGATTACTGATGAGCGGCACCTGTGAGACGTCTCGTATCTCTCAGGGAGGAGCTGGAATTTTCTTAGCAATGCTAAAACGCACATCAACCCACCACTTGTTTAGCGTTCATGTAAACACTACATTCAGATTCACCAATCGGAATGAATTCAGTTACATTGAAACAAAAGGTGTGCATGTAAACAATGAATGGCATTGGCAACTGTAGGAATCAAAAGCCGAATCCCAGAATTTTTGGACGATCTCGACGGCCGGACATGTCCGGGAAAAAGGATGTATGGTAACCCCTACTACTCAGCTTTCTCCACAGAACAAGAGCCTGTTAGCTTAGCTATATAATATACAGGGAAGCATGATAATTCTAAAATACTACAGGTTTTCTACTGATACAAAGCTTAATGCTAAATGCTGAAGTATCCCTTTAAAGATCATATAATTGTTTCAGCAAAAGGATACACTACTGTTCAAAAGATTGGGGTCTGTAAGATGTGTGAGTGTTTTTGATAGAAATCTCTTATGCTCATTAAAAACAAAAATATATTACAATAATTTGAAAATTTTAAATAACGATTTTATGAATATACTTTAAAATGTATTTTATACCTTTGATGCAAAGCTGAATTTTCAGCATCAGTAGCCTGCTCATGATACATGATTACACATGATTCTTCAGAAATCATTATAATATGCTGATTTGTGGCTCAATAAACATTTCTTATTATTATCAGTGTTGAAAACAGTTGTGCTGCTTCATATTTTTGTACAAATCCTGATACCGTTTTTTTTCAGGATTCTTTGATGAATAGAAAGTTAAAAACAGCATTTATTAGAAATTGAAATATTTTGTAACATTACATGTGTCTTTACTATCACTTTTGATTATTTTAAGCATAATCTTACTAAACACCAAGCTTTTAAAGTAGTATAGATTGTTTTGCAGGTATATATTGTATTAGCAGAGAATATCGTTTAGCATGCTTCAAGTTTACACATCTGAAAAACATTTGCTAATCAGGTTTTACTGGCATAGTTAACTTGAATCATTTGATGCTTTTTATTTGCTTAAGAGCATTTTTTTTACTGTGTAACTGTCATGTTCATATGACGTTATACACCCACATCTCTGCAAAATCACAAGGAAGTGAAAAGACTCTTACTGGAACACAAGCATGATTTTTCACATTGTATAAGAAATAATGTCTTGTAAAAAAACGAGTATAGCTACTTGTATGGTACACAGGGGATGCCAGGCTTGTGTTGGAGAAGAAAATACAGAGGAGGAAAAAGAGGAATCTCATTTTTTGATAAGAAAATGTAAGAAGAAGAGGAGAAGAGCAGAGGTAGAACTTGCCCGGTAAGCATGTCTGAGGAATATCACAAGGCCGCACATGGTCTGCAGTTCAACCGATCATTTCTCCAGAGAGAGGAAGTTTCATCCCTGCTGCAAAAATGAGGCTGAATTACAGAGCATTATTGAGCAGCACACAAACTGTGTGTGTGTGTGTGTGTGTGTGTGTGTGTGTGTGTGTGTGTGTGTGTGTGTGTGTGTGTGTGTGTGTGTGTGTGAGATATGAAGAGAACCACAAAAATATGAAGCAGCAAACTGTTTTCAACTTTGATAAGAAATGTTTCTTAAGCAGCAGATCAGCATATTAGAATGATTTCTGAAGAATCATGTGATCATGATGCTGAAATTTCAGCTTTGACATCACAGGAACAAATTATAATATGTATTGTATCTGTCTATTCTGTATCTGTCTATTCATATATTCAAGTAGAAAAGTTATTTTAAAATGTAATTATATTTCAATATGTTTTTACTGCATTTTTTGATCAAATAATTGCAGCCCTAACGGTGGCCGAGAGAGCTCAACGCGTTGCAACTGAAGAAAACACATGCAAATAGAAAAAACACCCGCAAATTAAGAAAACATCTTCATCAGTTTCACAACACATGTGTGCCCCAAAAACTCACAACACAACCAAATACAGAAACACGCTGGAAAAGTTCACAACACAACTAAATACAGAAACACTCTGCAAAAAGCACAGAACACAACGGAAATGTTTCCAGGGGACCCCAAAAGTGACGAGCCCAGATGGGACATGCTTATTGTCTACTCTTTTTTTCTTTCTTGTAAAACATACAGAGATGACATGTTTATGACATACAACTTACAAAAATATACAAAATGTATTAGAGTTAACAAAGAGCTGAAAAATAAAAATAAAATAAAAAATGAGGATAAGATATTTATCTATACATCAGTAAGATTGATTGATACATCAGTCTTTTTTTTTTTTTGTTATGTTTAAATAAATGTCATAGGTAAGAAATGTTAGGTAATGTGTCCAACGATGAGACAGCAATCTTTGAAGTTGAAACACTCACACACACTCTAAAAAATGCTGGGTTGTTTTAACCCAACTTTGGGTCAAATATGGACAAACTCAGCCGTTGGGTTACATTTTATAATTACATTTTTGACCCAACATTTGGGTTTGACCATATTTGACCCAAAATTGGGTTAAAACAACCCAGCAGTTTTTAGAGTGCACAGAAAAATAAAGCATATTAAAAAAAAATGTTTTGTATAAAATGTATTTATTTACAACCGTTATGTTAACAGCAATAATAAGAAATGTCTATCCTAAGAACAGCTATTCAGCAGATGGACCCCGTGCTGCGTTGTCATGGGAACATCCCAGGTGAAAATAATGAGGAAATTACTGATTTGACTGAATCCAAAATCGCCCCCAAAACCCTCATTCACTAATCCCTTCATTAGTCCACTAACACAGTTCACTTGAAGGAGTGAATGAAATCGAGTGAGTGAAATTGGACAGCCGTTGATAGTGCATCGGCTGTACACTAGCGTACACCTCGCTAGCGTCCTTTTCTATGCTGTGGTATGTTGGGGGAGCGGCATTTAAAAAAAGGACTGGATATGCAGCTGGATAAGCTGGTGAAGAAGACTGTGGTGGGTGTGAAACTTGACTCTTTAACATCTGTGGCAGAGAGGAGGACCCTTGGCAAGTTTTGTTCCATCTTGAACAATGCCCAACACCCACTGCACAAGATCATCGTCAGACAGAAGAGCACCTTCAGCGACAGGATACTCTCTCTGTCACACCACGGTCTGTCCAGCAGAGGGAGACTGAGAGCACAAGACCTTCCGCATCTTCCTCCTAATTCACTGCTCATTATTGGTTCAATGAAATCACCTGTGCCTAGCTAGTTAGAGTGTTAACAGGTGTACATGTAAAGACTTGTATTCGCGTGTATCTTTGCTCAGTCTTGAAGTTCTCGTGCCTAGCCTATGCTTTTGTGTTTTCCTGTTTGGCCTAACCTGAAAGACTTTTGTTCAGACCTTGTGTTCAGACTAGAGGATGGATACCCGACCCGAGCCCGACGGGACCCGCCGGTACCCGACGGGCCGGGCCGGGTTCGGACAGATATTTAGAAATGATGTTCGGGTTCGGGTCGGGCTCGGTCACATCAGCGCGATAAGGCATTGAACATTTTAAATTTAAAACAGCTTATTATGTAGGTAGCCAATGTGCCTGATGCTTTCACTTGATGCAAACGATCGTTTTTGTGATTAAAATACATGTAAATTATTAACATAACATCTGTCTTCCTGTGTGCGGACATTTGTTTATGTAGCCGTGACAACGAAACACGTGCATAATGTGCGCGCGCCTGTGTCAAGAACGCTTGTTGCTCCGCGCGGTGATGCGCTCATTCTGTTGACATTTCCGATTGACTTCCTACAGTTGCTTAATAAAAGCGGGCTTTCCACACAAACAAACGTACAATTGTCATTAGTATGAGAAAAAAATGAGATTTTAACTGCCGGTCTCGGGTCGGGCTCGGACATAAATATCTTTATGCCTGTCGGGCTCGGGTCGGGTTCGGTTACTGCTCTGTCGGACGCGGGCCGGGCTCGGACAGAAAAATTCGGCCCGATCCGCACTCTAGTTCAGACCTTATTCTGCTCTAGCTTTGACAGGTTAGCGTAGCAGATAGCTAACATAAGATCCATGAAATAAAGACCCAGGAAACCGGAGTATAGAGAGGCCTTTAGTAAGGATCTTTCCAATTGAGTAAAACTGTGAAAACATAATAATATGGCATTACAAACTGCCCATATATACATATACATGAATATGCAACTCAAATCTAACATATAGCTATCCCATAAGAAAATGTGCCATTATAATGAGACTTGCAGGACTATTAAGCATTTAAGCTAACATTAACATGGATGTCTATGGAGAAATGCTAATCGCGATTAGCATCTATTAATACAACATACATATTATGCTAAAACGGACAATAAACAAAGACTATAGAAAATTAATACTTCCTACAGAAATACTTACAGACTTAGACCTTCAAAACTACCAAAGGCAAAGAGAAAAGAGTAACTGCTGCATGTCCTCTCAGTAGACCAGAGTCAGAAGCAAACAGGAAAAAACAACGGCAAGAGAGGAAGGACTAAATATGAAAACTTAAATGCAATACAACTTTACACCACTGGAAGTCTCTAATGCAACACAAAGTGGGGGCAGAACAGACCTTTTGTTCAGACCTTTTGTTCAGACCTTTTGACCAGGTTCTCTGGTAAACATTGTTTTATGTTATTGGACTCTTTTGCCTGCATCATCCAGTGTGGATTTGTACCTTGCTCAACCCAGCACTTTGTGTTTGCTCAGTAAGGATACTAAGTAAAGACTATCTGTTTTTTCCTTCTAAACCTGCCTCTTGTGATTATCTGCCAATTGGGTCCACACTGCCACATAGAACAGGGGTTAGAACCTTGGGTTTCCAGCAACACACTCTGGGTTCGAATCCCGGACCTGGCAGCAAGACTGAGCCAAAAAAGATATGGACCTGGCAGATACTGAACAGATTCACAGAGCCATTAGCAAACAGGGAGTTTTCAGCAACACACTCTGGGTTCGAATCCTGGACCTGACACTCTCTGCCCTGCTCCACAGACAGACTGAGGAAGTCGTTTGTCCCTCAGGTGATACGGCTTTTTAACCCTCTGGGGTCGGCAAACGCGCCGGCGCGTTTTGATCTATTTTCTTTTTCACATCACAGCAAAATAGTCTTAAAATACTCCACCGTTTATGGTCATACAGACTTAAGAAATATGAAAAAATAAACTGTTAAATGTCTACTTTTTTATGTGTCCACTTCACTTACAAGCAAAAAAAACCCATTGTGCTATTGTAAAATAAAGAAAATAAACAGGTTGTGCTTTCTGCCTCTCCGTCTACGTGAACTTTTTTCTGGAGCACGTCTATAAACTTAAACAAAACTCAGCGAATACTATTCACCCAGGCATGAGTTGTATATCTTTATAATAATTTAAGTGTGTACTTTTAAATTATCTCATTCAAAACTAAAACAAATATTCTCTGTATTAAATCTGTATTGTTGAGATCAGAGGAGTGACGTTTACTCGCACAGCGACTACTAACTGATCTGCCCCCACTCATTACTCATATTTTAGTAAAATCCACCTGCAGATTGCTACTTTTGCTACTTTTATTATGTTTAATTTCCTTCTTTCATTGTTTCTCTCCATCACAGGACTAAATTATTTTTTTTAATTATTCAAATAGAAAACAGTTATTTTAAACTGTAACAGTATTTCACAATATTGCCATTTTAATGTATTTTTGATCAAATAAATGCAGCCACGGTAAGCAGAAGAGACTTCTTTCAGAAGCATTTACTCAAATAGGGTATATCTCAGCACACATTCAGAATCCAAAACACAAAAACATAGCTGCTGTTAAAGCGTGTATCAATTATCCAACACATCAAGCTTTTGTTTTTCAACGCTCTAATGACCTTTGATTGCTTTAAAAGATGTCAATAAGTATATGAAGAGCACTGGCCATCAGCACAAAAACAGATCAATAAACAGCATTCTTACCACACAAATACCTCCTCAAAAACCTTTTCCAAAAAAAATACTTTTACATAAGACATACACTCTTTAATTGAATTATTGTCTTAGCAGTACTAAATCTTAAACTGCGCTTAGATTTGCCAACATCTTAATATGAACTGATTTCTAAAGAAATGGTCTGAGTTGCTATCCAGATTATTGTTGACAGCTCTATGAAAACTAGGTTATGTTCAGACTGCCAGCAAAAATAAATAAATAATAATAATATTCAGAATTTACCCAGATGGGTTTTTGAAAAAAAAAACTGATTGAAAAACTGGATTTTTTGAAATCCAAATCTGATTCAAACCACATGAAGGTAGTTTGAAATACGATTACAATCATATTTTTTACAGATGTGTCTCTGTCTGAACACTCTGGAAGCTCAAATCGGATTTTAAATTGTCTTTTGCATCACTCTTTATGCAACACACAGCGATAATGTCAAAACCGGTAACGGAAATGCATAAAGTATTCATACGGTATTCAAATGCACAAAAAAAATTCTGCACCTCAACTCAATGGTGCGCGACAGTTTGCCTGAAAATTTCTGAACTTAGTCCTATTGACTCGTTTAGGTTTATTTTTATTTTTCCTACAGATTCTTCAGAGAAATGTTTTGATACTTGACTGACTCATATGTGAAAATGTGTGTAAAGCTCCTGAAATGTGTAAAAGAAACCTAAATAACATTTTCTTCCAGGTAAGCACTTTCCCATTCATCAAATCTAATTCAGTCTCTGTCCCATCACTCATTTCAATGTCTTATTCATGGAAAAATGAGACTAACACATTTTCAAGGTGATGAGTTCATCAGCAAACAAGTCTGTTAAACGATGTTGCTTCAATATTTAATAAACGTCATTGCCATAAGCACTTTGTTTAATGATCTCATTACGAAGCCATTTGAAAAGATTTAAAACATCTACTGAAGGGACGGAACGGATTGGGATTTTTGCTCCTTGGCATTCAGAGCAGGGTTATTATCATTAACTGCAACTAAAACTGAAATAAATAAATAATAAACCTAAACAGTAATATAAATAAAAAAACACGATAAAAACACAAAAACAAAAATACTAAAAAATTAAACAAATTAAGATAAAAAATTTACATAAAATAAAAGGTAATTCAAAATATTAATTAACTCTAAATTAACACTGATTCCAAGAGGGAGATTTTATTGTAGAATGAAGATGCTCGATCAAAGCTCAGGAGACTTTAACATCATCTAAAATGTTTCCGTAAAACATTACAATAAGGTTCCATTTGTTAACATTAGTTGACCACATTACTTAAAGCTGCATTCCGTAACTTCTTTGGGTTAAAAATGATCCAAAATAAAATTGAGCAAGTTCTTAACCAGCCAGTGATCAAAACTATCTGCTTGCCTTAGCTCGATTCAAAAAGGTAAGCTTGTGATAATGTTTTAAATTCCAGTGGTACTGGTGGATTTCCGCGGGAAATTCAAGCATGTCTTTGCGTCATTATGTCACAGGGGGCAACAGAGGCCTTTGGATGCACGAGCCAATGAAATAGCATCGACTATCCAACGTGAAAGGCTCTGTTTTGTGGTAGCCAACCCCTTAGCGCGGCCACCAAAGGATACAAAGAGCTGTTAATGATTGTCTGAAAACAGCAGAACGCTCCACATAAATCCTCAGAGCCCTGACAGGGCAGAGAAAATTAGCGTCTCTCTCATCATTAGATATAGGGAGAGCAGACAGAGAAATAACTTGCGCTCTGAACGGAGTGGCAAGTATCTTAGGAACATAACCGTGTCTTGGTTTGAGGATGACCTTAGAATCATTAGGCCCAAACTCAAGACAGGTAGCACTCACATTGAGCTGCATCAGCTCCGGGAACCACACTTGGTTCCTCCAAAGCGGAGCTACTAGGAGCACAGTGCACCTGCTCTCCCTGATCCGTTTGATAACCTGTGGTAACAACGAGATCGGTGGGAACACATAGAGCGGGCGACTGGGCCAGTTGTGGGCCAGCGCGTCCCTGCTCTTCGTGAAGTATGTTGGGCAATGAGGGTTGTCTTCTGAGGCGAAGAGGTCGACCTCTGCCTGGCCAAAGATGCTCCATACCAACTGAACCTATCTCGGCGCGAAGTAGATGTGCTACTGTACTTCGCTTTTCACTGTAGTTTCGACCATTGCTTGAAAGCGCGGGGGTCTACGAGCCAAAATGCAGCGAGTACCCTCTCTTTATTATGTTTAACACCCATTCTGACACACCTGGGATGATTTTCCATGCTTTTGCACGTATGGCTAGGGTTAGAATGGTGTCTAGGCTCGGATGGCTGTGTGTTAGGGATCCGGTGACCTGATTGACTTGTACTTGTGACACTATACTGTACATACAGCGCTTATATGAGGAGGCGCGCATTGAGTTACAGGCACCTGGTTTACACATTACACAGAGAGCGGGGAAGTGTTTTATTAATGGGAGCACTGAATAGTGGGCACAGTTCCTACATTTAAAACACAGTCGGCATGAGCCGGATAAAAGAAAGATATTTTGCTCTTTTTGAGATTTATTTGGGTCGCCGTGACAGCGTTTGTGTGCAGGCGTGCATGTTGTGTACTGCAATATAAACATCTCCAGTCGCCTCTGATGCGGGAACTGTGAGAAGTGTGCGAGCTCTTCGACGGTGGTCCAGCCGCTGCGAGACTTAACCGTTGTCGTTTTCCCCTTGTGGTTAGGAGGGTTTCGGAGGCTCAGGGTTTAGTACAATCCTGGGCCTTGGTCCCCGTGGGGGAGGCAGTCTGCGACGGCGCGACGAGCGCGGGCGGATGGCGCTGGAAGGCTGGCGGCGGAGGCAGCGGCAGGTGGCTGCTTCTTAGAGCGGCCTGACCCAAAACTCGAGGGCCTGGGCAGAAAGTGTCGCAAGGCCTGTGACGCTTTCTGAGCTTCGGTGAGGCGCTTCGCGAAGCCCTTGACAGACGGGCCACACAGACCGGATGGCGAGATTGGCGAGTCCAGGAAGGAGGATCTGTCCGCGTCATTCATATCTGTTAGCGTCAGCCACAGATGGCGCTCCAAGACGGTGAGAACCGCTATGTTTCTGCCGATATCCTGAGCGGTGGTTTTCGTCGCTTACAGGGCTAGGTCAGTTTTAATCTTTGTTAAAGGTAGGCTAGGCAGTTTTTTTCTATAAACACTTTTTGTGGTAATGATTTAAACTCTTTTTATATCCTTATAGCAGCCAGAAAAATGGAGCGCAACTGGAAGAAAACAAAGAGGTATTTCGCGTTTTCATGGAAGGAGAGCTCGATTGCTTACAGAGAGGCTTTAAAAGCTGCTAGATCTGCTTATTTTTCAACCCTATTAGAAGAAAATAAACATAATCCTAGGTATTTATTTGAAACAGGGGCTAAACTAACGAAAAAGAAAGCTTCAAGCCCAGAAGTTTCCAAGCAACACAGCAGTAATGACTTTATGAACTTCTTCATGTATAAGATCGATAATATCAGGGACAAAATTATAACTATGCAACCTTCTAATATAGTATCGCACCAGGAAGTGCATTGTAGTCTTCCTGAGGGAAAATTGTATTCATTCATTGCTATAGGAGAGGAAGAATTTTGCAAACTCGTCAAATCATCTATATCAACAACTTGTATGTTAGACCCTATACCGACTAAGCTGCTGAAAGAGATGCTTCCAGATGTCATAGATCCTCTTCTTAATATCATTAATTCATCTTTGTCTCTAGGATACGTACCAAAAACCTTTAAGCTAGCTATGATTAAACCGCTTGTTAAAAAAACGCAATTTGATCCTACAAAATTAGTCAATTACAGGCCGATCTCGAATCTGCCTTTTCTGTCAAAGATATTAGAAAAAGCAGTATCCTCACAACTGTGTTCCTTTCTTGAAAGAAATTATATCTGCGAGGATTTTCAGTCCGGATTTAGACCGTACCATAGTACCGAGAGAGCTCTCGTTAAAGTCACAAATGATTTGCTCTTATCATCCGATCGTGGTTGTATCTCTCTATTAGTATTACTTGACCTTAGTGCTGCATTTCTTCAAAACCTAATAAAACCTACCAATTCACAAAATTAACGGAATGCATAGCTGATATAAAAAATTGGATGACTAGTAATTTCCTACTACTAAATTCAGAAAAAACAGAGATTCTAATTATTGGACAAAAAACTTCCACACGTAATAACCTAGAATATTGTCTAACACTTGATGGCTGCTCTGTTAAGTCTTCGTCGTCGGTTAGGAACCTGGGTGTGCTCTTTGATACGTGTCTAGTATCTGTAAAACCGCATTTTCCATCTTAAAAAAATATCTAAATTACGCCATATGCTCTCATTGACAAATGCGGAATAATTAGTTCATGCGTTCATGACCTCAAGGCTAGATTATTGTAATGCTCTACTGGGTGGTTGCCCTGCATACTTAACAAACAAACTACAGCTAGTTCAAAACGCAGCAGCTCGAGTTCTTACCAGAACCAGGAAGTATGACCATATTAGCCCCGTTCTGTCAACACTGCATTGGCTGCCTATTAAACATCTTATACATTTTCAAATATTGATGATTACTTACAAAGCACTAAATGGTTTAGCTCTGCAGTACTTGAGCGAGCTCTTAACGCATTATAGCCCTTTACGTCTATTGCGATCTCAAAATTCTGGCCAGTTAATAATACCTAGAATATCTAAATCGACTGCTGGCGGTAGATCCTTTTTCTATTTAGCACCAAAACCTTGGAACAGTCTTACTACCATTGTCCGGGAAGTAGACACACTCTGTCAGTTCAAAGCTAGATTAAAGACACATCTCTTTGACCTAGCATTCACATAATGCAATTATAGACTTCTATAACTCAATGTTAGGCTGCATAGATTAGGTCAGCCGGAACTGAGAACACTTCCCTTAAATCCTGATGTACTCGTTACATCATAAGAAGAATGGCATCTACGCTAATTTTAGTGTCTTTGTTTATCCCGAGGTTTTCTCGGAGCCTGCCGGATCCAGGCCGTATCCAGATCTGACGAAGGACCTTCGTCTGGACCCGATGTCAACACAGTGCTGCAAGTGCCAACTAGCCTCTCCCTATGGAGGATCCCTTTATCCCTATGGAGGATCCCTTTATCACTCTACAGATAAAGCATTGTGGAAAATGTTAACATTGTTAAAAGCGCTATATAAATGAAGATGACTTGACTTGAAGCAATCAATAATAGAAGAGGTCTAAATATTGAAACATGTAGGCCTACATATATCTTCGGTCCGAATGCAAATATAAAATGTCTTGGACCAAAATGGGGACCGGGGCAGGCGGATTAATTACTGCCACCGGACTAAGGATCTTGGTGACAGTGAAAGGGACAATGAATAAGGGAACTAGCTTGTTAGAAACGGAGCGGTGTGGAATGTTCTTGGTTGAAAGCCAAAGGGAAGACGAAGGCATGAGCGGAGGGGACCGCGACTTCGGATTCCATACTGGGGAAAATCGGTGGCTGGTAACATAAGCTATACTCAAACGGAGATAGGCCCGTGGATGACACTGGTAACGAGTTGTGAGCGTACTCAACCATTGAGAGTTGCTGACTCCATGAGGAAGAATTCTTAGATACCAAACATTGCAACACTCTTTCCAAATCTTCGTTGGCTCTCTCGGTTTGGCCATTGCTTTGGGGATGAAACATGACACTCGCTCCCAGTAATTTACAAAACTCTCACCAAAATTGACACAAATTGGGGCCCCCTGTCAGAGACCAGATCCATCGGGCGGCCATGTAAGCAAAAAATGTGATCCACAACAGTCACCGCTGTCTCCTTGGCGGAGGGTAATTTAGGCAATGGAAAAAATGAGCCATCTTCGAGAATCGGTCCACTATGGTCAAAACGACCGTCTTGCCCTGGGAGGCCGGTGATAAAATCTAGCGCTATATGGGACCAGAGTCTTTAACCCTCTGGGGACCAAGGTGTTTTTGGGGTCCTTGAGATGTTTTGACATGCCCTGATATTTGTATTTTTTTCAGTTGCTTATAAACATATTAATGGCAAAGGTGTAAGTACACTCTATTTAGCACGAACATGGCTATCATAATATGTGAGCAACATGTATGTACATGTTTGCATTTTTGAGAGAATATTATGTATGCATGGTTATTCAAAAAAAACTTACATTTTCTGATATAAGACCACATACGACCAACTTCACATATTCCCACAATACTTTTGACTAATGGATGTTGTCGCCTAGAGTTTTTACTTCAAAATGATCTGAAAATCATTCGGGCTAATCGTTCACATTAAACATTTACATTTTGTAAGACACTTTTTGTTTGGAAAGGCAATATGCAGGTGGGCGTGAATAATCCAACAAGGTCATGAATAATGTCCTAATTCACACCTGAGAAGACAAAGACCTTTATGCTAATGCTGCATACTAATGAGCCTTTCATTCAGGTGTCACTGAGCCACAAGAAAGAATGCAAAGACAACACACACATATACACACCTGTATATATATATATATATATATATATATATATATATATATATATATATATATATATATATATATATTACTACAGAATTGGTTCAGAGTTGGAAACATCTTGAAAAAAGTGTAGTTTTCCCACAAACTTTGTATGCTTGCAAATTGTATAATATCCAAGGTAAACATTTCTAGTAATTGTGCAGTTAATTCTCATTCGTATTTTCAGAAAGTTTTGGAATATGTATGACTACATATGAATGAATAATAATTCATATTATACGAAAACAAAAGTGTTTTTTGACATTGCATGCACGTAAAACTGTTGTTGGGGACTCCCTAAACAACATTAGGAACATTTTAAATGTCATAATAGGTGCCCTTTAAGTGAACCCATAAAAAAGAAGACATTTAACAGTTTATTTTTTCATATTTCTTAAGCCTGTATGACAAAAAATGACGGGAGTATTTTAAGTCTATTTTGCTGCTTTGTGAAAAAAATTAGGCAAACGCACCGGCACGTTTTTGGTCCCCAGAGGGTTAAGGGACAGACATCGGTTGGAGTAACCCATCTGGACGTCGATTGGAAGTCTTACCAGTGGCACTAACCGAGCAAGCCAAGACAAAACTGCGAATGTCGCGAGCCTTTAATGGCCACCAGAATCGTTGCTTAACCAAAAAACTGATGCGGTTAACTCCTGGATGACACGCCATGTTGGAACAATGCCCCCACTGAATCACGTCAGACCGTAATCCCTCCAGCACAAACAATCGATTCGGTGGGCAACCGGGCGGAGGTGTTACCCCTTCTAAGGCCGTATACTCTTGACCTTCGATTCGACCTCCCATGTGAGTGTGGAGACAAATAGGGTCTCGGGTAAAATGCACTCGGGAGTGGATGGGCGTTCGGACTGATCACAAATATGCGAGATAAAGAATCGGGCTTGATGTTTTTGGAACCTGGGCGGTACGAGAGAGAAAAAGCAAAACGACCGAAAAAAAGTGCCCACCGAGCCTGCCTGGAGTTGAGTCTTTTGGCAGTTCTGATATATTCCAGGTTCTTGTGATCGGTCCAAATGATAAAAGGTACCCCTGACCCTTCTAACCAATGACGCCATTCCTCCAACGCTAACTTGACTGCCAACAAATCTGTTACCAATGTCATAGTTACGTTCGGCAGGTGATAAACGATGGGACAAAAACGCACAGACTGCATGAAAAGTGCATTTTTCCGCCTTGACAAAAAGCCCATTCTCTAGCAACCTCTGAAGCACTCGTCGTACGTGCTGAACGTGTTCCTGGAGAGAACCAGGTAGACATATATGAACTGATCAACTATATCTCTCAATACGTCATTGACAAGTGCCTGGAAAACCGCTGGGGAGTTGGACAGCCCGAAAGGCATGACCAAATATTCAAAATGCCCCCTGGGGGTGTTAAATGCGGTTTTCCATTCATCCCCCTTCCTTATGCGAACCAAATAATAGGTATTACGTAAATCCAATTTTGTGAAGACTGATGCTCCCTGCAAGCGCTCGAAGGCTGAAGACATCAACGGCAAATGATAAGTATTCTTTACTTATTTGCTCAACCTTCGGTGATCAATACACGGTCTCAGAGAACCATACTTCTTCCCCACAAAAAAGAACCCCGCCACCACTGGAGAAGAGGAAGGACGGATGAACCCCGCTGCCAGAGAATCAGAAATATATTTCTCCATGGCCTCCCTTTCTGGGACAGAAAGCGAATATAACTTTCCCTTAGGCGGAGACTCACCTGGCAGTAATTCTATGCCACAGTCATAGGGACGATGTGGAGGAAGAGAAGCAGCACAGGACTTACAGAACACTTCCTTCAGGTCGAGGTACTCAACGGTCACATTTGATAAATCCACTGGCTCCTCATGAAACACAGATTTAGACAGAGACGAACAAGCAGAGTTCTGGCCCCAGTCAACCCTGGTGTTGTGTTGTGTTAACCAGGGGTTACCAAGAACAACGGGTGCTAGTGGAGAGTTCATGAGTAGAAATGACAATGTGTCAGTGTGATTGCCTGATGTGGTGAGTGTGATGGTGAGCAAAATGATGGGAAGTTCTTGACCATTAAGAGCGTTGACCGGAATCTGAAGTCTGTGAGCAAACTTAAGGTCCATGAAGTTACCTTCCACTCCTGAGTCCAGTAAGGCTTGACAGTGCGTATGGGTTGCCCATCTCAGTCTTACCGGGAGGAGAGTGGATGATGAGGTCTTCTCTGCGGAGATCCCACCAAATAGTAGCCTCATTGTTACTAACGGGCTTGACCTTTTACTGGGCAGGCCTGTAGGAAGTGGCCTGCTCCCCCACAGTAGAGGCGGAGTCCCTGTGATCTCCGCCTCTCCTTCTCCTCTCTGGAAAGCAGAGCTCTACCCACCTGCATGGGCTCGTGTTCGAAGACGGGGCTGACCGTGTCCCCGCCACTGGTTCGTGGGCTCTCAGCACCCCCAGGTGGTCTGTGCGGACGTGCGTGTCGTTCCATCCAGTTCAACCGATCGTCCAATCTCAGAGCCAGCTCGATCAGGCCATTGAAACTCGTAGGAAGGTCCAGGACGTAGATCTCCTTTTGGACATGGTCAGCCAGCCCACGCAGGAACATGTCCCACTGCTCCTCCTCGTTCCACTGACACTCTGCCAGCAGGGTGTGGAACTCGATGGAGTAATCTGACACGGGACAGTCTCATTTGTCGGAGGTTGACTAGTATCCTGGCCGCCTCTGGCCACCTCACAAACGCTCCTCATTTCCTCGAAGAGTGCCTGGAACGAGGTACAGCATGGATCCTGGTTCTCCCACACCGCCGTTCCCATAGTGCCGCTCTTCCAGTCAGCAGAGTCAGAACGAACGCCACTTTAGACTCTTCCCTGTTAAAGGTCCTGGGTTGCAGCGAGAAATGCATGGAGCATCTAGTTAAGAAGGCTCTGCAGTAGTTGGGTTCTCCCGCATAAGCTTACGGAACAGGTAGGCATGGTTCTGGCTGGATATTCGGTTCTGGTGGTGTGGGTTGAACTGGCAGTGTGGGTGGCGCAGTGTGACTCCTCAGATGTTGGAACTGATGGGTGAGCTCGGACACCTGTGCCACTAGAGCTTGCACAGCCCGACCCGTGTTTGAGATAATCTCCTCATGTGAATCAATTTGTGTGATACTGCGGGAGATGAGTACGGAGTACCAGAGGTGAGAATAATCCAGGCCGGAACGCTGAACTAGGAGAGTGATCCACAAGAAGATTGCCAGGCAAACACAGGAAACAGGACACGACACCGGTAGACTCCACAACAATCTGACAACACAAGATACCAGTCACTGAACATATAAAGGTGTGTTGAATGGGATCACCTGGCACTGATGATCGAGCAGTAATTAGAGAACATACCCACACGCACAATCACACAAGACGAGAGAGACACAGTGAATTCAAGAACCGTGACACAATCAGCGCAGACTTGGACGAACCTTCTCACCAGATGTGATGCGGTGGCCAGTGCCCAGAGATGTGTGCACGGAGTGGATGAGTGGAGTGCGTTGATTTATTAGGGATGCATTGAAGCTCAGGTGGGCACCCTGGTGAAGTGGCTTCGGAGGCATTCGGAGGTTGACTGATATCGGGACCATTGGATGGGACTCGCTACCAGACTTCTGGGAAGGAAGGATGGAGTTCAGGAAAGACACTTGGGTTTACCTTTCAACAGCTGTAGTGTAACACTCAGACTGTATTGTACAGCAGAGTATACAAAATAACTAGGAACGCCTGTTCCCGTTTCCTAGTCCACATAAAAGTCAGATACAACATATTTACACAACGCGATTTGATAAGCAAACAACCTCAGTGTATTTACAAAACAAAAGAACACGTACAATAATACCATATACCACATAGATATTTACAAACAGCTGTGAATGCATGTGCGGGTGTATGCGCGTTTCCGCAAAGTATTATAGTCCAGAATGTATATACAAAGTTAGGATCAGCCTCATCAGTAGCATTGTTAAGTCCGTGAGCAGGATCAATGAGGCAGTCTGGCTTCCTCCGATAAAAGTAATCCTGGCAACGAGCCCACGGAAATACTCCTCCGAGGAACGGCAACTCAGCGCTTCAAAGTCGGTCAGATGGATAATCCACAATCACTCCGTAAGTTTGTGAATGAGAGAGCCCCCTCTCTTTTTTGGCAAACACATAGTCTTTTCCTGTTTACATGACAGGTACTCACGTGACCCGAAGTCACGAGAAGTTCTCACGCAAACAGCAATCGGGGTCAAATACACAACAGTTAAGGAACATACAGTGTACAGAGGAAAGCAGATAAAGTAATAAAAAGTGGGCCAGTTCCGGACAGCTGCCACCTTCCCCTCATCCATCTGGATACCCTGCTTGCTGATGAGATTACCAAGGAACTGCACTGAGGACTGATGGAAAGAACAGTTTTCAGGAAGAGTTGGAACTCTCTCAGGTGTTTCAGGACCTCCGCAACATGGTGGTAGTGTCCGGCCAGGCTCCGGGAGTAAATGAGGATGTCATCTATGTACACGAGCACAAAATTATGAAGAAACTCCCAGAGCACCTCATGCATTAAGTCCTGGAATATGGAGGGGAGGTGACCAGGTTGTACGGCATGACGAGGTACTCATAGTGGCCAGTAGGGGTCACAAACACTGTTTTCCGTTCGTCCCCCCTGAAGTATCCAGATGAGGTTATAAGCGGCTGCAGAGGTCCAACATGGTGAAGACAGAGGCACTGTGGAGATAATCTTAGTCCGCTGGGACAAGGAGAAGTGGATAGCAAAACTTTACTGTAGACTTGTTAAGTGGACGTTACTCTATACAAAGCTGCAAGTCTCTGCCTGGAGATATCACTCCATTTCAGGACTAGTTTTCCAGGAGATGATGGGCTCATGTTGTTGTCTAACCACGGGCACCCCAGAATGACATCAGCAGTGGAAGGCTCCAGAACCAGGAGGTGGATGGATTCCTGTTATGGAACACAGTCCAGAAATGTAGTGACTGCATCTTTATTTGACAGAGTAAAATGGCAGTAAACAGGTGAGTGACAGTGCAATGAGAATTTTGGTGAATGGAGATGGATAATAATGGAATGAGTTTTCCTTATAGATGCAGGAGATCATGGATGGCTGAACAGACAGGTGGCTGTAGCACACACCTCATTGATGGGTATGAGTGTGAGTATGGAGAACACACACCTGAAGGACAGGTATATACAATGGGGAGCAGACGCTGGAGAATGACACTGGAGATAGACGCTGGGGAATAACGCTGGAGTAGATTGCTGGAGACAGACAAGATTGCTGATTAGCTGGGTGGATACCTGTACAAACATCCCTGAAGTGCCAGCCACTAGATGACTCCGACCTCCAACCAGATGGAAATGGGTAAATACTCTAAATGTTCTAATCCAATCTGACTTGTAATGCTGCCTGAATCATAATCCTACACTGTTCGCTCGTTGGCCAGAAGAGAACTGGCCCCCGATTGAGCCTGGTTTCTCTCAAGTTTTTTTCTCTCCATTCTGTCACCTGATGTAGTTTTAGTTCCTTGCCACTGTTTGTCTTGGATTTTGGCTTGGCCAAATGTTACGTGTTTAAAGATGTAAAAGGGGATGATTACGTAACATTTATGTGAGACACTGTTGCTGTGTGTGGATGAGAAAAGACAACCAGAAAACAAATTAAACGTTAAAAGAATTTTAACGTTTTAAAAGAACGTTAAAACGTTTATTCTCGGTAAATGAAAGTTAAAGACATGTTCATTTGAATCAACAGATTCGTTAGAGTTAAAGTAATATACAAAAAATAAGAAAAAACAAGAGTGTCAAATTATTGAAATTAGCAAAACATAACTAATATCTAATTTTAGCCGTACCTAAACTAACTAACAATAAAAGATAGAAACAAAACCGAATTCTTCAGCGGGTACGCCGCCTTAACTAAACTGTACTGACTAAAAACAAAAGTACAATAGTGGCAAACACTCCACGCTTAACTAACACAATGATTCCTACCTCCCGTCCGATTTCGCAATAGGTGAAACTCAGTGCTCTAGGTCGAACTAGCTAGGCATCTCTCAATGTGTATGAAAACTCAGTTCAGGCAGAAGTGCTTACTCAATTTAACAGCGATAAAGGTAATAACATGAAAGTGATGGTGGTTTTGAGAACGTGCTCGGAACACGCAAGTTGGATGAGATCTGGCGAGGATCTATCTTCATCTTCGTGAATGGGCCTTTTAAACCCATGGCACAGCAGTGGATTGGTGGAACAGATGATGACGCGCCCACAATGACGACACGTGCCCGCAAACAGCCAATGCCCGTGGTCACCACCTGAAACCAATGAAGGGAGACAGAACAAAAACACACACACACACACACACACACACACACACAAATACACGGGGAACGTAACACTTAGTTGGGGACATTTATTATTCAACAATATTATGGATCTGCCTTACTTAAGGAGGACGATGATGCAATTTTCTTCTAGAAACAAACTTTGTTGTATTATTTTCATGTTATCACTGTGAAGCTGACAAACCTGACCTGTTGAGCTAATTTGCTAAACTTCACGCAATTGCTAGCCTGTCCGAAATTGCCTACCCTTCCTTTAAGACCATGAACTAACAAGAATTAAAAATTTGAGTAAATTCTTACTGAATTTTTTAACCGTTGTTAAATTACAATAGTTAATAAAAAATGTCATGTTAGTCCACATTGCATTACCTTATTTTAACAGATGAATTTTTTTATTTAAAAAAATGGATTAGTAAGTTAATTAATTTTAAGAAATGAAACCTTACTGTAAAATGTTAGCATCTTAACTATAATTAGTAGTTGCAGTATTTCTTATTTTATTTATTTATTTTATGTATATTATCCACATTTTAAAATAAGTAGGTGTATCCAAAAATGTACAGCTTGAATGCAATATAGGTCTCTTTGCATAAAAGCATCTGCCAAATGCATAAATGTAAATGAATAATGCCTGTGATGCCATCATCCTTGATTAGAAATGTTTGTTTTACAGGAATGCTCTAACAACCCAGAATGTTGACCAACTTTGCAGTGCTTTGACCCTATGGTTTCCCAACAGTCATTTTGATAATGAAGAGCCAGTGAAATGAGAGCCAGACACTATGTTCTCAGGAGTGGGAGAGAAAGGCACCAGTATTTTGGAATTCATTTTGACAAAGTAACTTATTAGGGAAGCAACTATCAGAACACACTGTGCCAGCTTGCAGTGAGATGGTCATAATATTGTGACTCACTGAGAGGAAATGTATGCCTCTGTGGGAACCTGCCTAATTATGCTTTTCTAGGGTACTTCGCCGCAGTGTGACAAAATTCACATACACCACAAACACAAAGCCTATCGCTTTAACCTTGGGACTAGTAAAAGAGTTTAGACTTGCTGCACCAGTTTGCTTTATCCCTGACATCAGTTGGGTCAGCTCCCCTTAGCAAGGGTGCGGCTCCTTTCCACCCAATTTTATGGGTGAGGGTTTGGGGCTTTCCAGGAAAAAGGAGGTTGTAGCCTGTAATACTTGTTCAGAAATTTTGCACACTCCCTTTTATATCTGCTCTAATAACCAGACTGGAATATAGTATCCTTCCTTACTTCCTCTTCACTTTCTCTCTAAGGAGAGATATTGCTCTCCTATGGAAACTCTAAGGCACTTCTGTGGTGCATTCAGGGGTAACCCTCAGAGGCATATGGTGATGTTAGCTTGGGCACACTTTAACCTGCCCTGCTTTCATTTCCCTTCTATGGTCATTGTAGCAAGGCCTCATTTTAGAGGAAGAGCAAGATAAATGGGACCAAGGCACCTAATACTTCCTTAATCTCATTTATCTCCCCTCCCTATTTATTTTTAGGTCTGAAATATTTTCCCTTGTTTTCACCTTGAGTTTTCACCTAAGTTTATTTTTCTGACCCCACTGGTATATATTTTGGGGAAAAAAATGTTTGGAGGGGGTGGGGGACTTAAGACTTAATATCTTAAGTTATTTTGCTTCTCAAGTAAATGTCTTGATTTAAAGGTGCTATGTGTAGTTTTTCTACTGAAATGAATACATTTTTTATTGCCTGTGTGTGAAGGGGTTGGCAGATGGAGTCTGCTAAGAAATGACCAGCACAACACAGACTCCAACACAAACTCCACATAATAATAAAAAACAAAAAAAAAGCACGTGCACGAGCTTGTAAACGCATTGGTTGCAATCTGAAACATCATAGCCCCTTTAAGAATATTTAGATATTTGTAAAGGAAAACAAGACAAAAATACTGAGTAAGAAAATCATTGTTATGCAGTAGCCTCCAAAAAGACATTATGTAAGATTTTTAGATTAAAACATTCAGAAATCTCTAGAACAATGTTATTTATTTTGTTGATTTGTTTACTTACATTATCCCGAACGTTTCCAACAGTGTTTAAATCCACATTATCCCAAACGTTTCCAACAGTGTTTAAATCCAGAAAAATCCCCAATTTTAACCAGGACACAGACCGTTTCCGTGCGTCGCTTGTCAATGTCGACATATTCGCGTTTCCCTCGATTTCCAGTTTTACTTTCGTAGGAACCATTAAATCACCAAAGACACTTTAATATATTATGTGTTTTATTTTATTTTATAAGATATTCTATATCGATTTAGATTACAAAGTGCAACAAGTCTCTCATACCAGCCACAGAGTGAACAGAGTTACGTTCAAAACGTTCAATAACTTTCAATAACTTTCAACTCACTCAAATATATTTATATATAATCAAATATGATTATTTTATTTTAACCATGTAAAACAGGGCTGTGTTACTATATACACAACAAAAAGAGAGGCAGCAGACGACTGCTGTGCATAATAAAAGCTCCGCTAGTCTAGAAACCGGTGTGTATCGCAGGTGTCTCTCATTAGCATTTTCTCCAAATGCCTCATTCAAATTTAAAACATTAGCTCACCCATGAACATGATTTATGCGAGTCCGTTTGATTCCTGTCCATTGGCTGTGGAGGTGAAGACGACAACTCCCATGAATCCACGCTCATTAACTGCATCATCAAGCTACGCCTTCGTTTTGAATAAGCGACATCTAGCTGTGAAAATTAAACATTTTGTCATAATTTGCTCACCCTCATGTCAATATAATTTTGAATCTGTATTAAAAAAAATTCTTCTTCTGTGTTAACACAAAAGAAATGATGTAGCTATTTGTTTATTTCCCTACAATATAAATAAAAACAGGCCGTCCACAATTGTTTTGTCTTCTTTTGTCTTTTGCCTTAAGAACAAATGGTCCTATAAAGTTATGTAAGTACTGTCCTACAACCAAATTAAATAATAGTTCCTAAGCCCCTAGTGTGAATTTTACATTGCAATTTAAGGAAGAATTTATGAACGGCTGGTGCAACTTCATTTCGGTTGACTGTGGTCTGTAATGAGGAAACACAAGTGTTTAAACAAGGTTTTGGGCTGCAGGTGTCGAATTCTGAGGGTGAACCGAAGGCTAAACAGCTCTGTGTCTGTTGCTAATTTAATTGTTTTTTGTTAATGTCACTGTTATTGTTAACCAGCTGTTGTTGAAGAGACAATTATGATTTTGACTCTGAAGCGAATGTTCAGATTATCCCTTTAATTGATTTACAGGAGCATCCAAAAAATAAATAAAAAATGAGATATATATATATATATATATATATATATATATATTATTATTATTTTTTTTTTTTTTTAACAGTCTACGAATACAATGGTGATCTTACATCACAACTCAAATGATCCTGAACTAATTTTCCCTGTAACAAACACATTCGAGTGTACGGAAGAGGAAAGGCAATAATAAAAAAATAAAACCATCTTGAGATTAAAGTCATTATAATGCAAGATTAAACTCGTTAAATTTCAAGAAAAAAAGTCGAAATACAATCTTGAGAATAAACTCATTAAATATTGAGAATAAAGTCATTGTGTTTCGAGAAAAAAGCCGAAATACAATCTTGAGCATAAATACATTTCGAGAAGTAGTTGTGTTTCGAGAAAAAAACTAGTTAAATTTCGAGAAAAATTTCGAAATACACTCTTGAGAATAAACTCATTACATTTCGAGAAAAAATTGCAAAACTGTCTCCATGGTTACTTCGTAAAAACTTTTGCATTGCTGCCACAATACGATTTTCGGTCCCCATGTCCGTGCGGATCCTCTCGGGACACCCTCCTATGCCAGTAACTGTTTTTTTGAAGTAACTGAATATTACTTTAGGATGTTGGTTGTGTACGCCTCCATCCACAGAATGTAACGACTGTAACCATCTATACAGCCATTAATGGCAATGCCGTTCGGTTTTAATTTATCATAGCTGTCCATATGCCAGAGTGCATTTGGGCCAGCGCAAGTGTACTGGCGTCTTCTCAAGCGTCTCCTTCGTCGAAATACCACAGTTTGTGTACAAGATTGTATTTCGACTTTGTATTACAAGTTTTTTATCGAAACACATTGACTTTATTCTCGAAATGTAATGAGTTTATTCTCAAGATTGTATTTCGACTTTTTTCTTGAAATTTAACAAGTTTTTTCTTGAAACACAACGACTTTATAGTTTATTCTCAAGATTGTATTTCAACTTTTTTTTCTCGAAATTTAACAAGTTTAATCTCGCATTATAATGACTTTAATCTCGAGATGGTTTTATTTTTTATTATTGCTTGGCCCTAATCCTCTTCCGTTCGAGTGCACATTTGTAGTTCCAATACCTTCTTTCTTTGTAAAACATAAAATGAGAAATTTAATGTTCCTGCAGCTATTTTCATACAATAAAGTATACAGTGACCAGGTACCGTCCCAGTGACAGCTGTAAGAGTGTAAGGTAAAAAAAACTTAATAAAAGTAGTTCTTATGACACCAAGGGATTATTTTAATGATCTGAAACGCAAGTATCGCAAGTAAACGCAGTAAACGCAGAATGCTCTGCCTTATCATGTGAGGTCTGCTTCTTCATTGGACATTTTTAAATCTACTCTGAAAACATATTTTTATTCTTTAGCTTTCGGAAACTTGTAATTGTTGTTCTAGTGTAGTCCTGTTATGCACTATGTACAGCACTTTGGATCAATTTGCATTGTGTTAAAAGTGCTTTATAAATAAAGTTTGTTGTTGTATCAAATGGAAACCGCAAGTAACTTTGTGGGCGGATCTTGGGCACTGTTCAATCAACCAATCAAAAATCAACCAATCAGAGTGTCATCTCACATTCCCTTTAAGAGCAGATGCACTTGTTCCATGACGGATTGCTATTATATTAACGACGGATTTGGTTGCGGATTTGGTTGGACGCCGGGGCGTGGTTCAGCGCGGTCTGTAACGGGAGAGAGAGAAAGGAGGCAAGCGGTATGTAAGTAGGTCAAGTGCAAATGACGAACACCTGTGTTTTGTTGAAGTAATTGGCGTGGAGAGACCGGATATAAGCCGATGTCGAGTCAGAGATGGGAGAGAGAGAAGGACTGAGGACTCGTACGCAGAAAGTGGAAAGAGTGATCGTCAGAGCGGAAAGAGATTGAGCTGATCCAGCGTAAAGAGTGTTATTGTTGTCATAGCTGTTGTTATTGCTGTAGCGCGGCTACGGTGAATGCGCTGTGTGCGCGCCTTTTTGTTTGTTATAGGATTGATACTTGTGTCAGTGTACAAAGTCAATTGCGCTGGGTGCAAGATAGGGCCCCAAATCTTATAAAACATAAAAAAAAAATATATACATATATATATATTTAGTGATAAACAAAGCAAAATAGTTGCAAACAATAGAAAGTCATGCAGGTTTGTAACGACACAAGGGCAAGTAAATATTCCTTAAAGAGGACATATTATGCAAAAATCACTTTTATATAGTTTTTGAACATAATTATGTGTCCGCACTGTGTAAAAATCCCTCCACTCCGTTTGTTATTTTACCCCCCTAAATCTGAAACCGTGTCTCAAAATGGAATGTACTCCGATGTGACGTCACACTGGAACATCCCCGCCCACGGCTGGGGATGGAATCTGCCCTATGGACCCTTTGTATAGACTGTGATGACGCGTTTTAACGGTCATCAGCATCGTCATATTTTCTTTCTTTTTTTTAATTTACCTTTATAACACTATAGGCTACTTAGTATTATTTTACCTTTGCATCAAATTACAAAAAAATAAATGTTTAATGCTGACCTGAGGGTGTTTCTAATGCAGTTGCTATGGGAGTGACAGTAAAGTTGACATCTTCTCTCTTCTGACTAGAGCTTAGATTCTCTGCCCGAGCCCAAACTCGACCTGACCCGACCCGCGGGACCGGGGCGGGCCGATATTTCCCGCCACTATCCTCGGGCCGGGTCGGGCCGGGCCCTTGATAAAAGCACGTCACGTGTCATGCGCAGCGTCTCCTTCACTCGCACGCATCACACCGGGACTGCTGTGCTGTATTGTGTAGCTCAAGTGCAAGCTTGAAGATGTAAATAACAATAAATAAAAACAGGAGAATTAACTTTGAGCAAGTTTGGTGGAAAGTCAGAGGTATGGAACCATTTAAACAAGTCGTGGGCAGTGACAACATGTGTTGGCTTTGTCGAGTGCATTGTGTGTGCGCTGCTTGCCTATGAGAGGCGTGCCGAACGAGAGAGAGCAGAGGAGGACGCTCTGAAACCAGCAACCGTGGACGCAATTTTGCTTAAAAAATATTCTATATTCTAAAACCTTGTTGAATTATATTAGAGTAGTAGGTCCAAAGTTCATTCTTGTTCATTTTCTGTGTTCATCATTGTTCACGTTTTTTTTTCGTTTCTTCATTCGGATCCACTTGCGATCCATTCCATTCTGAATAAACGAACAACGCAGTTTACATGCTTCGTCCTTGTTGTATTATTCATTAAGATAATTCTAAACAGATTTCTGTAACGTTAGTTATAGTTATAATAACCTCCCTGAGTGAGCTGTATACAGTCCACCATGTTTATCTCCTCACCAGGGCATTTAACAGCAGCATTCAAGTAAGAATTTTTTTCTTATTAAAGCTACTAAAGTTATTCAATCAAGAGCAGTGAGTGATTTTGTTTTTCTTTTGTTGTTCGATTCATATTTACAGCATAGCCTACACAGCAGTAGGTACTGTATATTACGCTGCTGTCACTTTAATACACAGATCTAATATGCACATGCAAATTGTTTCCCTGCTGTTTCACAGAGATTCCGGAAAATACACGGATAATGTGACCCGGGATTTGTCCCGGGATTGTTTGATTTTGGTTCATTCACACTGCCAGTAATTTTCCAGAATCTGTGCGTGCGTTCACACACAACCCGTAAAGATCCCGCAAAGACACGTGACATTGATGTGACATGTAATGTCTCCAGCGTCTTAAGTTTGCTTATGAGCTGCGATTTCTCTCTCGCTAGTGCAGGGATAGGCAACTCCGGTCCTGGAGGGCCACTGTCCTGCAGAGTTTAGCTTCAGCCCTGATAAAAACTCACCTGCCTGTATCCATCTAGTAATCCTGAAAACATTGATTGCCTTGTTCATGTGTGTTTAATTAGGGTTGGAGCTAAACTCTGCAGGACAGTGGCCCTCCAGGACCGGAGTTGCCTATCCCTACGCTAGTGCATATTTTTTTCCGATTCAATCATAAACTAGCGCATTATGTACCATTTCATAGCTGGCAAATGATCCCAGCTTCAGCATCACGCCTAAACAAGGGGGCGTGGCTAATTAGAAACACATGGGAACAATGATCAGACAATTAACAAGACACATGGCAAACAGGGAATCACATGACAGACAACAAGGAACAAAACCCACACCGTGACATAGCCCCTCCCCTATGGGCGGCTCCTGACGCCCATAAGGGACAAAAAAACAAAACATGAAAGTTCAGGTGGGCGGTGAGGCGGACTCAGGGGAGGGATGGAGGGCCAGGCCCGTGGAGCGGAAGAGGGCCTAGAGATTGAGGCTGGACAGACGGCCAGAGTGGAGCTGGAGGCCAGGGCGGAGCTGGAGACCAGGGCGGAGCAGGACCCTCGGGCGGCCACGGCGGTGAAGACCCCTCGGGCGGCCACGGTGGTGAAGACCCCTCGGGCGGCCACGGCGGTGAAGACCCCTCGGGCGGCCACGGCGGTGAAGACCCCTCGGGCGGCCACGGCGGTGAAGACCCCTCGGGCGGCCACGGCGGTGAAGACCCCTCGGGCGGCCACGGCGGTGAAGACCCCTCGGGCGGCCACGGCGGTGAAGACCCCTCGGGCGGCCACGGCGGTGAAGACCCCTCGGGCGGCCACGGCGGTGAAGACCCCTCGGGCGGCCACGGCGGTGAAGACCCCTCGGGCGGCCACGGCGGTGAAGACCCCTCGGGCGGCCACGGCGGTGAAGACTGTGCAGGCAGCCAGGACGGGGCAGGTCCTTCGGGCGGCCACGGCGGAGAAGACTGTGCAGGCGGGCGGAACGGGGCAGGTCCTTCGGGCGGCCATGGCGGAGACGACCACTTGGGTGACCACGGCACAGGAACAGAACCCGGCTCAGCGACAGCAACCGGCTCAGGAAAAGCGACAGACACCAGCTCAGGAACAGGGGCGGACGTGGCGTCCACCGTCTCTGGCTGGGCAGACGTGGCATGCACCATCTCTGGCTGGGCGGACGTGGTGTGAAGCTCTGGCTCGGCAGGACTGACATGAAGCTCTGGCTCGGCAGGACTGACGTGAAGCTCTGGCTCTGGCTCGGCAGGACTGACGTGAAGCTCTGGCTCGGCAGGACTGACGTGAAGCTCTGGCTCTGGCTCGGCAGGACTGACGTGAAGCTCTGGCTCTGGCTCGGCAGGACTGACGTGAAGTGCAGGCTCGGCTGGACTGGCGTTCTCAGGCTCGGCGGGCATGACGCTCTCAGGCTCGGCGGGCATGACGCTCTCAGTCTCAGGCTCGGCTGGACTGGCGTGAAGTAGCTCAGGAACAGGCTCAGGCTCCGGAACAGACGCGATCTCAGGAACAGAAAGAAGCGTGAAGGCGGCCATCCTGGGAACCAGAATTAGGCGTGGCCGCCTTCTTGGCTGGAGACTCCCCAAAGCTGCTGCTAGATCCATTTGTGGTGGGTTCTTCTGTAATGAAGCAGGCTGAATAAAGGAGAAAGCAGGATCTAAGTGCAACAGCTTTAATAAATAAACTCAAAACTAGACAGACTTAAACTCGGGAACAGAAACAGAACAAACAACATTACAACGACAAGAACCCACAAACACTGACACAAGACACAGGGTTTAAATACAGAGGCAAACAAGCTAAACTAGATAACAAGGGGGCGTGGCTAATTAGAAACACATGAGAAAAATGATCAGGCAATTAACAAGACACATGGCAAACAGGGAATCACATGACAGACAACAAGGAACAAAACCCACACCGTGACAATAAATATACATATATTTATCTTTCTTTTCAGTATGGCCAGAGTGAGGAAGAGAGTCTCAGACAGAGGGGTCCCACTCCATATTTTGAAGAGAGCCTCTAACCTTATCAAGGATGAAGGCAGATCAGTCAGGGCAGTGGCGAGAGAGTTTGCCATCTGTCACACCACATTGTACAGGTTCCACAAAAAGAGAGGGAGACTGCAAGCAGAGGGACATGATAAGTTACCAAGTGTTGGCTACTGGAGCAGCAGGAGAGTGTTTACAGATGAACAGGAGAAGACCGTCAGGCAGTATTTACAAAAGGCAGCTGACCTATACTTTGGGTTATGTCCCAAAGAGGTAAGAAATTAGGGGAAGACTGTTTTATTAAGGGACATATTAATATGAGAGAGAAGTCTGAAAACAGAGAGGGAGGGAAAGGATAGAATTAGGCCTAAAGATATTATGATGGATGGTTTTTACATTTTTTAACACTTTTATTTCAGGTTAGGAGGTTTGCATATCAGCTGGCCACTCACTATGGGTGCAAATTTCCTGAGCAGTGGAGAGAGACTAGTATGGCTGGAGCAGATTGGTTTTCAGGATTTATGAAGAGGAACCCCCGTCTCTCAATTAGACGGCCACAAGCCTTTCAAGAGCATCCAGCTTTAACCAGGTGAATGTAGGAAAATTCTTTGACAATCTCAGCAAAGTTCTTGAGAAGCACAAGTTCTCTCCTCAGAACATTTGGAACGTCGATGAGACTGGTGTTACAACAGTCCAGACACCTGACAGGATTGTGGCCAGACGTGGGGAGAAGCAGGTAGGGGCTCTTACCTCAGCTGAGCGGGGCACACTGGTCACAATGGTTTGTGCAGGGAATGCAATTGGCAATACCATACCACCAATGTTCTTTTTTTCCACGGGTCCATTTCAAGTCCCACTTTATCCGAGATGGGCCGACTGGCTGTATAGGGACAGCCAATCGCACTGGATGGATGCAAGAGGCTGACTTTATTGTGTATTTAAAACACTTCCAGTTGCACACTCGTAGCTCCCCAGAGTGCAAAGTCCTGCTTATTTTGGACAATCACCCCTCACACCTTTCCATCGAGGGTGTCAACTTATGCCGCAAAAATGGCATTGTGCTCCTGTCATTGCCTCCCCATTGCTCCCATAAAATGCAACCTCTTGACAGGACTGTCTACGGGCCATTAAAAAAAGCAGTAAATTCTGCCTGTGACTCCTGGATGAAAAGTCATCCTGGCATGACAATGATCATATATGACATCCCAGGCATTGTCAAGGAGTCTCTCCCTGTTTCAGCAACACCATCAAACGTGCAGGAGGGATTCCGCTGCACAGGTATCTGGCCATTCAAAAGGGACATTTTTAAAGACCATGAATTTTCACCTTCTCTGGTCACTGATCGGCCTCTACTCCCTACCTCTGGGTCTCCTTCAGCTGTTCCTGCGGCCTCCACGTCTTCACCAATAGCTTCACCTGTTGCCACAGCCTATGCGTCTCCACCTGCTCATGTGCCTCCTTCAGCAGCTCCTGCGGCCTCCTCCTGGCCAGCAACAGCCTCACTTGCTCCTGTGGCCTCCACGTCTCATCCGCCAGCCTCACCTGAAGCTTCCTCGTCTCATCCGCCAGCCTCACCTGAAGCCTCCAAGTCTCATCTGCCAGCCTCACCTGAAGCCTTCAAGTCTCATCCGCCAGCCTCACCTGAAGCCTCCACGTCTCTTCCACCAGCCTCACCTGCTTGCTTTTCTCCAGAGGCTATCCGGCCACATCCCAAAGCAGGGCCCAGAAAAATGACCACCAAAGGCAGAAAACGACGCTCCACTGCCATTCTGACTGACACTCCAGAAAAGATAGCATTGGAGATAGAGAAGAACAACATTCTTCTCAAGAAGGCAAACAAAAGACTTGGAGAGAAAAAAGTTACAAAAAAAGGGGGAAAGAAGAGCAAAAAACTGAAGAATGTAATGCCTGAATCAGATGAATTCTGTATCGTTTGTCTCGAGAGTTATTCAAAGTCGAGGGAAGTCTGGTTACAGTGCTGGAGCTGTAAATCCTGTCATTAATCAAAGCTGATGAATAAATATTTGATAATAATCATTTAGCTAAAACTGACATATATTCCTATTTGTAACATGTTGCAACCATCCCCAAACAGTGTTGCAATTGTCCCCGGGCACGGGGTCAGTTGCAACATCTGACTCCTTACATTCAAATGCAAATTGTGAAAAATGTAGATTCTGAAACAATCTTTAAATGGTTTAGACTATTAACAGACAGATGTAAGTTTATTGTATAAAAAATTGGTTTGTCTAATCCAAACCGTCTCCGGTTAACAGAGCCAAATGCAAACAGTGTTGCAACTGTCCCCGGTCTCCCCCTACCTCACGATTCAATTCTGAGGCGATATGTGGTCCACGATATGACAATATCACGATTCGCGATATCTACGATATTCAATATATTGGAAGAAATTTCATCAACGATGTATCACGATATATGTGACTGAAAAGAAAAAGAAGGAATAAGGAAATAAGGAAATTTTATGCATTTATTAATGCCAACATTTCCAACATTGTACAAAGAAATATGCATTTGCATAATAACTCACTGCCTTGACGATATCCATATGGGGCTATACCTCAGTGGCAGCAACCATACAGCTTGCGCATACACTGTCACACACACACACACACACACACACACACACACACACACACACACACACACACACACTCTCTCTCTTGTTTTTTTATGTTTAATGGAATGGCTACTGTTCTCTGCTTTTCAACAAATCATTTGCACACACATTGTAATTTTTCTATCTGAAGCTATTGCCTGCAACATTGAAAGGTCCGGTCTCTGTGTTTAGCGCGAATGCTCACGTGATTGCCGCCGGCTCGGGATAAAATTTGTGCAGGACAGTCGTGCCGTGTACCAGCTGCTTTGACGCGATTATCAGTTTAACTGACTCGTAATGTGTGCAATATCTCACGACCTCCCGAGTGTCCGAACTCGCACCGTGTACTACGCCCCCCTTTACTTTTGTTCTTCACCGGCCACTGTTTGCGCCACTTTACCCCTATTTACTCGAACAGCGCCCCCCGCAAACAGAATGGTAGATATTGGGTAGTGACAGTGACACAGACAACGGGTAAATTAATCATTTTGTGTTGTAATAAAATATCGATATTGGGCGTTAGTGTATCGATTATTTATTGCGACAGAGAGCACAACAATATATTGCAATATCGATTTTTTTTTCCCACCCCTATTTATAACAAACCAAACCGTTTGAAAATTGGTAGAAAATTTAGCAAGTTATGGTTATTTAAAAGTACATGCACCATTAAAACACAATGTTACGAGTGAGCGAGCCCCCTGTGGCAAGACGGCCGCCGTGTTCGGACGTCGACCTCCATTGGCCAGCAGCGTGGACGAGACATCTAGCCTTTATTATATGATATCTATGCCCACAACTGTCAATCACTTAACTAATTCTGTCACATAGGCTACTATTTAAAATGTGAATTCTTGATATTAAGAATGTACTTTTTCTAGTAACAATGTCTATTTCTGATATCAGGAATTACATTTTCATTGTACTAGTTAAAGGAGGGAGGATTGTAGTGGGAGCACTGGGGTGTCAGGTGTGACTGCGAGGCAATGGCAAATGGTTTACATGGCTCATGGGTCAGGTATAATTTTCCTTAGGGCCTCAGGGAGGTCCGGATCGGCTCTGGGGTTAATAAACCACTTAAAAGGCCATCCAAAAAGGCAGGTGAACATACATAGATGTGACCGGACAACTGGGAACTGAAACACTTGTGTAAATAAAATGAATCTCCATGACAGCTAAAGAGTGGTGGGAAACTGAACAAAGGAACACATGTGAATGAAAATAACAAACTAAAAGTCCACGAAAACAGAAATGACCTGAAGATAACTGTGACACACATCACATTTCAAAATATGATTGAATTCTGTAATAGTGTACAAAATGCTAAAGTAACACTCTTGTGTCTGAGAATCAACACAAGTTGTCGGTAACACTTTATTTCGATAGTCCACTTTAGACATTCTACTAACTATAAGTAACTTTGCGACTACATGTCAACTAACTGCCATTAGAGTATTACTAGACTGTCTGCTTAATATTTGCTAATACTTTATTTTGGTCCCCTAACATACATTCTACTGACTATATGTAACATGGCAACTACAAGTCAACTTATTCTCCTAACCTGAACCCTAATACCTAACCATAACCTACCAGTCTACTGACAGTCTACTAATACTCTAATGACAGTTAGTTGACATGTAGTTGAAAAATTACTAAGAGTTAGTAGAATGTTTAAAGTGGACTATCGAAATAAAGTGTAACCAAATTGTCTTCTCAATACAAAGTTGGGTAGATATATAGTTAAATACAGTAGTGGCCAAAAGTGATGTCCGGCTCATGAAAATTTACATTAAAGTTAACGTTATATACAGGGGTGCACATAACATTTTTGGTCGGGTTCTCAAGGGAGCACCTGGAGATGCTGCTTGATATTCACACTTTAAACGGCACACTTCCTAAAAGCTGTCGTCATCACAAATTAAATAAGTAATGCTTTATGTTTTTCAGTTAAGTCTACTGTAACTGTATTCAGGTACAGACATGAAATAATCAAATGTAAAATAAGGCTACAGTCTTCACTGTATAAATTAAATATAATTAATGTAATTAATACAATTTATCTATGTTAAAGCTATAGAAGTAATTTTCTCTTTCTCTTTTGTTGTTTGACTAACATTGGATTAACAAACCGCTGTATATTAGGCTGATATTATTTTGAGACATTTTAAGGCTCTGTGTGCGCGCACAAAACCAGTTCCAGTCTTGTTATTGAGCTTGATGTTTAAACTGACAGGACTTAAAAACACATGCAACTGATAAACTTTCACTCTATATTGGGTAAACTTTGCAATTAATCCGCGAATCACATGCATTCCGAAACGAAACCGATCAACTAAGATCCCTATACTGTACGTGCATGACATTGCACATCCTGCAATATGACTATTTTGCGGATATGCACGCGATATCGATGCTAAAACGTTATATCGTGCTGCCCTAATCATGATTGCATCTTACCAGAGATGGAGAAAAATCCTACTCTAGTAAGTAAACGAGTCCGTCTCCCCAAAATTGTTGGTACTCAAAAGTTGGTACTTTCTCAATGCTCGTACAGACACACTGCAAAACATATACTCATATATATATATATATATATATATATATATATATATATATATATATATATAATACTCAAATATACATTTTCATCTTTAAAACTGTTTGCCAGATTGATAATAGTGGGTAAAACAGTGGGTGGAAAATGTAGCCTATCCTGTTAAGAAAACAGCTCCACTGAGGGGATTTAAGCTTCTGACATCTGGCAACCCCAAGAAGGAAAGATAGGCCCTGTCACAAATGGCACCCTAAACACTCGCAGTCTTCCTCTGAGTGTGCACTTTCATGATGTAATGCCACTTTGGCTGTCGAGAAGAAGTCTGCTGCTGCAGACCTCGCACCATTGAGGGCTCAGCTAAATTGTGCATCAAGGGTGCATATCGGTCGCAAAAGGGGGTGCTCGCTAAATTGACAAATGACACACCCTACATTGGCTGGATCCCAAATAGCACACTCCGGCTTTGTGGACCTCCTTTGAGTTCACATTTGGGACATCAGGAAATGCAGACCTACAGTAACACACCAAGCAAAAATGTCTAAAGCCTGGAACACACCAAGTCGACGGTCGGAACATCGGGCAGTTTTTGTACGTTGGCCTACTAAGTTTTCTCAGTGTTCCGTGAAATTGGTCCTCGTCGGCTTTATTCCGGCCAATTTGACATGTTGAATCGGCGTCGGGCAATCTGTGGAAGAGGGAACTCTGATGGACTGTTCAGCTTACTGAACGAGTCAGTGCACGAGAATAATAGCAAAACAGTGAGCAAAGAAGTCAAAACGGTACAGATAGAAGGCTGTTCTAATGTTACATCATCTTACCTGTGTTCCTTGGTGAATATTTCAATATCAACATGAGCGGAGTGGACTAAAGAAAGTGTTTAGCAGGATTGATATTCAAAACGGTAATCACGCACTGCTTTGTTTACGATTTGTGTATCTGCAGCGTCGGTTTTCCTTTTTGAATGACGAATATAGACGAATATATCTGCAGAAATAGACAGTTGTCACATTTACACGCAGGCGCAGGAGGCGCCAACACAGTCGGCTTTCATCAACGCTAGTGTGGCTTGGTGTGTTCCAGGCTTAATAGGACATCCTACGGACTCGTACACTTGGCGAGCACGTGCAATTTAAGGCCACTAGACCGCGAGTCCACATGAAGTGTGCCATTTGGGATCCAGCCATTCTCGTGGACTTTATGATCACAAGCATATGGTGTCCATTGTAAGTCCAAAAGACATAAGTGCTTATGAAGTGTGCTATTTGGGTCAGGGCTATTTTGAAGGCTTGTTACCCATGCAAGAACCAAGAAACAAGAGAGAACCTAAGAAATAATAATAACTGTTTATGTTTCAGTAAATGTATGCATTTTCCTATGAGCTTTTTGGTTTTCCTATGCATTTTTATTTATTTTTTGCATAGTAAACTAAAGCCAGTAGCTGTATTTTGATTTTTTTTTGCCAAATAATTTTGTCAGATAAATAGGCTGCCTTAAAGTAGAGCATGCATAAAGACTTTCTAGAAGCCTTCAGCAGTAACCGCAGGGAATGACATTTTATTAAAATATAAGATTGTTCTTGAACCTCCACATCATTCGCTTAACAGAAGACATGAGTTTTTTTTTTTTAAAGCAAACAGTGGATAGAAGCTCACAATAAACATGGATTGCCTCTATTCTATATGGACCTACACTGCTCAGATTAAACACAAGGACAGAGTGGAATCACCAGAACCTCCCTGAGGCCCTGGGGAGCCTACTGCACTTCACATCAGCATCAAGGTTAACAGTATCCCTGGATAAGTCTAGCAGGAGCAGGACAAATAACCCTATTACAGTAAAGTGGGAGACTGACACGAGGACACAAGCAGCATATTCTCCTCCAGAGCTTAGAGATTCTGAAACACTTTCTCTCTGCGAGGCTCCAAAAAAAAACTCTGGCTGTCAAATAACACAAAGGAAAGGATGAGGGACGAGTGGAAATTTATGCAACAGCAGAGCATGTCTGCAATTCATTTCACATTATTGACAGATGGAATGAAAAAACTAGATTACCGTATTTTTCGTATAAGTTGTTTTTTTTCCATTGTTTGACTGGTCCTGTGACTTATAGTCAGGTGTGACTTATATGTCAAAATTAATTCATACTGACTGAGATGAACCAAGAGAAAACATTACCGTCTACAGCCGCGAGAGGGCGCTCTAGTTGGCGGAGTTGTTCAGAAGCGACACAGAGGAAAAATTCAATGGATTCAGTGTTGTGGAATGAGATCGTGGGAGCTTGGTGAACTTGCTTACCGGTAAATTGCTTGTTGGACTCGCTGGCTAATGTTAATTTAGCCTATTCAGCCTTCCTGGTATATTTTCTTTATGCTATTGTGTAGCTGAGTAACTGTTAATGTGTTACGTTAACATACCGGACACCTATTCAGCCTATGTGCTATTGTGTAGTTGAATAACTTGCCTTTCCAGAATAAATGTCTGTTCTTGGTCTTGGATTTTGTGAAATAAATTTCTTAATAAATGTGACTTATAGTCCAGTGCGACTTATGTTTTTTTTCCTGTTCATGACGCATTTTTTGACTGATACGACTTTTATACCCTGGAGCGACTTATAGTCCGGAAAATACGTTACTACGTTCTCCTGAAGAAAATGCAAACGATACTTAATCATGCAGAAGCCAGCGCCACAAGGTGAGTGGTTACCAAGGCATTTCAATGCGGTTACTAGGGGTTGTGGGTGGTCACCAGGGCACTGTAATATGGTTGATAGGGTGTTATGTGTGATCATTTTAGTCATTTCATTCATTTAATTTACCCGAACCAAGTCAAAATGAAATGGATAACAAGTTTGGGTATTTCATTCATGGAGTGATTTTTTTGAGCATGGTCACTATGAGCTAGCCTATGTTCTACAGTAAATAAAAAGCATACAAATGAGTAAAAAAAAAAAAAAGATTTGTATTCAGTTCTGTCAGGAGCACTATATGAAGTTTTATGTAACAAAGTTCGGGAGGAGCATGTTCAGGTAATCATCCAATAAGCACAAGAAGGAGCCAGTATAAATAAAGCCTTTCCTTACCTCCTGTCTCATGACTAATTTCTCAGCATTAGACTCCGCCTTCGTGCAGTCATGTCCGAGTTAGAGCTCTTCCCCTCCGACGATGAATCTTTCATCAACCGCAAAACGCAGTTCCAGCGACCCTTTCTTCTCTGGCAGCCAACGACAACTTGGAGCCTCCATCCTTAGGCAGGGGACGTCGGCCTTCCAGATCCTCTCAGCATACTCCAAGACGCCGAAGACTCCCCTCACCACTGCCAGCGAGGAACTCATCATCTTCATCGTCTTCCTCCGCGTCTTCCCACCTTTCAGCTCCCCCAAACATCCCTCCCATAGGGAAGTGGACAGTTAAGGGGCTAAGACAAGCCCTAATTAATTCTGATGCACATTTCTCCCGCAGGATGAAAAAAGCAGAATTATTTAATTTATATGTCACCTTACAATCCTCTCCCCTTTCTGTTTCAGCTCCAATCCCATCGGATCGAACGAGCACGGCTCGTCGGGCCCCGATCGCTCGTCCCGCAGTATCTCCTTCCTCGCTTGCAGCGCCGGGCCCCGCCCCCGCGCCACGTCGTCACAGACCTTCCGCTAGCCTGGGCCGCGCCCCGGAACCAGTCATGGAAGGGCGCCAACCTGCTCCAGGTCAACTCCCCTCCTCAGCCCCTCCCATCGCATTACCTCAAACTCTAGATCCCGGCAGTTCCACTTTCTTACACGATCCCCAATCGTTTTTCTTCCCTTCTACTTCTTTCAATTTTCCTCCTTCCCAAGCGTCAGGTGCTTACCCTAACGTGAGGATGCCTCCGTTAGCCGGTCAATCGCCGGCGCATTTCCTTCCCCTTCCCCTTCCTCACTATGCTCTTCCTATCCCTCCTCCACCTAACCCGGGGGCCGATCTCCGCGCGAGGATGCCTCCGCAAACGGCCACAGCCCCGTTTTTTCCTCCCTTTAACCCTCTCCAAGTGCGTTCTCCTTTCTCTCTTTTCTCAGCCACTCCTCAACCAGCCCCTTCCGAATGCAGTAGCCACAGAACCTCCTCCAGTGACGAACAACATCAGAGCCCAAATCCTCACAGGTGCAGATGTTGATTTGGGTTCTCTCCTGTCCTTGTTTCCCCCAGCTGAGTCCAATCGCCAAGTAGACTGCGGCGACATTTCAGTCACTCTAAAAAATAACACACAGGTTACATCACGTTCTCTGTCACTGGCCGAATTCTGTATTGCCTTCAGCCGCTATACAGAAGTCATATGCTCATCTTTCCCCCATAGACGGCGCGAGCTGAATGATTATCTTTCCATCATAGCGGAGCTCGCACTGTCTTACGGGGGTAGTCATTTTTATACGCTGTCCGCGTTTCCCAATGGAATCAGTGTCCCTATTGGGGAGCGTTGGACACGGATCTCCATAACCGAGTCTTCCTCGGGTGCAGAAATATCTCTTGCGCAATCTGCAGATCCACAATCCATGCCACCACGGCATGTCCCCAAATCAATCCATCGATACCTCCCTGCCCAGAGCAGATTGCCACAAAATCCACAAGTTACGTTCCGCGTCACGCAAGAGAAGATTTTTCAATCAGAGCACCATACTCGGCACCCGATAGACAAGTCTGTAGGAACTTCAACAAAGGGAGATGCCCAAGACAACGCTGTCGTTTTCTCCACGTCTGCGATTACTGTTGCGGCGCACACGCCCGCGTGATATGCCCAGTCAAAAAATCTGCCAATTAAAACGCTAAAAACTATCTCTCGACTCCTGTGAATGTTTTCCGCCTGGCCGAAGAATTATCACATCACCCAGATACCAACTTCACAAATTATTTACTGACAGGTCTCAATCAAGGCTTTAAACCCGGTGTAGAAAGCCATCCCACACAAAATGTCATCTGCGCTAACCTTCAGTCCGCCGTAGCCGAGCCTGAAGTAGTAAATAAGCTAATTAAAAAAGAAATTGAATCCGGTTTCATGATGGGTCCATTCGAGGCCCCCCCGTTCGACAAATTTCGCATCAGCCCCATAGGCGTGGCTACCAGGAAATTCTCTGGAAAAAAGCGGTTGATAATCGACCTTTCAGCCCCCCATAATTCTCCATATCCGAGCATCAATAGTCTCATCCCACTCGAAGAGTATTCTCTCAACTATCATGACATCGAACAAGCCATAACCATGATTAAAATAGCTGGACGAGGTGCATGGCTTGCAAAAGTAGATATCTCCTCTGCTTTTAAAGTAATGCCTATCCACCCCGATTCATGGCACCTATTCGGTGTAAACTGGCAGAAAAAGTACTATTTCGCCGTGCGCTTAACTTTCGGCTGCAAAAGCAGCCCAAAAATCTTTGACACTCTCTCTGAAGCCATATGTTGGATCCTTTCCAATAATTATGCAATTCCTCATCTTCTCCACCTGCTCGACGATTTCCTAATAATTTCACCTCACGACACCATCCCCGAGGCTCACCTCCGCATAGTGGAAAAAGTTTTCGCCGAGCTAGGGATTCCGTTAGCCCAGGAGAAAACATCGGGTCCAACTACATCCATCGAGTTCCTAGGCATCAATCTGGACTCAGTAAAATTCCAGTCCTCGCTGCCTAAGGAAAAAATCGATCGCATCATCCTAATCGCTTCCAATTTTACAGTCAGCACAGATTGTTCAAAACGCGAACTTCTCTCGCTGCTGGGCCACCTAAATTATGCGATGCGCATTATTCCACAGGGCCGACCCTTTATCACGCATCTCCTAGCCCTCACGTCATCCGTTCATGCGCTGAAAGATCGGATCATCCTTTCTGGAGAGTCAAAAAACGAGCTAAAATTATGGATTAATTTCCTCAATCAGTGGAACGGCTTAACTTTTTTTTACGACGACTTTATCTCTCTCCCCCTTGATATCAAACTGTTCACAGACGCAGCACCCTCGATCGGCTTCGGTGGCTATTACCAAGGACGCTGGTTCGCGTCTCCCTGGCCCCCTCAGCTCCTAGACACACCCCAGTCTTCAGCCTCCTCTGCCCTTTTCGAGCTCTACCCAATCGTCTTCGCAGCTTCCCTATGGGGGAAAGAATGGTCAACCAAAAGCATCCAAATCCATTGCGACAACGAAGCAACCGTACACTGCATCAACAAAGGTCGTTCTTGCTCACCTGCGCTCATGCCACTCCTCAGACGCCTCATATGGATCTCCGCATGCGACCAGTTCTTAATAACTGCAAAACACATCCCAGGGGCTCAAAATCAAATCGCTGACTCTCTCTCCCGTTTCTCTTTTCAGAAATTCAGGATGCTGGCGCCAGAAGCAGACCCCACTCCAACCCCAGTACCTCCTTATTCTCAGCTGATCTTCCCATAAACCATCCGCTAAAATCCCTCCTGGACACGTCCATCGAATCCATCCTCCAAGCCGTTTCTCCCAGAACCCTGCAAACATATTACACCGCATGGAAATCGTTCAAATCATTCCACCTCTCTCACAACCTGTCGTTTCCCGAATTTTCTCTTTTAACAGTTACTTCATTCATATCTCATCTTCATAGTATCAAAGGTCTCCAAGCCGGATCCATTAAAAGCTACCTAAGCGGCATTCAATTTTTCCATAAATTAATCTACGGTAAACCTACACCTGCAATAAATAACTCCCAAACGTCCCTTCTAGTTAAGGGAATCCAAAGATCCCGCCCCACGCGTCCAGATACCAGACAACCAATCACAATCGATATACTCACCAGAGGCATCTCATCACTCCGTCTTGGATACCACTCCACCAACACCGCCTATACGTTGGAAGCTATGTTCATCCTAGCATTCTTCGGTTTCCTTCGCTGTTCCGAACTGACCATCACTTCCTTATTCGACCCAAATATCCATCCCACTATGTCAGACCTTCAGGTCGTAGATAATGAAACCATATCTTTTTTCATTAAACAAAGCAAAACGGACAAAGATAAAAGAGGTCACTTCGTATATATTTTCAATCTTCAAACTCCCATCCAACCGTTCCATGCGCTTTTTAATTACCTGCAGTACAAACGTTCCACGTCCAAATCCCCACTCGACCCACTTTTTACTAACGACTCCAACCATCCAGCTACGAGATTCTGGTTCCAAAAGCATCTTAAAGCAGTCCTCATCAAATCCGGTGTCTCAGCAGAGCATTTCTCTAGCCACTCCTTCCGCATCGGAGCAGCTACCACAGCCGCACAAAAAGGTCTCTCCCAACAACAAATCAAAACCCTCGGTCGCTGGTCATCGAATGCCTTCAAAACCTATATTAGATCAAGCCGTTTCTACATCAGAAATGCTCACCAAGCCCTAACTAATTAGTTATTTTATAATTATCACCAGCTGCGCCTCATTCAGTTCCATCCGTTACACCAAACCTTCCGTTCATCTGGGCTCGCCGCTTGCACGCTCGCTTAATATTCACAGGGAACGTTTTCAATCATATGCAGACTCCCCCGTTCGCACGCAGCGATGACTCACCCGTTCGAAGGCCGGGTTCCGTCCCCCTTCCAAAACGCCGGTTGAGCCCTCCCGTTCGAATTGCAGTGAGAGTCTGCCCGTCTTAGTCGTCGCCGGACGTCTGCGCTCGTGTCGCCAGGTGGGCTCCCCATTCGTCGGGACGTGAGGGGTCTTTCCCGTGCCCCAGCCCCCCCTTCGAAGCGCCGGTCGAGCCTTCCCGACCGAGTCCAGCGGGCGCCCTCCGTCCAACCTGGCGAGGCTTACCCGTCCGATGCCGTGATGCAGTTCCCATCGGTCGCCGCGAGAGCCCTCCTAGGTGAACGGTTAAACTCGTCCACAAATTCACGCTCGCATAATTCTTGCGTCAGCGAGCTGTCAGTTCAACTGCAGAATGGGCTTATCCGTCCGATGCCGTGAGCATCCAAGTTCCCGTCGGACGTTGCGAGAGCCTTCCCAGTCGAACAGGCAAGCTCGTTCCTTGGTAAATACATATTCTTCACTTTTTGGGGGGCTAAATTCTACACTCGCTGTCCTTCTTTTATCTGGCATTTGGGGGAGTACTCTGGGGTCGGGCCGAATTCTGAGCTCGGAGCCCTCCCCCCGGACAGCAAGCCAAATACGCATTATAATATTACATCAGATTTCATTAACATGTAAACTCGTGAAATGAAGTTTTATGTAACAAAGTTCGGGAGGAGCATGTTCAGGTAATCATCCAATCAGCACAAGAAGGAGCCAGTATAAATAAAGCCTTTCCTTACCTCCTGTCTCATGACTAATTTCTCAGCATCCCACCTCCACCCCTTCACCCCACATTCGGCTGGGTCCGCTCATAGATACCTATGATCTCTAAAGTTATGGGGGGAGTACTCTGGGGTCGGGCCGAATTCTGAGCTCGGAGCCCTCCCCCCGGACAGCAAGCCAAATACGCATTATAATATTACATCAGATTTCATTAACATGTAAACTCGTGAACGTCAAATATGATTGACAATAGTTTGGATTGGCAGTATGTTTCCATTCTGGTCGAGAACTTCCTGCGCATCCATGAATCCTAGCATGGATAAGAGGCGGGAGAGCAGCAATAACCCCCCTTAGGGTAAACAGAACAGAACCCACATGAATGTATTGCAGATAGCATTAATTCAAGAATTTATTCTGATTCAAAGGGAATCAGAATGCCAAATCTTGACTGGATGAGAGGTGGAGCTGGGGATGGGTAATTCGCTCCTGAGCAGTGTTTGGAATAATGGTGTTTAAAATAACGGCGTTAGGTAACGACGTTATTTTTTCAGTAACGTGGTAATCTAACTAATTACTTTTCCCGTCGCTACAACGCCGTTAACGTTACTGGACGTTAAATGCAGTGCGTTATATGCATTGATTGAATAAACTGTAATCCGATTCCGAACGCACCCCTGGTTCACAGCTAGTGAGGAGGTGGGTGAATAACGATGCAAGCGATTATGATTGGCTAAGGCAGAGTCATGTTTCATGGTAGCCAATCAGAGCCAATGTTTTTACTAGAGGTCGACCGATAGTGGATTTTACCGATAACGATAGCTAGGTTGGGCCATACTTGCCGATAACCGATTAATGAACCAATAGTTTTTAAAATTGATACTGGATAAAAACAAACATAACACTCCAAGTAAAACAGTGCTGAACTTTATTATAAAAATAATAAAACTGTATTGAACCATGAAAACATGCTAAATGAAATGATATAAATGTGAATAAATATTTAAGTCAATAAAAGACATTCATTCAAACTGAAACAAAAAGTAATACTCTAAATAACAAATAAAACCAGTTCCATTCAAAATGTAACTATTTAACTGTTCTTTTCAAGCCAACTTAATTAATAAAAAAGTAACAAAATTTGTATTAAAGTGAAGATGAAAAAAAATAAATAACCGAAATGGAATGCTTTTCTGATTCGTTTATGTTTCTGTCAGCTGTATGAACATATCAGTTTGCTTACGTCTCTAGCTTTAAATATGCAACTTCTCTGCATATTTAATGCATAAAAGTGACCAGCTGGATATGAACTAATGCAAATAGAGGGTAACAATTGTGACATTAAACATTCGGGTCGGACTTACGTTTATGTTTGTCAGTGTTTTAACCGCTTGAGGTACTAGTAATGTTAGCGTCCTCTCAGCCTCGAAGGCAAACAAACGCCTGTACTGTCTCTACTAATGCAGCATTTAGTCAACAAATTAATCACTTTATAATGATATGACAAAATGTACTGTATACATACATTTGAGCTGTCGGTGCTTTAAACGCGCATCTGATGTCAGCGCTCTCCGCGCAGCATGTGCTCAGTGCAGCACGCAGCATCACGTGTCGAAATAAACAACACGAGGCACGAGTTTTTATTACACCTCTAGAGGCCGCTCTTGTACTGCATCATGCCAGCAGAGCCTTCTCAGCTCTTACACTGTGTAATGAATGACAGCGCGCGCTTCTCAGCCGCTCCAGCAATGGACGCAACCAGGAAAAACTATCGGTATATCTTTTTGCCGATAACGATAGTTCCACCAGTCAACAATCGGTGCCGATTAATCGGCAAAACCGATGAATCGGTCGACCTCTAGTTTTTACACACATGCCAGCACACGCGCCAGGCGCCACACACACACACACACACACATAACCGCTAAACAGATTTGACGGAGCAGCAGAGATGGCGAGTCAGGAGCAATCCGATGAAAAGTTGGTGGAGATATAAGCACTACTTCAAATTCATTGTGGTCAAAGGCAAGAACGTGCATGTAATGTGTACATTATGTCCAGGAGCGAACACTTTGTCAACATCCGTTGTAAGCAACTCTAATTTAATGAAGCATCTCACATTGACACGCGCATCTACAAAGCTAGTGGCAAAAAACACCGATACCTCCACCACAGATGCTAGTTCGCTAGGTTGTTTTCTTGACCAGTTGTCTCTGTTTGAGAGAGTTTGATTTAATTTGCTAGAGTTAAATGCACTTTATATGGTGTAACTGTTAAATTTTCTTACAAAGATAATACTTGAAGTGCAGGATAAACCTCTTGCTGTCTGACGACGTGCAATAAATATCGAAAGTTATGTACAAACACCCGTCTGTTCTATGATGTCTAACGCCGGTCAGACCAGATGAGCTTTTATCCTTTCCTGGTCGTGATGCTCACTCTTGCCATTGGACTAGTTGACATACGTGCTTCAGACGCAATCACTTAGGGGATTTCCCAAAGCGTCATCGATGCAGCGCGAGTTTCCTCGAAAGAGAACTTCAGTGTCATTCGCTTCCAGTTATTTTAGCTGTACAAAAACAGTCTGTTATGCTGCTTTATAATGCCTATTTGTAATCATTACAAATTTATGTCATTTTTTATCATTATCATGTACACTGGTTTGTTGTGCAAATAGTTTAACCATTTACTACACTTATTCTTCTTCTTTACCTGTAGTGACTAATAAATCATGAGTCTCACACATTCAAATAAAAAAGCTCACATTTCAAAATTAGATGGATAGTGAAGTGTTTTAGTGCATGTTTGTGGAAACCTGTCTGGAAAGTGTTATTTTTGCAATTGCATTTGGTGTAAAGAGTGATGCAGAAATGACACATTTCACTTTTGAATACAAATGTGCTTGCAATAAACGCAACAAATATGTATGCGATTGCTAATTATTCACTGCACAGAGAATTGGAAATTAAATCAATTTTTAGAAAGCTTATAAACAAATTAATACATTTTATTGTTTCATCTTAAGTGTTTGTTTACTTAGGATCAACAAACAATTTTGAGACTTGCCATTTGATGTCCAATGAAAATGAAGGGTTCTGCAGCTAATCAATTCGAAGACTCTCTCTCTCTGCCTTTTTATTACAAGTCCCTTTAAAGCATCAGGAGGAGTGCATGTGCCCTCATGTTTTATTCACAGCAGGGAATCTCCTCCAGGAGCAAATACACGGAGTCACAGAGAGAAAGACGGTGAGATATCAAAACATGGCTGTCAGTCTAACCTTTCTCTCGACTCAAATACCTCCTACTCCTTCAGATCCTTCTAAAAAGAGCAAAGTTTTGTTCAGCAAGCAGAGGAGACATCTCGCTGTAATAACACTCACTTTTAATTGTCAAGAAGAGTCATTCCCTCAACTCAAACTACCCCCAGAGTCTCCGTAGGAAATGCGCAGGACACGTAAGCAGACGTGAGTCGCATGCAGTGCATTAGCAAAGGACAAATTAAGCAATAAGCAGCAAACAGAACAATCATCAACAACACATGCTTTGCGCACACCAATGTCCAGCCTTGTAGTCGATCTCAACTCTTTTATTACTTTTTTGAACATAATGCAAAAACTTAGTTACATCCTTTGATGTGATGTTGGACATCCAACTTGTGGCTTCTATTGTTTGTGTGGTAACAAACTGCATGTGTTCCCTCCACCAGGCCGTAAGAAACACCTGTTCAAAAACCCTCTGTGCACATACTGCCCCCAACTGGTAACAGCCAGAAATACATTTACATCTACATTTTAACATTTGATTTTCACTTGGGCTAGGATGCAACTACTTGCTAACTCCCTAGCAACCACTGCATCACAAGTTCTTCAGAAACCTTAGTGTTATAAGTAACATTCCCCAAAAACACCACACAACTTTTCCTATTATATCCCATTAGTTAGTTGTTCCTGATTCTGTTCCAACTTATCTTCACTAGAAACTGCCATGTGTGGGTCTGAGAGCCAGAATATAAATGCATGCAAAACAACGGCGGAGCAAAATCCGTTTTCTTAATACTCATATAACACTGACAACATTCAATAATCTCAAATAGTAACAAATGAACCACCTGCAACTCAGCAGACGGGTCCAAACTTTCCATCCGAACAGTAATGATTCTTGCTCAGCAGAAACCTTCCTGAAATTCTGTTCGGTGTAGATTTATGAGGTGTGAGAGGCCTCCGAGCTCCGGCAGACTCCAGCCTGCGACAGAGGCTCATACAGCTAACAGCGCTCTGCTGTCTTTATGATGATTAATGACCCGCAGGGAAACAGAGGATCCAAACCAGGACAAAGAAGCACATATAGCCTGCACTTCTGAAACCTTCACTAATGCTAGCGAGAAACTCTACAACATCTTAGTTAATGAGGGACAAATTAATGAGTGATTGTTAATCACAGGTCAATAAATGTACATTTGAATACAACTGCTGCTCCAAAAAATGATTAGCAGTAAATAACGGGATGAATCTCACAAAGAAAATGTCAGAGTCATAAAAAAAGAAAATGGAAATTATGCCTATTTTTAGGAACATTCATATTTTTTATTAAGACATTATTTTGAGGACAACCACATTGTCACAGTCACTCAGTTTGGACTTTGTTTACATTTGCGCCTTTTTTCCCTGCCTTGTTTGGTGTCATGGTTTATGATTTGAGTGTTAAATACTGTCAGCTGTATGTCGTACAGTATATCACCTTTATTTGCACCTGTATTTAACAGTGTGTGATTTTTACCCCCATCTAGCGGTGAAAAGGTATATGACCATCCAGTGAATATTATTTTCTGTTCCTCTCAATTCCGATTTCGTTTTAACTCCTACGGTGGCCAATGTAGTCCAAGATTAACATGGCTTCCAGTTCGACCTCGTCCATGAGTGTTCCTTAAAGTGATGAGGTTACTTTAGAAAACTATTATAATTTGCAGTAATTTAATTTGTCAGTTAACATATAGGTTATGACATCTATGTAAAATGAATAATAGTTTTATGTTTTCGTTTTTTTTTTTACCATTTCATTGCTAACATCAGCTATCAGGTAACTATTGGAAACTATGATACAATTTTTCATGATTCTTTGATGAATAAAAAATTAAAAAGAAAGCATTTATTTACAAACGAAATATTTTGTAACATTACACACGTTTAAATGTATCTTTAATGCATCCTTACTGAAAAAAATTCTGACTAACCAACACATTTTTGAACGGCAGTGTACATTCAGTAGGTTATTATTTATTGCAATATAAACACTGCAGAGTGATCAACAAGGTATCTCTTCATTTACCAGTCGAAGATGGAGCAACTTTCTGCTCTTATGTTTACTCCGTGCACTGTCAAGGTCTTCATCATGTTTGTCGTGGTACCGGTCTTTGCAGCAATACTGCATCGCGCGCTGTTGGAGAAATGTACCCACACTTTTGATCGACTTTTCCACATCTTTAAGGTATTATGTCAGTGTGCTCGCGTCTCATATGAATATGTGCGCGGAGAATTTGTGTGTGTGTGTGTGTGTGTGTGTGTGTGCTCGCGTCTTATTTGTCTTGTTGATTTGCCTGTTGCGTTGCCGTCTTAATTCTCTTTTTCGCTTCCTTGGCGACTCTGATACATATCCTCGAGAATAAAAGTGATCCTCCATCAGCAACAGACTTTCAAAAAGGCTTTCAGGTTTTTATATAGCAGTCTCAAGCAATCCCCCTCTTCACATGTGCCGACACGGTGCCGTGCCATCGAGTGTTAAAACGCGAAAGGCGAAGCTTGAATTAACGGGTATGTCCCTATTTGGCTAATGTACTTTCAAGATGGAGGGGCAACATGGCGACCGGCATTCGAACCCCCCACCCGTATGTATTTTCAATGGCATATTATACACTCACGAGAATACTTTATTACTTGAACGAAGTAAATATTAATGAGCACATATATTTTTGAAAGAACTAAGTGTTTTTAGCTAAGAATAAAGTAAAAAAGTTACACAGTGTAGCTTTAAGTTCCCTTGTTTCTGTTTATTATTGTCGAGTCTCGTAAGTTGGACGTGTGTTTTGCTACTCTTACTCGGTGGATTACCCTGTGGATTTATTATACAGACTGTCTAATTATCTTCATCTTCGTGTTCATTATAGCAGCACAATCCGCACACACATTTCTCCCCAAATTCTCATTACCGCAATGTAATATATGTGTATATATATATGTATATATGTATGTATATGTATGTATGAATATGTATGTATGTATACATGTATGTGTTCTTATTTTTATCATTTAAATCCATTTCCTGCTATCTACCTGCACCGACCAGTCCAATCAAATAATGTGTATAATAACTAAACGAGAATTAGAAATGTTGAAAATAGTGTATTTCCAAGTTCAAATAGTGAAACACACTAAAAATACTATCAGGAAACAAATTTTTTTTAATAAAAAAAAAGTGATATAAATATATTTAACAAAATCTAAAAATAATAGAAATGACAAAAGCACTTATAATTACTAAAAATGTAACTACAATAAATTTTAAATATTAAAAGTTAAAATATTTGTAAAAATACTATCATTTAAAAATATATGCTATGTTTTTTATATATATATATATATATATATATATATATATAAATAAATAATACTAAAATAACACTAATTGGACTACCAAAAGTATGGATGTGGTTTCATTTACCACTGTGGAGCTGATAACCGAGTTCTTTGGAATGTAATACAAATGCGTCTGTCGTTGTCTTGGACCAGCAAGAGTTTACCGACGATATGAGATGTAAATAGCGACTGTGTACAGAGAATGATCAGATTTTTATTTTAATTGTATTATTAACTTGCGTTAACTTTGCTCAGATAGCGCACTTGGCCAGCTAAAGAGAAACTGGCAGCCAGACAAGTGACCAATCCTGAGACTTGGGGTAAAGTGCACAAGTCATAATGAATCATTTTTATTTGCTTCTGTGGTGTGTTTGGATCTTTTTTTAAACTTGACAGGCCTGAAACACAAACGTTTTTTTTGTTTTATGTGTTTCACAGAAATAAGCGTACTGGTTGAAACAACATGAGGGTGAGTAAATGACAAAATCTTCATTTCACTATTCCTTTCAGCACCCACTTTTGTTTTAGTTCAGTTGTGACTCTCAGTCATGCTGCCATCTGTTTAATTCAGAAAGAGCTTGAGCTTGTATCATATAATCAGTTAAAGGTGAAACACTTTCAGAAAGTTTGTGTGTGTGATGTCAGTAAAGACCTATAATCACGCACACTTTAAGATAGACAGAGAGACTGACCCATGATGAATCCATATTTGAGCTGCAGTGAGTCAAAGTGGTCAGAGCACACTGACTCTAAAAGTGTTCAGATTACTCATACGGCATGGCCCACAGTCCATTCACTGTCTGACACATAATGCACACACACAATAATCTCCAGCTCCTATCTGATTCATGCAATCTGCTTCTATTATCAGACAGGATCCCTCTCCACCACAGACTGGTACTGAGACATGAGCTGGAAACATCTGAATAAACGGCTACAAAATCCAACAGGCTCAATCTGTTTGATTGCACAAACACATAAATATACTCGCATATGTAGACCTCAAAATTGAACACAGAAACCTGCACACAATAAAAACTCTGATCTTCTGATGGGGGAAAAAACTTTTTCTTCAGTATCACTCTCAAGGTGTAGCATGTTTGCGTTTATCATACATGTGTCCATTGACTTATGAATGAAAGATTTTCATGCTTCACTGTTCATGATAATTATCACAGGTAAAATAATGACTGATTAAAACAATAATAAATAAAAGCAAAATATCGCCACTATTTAATTACTATCATATGATTACTATCATACACTAGATTGAATCTAACGGTATAGTTAGATATTCTACCACAAAGCTATGATGTCACTGATTACTTGTAACATGCATACTGTTGACAATTGCCATTCCTCGCCACGTTATCAACCAGGTAGAACAATTCTCCCAAACACTAAATATAGATTCACAAATAATCTGCCTAATCTGTCTCAGTTGCTCAGTGTACCCAAACACACAAATCAATTTGATGAAATGACAACCATTATGGGCACTATCTTCTCTAGTACATTAGAAACTGTTGCACCCATCAGATTAAAAAAGGTTAGAGAGAAAAGTACTGCACCATGCTGCTCATAACTCATAACCTAGATCGCAAATGGAAACAAACACATTTAGAGGATGTGTAACACTTTAGAATCATGTGAAAGGACAGTTGTTACCTGTAGCAGAAGAGCCCTTTCTCAACATTATTAACTCGTCTCTAACTCTGAGTCATGTCCAAAGACCCTTTAAGCTGGCCGTTATTAAGCCTCTAATTAAGGAAACCACAAATAGATCCAAATGTATTGGCAAATTACAGACCCATTTCAAATCTTCCATTTATGTCTAAAATACTAAAAGTTGTCTGCTCAATTTTACTACCATTTCATATATATTTATGAAAAAGATTCAGTCAGCATTCAGGCCCCATCATAGCACAGAAACTGTGCTCGTTAAAATGACAAATTACTTACTTCTAGAATCTGACCAAGGCTGCATCTCAATACTAGTTTTATTCACGAGTTCACACTTACATATAATTTGTAATTTGAAGGGGTAAAGTTTAATGCGTATTTGGCGTGCTGTCCGGAGGGAGGGCTCCGAGCTCGGAGTTCGGCCCGAACCCAGAATACTCCCCCCGTATGTAAGTGTTTAGGACTAGAAGCGTGGAGAAGGGGTGGTGGAGGGATGCTGCAAAAACTGTCAATGGAATGAGGTGAGACTGCTGAGTATATATACCTCTTACCATTGATTGCTGAGTGCTCTCCACTTGTGTTAATTATCTGAACATGCTCCTCCCGAACCTTGTTAATAAAACATCATTTAGTGCTGTGTTGGATTGATCATGACATATTCTTAGATTGATTACAAAATTAAACTGATATTCAGGGACAGGCATTAAGGTGATACCTATCTGATTGTTACCATTTTGTTTATATAAACTGGGAATTATCCACGTCAATATCAGGAAATTATGGGGTGCCGCAAGGGTCTGTTTTAGGCCTCTGCTATTTTCAATATATATGCTGCCTCTTGGTAATATTATTAGAAAACATGGAATTAGTTTCCACTTTTATGCTGATTATACTCAGTTATATATTTCATTGCGTACATTTCTGACATATGAACATTACTTTGGACACAGTCACATCTGATAACAGATTACTCTACTTTGTAATGTAAACATGCCTTTTCTGTAAAGCTGCTTTCAAACAATATGTATTGTGGAAAGCGTTATACAAATAAATGTGAAATTCATTTAATTTAAATATATAAACAATAGGATTACAAGCAAGATTCCAATGTTTAATGTTTAGGAAAATAATGTTGGAGAGATATGTTTGAAATGTGATTTAAGTGACTGAACATGGCATGGGTTTTTCAGAAACTGTGGATCACTGGGATTTTCACGCACAACCTTTTCTGAGGATGGTCTGAAAAAGAGAAAACATCCAGTAAGATGCAGTTATGTGGGCGACAAAAACTTGCACAGGCTCACCAAAATTGGACAATAGAAGATTGGAATTTAGTTGAATGATGATGAGTCTCGATTTTTTTGCTGATAGTAGGGTCAGATTTTGGCGTAAACAACATAAAAGCTTTGATCCATCCTGCCTTGTATCAATGGTTCAGGCCGGTGGTGGTGTAATCAACACATTTTTGTGTTGATATTGATGTTTGTCTTGGATCATTGTCCTGATGGAAGATCTGACCACGGCCCATTATAAGATTTGTAGCAGAAGTGGTCAGGTTTTGATTTTTTATATGTTGGTATTTTCTAGAATTCATGATACCATGTATCTGAACAAGATGTCAAGGACCTCCAACAATAACATAGTTCCATAACAATAAAGATATAGTACAATAGATACAGTATATTTAACCATGGTCATGGGGTACTTTTAACCCTGTTTGCACCAAAAAGCTATTTTTTTTTAGTTTCATCTAACCATAGGGTCAGAATTTGGCGTAAACAACATGAATGCTTGGATCCATCCTGCCTTGTATCAACGGTTCATGCTAGTGGTGGTGTAATGGTGAGGGGGATATTTTCTTTGCATACTTTACGCAACTGGCTCCTTAGTACCAATTGAGCACCATTTAAAGGCCACAGCCTACCTGAGTATTGCTATTGACCATGTCCATCCCTTTATGACCATAGTGTACCATCTTCTGATGACTACTTCCAGCAGGATAATTTCACAAAGCTCAAATCATCTTGAACTGGTTTCTTCCTACTGGTTCCGCCCAGCTCAAAGTCTCCGGTGTCTCCAAAGTTCCTGCCCAGCTTTCCTCTCCAGCCCCGTCTCCACTGGTTCCCTTCAGCTCCTCGACTTCTCCTCTAATATTGTGCCTCTGGTCTTCCGGTCTCTAGCTCCGATGAGGATCCCCCAGCTTCGTCTCCAGCTGTTGATCCCATCACTCCACCTTGGTCTGTCGACCTGTCGGCTCCTCCTTGGCTCCACCAGATAAAATCATCCTTGTGGCCCCACTGGGCTCCCTCGTCCCTTAGTCAGCTTTTTTAAACGCATCTAACCATTTCAAACAACTCTTAATGAGTACTGAGTAGTCCCTCTAAAATGACCAGTCCCTCATATTTTTCAACACACTGGTTTGTTTGTTATTTACTACACTTTGTTATTCGTCAAGTTATTTCCCTAATAGCGGGGTTAGCGGCTATACTTTTAAACTGTAATGTCTTACCATTTTTAAATAACATGTGTCGATTATTTCACAGACAACCAAAAAAAGTAGAAGTCTGAGTACCTTTCAAAGAACTGAAGCCACTAACCTGGCAATCGTGTCAACTCCTCAGTGTTTAGAAACCCTAGTATCTACAGTACAAAATACATTGAGCTGTCTGCAGCATGCATGAGAGTAGATGCTTAACAATCACAACTTTACACAAGCTTCATGTCTCAAATGAAAACAACAGCATTTGTCTTTTTAACTCCTTTTGATGGCTGGAAGCAAAATAGAAGATGTGAGCTAACCTGTTAACCTTCACCAGAGCGAGGACGCTCTGAAGCGTTTTTTTTTTTAAATAGTTCAAAGTTACTATCAGATTTAATGTTATTACCTTGACAAACTATACATCATTAAAAATATATAAGTCTCACGTTTCAGTATTTGACCACTATTGTATTCTGAGAAACTTATAGTGACAGTTATGTCTTAATTTGTGTCAGGATTTATGTAATGAAAAAATGAGTCGATACCTTTAATATGAATTATGAGCGTCAGCTGCTCCATTCAGAAAAAAACTCCGGTGCTGTTGTCTTGAGAACGCGTGACAAAACAACGTTCCTCAGGGCTTTTGGCTCAAAAATGTGCAGATTTGGAGAAATATTGATATATTATCATAGGTTTACATCATATTTCTATAGACAGGAATAATATTTATTGAATTTATATCCAAATGCGTCGATGTATACATAAAGAGCGCTGGATACTCTGATGTACTGTGTTTTCAATCCATACAGCAGAATGAGGGCGCTCTATGCACAGTTTTTTCCAAATATGAAAGCTCACGAAGAAGAACAATAACCTGTGACCTTCCAGGACGTCACTGACAAACACAGCTAACGTTAGCTTTCAGAGATCGCTATAACATGCAGATAAAGATGTTTTGAAGACAATAAACATGATTGCAATGATATTTGATTTACCTGTGTTCTTCGAGCCATGTCAGGTATTTTTATAATAATAGATTATATGTATAATGTAATGCTAATCGGTATAGACTTTACAATAGTGCAGAATAATATCAAATCATATATTTTCTGTCTGATTTTCTTTTCTGAAGCCAAATAAGCTCATAGAAGATTATTTAAAACACTCGACTTGCACTATAAAGTAAGTTTGTAGCACAAACAGGGTTTTAATCTCATAAATTGTCGTGTATTGATGGTGTGCTAAGCTAACATGCTAGCTAGCTCTCTAGTTGCACCTGCCATCTAGCTGTTATTTTTTATGATTTTTTTTCTAAATCGGAATGCTTACTGAAATATTTCTTTATTTAAGAAAGGCATTTGATACAGTTTCAAATGTGAAGTGAAGATTATGAAAGAAATTAGGGGGTGAAACACCGTGATTAGCCAGTCGTTAGCGATTATAATGGAGACAAAGGAAAATAATATTTATGGCCATAAGCAGGCTGGAAAGGTGTAAATGTGTGCAGGAGAGAGTGACACTGAATGGGGCTCGTTTGCACCACAAAACAATAGAGACAATAGACTGAATAGATGCTAATAGATGACAATAAACACAAGTTTGCATTTTAGAGTCAATTCAAAATAAAGTCATTTGAGATGATCTTGAAAAACATTTAACAAAATACAGAGTTTTAGACTTATCACCTTCAAATTTTAAATATAACATGGTCAGACATGTGTCTTTAGCTGGAGTGCATTTCTAGAGTGCTGACGGGCCAACTTCAATTTAATTTTCATGAAGATGTTTCATAAAAATAAATTTCTAATAACTTACACAACTTTGAAGCTATTCATAATTTTTTTTTCATTATGACAATAATTCATTCTACATTTCCAATAAAGTGCCAGGTGTCAGCTTTCAAATGAGATCATACTTGAGCTTTTAGGACAAAGGGTCAATTAATTGAATCTTTTTTAGGTTGGGTATGCTATTTCTGGGGATTTTTCAAAAGTGGCGCTGAAGGCTAACAGGCTAATCGATTCATGCTTTTCACATGTGTATTTCTTTGTCAGCATCTCTCAGCTGTATTTCCTGCATGGGATCAGGACACTAGAGGCTGCTAAACCAGCAGCGCTGTTTATCCTTTCATTTGAAAGCATTGATCCTCTAATCTCTCTTCTCTCCACCACCACTGGTGTCATATGTTTGTCATGTAGTGCCTTGCGACTGCGCCGCAAACCCAATTGCCCCACAGGGACAATAAAGTTCTTCTACTACTACTACCACTGCTTTCTTTACTGACGGCTGCACAACGACAGGATACCCGACTGACAGGCCTTTCATTACACTTCCAGTCTGAGACGAGAATTAAAGACTAAGACTTAATTTTACCATCTAACTTTACACACACAGGTAGCCATGCGTGTACGCTCACACACACAAACACAAGCACTCAGGAGATTCAGCATTAGAGCACTGTAGTTTATACTTGAGCAGCATGTTAAAGAGAAAGTCAAACACTATTGGACTTTTCTGAATCCTCGTAACAGATGGAATAAATCCAGGGGAAACCTGAGGTCTTATTGATAAAACTGAGCATAGGATCCATACTAAAAGTGTATGTGCGCCCGAAAGGAAAAAATGGTGTACGCCAAACATATTCAGACTTATAAAAGTATGCCAGAACCTGCGCAAAATTCCCTTTATAAATCCCAGTCAGCAGAAGATTGTGCGCACATGCGTCTCCTCCCCGAAACAACCATGCTCACAACGCCTCGTTTTACTATAGCCCCTTTCACACAACGCGTTGGTCCCGGGAAATTGCCAGAGTGCCTTCTGTGTGAACGCAAACACGATGCTGGCATCGATCCCAGGTTGGGGACCTAGTAACATTGCCGGGATCAGTCCCGGAATGCGTCCTGTGTGAACAAACAGCCCGATCTCATCCCAAGGCGTCATATACTGACGCTTTTGACAAATCGTCTACATCCAACGCACATGGCACCCTTTAGCGTCAATATGAGACGCAGATAGATATGGGCCAGAAGGCGCCTCCTAGTGGTCTAACCCTAACCCTACCCCAGACCTAAACCCAACCATAACCGAACAAAGCTCTGTGCGTGTCATATTGACGCTAAAGGGTGCCATGTGCGTTGGATGTAGACAATTTGTCAAAAGCGTCAGTATATGACGCCCAAGGATGAGAATGCGTTGGAACAAAAGCCAGGATCAATGCCGTAAGGGGTGTCGTAGTGATGACGCACGTGCCATCACGCGACTCTAGAAAGTTTGTGTTCGTCATCAACAAAGAAAGAACGAAAAAAATGTCTGCAAACTGGAACGAAGCAGAGACCAGGAGCTCCTTACTATCCGCGCTGAAGCTGAGATCGGTCGCCAGCTTTGTGGAATGGTACGCGATGCGTTAGTGTACATGTTTTCGACGCGTACGTTACACGTCTCATCCTGACGTCACATGTCTTTACGGTATCTTACCGGGATGTGTGTGAACGCACTCACAGATCCCGGAAAATCACTGGCAGTGTGAATGAACCAAAATCAAACGATCCCGGGACAAATCCCGGGTCACATTATCCGTGTATTTTCCGGAATCTCTGTGTGAAAGGGCCTTATGCATATCCTCATCTGCATATCATTTGCATATGCATTTTCCTCCACGTGATGCCATATTTAATGGTACAAGACATTAGGAAAATATGATGTGCCGTCACATTACATTGCTAAAAAATCATTTAGCTTATCCTTGCCTTGTTTTTGAATAAACAAATCAAATAATATAAAATAGCCTACATTTCAGAGAAAGCTTTTCTCAATCTTTTCCACAGGCCAAATAGTATTTTTAATCGATTTATATTTTTAATGGAACCAGATATAGGCCTTGTTGTGCATTATTTGCACGAAAATATTTTCTCAGACAGTGACGATAAGTAATTCTCTCTATAGTTAAAACATTAAAACACATCATGCCACAGGAAAAGTGTTCAAAAGCATTGCATCCACTACAAATATTTATATTTATTGAATATACTTTTATTTGTAACTTCTCAGTTATGATTTCATGTAATAATTTTGGTCATGTCAAGATGTTTTGCAGAAGGCACTTAAAAACATGAAATCCAATCCATTAGAAACCATGGAGACAAACAGCAAGAGAATGAAGGAGAACTGAACTAATTAACAGACTAGAAGATTAAAAAAAACTTAAACATAAACAGAACAGAGAAACAGATCAAAAGACAAACTCAAAACGTGACATTGATCAGAACATAAACAGATGCTCAACCGTACTTGCTTGACACGTGAGAACAAACCTAATTTTTCCAGTAGAAGCTCACACTCACATCTGCCTAACACACTCATTGGTTCTCGTCAAGCAAGAATGCTTGAGCTTCCTTTTACCATAACTGATGTGTGCAGTGATGAATGTTTAAATGCAAATAAAAGCCTAAATTAAATATGTAATTAATTTATGTATTGCAGTGTCCTCTACTAATATTGGCACCATACTTGAACTTAAACATAAATTAAAATAAATTAATCCAAAATAGTAATTTAAAAAACGAATAAAAAAATTAAAAATTGCAACAAACTTACAAAAAAAATAATTAAAAGCTAATTCAAATATAATTTGCAGATATTCATACTTGACACATGTATTCTGCAGTTTGTTTCTCGCACAAAGCTTATACGAAGTCAGAAAACAATGAAAATAATGCATGGGTCATACTTTTTTATTGTGCTTTTATGCAGCTTAACAACACCTGATCACTTCGTGCTTTTGTTGTATGAAAAAAAGATGTTCCACAGAAGAAAGCAAACCATACAGGTTTTGTAATGAGATGAGGGGGTGTAAATGATGAATTGTCATTTTGGGTGAACTGTCACTTAAAGGCACAAACACAAACTCTTATTTATGGATCAGCAATTCAAGGTTTTAAATCTACGATGTGATATAATGAAGGTACTTTACTGTAACATCATTTCAGCTGCTTCAGCTGCTTTTCTGTTTGACTTCACTCTTCACCTTAAGGAATGATTGATCTGCACTGTCAATACTGATTCTGTCCAGGGAAAGAAATTTCCTATTCAAAGACAAACACCTTCAAGCGTTTCACTCACTTATAAGTGATGCCATTTATTCAAAGCTGGTTTTTAAGTCTAAATTCCATGACCCGTATGAGCCTCAGGCAGGGACATTTACATCTGAACGACTTTGACAGGGTTTGCTTCCATTTATCAGGGGCTTGTTAAGCGGTCCAGAGAAATGCTGACGTGAGCGTTTGAATGGGCACATGCCCCTGATGGGCCGTAATTACCACAAAGAAACAAACATCCAGAAGAAACCCAACATCTATATTGCGCTTGGTCGGCTTGGAATGTATTTGCTCAAAGAAACCAGCAGTCATGGGAGATTTCATAAGCTGAGTTTATCTGTATTCTGGAATGAATCGTGCATGGGGTCAGTGAGTGGATCTGAGCTTTAATTACCAGTGACTTCCGCTATCTGACAGGCGGAATGTGATTCTGAAAAACCCAAAAGGATTCAGAGTGAGATACTGATAGCTGAACTTTCTCTATATACTGCTGAGATGAGCTGCAACGTTCTCAGAAACATGTGTGTTTCTATGACTTGGGCTTAGATCATTAATTTATAAATGCTTATTTTTCTTAGAAATATCAAGCGATATGCATGTGATAACTGCATTAGATATCAAATATTAGTTTCATATTAGACATTCAACCCCAAAATACTTAGACTATAAAGGCGCTTTTCCACTACACAGTACCAGCTTGCCTCGACTCGACTCACCTTTGTTTGGTTTTCCACTGTGTAAAAGTTGTACCTGTACCTGCTTCCAGATACTTTTTTTCGTATCACCTCCGGCGAGGTTCTGAGCGAGCTGAGGCGATACTAAAATGTGACGTGAAAACACGGCAGACTGCTGATTGGTTAGAGAGAATCGTCACTATTCACTGCGTCATCATTGCACGCGCCAGACGGAGTATCCTGAATAACCCCGGCATTTTTAAATACCGGTAGTTTGGCCAGAGATTGCGTGATATACCCATTACTAATATTACATAAAACAGCATACACTGAATTTCCTCCATTGTCCTGTGTGTGTGGGTAGCGGGTGTGTGTCACGTAGAAGATTATGTCACGGCAGTTTCCTGCGGCATCGCTATGACGACCAGGTACTATTAAGGAGGTACTATCTACAATGGAAAACGGAGTGAAAAGCTGGTACTGGTAATGGAAAAGCACCATAACTGGGTTTGATGTGAGAAATGTTTAATAAATGCTTAAAATGAGATGAAATTAAGTTAAAATGATGCCTTAGTAACAAACTGGAATAAGATTAAGTTGGTTTACTGGATTACTAAATTTATTAAATGGAAATAATAAAAAGGCACTATAGTAGGAAGTGAGTAAGACAGAAAAAGAGTGAATGAAGTGAACTGAATTGAAGCTTAGCCAAGCCATGAGAACCGCAGAGGATAGTGAGAAGTGGAGAGAGCTGTCAATAGATTGTCTGTGGTGGCCAACAACCTCATAGGGGTGGTTATGGGACATGATGCTGCTGCTGCTGCTGCTGATGATGATGATGATGATGATGATGATGATGATGATGAAAGAAAAACTACAACTTAACCAAAATGAATGAAAATAAATTAAACCTAAACAGTAATAAAAAAAAGAAAGAAATTTAATTAAATTAAATTAAAGTGAAAATAATATAAAATAAATAATGTGGGGCTGAAATAACGTATGCATTAAGGCTTGGCTTAGTTTTTGTACTGATAAATAACTAGATTAAAACATTTCAAGATTGTAACCACACATTTATTATTGGGAGTGATATAGTTTAAAGGGATAGTTCACCCAAAAATGAAAATAAGACCATGAATTACTCACCCTCAAGCCATCCTAGGTGTATATGACATTCTTTTTTTCAGACGCATACAATCAGAGTTATATTAAAAAATGTCCTGGCTCTTCCAAGCTTAATAATGGCAGTGAATGGCCATTTCTGAAAGTCCATAAAAGTGCATCTATCCATCATAAAAGTAATCCACATGGCTCCGCGGGGTTAATAAAGGCCTTCTGAAGCGAAGCGATACGTTTGTGTCAGAAAAATATCCATATTTAAAACTTTATAAATTAAAATAACTAGCTTCCGGTAAAACGAACAAATGCATTTCACTTACACCTAAAGTGCCACTTACGCAACTTCTGAAGTCGTAGCGTAAATATCAGCAGTACGCTGCATTACTCGCATAAGTTGCACTTTACACTTAAGTGGAATCCATATCTTCGTTTGGCCGGAAGCTAGTTATTTTACTTTATAAAGTTTTAAATATGGATATTTTTCTTACACAAACGCATCGCTTCACTTCAGAAGGCCTTTATTAACCCTCCAGAGCCGTGTGGAGCAATTTTATGATCAATAGATGTACTTTTATGGACAGCAATTCCCTGCCATTGTAAAGCTTGGAAGAGCCAGGACATGTTTTAATATAACTCTAATTGTATTCGTCTGAAAGAAGAATGTCATATACAAACATGGGAATTGAATGAATTATTGAAATTAAAACATTCGTTTTCAAATTATATAATAGTCTTACCATAAACAGACGTTTCCTGGGAATTACTCTTTTTTTGTGAAGGCTATGCTACTATATCTCTGTATAGCAACCTGTATATTAATAACTTAATCTCTAAATCGTGTAAACCCTAACGCTCAAAATAGTTAATTAGTTTGAGTAGGACAAACTTAAATTAAACTAATTAGTTCAGTCAAATTAACTTTTATGAGTATTTAGCACTTTCAATCAATCAATCAATCAATCAATCAATCAATTTAGCACTTTATTTTTCTTTCAAGTTCACAGAACTGATATATTTTAAGTAAACTGAACTGTTCATTGTTTTATGAAATTATTTATTTTAATTTAGACAAACTTAATTTTAACTGAAATGGCTGGGATGTCTATTTCCCAGCATGCTTTGTCGATGGCACTCGAAAGGGAGAGTAAATGCTAAAATTAAGTGTAATTATAATGTTGTTTTTTTGTGCAAAATTACTGTTAAGTGGAAGATTTAGTAGTGGTTAATGTTTTATTATGCTAATTTAGAAGAATTTCTGTTAATGTTGGTTTTAGGATAGTTACCATCATGGTGACAAGTGGTGCATGCAGCTTGATTTGAGAGCAAATAATACTTTTATATTGTTGTACTCATACAGCAAGTGTTTCTGTATAACATACTATTGCTAATATGTTAATAAATTAGTATGTTAGCAGCTTATCTTGTTAAAGCTAGCTAAGTTTATGCTAATAAAAGTGTTCACATTGAGATTACATGAGAGTTTTAAGTTAATTGTATAAATTAGTGCAGTGTTACTCAACCCTGCTCATGAAGACCCCCAACACTGCACATTTTCTTTGTCTCCCTAATCAAACACACCTGATTCAACTCATCAGCTCATTAACCCATGTGATAATTGTGTTTAATTAGGGAGACAAAGAAACAGTGCAGTGTTCGGGGTCATTCAGGAGCAGGGTTGGGGAACACTGAATTAGTGTACTCAAACATTTCAAGTTAAGAACAATTAAAATGTATGAGTACAAAATAAAAATCAGCTAGTTCTGCTTACTTAAACTTTGAATTTCAAAACTTACAAAATTTGAGGCAATTGATTGCCTTAAATGTTTTGAGTTTTGCCAACTTATTCGGGTTTACATATCACTAATGAAATGGTGTAGATCTTTTTTTACCCTTCTGACATTCAATCCCCTCCAGAACCTGAACTAACTGTCCCGCCACCCTCTTTAACCAAACGACAGATAATTGTTTTGACAGCTTCACAGACTCAGCTGTCAAGAGAATCAATCAAATGTAGTTTCACTATCACAGGAAGATGAGCAGCAAGAACTTTAATCTAACAGGAAAACTCTTTACAAGAAAATAAGTCTTGTCACTTTTTGCACCACTTTTGTAAACAAACAAAAGTTAAGACAGATAGTGTAAACTGATCCAAACAGTCCTAAACTCACATTGGTTGAGATGCTCAAACAAACACAGACTGAGTCACAGCACAACTGGCTTTCTTTCCAGACCTTTTAACTCTAAAGATGCTAAAATCACATGCAGCAGCTCCATCAAAGCACACAGCACATGTCACATTAAACCACAATCTCATGAATCATAAGTGACTGAACCATCAGAGGTTTCTGCTGTGTGCCACACTAAAGGAAGACCCAGAGAAATACAGGCATTGAATGTGATGATGTTTGTCAATGTCTGGAGTCACGTAGAGTTTATGTAGAGAAAGAGCTTTGAAATCCCAAAATCAGGTGCTAGCCTATACCAGATGCACCTTCCACCTCTCTTTCATATCAATTATTTTAATCTTCTTCTTCCTGATAGGGCTATGTGTCACTGTCATGTTCAGTTTGTTTCGGTTTTCACTCGTCACGTCTTCCTTTGCTCTAGTTTCCCGCCACTCATCAGTCACCATGGACATTAACACTCATCATCACAATCTTTTAGTTAATCATATCTGTGTATTTAAGTTCCTGCTTGTGTTCAGTCAGTGGCGGACTGGGACAATAATTCAGGCCGGGAATTTGACTCCACTGCCAGGCCACCTCTGCTGCTGCAGTCACCACCACCCTATTCATGTAATCTACTGGACTGATAAACTTGTAGGCTAACCCTATTAATGTAACAGGTAGACTACCAGATGCAATAATATATGAAAAAATAACCCTTAAAAACTCACGGAATACACCATTTATACTACCAAACCAATGACAAATAGAAAATTGGCTTAAATTGGCAAAATAAATAAATAAACAAACAAACATTGTAGGCTACATATTGTAGACTAGAAATGAAAAATCTAAATAACTAACACTGTATTCTTTTCCATACCATCTACTTGATTTATTTATTATTTAAACAATTTGACCCACTAACACTATTCCGTCTACTTTTTATACATTTTTATTTATTATATTAAAAATATGCTACATGTAGACGAAACGAGACTTGACACAGCACCACTTACATATTGTTGCTCGTTTGTTGGTTTAATTTTATCTATTGTGATTATCTAAGTGATTTGTATGTAGTGTTAATTTTGTCACCTATTTTTAATTTAGTCTTAGTCTTGTGCCAAATGTCTTAGTTAGTCAACTTAGTTTTAGTCAACTAAAAGTCTCGTCATTTTAGTCTAGTTTTAGTCAAAAGAAACTCAAGGTATCTTAGTCAAGTTTTAGTCGACTAAAAGTCTCGTTATTTTAGTCAAATTTTAATTAGTCGTCTAATTTTAGTAAAAAAACCCTCAATATTTCTAAGTTTTAGTTAAAACATTTTAGTCTTTTTTTTAAATAACAAATTATTTCTGAGATTATTTCTGATAAACATTTCAGTCAAATAGTGTTTCACACATCTCAAATATTGGTTAAATGTCATAATTACCTGAAAAAAATGTAATAGATTTTTTTAATGCAACTAGTTTTTAACATTAATCTGTTCATAACAGATGAATATTCTATCTCCTGATGATGGCAAGTAGAGATGATTGGAGACGAAAATGAAGAGAGATTTTATCTTAGTTTTTATTTTATGCAAAACATTCTCGTCTTTTTTCGTCAACAATAATGCATGTTAATTTAGTCTTAGTCAGCGTTTTTGGACATTGGTGCAGTCTCGTCATCGTCTCGTCTTAGTCATGGAAAAAAAGGTCGTTGACGAACATTTTTAGTCTCGTCTCGTCTGACGAAATTAACACTATTTGGATGAAAGCGTTCGTCTGCCAAATTATTACAAATATAATGTAAATGTAATCTTGACCGACCTGTTCCCTTACTGGCGAACATGGCTGAGATTTTGCAGAAGCTTGCTGCGTCTGTGGCCAGGGCTTTTTTCCTTTTTTAAACGCTCCCTCTCTGCTCCTCCTTTGCGTTTACGCTCCATTTTTTTAACTATTTAGTCAGATATTAGGCAGTGCTTCGTGACGTTGGGTGGGATTGTCATTTTCACTCCGCCATTATGATTCGTCGATTGAGAGATCCGTCAATTAATTCGTAGTTACACACCAGCCTATCCAACGCATTCTCATCCTAGGGCGTCATATACTGACACTTTTGACAAATATCTGCGTCTCATATTGACGCTAAAGGGTGCCATGTGCGTTGGATGTAAACGATTTGTCAAAGCGTCAGTATATGACGCCTCGGGATGAGATCGGGCTGATCGTCTGCACAGCGGCAGCCGGCAGGCCTTTTTTTTTTTTTTTTGGCAGCCGGCAGGCCAGAACGACCGTCAGGCCACCGGGAAATGTCCCGGTGCTCCCGATGGCCAGTCCACCCCTGTGTTCAGTTATTTGTCCGGTATTGTTTGTTGCATGTTGGGTATCACCTTCAGTATTGTCTTCCTTGAACCCAGCGTTGCAATATGAGAGCTCAGCTCATTAATAAATACTCCGCCTGATGATGGTATCTACCCACCAAAATCAGTCTTAAATACCTTTGTACGGTGGCCGGAGAGCTCAGTGCACTGCAACTGAAGAAAACACATGCAAATAGAAACCCCTCCAGAAAATTAAGAAAACATATATTCAGTTTGACAACACATGTGCTGCAAATACTCACAACAAATATGATCAGGATGTTAAATAAACAAAACAAAAAAAACACCTTTCAGGTCATCGACAACACCACTGATGAGTATATGAACAATAACCATGTTTTTTGGAAAACAAATAAACAAAATAAATGAGCCAATGTTCATGTTGTTTTTATTAACTAATCTTTATTAACTAAAATAAAGCTGAGTTGTAATAAATACTAATTGTATATATTAATTAATTTTTTTACACAAATAGCTGCTCCCATTGGTCATCGCTGCATTATCATGCATTAGCGTAAAGCTTTGTGACCTCTAAAGAGTAAGTGACCTGTCTGTTTTATGAGGTCATGAGTTATGGCCGCTTGGCTTTATCGCAGTCAGTGTGAACATCCCTTACCAGGCAACATGTGATAAAAGCCTTTTCCATGTAAATCTAAAGGAGCTGACAGTGACGAGCAGCAAAAGCACACCAGAAGACAGAGAGGGTCGAAGAAAGCAGTGGAGCTTAAGTAGAGTTTTCTTGAAGAAAGCAGCAGCTTACTGTAAGTAGCGTTTTCTCAGAGTTCACAGTGTAGCCTGCTCCCTGAATCGTCGCGCTTATTCATTTGTGGATGTTAACCGAATCTGTAAGTCAGCTACACTGTTTACTTCTGAATTTTATATTTTATTCTGGTGTGCTTAACGTTATCGCTACTGTGTAATAGTAGCCTATGTTATTCACCAACTAAACATATCCTATTCAATGCGTTCACAGTCTCTTTCACGGCCATCATTTGTTGTAGCCTATTCACAAACTATCTGCTCAAGTGTAGCGTTTTCTCGGAGTTCACTGTGTAGCCTGCTCCCTGAATCGTGTAGTTCAATTTACCATAATTATTGTATGTCATTATGTCAGTATCAGTATTTGCTTTTTAACATGCACAAATAAAAATGTCACTGAACTTTTGCTGTGTAATTGTAACAATGAGCACTCTAACACACGAAACCAACAATTACTAAAAACACACACAAAAACTGATTTTTCAAGATGGCAAGAAATGAAAACTCTATTTTCTAAATTCATGCAATCGGTTGTGCATGCATACAGTACATTTAATTAAAAAAAATGGTTTTGACCTAATCATTTTTTTTAATTAAAATGTCAAATTGATTTTCCAGTGAAACGACAGACCTTTCTAAGATGACTTCACGCAGGACTTCTCCAATCATTCAGTTCACTTAAACCCTACTTTTCAAAAGAGAAACTTGACTACTGTCAAACTACAAGCTACTAATGAAGCAAGCTACTAACCCTTCAGACCAGGACCTTCAGCATGCACTGGGACGGTTTGCAGTCGAGTGTGAAGCGGCTGGGATGAGAATCAGCGCCTCCAAATCCGAGGTCATGGTCTTCAGTCGGAAAAGGGTGGCTCGCCCACTTCAGGTTGGTGGAGAGTTCCTGCCTCAAGTGGAGGAGTTCAAGTATCTTGGGGTCTTGTTCATGAGTGAGGGAAGGATGGAACGGGAGATTGACAGACGGATCGGTGTAGCTTCTGCAGTAATGCAGTCGATGTACCGGTCTGTCGTGGTGAAGAAAGAGCTGAGCCGCAAGGTGAAGCTCTCGATTTACAGGTCAATCTACGTTCCTACTCTCACCCATGGTCATGAGCTTTGGGTCATGACCAAAAGGACAACATCCCGGATACAGAGTAGAGGCGCTGCTCCTCCACATCGAGAGGGGTCAGCTGAGGTGGCTCGTGCATCTCTTCCGGATGCCTCCTGGACGCCTTCCTGGGAAGGACTATGTCTCCCGGCTGGCCTGGGAACGCCTCGGAGTCCCCCCGGAAGAGCTGGAGGAAGTGCCTATGGAGAGGGAAGTCTGGGTATCTCTGCTTAGACTGCTGCCCCCGTGACCCAGCCCCAGATAAGCGGAAGAAGATGGATGGATGGATTGAATAAAACAAACTTACTCAGGTTTTTCATCGGTCTAGAACTCCATGAAGTATCACATACAGTATGTGAAATTAGGCCTCGAAGGATTAAGCCAAAAAGAAAATTCATGATGTAATGCCAGTTTAGACAGAGACTTGCTCATCTTGAAAGACTTATGTTCTTTGTTATTTTTCACAATTATGTAAGAAAAAAATAGGGACACATATGTTCAAGGATACATAACTTAAAAGCTATAAATATTTAAGTAGCATATTTAATATTGAGTAGCTAGACACGTTTGGTTTGTGATGCATAATGTGATGACCTTTTGTTTTGCTATGAAAAAAAACATGCAAGAAGTCACTGTTAATTTAAACCCTGTTTACCATTGTCAATAAATAAAAAATGATTGTCAATAGGAAATAGTATGCATTTTAGGGTAATGAGTGTGCATGTAGCATAGGGTCCTGAGAGTTAAAGCCACAGGGCCTCTGATTGTGTTAATGTGGCCTTAAGTTGGGCGGGATTTGGTTTTGTCCATGGGGAATTGATTGGATGGTTGGATGATTGTGGTTTGCTATTGGTCGATCTCATGTGAGTGACAGGTTGTCCCGCTCTTGTACCAGTAAACACATCATCAGAGAAGAGATGTCACTGCAAGCCGGATGGGGAAGTTATTTTGATTAAAGATTTCAAGGGAAAATGGATTAAAAAAAATGCATGTAAAGATGAATCATTTATAATAAACACTGCAATATTCCATTAAAAAGTTTGAATTATCCATTTTGATTTCATGGTGACTTTAAATTAGTTTTCCCAAAAATCATCTCTGTTTTAACTCTAAGCTAGCTAATACTATGTTGTATCTTCAAAATCAGGCTTGCACAAAAACATTTATGCATGTTTAGACTTTAAATGTGACCTAATTTACTAGTTAGTAGGCAGTTGAATTCCTCATTAATGGGGACCGTAGTATGCTCTCCACAATGCAGCTGATTTTAGGTTGCAATGTCCTTTGTGGGAATATTTGATCATTCAATACAGGCAAAACCTGACCACACCATGGCTCAACCCTTCATTAGTGACACATTTACTGCTCATTCATGTAAAAGCATTTTTATTTAGGACTCACATTATGAAATGCAAAGATAAATTTATATCTGAATTCCCTCTCAAAAAATGATACAGTGAGACTGCATTATGTTTGATTGAAGAAGGTAACCACAGAACCCAAATGCTTATGAATTACTAATGAAATGTAATGAAGCTTGCAGATTCATTCGTAGTTTGAAATGACCCAAGAGCGTTGCTGAGGTCAGAGCTGCTTGTTCTTACTCTATGAAAACTATGCTTGGAAAGAGCACTGCAAACTGCTCTGAATATGCATCTGCCAAATAACATGAATCGGAAGGGAGTGGCTCTGTGTGTCTATAGGTGAAACATTCAGTATTTGAGGATGCTGCATGTTTAGTGTACACAAGTACTTTACTGCCACCTGGTGACCAACACAAAAGCAGATTATTTTCCTAGAAATCAAAACAAGCCTTCTGCATTTGCATTTGCAACCATTTAGAGTGACAATGTGGTAAGGTTAATTAACTTTTCTTTTCTTTTTTTTCTTTTCTTTTTTTTTTTGAATAACATTAAAAAAAATTACTCCCCCTCATCCTCTGCCAACCTGCATGAAATTTTGTCCCCTTTTGGAACCAAAAAAGCAGATATCAGGCAGACTGTTCATGGTGTTTTTAATACAAAAAAGGATTAAAAAAAAATTGTGAATATCAACGTCAGTCATACATGTTAGGAAGTTTAAAAGACATCTTATTTTTTTTCACTCATTGTTATGGTGAAAGCTTTTGTAATCAGAAAAATGCAAAACAGAAACATTTTCACTAGTGCTCTCAGACTGTATGTGACGAGAAGCATGTGCTCTCTTAAACTATCACACACACACACACACACACACACACACACACACACACACACGTATAAGATTACTTTAAGCTTTTGTGTTCATGCATCATGTGTATGTGGATTCAGGATTACTGACAGGATTATTGCAGCAGTGACTCTTGCACGCTGACATTGGAGAGCAGAAAAGCTTCAGAGAAACATCAAGTAAAGAATTCAATCTGTGCACATGAAACGGATCAAAATCATCAAAACACGCCATGTGCAAAATATCCAAAGAAGCACGAGGGTCACTCTGTTTCTGTACATGAAACGATCTGTAGCGGAGTAACATTGGGTCTCTAGAGGCTCAATTATTGCTCTGACTGAAACACAGGACTGGACATTTACTGGCGGGTGCACCTGTCTCCTAAGATCTGAAACATACTGTTCATCCATCCTGTGACAGAGCAGAACACACACTCTTACATACAACCCGTCATGTTTTCCTGAAATAATTGGTGCTGTTTGGTAGGTCAAGGATCACTATTACTGTTGTGACTTGAGCTAACCCCTAACTCTAATTATGACAGTAATTACTTCACTAAGTGACCCGTTTTTAAAATGGCAATGAAATTTAAAAAATATCCACTAGACTTACACTGAAGAAGAGACCTGAGCCATATCTAGAGACAAAAAAAGTTAACTTCAAAAGAAAACTTCTCCTGCTGAACCCAAAGGAAGATATTTTGAAGAATGTTGGTAACAGTTGATGTACCCCTATTGACTTCCATAGGAAAACAAAATACTCAATAGTAAATGATGATAGAATTATCAATTCTTAAATTTTGAAGTGCTATTCATTTAAGCACACTGACACTGCTTATGATTTATGGGAATTAATAAAAAAGGAGTGAGTGGATTTTTATCACTATCGGGTGGTTGTGTACACACACTGCCAACACACATTTATGCCCAAACAGCATGCTAAAGTGAATTTTGCATAATAGGTCCTCTTTAATACATTTTTTAAATTTCATTTTTATAATGTTGCTTGGAAAAAATGCTTTTTAACAACCAAAAGGTGTATACGAAATCTACCAACAGGGGAAAACAACCATAACGCTATCTCTCCTCAAAAAGACACACTGGTGCAGTAAAAATGGCTTGATCTGGACCATCGATTTAAAGGACAAGTTCGGTATTTTACACTTAAAGCCCTGTTTACAGATCGTATCTGATGAAATAGAACGGTTAAGATTAAACTTTGGACACATGCTCCTGTCCCGAGAATTTTAGTTTTATTTAGCGTTTGTGGACCTATTTTGCCAAACGCGTCACACCCAGATTCTTCCGTTGAGAGCTTGAATAATAGACACCAGTTGGTGGCGATAATGCACCTTTGCCGATTGCAAGCAAACCGCTGGCATTTCATTGAATACACAGAAGAAGCAGAAGAAGAAGCGGCGGAGGAATAACGTACCTCACACAGCACATTCAATACAATCAATGGAGTTGGACAAACACTACGATAAAACCTGTTGGAAAGCATCTTTTTCAGCGTTTTTTTTTTGGGACCGTATCAGTGAACACCCCTGACCACTCGGTGAGTTTCACGTCTTTGTAAACGAAAGTTTAATGTGTTTTAGGAAGGAATCTGCCAGTGAACATAGACAACCATTGTGGGGGTGAGGGGGGAAAGCTAAATAAAACTAAAATTCTCGGGACAGGAGCATGTGTCCAAATTTTAATCTTAACCGTTATATTTCATCAGATACGATCTGTAATCAGGGCTTTAAGTGTAAAATACCGAACTTGTCCTTTAAGGTGATGCATCAACTGCATTTGAAAAATGAATTCATCTATTAGTTGTGTCACTGAGGCTGTCAACTTGACTGAATTTGATGAACAAGCAACCAAAACATGAGGAACCTGAGTGTGTGTCCTGACCGTGTTTGGTGATTACCCATACTGCACTGCTCCTGTTTCACAAGCCAACATCTGAAAGAACAGTAATGTGGAATTGATTGTATATATATAATAATAATAATTTGTTACATTTATATAGCACTTTTCTGGGTACTCAAAGTGCTTTTACATGGAAGGGGGAATCTCCTTAACAACCACCAATGTGCAGCATCCAACTGGATGATGCGACGGCAGCTGGGGTGTAACCCCAGGATGCTGGGGTTACACCACTACTCTTTTTCAAAGGACATCCTGGAATTTTTAAATGACCACAGAGAGTCAGGACAACACAACTCTACGCACTGGCTGAATAGGAATCAGGAGGTGTGGCATATCAGACCCTATGAGGAGTAAGGGTTTCACTTTGTCTACACACTGTAAGGGTAGACCTTTCAGGTGGCGATGTGATTTCAGGAGTGCTGCCATTGAGTAATTATGTTCAGCAAGGCTTAAAGCAGAGGCAGTAAAGGCATCACGAATGACATACCTTTCTGTGGGTTTGGTAATGGGAGAAACCTCCAAGGTTACTGTGGACCCTTCAAGTTTGGTATGACCTTGTTGGATTGTCTGGAGAGAAAGAACCTCTGGAGCTCCATTTAGCCCAAGCTGCTGAATTACTGGAGGAAGGACAATTGTTCTTTCTGAGCCATTATCTAGAACAGCATGGGCTTCTATTGTTTGGCCACCACTGTGCAAGAGGACTTTGATAACCTTAAGCATGACTTTCTGTGAGCAGTTGGGTCTGTCAAGATAGATTTGAGTGGATGGCAAACTCACCATAAGTATCTCTCTCGAAGTATCTTTGACAGAGTCAAGCAGGACAGTCAGGTGCAGTTCTTTGCAGACTTTACAGGGTCGCTTGAGATTACAGGAGTCCACTGGATGATTTTAACCACATTTCCAACAACGTTTACCCTCTGTGATCCAGGTGAGTATCTGGGTGGTGGTCAGCCTCTTGAATTTATCACAGGAGTTAAGAAAGTGATCTTGGTTGTCGCAAAATGAGGACAGTAGGGCTTTGGCTTGGAAATGGCTTTAGTTTGGGCTGGTTCAGAGGGCTTGGCAACGGTCTCGGATGTCAGAAGTGCAGGTGTTGAATGCTCTTGATGATATGTAGTGCCTTTACTCTTTACAGATGACTTTGTTTTACCAAACTAAAACATGGCAGCAGCTCGACTTGAGATGCGCTTTGCTTGTGACTTGATTTGTAACCAAGCCGCTAAGTCGGGGAGAGTGTAGGTTCTATCTGTACCAGTTTGAAGGATACCATAGCTTAAACAGTATTCTACAAAGCCGTCTCTGTAAGCGGGTGGCATCTTTCCCAGAAGACGGTCCATGTGAGAACCACACAGAAGCTCATATCTGTACTGTCCCTCCAGCGTCCTCACCATGCCCACCAGGGATTGCACAGATAAGGCAAACAAATCGAAGGCATTAGTATCACCCATTCTGAGCGGTGGAGTACACATGATAGCACCTAATTATGATTGCACAAGCTGCCTTGGCTGGCCATACTTCTCCTGCAAAGCTTGCAAGGCTGCGGTGTATGGGTGTGGGTGGTGCATATATGCCTTAGCCAACTGCTGAGCACTAGCAAACTTCCGGTGGCTAGACAAAGCATAGTCACTTTTCTGTGCCACTCTCAAACACTGTGGGCCACGGGATACCGTAGGCTGCTGCCATCAGAAGCTCTGTTCCGGGTTAAGGTAAGTAACCAGTTTGGGGAACAGGTGGATGTGGATAAGGTTGAGGGCAGATGGGACCAATATGTTGCAGAGTAGCACCTCTGGCAACTTTTGTGAATTAACAGTTCTGTTGGCGGACAATTATGGACAGTGATTCCGGTAAGAGAATCAGGCACGGGAGAAGTAAGTGACAACTATTTACAATTTCAGGATGGTAGAGAAAGTTATATGATGTTATCACGTTGTGTTGTGGTCTGTAGAATATATTAAAGGAATACTGACTAAACAGTCATCACAAATTAATACTTAACTGTCAGATAAAAAATAAAAATTATATTATAAGATAAACTCCAATATACAGTATAATGCAGCATACAATAACAGCATGTGATAACTCTATGTGATCATAGGATTAACATCTCTCCATGTCATTTGCATATCGCGATCATCATTTGCTAAACATCTGACATTCACAATAACAAATACAAAGTGTTGACTAAACAATATTCACATAATTACTCACATTTGTTGCATGAACGCGCACAACATTGAACGATATCAGGGAGAGCAGGGCTGGAACTGGCTATTGCATCAGTCTGATGGAAGTAGCAACTATGATATCAGTCCATCAGAAAACACTGCATGTTTTCCGCTCCGGGACAGACTTTCTGACAGTGCTCTTTGACAGCATAGTGTCCCCGTCACTATACTGGGGCGTTAGGTCCAACAGAGACCACAGGGTGAGCGCCCCCTGCTGGCCACACTAACACCTCTTTCAGCAGCAACCTGGTTTTCTCAGGAGGTCTCCCATCCAAGTACTAACCAGGCTCATCCCTGCTTAGCTTCAGTGGGCAACCAGTCTTGGGCTACAGGGTGATATGGCTGCTGCTAATATATATATATATATATATATACAGTACATACATACATATATATATATATATATATATATATATATATATATATATATATATATATATATATATACATATCTGAGATCTGATGTCATAAACCAGAAGCGCCCACACCCACTTTTTCCGTTGAGAGTACGCTGTGCATGCCTTGCTGCCGCTTTTCACTGGAACTTTTGTTTGTTTGTTTGTTTGTTTTGAACGCTGTGCTGTGTTTCACATCTACCGTGTCATCTCCTTCCCTGCTCACACTACTCAGCTGCTGTCTGCCGATCTTCGCGCTAATCCACTGTACCTTCTACATAGGTGGCGGGTGAGTCTCCACTCCCTCGCCTATCTATCGTGGACATTCTTTTGAATTATCAGGTTACCCCTGTCATTCCCTCTCAACCTAAAATACTGTTTTCTATAGTCAATAAACTCACCAACCCTCCTGCACCTGTCATGAGTAACTCAGCAGTCCTCTGTGAGTCATTCCTGCACTTCTTTGAAAATAAAATTGATAGCATTTATAATCTTTTCCCATACACGACTTTCCCACTGCTTTTACACTTAGAACTCTCACTAATTTTGCCCCTCCAACCCCTGCTTATATCTCTGAGCTAATCAACAAAGCAAACGCATCTTCCAGTAATCTTGATCCCGCTCCTACTGCTTTACTTAAAAAATGTGCACCTGTTATTTCCCTACCGATTTCACTTCTCATCTCCCATCTTCTAAGCACTGGTGCTGTTCCTCTGGAACTAAAAACTGCTGCTGTCACTCCTGTCCTAAAGAAACCTGGCCTTGGCCCCTCTGACATGGCCAACTACAGACCAATCTCTAATCTACCATTTATTTCTATACTGCTGAAAGTGGTCGCTGCTCAACTTCAAACTCATTTGTCATCCAACAACCTCTATGAATGTTTTCAATCCGGCTTTCGCACCCTCCACAGCACTGAGACAGCACTTCTTAGGCTTGTCAATGATCTCCTTATGGCCACTAACTTCAGCTCCACCAGTATTCTAATTCTTCTAGACATTTCCTCTGCATTCGACACAATCTCTCACAGTATTCTCATCTCACGACTCTCTGCTCTTGGTATCTCTGGAACTGCCCTATCCTGGTTCACCTCCTTACTGTCTGATCGACAGCATTACATCTCCATCCGCCAGGCTAAGTCCACTACTGCCTCTGTCCCACACTGTGTTCCCCAGGGTTCTGTTCTTAGGCCTCTTCTGTTCATCATAATTTTCCCAAACTCAACACTGATAAAACAAATCTACTTTTTATTGGTTCACCTCAAACTACATCCCGTGTCTGTATTGACAATGTTAATATTGCTGGAGTACTGGTTCAATCTTCCACCACTGTCAAAAACCTGGGTATAATCTTTGATTCCTCTTTTTCCTTCCTTCCACACATCTCCTCGCTCACTAAGTCTGCCTTCTTTCACCTTCGTAATATTGCACGCTTACGTCCATTTCTAAATATCAGCGATGCGGAGACCCTAGTTCACGCTTTCATCACTTCACGGCTTGACTACTGCAATTCTCTTTTCTATGGCTTACCCAATTCATCATTAAATAAAATCCAATATATCCAGAACTCAGCCGCTAGGGTCCTCACATACACAAACTATATTTCTGATCTCATCCATGCGTACTCCCCTGTCCGCACACTTAGATCTTCCGATACCGGTCTGTTGATGTTCCCACGGCACAAACTATCATCGTTTGGTGGAAGGGCATTTTGTACCGCTGCCCCAACTCTCTGGAATTCTATTCCACAACATATCCGCGACCTTTCATCACTACATGATTTCAAAACCCACATTAAAAATGTATATTATTGCCACTTGTTTCCCTGACCCCTGACTCTAATATTATTGCAATGCCATTCAATGCTATTCAAATACACTGAATTTATTCAATCTCCCAACTTAATCACACCTTTTCCTGCAGCAGGTCTCAGTTCAAATACTAAAACATTGTGTGTGTGAGTTTATGGCTGTAGTATTTCAGGTCATTTTGTGAGGGTGTGCATCGCTGCAGGCCAGTGTTTCTGCTGTGTTCTCTGGGGACGTGGGGTCTGCTTAGGTTTAAGCATGAACTGACAGCAGCAGAATCTCCACCTGCCCTTTCTCCACTCAATTTCCCGTCTTTCCATCATCCTCATTTAATGCCCCCTTGTTTCAGGACTGCTATTACTGTATCTAATACCGGTCACATGACATCTTTACCCATGAGTCCCCTTAAAGCTCCATACAAGAGCTTCAAGCCTCAGTGGCACAAATGTATCCCCGTCCTGAGAGACTTAGATTCTATTGTTCATCTACTGGCTTATGCTCAAATTACGAGACTGTACTAGACTCTTCAATCTGAAAAATCAGTATAGGACATAACGCTAATGAAACACAAAAGATGACAAACTATTCCCTTTTAAAGTCATCATGAAATCATAATGGAAAATTCTTTTATGGAATATTGAAGTATTTATTATAAATGATTTATTCATGCACAATATTTTTTTTTAATTCATGTGCCTCGTAATATCTAATCAAAATAACTCCCCTCCCTCTTGCAGTAAAATCTTCTCTTCTCTGATGATGTGTTTCATGGCACGAGCGGGACAACCTGTCACTCAAATGAGATCCATCCAAACATCCAATCGATTCCACATGGACAAAATCATGTCCCACCCTACACGTGTTCTTGTTCCAGAAGCAGTTTCACTTGGTTATATGTCTCATTAGGGAAGACAATTCTATAGACCTTATTCACAGCAGCCCCATCTTTGACTTTTAATGGGAATGTAATCAAGGCTAAAGGGATAGACATACATCTCTTCAGTGGGCTGTGCTGGTTTGGATTGTTCTGCTGTTGAAACACTGCAAAAATATATTTCCACTGAAAGAAATCTCAGTACCAAGAGTTTTATTTCTTTATTTAAAACTTACATCAACTATATTAGTTTATATCCCCATTTTCAAAACTTACCAGCTGGGTTCATATCTGCAGCCTGGTTCCAGGGGTGGGTTTAAAAGGAAGTGCGGCCTTCCTGTTCCTCATTTTATGCCATCTCAAGGAATTCTGGGTAGTGTAGTCCATTTCCATAAATGAGCAGGGGGGTCATTGTGTCATTGTTTTATTGTGTTTATTTTTATATTATGTAGAAATGTATTGTTTATTATTTGCTTTCCTTTCAAATTGATGTCAATGTATTTTGAATATTATTTTAATTTAAGTTTATTTATGTATTATGTACAGTATGTGTAGACATTATTTAAATTCCCTATTAATATGAAATGGTTGAACCTTTCAGTGTAAAATAATTTATTTTGTTGGTTCGAGTCAGTTCTGGTGAGTGACCTCCGTGAGGAGGGTCACCTTTAGTGTCTTTGTTTATGTTATTTTTGGTTTGTTATTCTTTTTCTGGTCAATTTGAATTGACTGCAAGCAGTGTCTCCTGCCTTTGCTCTGGACATGTCCTCACATGTACTGAAGCATTCAGGTTCAAGCCTTGTCTGTGAAACAACTATTGTTGTCAGCTGCACAACAGAATCAAGATACTTTTGTCAGTTCTGGAAAACTCATGTACATATTTACAGATCTTTTTTTTTTTTTTTTTTAGTTTAACATTATGAAAACTTTCTTCCATTGCTTTGTCTGTGTACACTGGAAGAGAGATCAGTAAACCACACCAGTGTCAGAAGGGGCGCAATGCTCGAGGAAAATGTCAGAGCAGATCTTTAAAAATGTAAAAAATCAGCAGCATCCCTGAAGGTCAAACAGAGTACGCCGGCACACGGGAACCAGACACATCTGAGGATACTGGAATTGACATTTTAAGAGAGGAAATGTTGTCCCCTGATGCTTTAGAGACTCTGATTGGATGAAGGAATTGAATGCGAGCTGTTGATTTAGAAGAGCAGCAGAATACAATCTCACAGTCTGGACAGGAACCTATGCCCATCTCACACCTGTATGTACGTGGAGGCTGCTAGGAAACAAGAGATCTCTCAAGATATCCATAAATTTAAGATGCAAGATTGGAACACTGAGAGTAAAATTCTCAGACTTACACTGAAAGCACCACTCATATTTTTGTAATGTTCGTATCACAAATGAAACAGTGACTGTGTAATCAGTTGAGAGTTCAGCCGGGCAGATGTCGATGATTTGACAAGTAGATTCTGAGCAGACAGTTCACAATGTTCTCGACAGGGTCATCTAATCCCGAACACGCGATACGGGCTACAAACACAATCACACGCTGCTGTACACACAGAGTTTAAGGTATTAGAGATGCCTGACTTCACAAAGATCGTTTCAGGAAAGAACAAAATTCAAGCATTGAACTATAGCCTATATGTCCATTCTCCATGCTTCAAACTCCATAATCAGAAAGTTTCAACTTAAAGTTACCACGAAAAGGCATTTGCGACCCATTTTACTTCCTAAGTATTTCCGTGAAACAGCTTATGCATTTTATAGGCCTATGCATCGTATGATTCTTTATTAGGCACTAGAGAAGCAGCTAATATAATATGATGAAATTTCTGTGTACCCGGATCCAGCCTTTCCAATGTTTTCAGGCGACACAGACAATTGCAAAGGTTTCAGATGATGGCGACTTTTGATTGACATGCAAAACTTTCAAAAATAATCCTAATATTGTAATACATATAGACATTACTTTGATACGCTCATCTCTGGCTGATAATGGACTTCTTACTAAATTTTAACAGTGAAACAAGCATTTTCTATCTTTTCTTGTGGATACAGGTTGTGTTTTATCTCCTAAGAGCGTGAAGGCAGTCGCATGAACCTGCTGACTTTAAGATCAGATCAGTGACTTAATGTTCTCTGATATAAAAAAAAAATCTTGAATCCCATATCACATTTTCAGACCATCCGTCACTCCATATATAAACTGTGCTCACTATTGCTTCTGTCCTCAGTCTTGTCCAGCATGAGTGAGGCCTACAGTATATAAGCATTATCACAGGTTTGTTGTTGTATCTATATTTGTTTGCACGAAGAAAGACAAAAAAATCATCTTCACCTTGCACATGTACTTTTATTCATTAAGAAGGTGCTTTGTTTGATACATTGTATATTCACTTTGCATCATCCTTCCCAATTTGGTATTTCTGTCCTTGGAATAAATAGAAAGATGCTCATCACCACAGCAAAATAGCTCAATGGCACCATCTACTGGCTTCTAATACACAAAATATTTGTTAGTGGTGTTTGCCAAGGAAAGAATATGGATATATTATTTGAATAACCCCATAAACAAGAGTACTACTATACACTTCAGCATCAAACTCATCCTGCAATGACAGTTTTACAGACATGCATGATGATTAATAATAATAATAATAATTTGTTACATTATATAGCACTTTTCTGGGTACTCAAAACGCTTTACATAGAAGGGGGGGAATCTCCTCAACCACCACCAATTGATTGATATTAAGATCATTCTTAAAATGTTCACCCAAGGATGATACAGCATGCTAAAAAACACACACAGAACACCTTCCAAAAATGGAAAAATATAGTTTGAGTGTCCAATATAAAATGCAATTAATCTCATGAAATAGTTGCATTTCAAGCATGATCCAAAATCAGTTTTAAGTTTTATTTGATTTTGCACACGTGATCAGGGGCCTAACAGTTGGATTAAATCATTCTGATGATATCATTACATGCACAGGCTGCTCTCATTTATCCATCATCACAGACCATTACACACTCGTGATTGATTATTGATGTTGAACTTATGAGCGGGAGAATCCCGTCCTGACCGTTTTACGCTATGACTCCTGATGCCTTAAACTGACATTGACAAATGATCCCTGTGGCACAGTTACACGATCCAACTACAACAGATTGTCGTTATTCGTTCAGCTTGAACAGCGTAGAGGAAAAGAAGCAGCATCATTGATCATATTCATGAACACTTTAGAAACTCAAACATGAGAACTTAAATTAGCTTAAATTTTATTTTATTTATATTAGAGTTTTAATGGGTTTACATGGTGTCTTAATCATTTTGGTCCATTTTATTCCTCTTATCTGTTTTAATGTGTAATGTTTTAATAGTTTAAAGTTTAAACCATTTGGGGTCTGCCTGTCATGTGACTGGTACAACGAGCAGACCCGGGCCCAGCGTCTCCAGCAACACAGAGCTGCCTGTGGACGCCTGTCTGTAAATAATGCCGAGAAAAAACTATCGGCGAACGCAGCAGCCGCAAAAAATGCCGATACTTTTTTATCGGTAAAAAAGCCGATACTCGTTTCCCTTATGATGTGCAATTGAAACTGGATCAGGGCAACTCAGAATTCAGGACTGATGGCAAATTTTGCATTCTTGTCCCCAAACTCAAATCAGGTATCCTAGATGCTTTGGCAGAGGAAATAATTAACTACAAGTCATATCCATCTGACACCGAGTTCAGTGCTGTGGCAGAAGCGTTGGTAGCCAAACATCCATGCCTAAAATAGCAAGGTTCCTTTCAGCGGCTACAGTGGATGGAAGATGAGTTTAAAGTATAAACTTGCAAACTACAGGAGCAGATTGAGAAGCCTGGGATGCCCTGAAGTTACAGTAAATGTGCAAAAGACGCTAAAATGGTTTGGTTTGTTTAAAAGCAGAGACTCTTTCTTTTAATAAATATTTTATTCAGAAATGCATACAACAAAATATTCTAGAGACCATTCAAGTTTTGTGAAAATGATTAAAAACACTGGCTGGCAACTTTATTGAAAAACGCTGGCGGGGAGAGTTAAGGTAAGTAGTAAATACACTGCAGCGGTTCCAGGTTCTACAGCAGAAGGCCGGCTCACCATTGGCTGATGCTGTTCCCGTGAGCACCACGGCGCCTGTGTGTGATTCTGACGAAGGAGCTAGCCAATAATGAGGTGGAGTTCTGACGTGGAACCTGGAAGCGCTGCAGTGTATTTACTACATCAGCAGTGTAGGAGACTGACACAGATTAGAAGAAATTGTTGAATAAAGTCGTTATTTTGGGGGTTTTTTGCACACAAAATGTATTCTCGTCGCTTCATAACATTTTGATTGAACCACTGTCGTCACATGGACTATTATGTCTTTACCGTTGGGCCTTGAAAGTTGCAATTTAAACCATTTAAAGAGAATACTAGTGTCATATACACGTGTGTGATATTTTTAGCCATCAAGAAAGTCTCCCTCTAACCTAAAAATCAAAGTTAGCAACCCTGGCCATCACGCTACCCATATTAGCACATTCACTTACACCATCAAAATTAATGAGTTAGTTCTGAAGAATTCAAACAATATGAAAATTGCAACCAGATGGTGGCTTGCTGTCAGATGGATGGTACAGACCTTCAAAAATATTGCGTTATATTCTTTATTGTCACTATATGACTGGACTGTCACAACATCCAAGAGGGGGGTTGGCAGGGGGAGCATTGCCCCCCCCCCCCCTGGTGACTGAAACGGGTAATTGCATTTTTTTTAAAAATTGCATTGTTTAAAAAAAAGATATATAAATATTTTAAATAACACAAAACAACTAAATGGTGGTAGGTAATACATCTGATTTCATATACTGCTTTAGTAAAAAAAAAAATCAGCTCTGGGTCATGTGACAAGTGACAGGCAAGTGAAGTAAGTTCAGCGATTCTTAGCTAGCATGTAATAGCGTTGTAGTTACCTGGTCGGACTCGTTACACCAAAATATGGACATAAGGAGATTTTTAAAACGTCGAGCTCCAAATGACACAAATAGTCAGTCATCGGGATCTAAGGATACAACACAAACAACAGTAACCGATGATGACTCCGAGCAGCTCTGGATCAGCAGCAGCAACCGTTAGCAGTCCTGACGTTCACTCCACGGCCACAGATGGGCTAGCTGCAGGTAACACCAACAAAGATGATCTTGGAGAAAAACACGCCTGTCCCAAGCAACCTGCTCTGCCCCAATTCCCCTCAAAATATTTTGGAAGTAGAAAACGATCGTTTTCCACTTACTTCTACAAGAATTACCCTTGGCTTGAGTATTTCGTAAGAAATTATTCAGTCTACTGTTTTGCTTGTCGCCATTTACAGACTGAAAGCTGCATTGAGGACACATTTAGGCCCCGTTTACACGATGGGAAAACGCAGATATTTCCCTGCGTTTTGGCCTGTCATTTACACGAAAACGCCGTTTTTATCCCAGAAAACGATTATTTCTAAAAACTCCGGCCAAAGTGGAGATTTCTGAAAACGCCGGCTATATGTTGCCGTGTCAACTGGCAGAAACGGGGTTTTAGGTTCTCTCTTGTCGATTCTGAGGATTCTGATTGGCTTGCATGGCTTTATCCTTCTCCCTACACTGCCGCCCATAGGTTTGGCATAGTTATGATGGCGCTCGACGGCGTATTTATGCGGGTTGTGTGCACGATGTTATTATTGAAAACGGAGGGGGGGAAATATTCGTTTCTCTAAATACCCGGCTATGTGTAAATGTGGCCTTAGAAAGGGCATGAGTGACTGGAAAAAACTGAGCAGTAAACTAGAGAAACATGGGAAAAGCCAGGCCCATCTGAACTGTATGATTAAGTGGAATAACTTCCAAGCAGCCAGCTCATCCTCAAATGGATCTATTGCAGCTAAACTTTCTAAAAGCCATAAAACTACAGTAGAAAAGATCAGAGGTTATATATGCAAAGTAGTTGATGTTGTAAGGCTACTGTCTAAACTTGTATTGCCCTTTCGTGGACACAAGGAGGGAGAAGAGTCAGAATCGCGTGGCAATTTCCTCGAGATTTGCCGTTTTTTATCGAAATATGATGCTGATTTTGAAAACATTCAATCGAATTATTTTAATGCCACAAGCCCAGATTTTCAAAACGAAATAATTGACATCTGTGCACACACGCTTTACAACAACATTGCTGAAAAGGTGCAGGAAACTGGATTTTTCTCCATAATTGCGGACGAGGCCAGGTCCTCCAAAACTGAGCAGCTGTCAGTGTGCATACGATATGCCGAGGAATTGGAAATCAAGGAGCGTTTTTTGTGTTTCTTGGACTGTTCTGCATCTCGCAACGCGGCTGGGATTGTGGAGGCCATCTACGAAGAGCTTGATATGTGTGGTGTTAAAAACATCCCAATTATGGTACAGAGTTATGATGGTGCGTCTGTCATGTCAGGTCATGTGTCTGGTGTGCAGCAGCGCATCAAAGAGACTCACCCATACGCAGTCTACATACAGTACACTGCTTAGCGCACAAATTAAATTTAGTGCTTGTGGAGTGCTGTTCCGTGAACTGATGTGTGAAATCACTCCTGAGCATTATTGACAATGTGTATTCACTGTTTTTGGAACCGTCAAACCACCAGAGATTTATTGAACTCCAAAAGCCCTTGAATGTGAAAGTAACTGAAGTAGTTCAGCCCAGTGACACGAGATGGGCATGCAAGTGGAGATGTGTGTCACTACTCTGCAATTACGGAGTGTTTGAGAGAAATTAGTGAAGAGGGAGAGAAGTGGTCAGCGCAAGCCAGTGGTATCCATGACTTCATGTCGAAAATTTAATTCATTACAAGCCTTGTTGTGTTTGAGGAGCTACTGCGTGTGATCCACGTTACGCACAAGGCACTACAGTCATCCAACTGCACACTGTCCGAAGCTGCAGCCCTTACTGACAGCCTGAAAGCACACTTCGTGTCTAAAAGGCAGGCAGACTCATGGAGCGATGTGTGGAAGTCAGTCAAACAGTTCTGCCTGGACAACAACATTGCCGTGCCCGAAGAAAACACTGATCGTCAGATTCACGTCTCCGCAGGCCCCGCCGCACCCAAAATGAAACGTGTTTCAAATCCGCCCACCTCCCTTGATGGTTTCTTGATTACCAGTACTTTAGGGCAAAGGGAAACAACCCACGAAGAAACAGCAGAGAGTTCTGGCTATCAGCAGAAAGTATATTTCCCCGTGCTGGACACTCTCATCAATGAGCTGGAAAGGAGGTTCTCCGGAGAGTCCATGCAGCTTGCACGCGCGTGTGCCGCAGTTTTGACATGAAAATGGAATTGATACACTATTACAAAAATACACTCCTCAGGCACTAAAAGTTAACCCCCTTCTTGTTGCAGCCGAGATGAAGCTTGTCAAAGCCTCTGCTAACGCACCAATTTCAATTGAGCATCTTAAAAAAGCTGTAAAAAAAACAACCTACCCAAATCTCTATAAACTTTTACAGTTATCGCTCACTCTGCCGATTGGATCATCTACTGTACCTCTGAGAGAAGCTTCTCTGCGATGAGGAGGATAAGGAACTGGCTGCGGTTGACGATGGGAGCAGCCAGGTTTTCTTCTATTGCGATCCTTCACATCGAAAGCGACATTACGGCCAAGCTCTCACCTGAGACCCTTATCGACGCATATGCAGGACGCAAAAAAACGAAAATTACTGTTGCACTAGTCTGGACAATGTCTAGGTCTGTAAGTTTTATTTCTCTGCCAAATAACTGCTTAAGCTGGCGAAACTCAACACACTGCTTTCAATATGCTGTTCAATATGTTTCAAATGTGGTGAGTATTATTGTGTGACTGTTAATTTGACCTGCGTCTCAAAATGTTTTAAATGTTTCATGAAGTAGGCTAAAACAAAATGCAAAAAAAATTTTTTTTTTAAATCGTTCTCATTGCCACATTGCGTTTCAAAAGTGGAGAGTATTATTGTGTGACTGTTCATTTTTCCCGTGTCTCAAAATGTTTTAAAGGTTTCATGAAATACAACAAAATGTGAAATATATAAATAAATATGTGTTTATTTAGCATGTTTGTTTTGTCCATATGTGCTAGTGCTGAGTTCCCCAATTGATAGGCCATGCAGGTCCCAGCTGCTACAATGATTTTTGTTTTTGTTTTTGCCCCCCCTGGCTCGACTGTCAAACTCCGCCTATGGATGCACTCGACCATCAGTGAAATCAAACCACTTGTGTAGGTAAGCAAGCGCTCTTTGATAGAACATAAGAAAGTCCTGCTCTATAACAGCAACCTGTGCGGTGGGAAACTGTTGCAGAAGAGTGCTGGTCTCGAATCCAAAGAATCGATCCTTTTCCCTTTGCGCTAGTTTCAATTTGAGATTGGTCATCAACTCGAAAAGTTCACACACAGTTGTCTCGTCTCCCTCAACTTTAAGCACTGCGTCGGAAAAAATTTTGAGGCTATTTTGCAAAAACAACAAGTATGCCTGGAGTTCACAGGGCACATCTTCTCCATCCTCACAATTTGCGAGCAATTTCCAAAGTGCTGATGGACAGCGCTCTTCTCCAAGAGATAAAAAATACGTTGTGCAGACGTTTGACAGCAGGCCACAAGCTTAGCCACCGTGTCGGCACATTCTTGTAAAGAGCCATGTACTCCTCGTCCACAAACTCAAATACTTCCTTTAATTCTTGCACACGTTTAGTGAAGACGAAAAGTGGTTGCAAACTTTTGTGACTATGTTCTCAATGTCAATTCTCAGCTTATCGCCTGCATGCCTCCCACAGTTGTGCAGAATATGGGCCACGCAGTTGGCCTTGATAATTGATGCATTCTTGTCTGTCAGTTTTTTTATACACCGAGTTATGCACACCATAATTGACACTGGCGTTATCAGCCGAGTATGCAGAGATTCGTTCTAACCCCAGGTTTCTCTCCTCCAGCCTTGAAACGACCTGGTTGAAAATCGCATCAGAGTTTTCGTTGCAATCATCATAAAAGTCCAACAGTTTGTTCTACACTCCTAGGTCGGGTGTGTAATATCTTAATGCTAACGGGAATAACTTGGTTGTTCCATGGTTTGATGCATCAGACGCAATTGAGAAATGTGGAAGAGAATCCGGTCTATCTGCAATCATTGGCATATTTAACTGTTTCAAGCATGTTTCTAAAGATGCTGGTGCAAGCACACCTGTAACGATGGATGCACTCTTCGTTCTTCCACAAGCCAGCTTCTTTGCTATTTCTGAATCGGGGAAAATGACTGGGGCTAGTTTAGTAGTACAGTCGCCTGACCTATACGATAAATATATACACTGCAATCTCCTCTTTTATGGTCACCTGTAACTGGTTTTAACCATGTATATTTTTTCTTAAACACGTTTTAAGGCCCCCCCCCTTGTTTTCTTATTAACAATTTTTTTTATTGTAGAATTGTCATTTAAAAGACGATTAAATAAAATGCAGACAAAATTAAAATGCGGGACACTGCTTATGACTTGCGGGACGCGGGACAAAGCTTCAAATTACGGGACAGGTGGTCACCCTACCCTGTGGCGACGTCACTACACGTATTCTACCCGAGAACGGTTTGTAATCACGCCATGTCGTGGAAACATAACTGGAAGCATTCCTTACCGTTCTTAGAACTGTTCGGCTCGACGGTGGAAAAGCTGCTTTTGTTTCATATCAAAAGGAACCTCTTGTCTGTCGCCACGTTGTCAGTGTCCTCTGTACTCTGCAATGTTTTTCACTGCATGAGAAAACAGACGTGTGGTGGGAGAGCGTGAGAACAGTGTCAATTACATGAGTTTCACACTCAAAAATGCTCAGAATTAGATTACAGATGTTTTCACAGTTTTGTGTGCAGTATTGATCAGATGGTCAGTCAGTCAGACAATCTTTGCTGTGAAACTCCATTGTTTTAAACAACCAGCCTCATACTCACCATTTTAAGAAGTTTTGTGTTTCTGCAGAGATCAGCTTCCTCTTTGGTGCAAGGCAGTTGGCCACAGTTTCTGCTCTGACCACCTGCAGCCTTTTCACCCTGTCATTAATGACTTTCAGGAGATTGAGGAAGAGTTCCCATATGTTGTGAACGAACTGAGGGGAGCAGCTCAACAGCTTAAAAATCATCTAAGAAGTAAGTCTTGCATTAACAGACAGCAAGCCAACATTGAATAAATATTGATTTAGCATCTGAATCATCATTATGGTTGATATTGAAATTTCAATGCAAAATAAATGTTGAATCACCATTAATATATCGATGAAACCTGACGTTATTTTATGTTGATGGCAACAACATTGGAACAACATTGATCTAGGCTATAGTTATCTTTATGATTGATTAAGCATTGATATTTGGTTTACCGGGCGATTGCCAATGTGTTGAAAAGTCGTTGATTTAGAGTTGACCGGGAAACGACATGTGATTGAAAAGTCATCGACATATCGTTGACTGGGAAATATGATTGAAAATCCATCGATTTGTGGATGACCGGGAGATCAACGGATAGTAGACCAACGTACTGCTCTGGACAGCGCTCATTTCTGGACCCGGACCGATACGATCAGGTAAGCTTGCTTAATGTTCGATATTGTAACAAATCAAATACTGTTAGGCTACTCGTTAACATGGTTATTTACTCGTTAACATGACGCAGTGCTGCAGACATTGAAATAGATTTGATTAAAATGTCTCCACAATCTACTTTTGAAGAAATATCGTGTTACAGCGCGCACATTCAGTTCTGTCGCCTCCGTCCTAACACACTCTACGTAACGTACATTCACATCACACGTTAACGCAGCGGTACAGTTACACTCACAGAACACTGCACTTATTCGCAATCACAAACGTTTATTATTTGCTCGTGCTTTAAAGCTTTGCCGCTGGTTATACATTTCATTGGCCTTATCTGACATGCACTTTTTCTGAGAGCGTAGGCCTATGCTACTGAATTTGTTTCCAAGTGTGCAAATATGTGGGTGTTCTCTGTTTAACTAAAGGCAAATTTTTTTGCATTGTGCTTGTATTTTCTGTTTTAGACGCTCTTACGGCAGATGGGGACAGCCCCCGGCCGGCGCCAATTTACTAACGTTAGCTGTGCAAAAGTGGCTGTGCTGCGCAAGACCGAGCAGGAGGGACTGGACGACTGCAGCACAGCACCATTCAGACGTCAGAGGACCATGAACTGTAAATTGGCTAAAGAGGACAAATAATGAAATAAGGCTAATAAAATGAATTTGTTTTTACCTTAAATGTTGTGGTGTGGTCAGTGTTTTAGGCTAGGGCCTAGGCTTTAGGCAGCTTTCAAATGTTTCATCACTTTTTAACATCCTGGTTGTAGATAAAGCAGGATATTCATTAGGCCTATAGGCTATTTAATTTAGGGCATTATTTTCGTATGCCTAGCAATCATTTTCTATGGCTTAATAACGATTGAAATTCAATTGAAATCACGTTGATCCTTAGTTCAGTTGAAATTTTAACATTGTTTCAATATTTCTGATAATTGAAATACCATTGAAATTACGTTGATCTATGGACGGGATTTCAATGTTGTTTCAATATTAAAAAAGGGTGCAAAATTATGTAGAATCAACATCAGAGTTCGACGTTGATTCAATGACTTAACGTTGACAACGGAATGTTGATTTAACATAGTTTCAATGACTGTTTGTTATGATTTGCTTTGTACGGTCATCGGGAGGGGACATGTTCGGTTCACTTAGTTTTGTTGTGGCCATGACGCATTAACTTGTGGGAAAGGATATAATAAGTTGTGGCCACAAGTTTTGTCGCATAAATGCATCCTTATGTTGTGGCCTCCAGATCCTATGTTGAGGGAACGATATATTTTTTATATATTTTATATTTAAATAAAATGTATTATTATTATTTTAACTGATGTATGTATTTAACTGATGTATGATGTATACATGTTTTATCCTAGTTTTAACATAGTTAGTTTTTAATTCGTTTTAATGTACCTTCTTGTAAGGCGACCTTGAGTGCCCAGAAAGGCGCCAAATAAATAAAATGTATTATTATTATTATTTTATATCTCAAGTTAAATGCGCAAACAACCTGTGTGACCATAGCAACCTGGAATTATCAGAAATGGATAGGCCTATAATAATATTGATTTTGAATTAAGAATGACAAAATAAGGGCGGGATTAAGAAATTATTATATTAACCTATATTATAGCCTATTATATTGCACGTAATGTTGCCTTTTTAGACAACATTCGAATTAAGTTTATTATCAATAAATTATGAAATAATTGTAACATAAAATAATATGGGCCAAATTTTTTTTATCTATCCCATCTCACAGCCTCTTAAATCCATTCACTGATCATGTCTTTATTTATTTATTATTATGGTTGCACAGGTTGTTTACGCATTTAACTCATGGTCATGAGAAAAATTTTGTTCTCTCAACATAGGATCTCGAGGTCACGATATAAGGATGTCGTTAACTCGACAAAATTATTTTGTGGAGTTGAAATTAATATCTCGTGGCCCTGACATAACTAATGGCGCTTTTCCATTGCATGGTGCAGCTTGGTACGGTTCGCTTAATTAGTACCACGCCGGTTGAGGATCCAAGTGAGCCGTACCGATACTAAAGTGTGACGTGTAAAACACTGATGGGTCAGAGAGAATCGTCTCTACCAGCGTCATTGGATTTGCGACACCAGACACCATACCCTCTAGAAACTTCCCAATTCGCATACTATCCGTCCTAAATAGTATTCGAAAGTAGAATTAGTACGTCCCAAATCGTAGTACGGTATGTTGAAATAAGTGTTCCAAAGATACCTGGTCTACTATTTCCAGGCAGAATCCGAAGTGCAGATCGATGCACACTTTAACGGCTAATATTGCCCATAACCCATCGCGCGTTGGACGAGGATTCGGTTAGAACTACAAACACGAGTGAAAAGTGTTAAAAAAAACTACAGACATGGAGGCCGGCGTTATGTAGAGAGGTTTAGATAAAGGGGTTTGAGTGATTAATTATCAGTATCTAACCTGACGAAAATGTATTTATTCAATGTTGCCCACATTATTTTGCATCTGCAGCAGCTTTTGAACTTTTGTAAAGACACGTTTAGCCATTAACTTTTAAATGCATCATTATATTCAAATTCCAAACACATGAGGAGAGTCTCCGCATGAAAGACCCGCGACTGGCAGATGAACGTGCTACTACATTTCTCTCCGAAACGGTAGGAAATTAAATGAGATTGAATGGAGGATTTTAACTGTGACAAGATGATTGACAGGGCAGTTTACAGTGACAGGATGCATGCGACAGATCTGTCCGTTAAAGATGACGAAGTAGTATGTCTCAAAGCTTGCCTACTTTTTTGCTACACACTCAAAAGTATATACTTTTTCTTCACAAAAAGAGTGCATACTTTTAGGTCGTAGTATAAGTAGGCGAATTGGGACCCAGCCAACCTTCTTCGTCTTGCAGTGAAAAACATCCACATGTCGAGAATCGATATGCTCCATTGCTTCTTGTGTTTATTTGTGTCCAGTTTGCGATGATGTCACGCAACTATAACAATCAGTCTATAATCCCACCCACATTGAAGCGGTATTAAACTGCAGACTGGAAAAAGCAAGCCGTGCCAAAGTAAAGCTAGCCAAGTTGAACTACGCAGTGGAAAAGCAAAAGCACCATATGTGTCACAGTGTCTGGTTCATGTTCCCTTGTGTCCACTAGAGGTCCTCTTCCCCCACGGTGTCTGTCACATTAGGAACTGCATTCCCCACAATCCTTGTCTGCTCTCATCACTGTTCATTGCACCCAGCTGTTCCCCATCATGATCGTTAGTTTCTGTGTTTAAATACCCTGCCTGTTTAGTGTCTGTCACGGTGTCCTTGTTATATGTCACCACACTTGATGTCTGTGTTTGTCCAGGTCTGGTTTGTTCTCTTTCATAGGTTCACTCAACGCTGCGGATAGCGCAGTGGGATATTCTCTGAATGTGCCGATTGTCTGAAGCCTTATAGAATCACGCCAATTCATTGGCTGATGGCGTCCGCGCGACATGGCTCCACCCCGACGCACTCACGTCGCGTCATCACATTCGCACGCGCGCCATCTGCTCCTCAGATTTCTCTAACTTCAGAACGAAGCGATCACGTTTGCCCTTCGCTCGTGATTTTTCTGAAAGCTAAAGCTATTATAAAGGATTATTCTCGGCGGTTCTGCGACTGTTCAAGCGGAACTCTGTTTCTCCTTACGGTGAAGCTGCCATGGATTGCAGACGCTGTACTCCGCCATGTGCTCGTTACATCGCAAACGACGACCCACACAGTAAGTGCGTTAAATGTTTGGCTTTTTCACATGCGCGTGAGGCAGTTATAGGTTCGTCTAAATGCAAATTCTGTGAAAATTTGTTGCTCAAAACCCTCAAATCGCGGCTCGCGGTCTTTGAGAGAGAATCATTCGTCTCCCCCTGCCGCGCTCCCAAGGCCTCTCGAGGATCCGCGGCTTGGGGTTCGGATGTAGAGCTTGAGGACGTGGAGTTCGAGCAAACGAGCCCCGCTCTTTATCTCCCTCCCTCCCCTCGGCACGCACGAGGCATGCCAGTCGAATTTTCACATGATTATTTGCGCCCCAGCCCGGGAGCACGCGACGCGGTTTCTTTCGGGCTGGAGGATATACTTTTTACCGAGGCTTCCGACTCAGAGGATTTCGGGCCTACTCTCGCCGACGAGGTTATCCCGCCGAGCGGCCAGGAAGCGCGGCCTACGCGGAGCTCGTTGACGTGCTTTCGCGCGCTACGGAGAAGCTCACTATTGAGTCTCAATCTTCGAAACTCGACGAGAGGCTACTCAGTGGCCCTAATTCTAGGCCTCAACGGAGGAAGCTGCCATTTTTCAGTGATCTGCATCATGAGATCTCCAGATCCTGGAAGCAGCCTTTCTCTTCGCGCCTCACTAATGCGGCAGCTGCTGATTTCACCAACCTAGTAGGTTCTGTGGAACAGGGCTATTCCGGCGATTGAGGAGACTTTAGCCGACCATCTTGCTCCGTCGTCTGCGCCGTCCTGGAAGTCGCGCCCCCTACTCCCTTTTAAAGCATGTATGACTACTTCCTCTCTCATTGGGAAATCCTATATGGCGGCTGGGCAGGCAGGCATGACCCTGCACACTATGGCCATTCTCCAGGCCTACCAGGTGGACGTCCTGAAAGAGATGGACGAGGGCGACGGCGTGACCCCTGAAGCGGTCAAGGAGCTTCGTAAGGCTACTGATCTAGCCTTAAGAGCCACCAAGCATACCGCACATGCTTTAGGTCGCTCTATGGCTGGCTCCGTTGCGGTAGAGCGCAACTTGTGGCTTAATCTCACGGAAATACGTGACAAAGAGAAGGTTTTCCTCTTGGACGCCCTCATCTCTCCGACGGGTTTGTTTGGTGAGGCGGTCAACTAGAGTTGGGGTACTCGAATTCGGACTCGGACTCGAGTCCGGTCTCGAGTCCAATTTTGAATGAACTCGGACTTGTCACGCACTCGGATGAATTTGTACTCGGACTTGACACGGACTCGAGACATTTTAGACTCGGAAAAATGTCCGAGTCCAGTCGAGTCCGGGCACTGGATGACACAATATTATTCAAAAACGAAACGAAACGACGTTGTTTCAGCGTTGAGCATATTGTAGCCAATCACAGTTAAGTGCATAAACACAGTGGCAAATCAGAGGCGTTTTAGAGTCAGCATGCGAAGAATTCGCTCAAAATGTATGTTCAGAATCAGCACGAGCTTTATCCTTTTGCAAATCCCCTCATAAAAGACAAAGTCTCTCTAGACGCAATATAAGATATTCACTGTGCAGTGCGGACAACTTCAGTCAGTGTTTATGACGAGAGTTTTAGGGAGAGTGCAGAACGCGGTAAGTGATGGCTTAAAGGGAGCGCTATTGACAATCTAAATAGTTTTTTTTTTCACACTTCTAGAGGACCACTGGTTACTGTACGTTCACACTGTAAATTATAAAGAGTGATAACTGCATTTAAATGTGGGATTTAATCCACTTAATTTGTGTCGTTTGAGTCACGAAATTGCGATGATTTGACACATAGCAACATAAGAAACTTGATAACCATAGCAACATTTTGGCGTCTAATAATGTTGTAATTTTTTTTACATTTTCACTTTAGTCATAAGTTTACACCTTGCAGAATCTCCTAAATGTTATTTTTATAATTGTTTTAATAAGACGGATCATACACACATTGTTTCTATTTAGTAGCCTACTGCCCTGAAAAATCTTTTTCACACAACAGATGTTTAATAGCCTAAATAAAATACAAACACAAAATAAAGACAGATTACATATTACATATTAATATTGTGTCATTACCTGAATGATCCACAACTTTTTTTTTTTTTTTAATGGTTGTTCATGAGGAAAAATCCTCCAGCTCCTGCACATTCTTTGCTTTTCCAGCATCTTCTGCATATTTGACTCCTTACTAGCAGTGACTATGATTGTAAGATCCATATTTCCACACTGGTGACAACTGAGGGACTCATACACAACTATTACAAACCCTGCAAACATTTAGTGATGCACAAGAAGGAAGCATCCGTTAAGAGCCAAGGGTTGTAAACTTTTGAACTGGATCATTGGTGTAAATTGTTCTTATTTGTTTAAAAATGCATTCATTAATTTAGTCCAACCCTTCAGAGGATAAATAAGATATTAGCATGTAAAACAAAATAAGAAAAATGTAAACATCATCTTGCTCAAAAGTCTTGCCCCTGACTCTTATCGTGTTGCATTATTAAGCATTACCTTGCAGATTCTAAAATATGTACAATAGGTAATGTACAATAAACAAACTGTAAATACACATTGCAATCATTTTGTAAGGTTTAAAATATTAATTTAAGAGCTCAGTGTTGAGACCTTTCGCCGGAATTTGATTGACAGGTGATCTGACCAATTATAATGCAGATACACGCCATTTTTGTTCGACAGACAAACCAAACCAGTTAGTAGATTAAAGTCAGTGGACTTGAACTTGAAAAATGCTGTGTATTGATTTCTTTTTGCAGTTCTGATGTTCATTTATGTTTAGTTTGTGCTATAACTAGAAGAGATTATCAGTTCACGTGCTGCTTGAACTGAGGCCTACACATTAAAGCACCACAAAACAGTATTTATTGTTTGAATTTCATAAAATCATACAAAAATTGAAAGCTGAGACTTTATTTCATACCAAAAGTACCCTGCTCTGTCTTGTCTGTTGGCACATTGTCAGTGTCCTCTTTTCTCCGACCGAGAACATGTGGAGTGAGAGAGGAATGGCTTGTCGGACGTAGCAACAGTAACCAAGAGGGGCGGGTCTTTGTGAAAGGTCAATTTCAAATAATTTAAATCTTTGTGGACTCGGCCGGACTCGACTCGGACTCGGATGTTAAGGACTCGGACTCAAGTCCGACTCGGCCCTTTTTGGACTCGGACTTGGACTTGTACTCGGTTGTTAAGGACTTGGACTCGACTCGGACTCGACAAAGGTGGACTCGGACCCAACACTACGGTCAACACAGTGGTTGAGAAATTCCGCTCCTCCAAATCCCAGTCGGCCGCGTTCAGACAGTTCATGCCCAGGAGGGCTAGGGAACCTTCTGCTCCACCCCCGGTGCGACCCAGAGAACGTCCCTCTCATAGACCGGAGTTCTCTTCCAGAAGGAGCGAGCAGGGGCATCCCCCACCTACCACGGTTTGGGGAGCCCGCGGTCGCCCGTTTCCCCGTCAACGGCCTCACAAACGCCTCCAATTGAAGCGGTCCGACAAACCGACCGCTCCGGCGGCCCAGAGCCGTTCCTGACCTTCCGGTCAGAAAAAGGAGAGCTCCTCTACTTCCTCAGGGTTGGGTCAGACCGCGCAAGCGTTTCTGCCCACCTCCCAGCTCTCCTTTCCTTGCCCTGTCACCTTCGCCACTCAGAGTGTCTCGAAGTGCAGGCCATATTTCACCATATCGACTCAGTCCGGTGCGGGAGGAAGGAGACGCTTTCTGCTTTCTCCCCTCACCCCGCACACTCTCTATAACTGCCGGCCGCACCCTCGGAGGCACTTTCCTTTTTCCTCCGGAGCAGGCGGACCGGGTCACCATGACCCCAGCATCGATGCCTCCCATCACGTGCCAGGACGCCAAGGGCCTTCCTGCACAGTCAACCTCTTTACCCCAGGAACGTCAACACGGCACCCTCACTCAGGTATGTCGTCTGCATTACAACATTCCTCTTCCTCTATCTCATTTCCTTCCAGAATGGGAGCGCTTACCAGGGGTATCGTCTTGGGTTCTTCGCACAATTCGGTTCGGCTACACTCTTCAGTTTTGCCGCAATCCCCCCTGTTTCAACGGGGTCTTTCCAACTGTAGTAGACAGCGCCACTCAGGCTTCTGTACTTCAGCAGGAAATCTCTTCCCTCCTTCTCAAAGGAGCAATAGAGGAGATCCCTCCAGAGGAATCCGAGAGGGGCTTTTACAGCCGTTATTTCCTGGTCCCAAAGAAGGGCGGCGGTTTGCGTCCCATACTGGACCTCCGCCGACTGAACTTCGCCCTTTACAAAGGGAAATTCAAGATGTTGACACTGAAAGCGATCATATCTCAGATTCGACCAGGGGATTGGTTCGTGATGATAGACCTAAAGGATGCCTATTTTCACATCCAGGTTGTTCGGCGACACAGGTAGTTCCTCAGGTTCGCCGTTGGAGAAAGGGTGTTCCAGTACAGGGTCCTTCCCTTCGGCCTCTCTTTGGCCCCGAGGACATTCACGAAGTGCATGGATGCAGCTCTGGCCCCATTGCGGCTCCAGGGCATCCGTGTTCTAAATTACCTGGACGATTGGCTTATTTTAGCCCAGTCCAGGGAGCTAGTGGCCCGCCACAGAGACATCGTTCTGAGTCACATCCAGTCTCTCGGTTTGAGGTTGAACTCGGAGAAGAGTGTTCTTGCTCCGGCTCAAACTCAAAGTTTTCTTGGGGGTGAACATGGATTCCGTTCTCATGCAGGCCCGCTTGGCCCCTGCACGGATTTCCAGCCTGACGACATGCTTGGCTCGTTTTTCACTAGGCCATCATGTGTCTGTGGGCACCTGCCGCAGGATGCTGGGTCTTATGGCCGCGGCCTCCTCCGTACTACCGCTGGGCCTACTCCACATGAGACCCTTCATGTGGTGGGTAAAGCTCTCAGGGGTTCGACCCTCCGGGTTACGACGGATGCCTCTCTCACCGGCTGGGGAGCAGTTTTCGAGGGCAGACCAGCGTGTGGGGTCTGGACTGGAGAGGCTCTCTCTTGGCACATAAACTGCCTGGAGTTAAGAGCTGTTTTTCTGGCTCTGCATCAAGTCAGCTCCGGAGAGGATCCTGACTCTCAAGGTTTCTCTTTTGCTAGCGTTGTCCTCATTAAAGCGGATGGGAGACTTACAAGCCCTGTCTGTTAGCGAGTCTTGCTTGGACTTTGCCCCTGGCCTGGTCAAAGTTTCCTTGAGGCCCAGACCAGGGTATGTCCCCAAGGTTCTCTCCACAACTTTCCGCTCACAGGTAGTTAACCTTAACGCTTTCCACCCTCCTCCATTTTCTTCTGAGGAAGATAGGAAGCTTAACTTGCTCTGCCCAGTTCGTTCTCTCAAGATTTATGTAGACCGCTCAGGCGGTTGGAGGAAATCTAACCAGCTTTTGGTTTGCTTCGGTGCTAGCTGCCGTGGGCTTGCTGCATCAAAGCAGAGGATTTCTCACTGGGTTACAGAGGCTATCTCGTTGGCTTACGGGGTGCGTGGCTTACCTTCACCCCTTAGCATAAGAGCACATTCCACCAGAAGTGTGGCATCTTCTCAAGCTCTTTTTAGAGGAGCACTTTTGGAGGACATTTGTGTTGCGGCAGGCTGGTCCTCTCCGCACACTTTTGTAAGATTCTATAGTTTGGATCTTGACATGACCCCGGGTTCCCAGGTTCTTTCTGATTGAACTCATCTTGGTCGTTGTCTCTTTTGTTTACCAGTCATATAAAGCGTTCTAGCTTGGCGAGTTTGGTAGTCCGTTCCCACTGCGCTATCCGCAGCGTTGAGTGAACCTATGAAAGAGAACGTCTCTGGTTACTTACGTAACCTATGTTCTCTGAATAGGGAACGAGGCGCTGCGTTAGCGGCCAAGCTCCTCGCGCTGCTGACAGTTTCTTTTCGGCAGAGAAATCTGAGGAGCAGATGGCGAGCGCGCGAATGTGATGACGCGACGTGAGTGCGTCGGAGCGGAGCCATGTCGCGCGGACGCCATCAGCCAATGAATTGGCGTGATTCTATAAGGCTTCAGACAATCGGCACATTCAGAGAATATCCCACTGCGCTATCCGCAGCGTCTCGTTCCCTATTCAGAGAACATAGGTTACGTAAGTAACCAGAGGCGTTTCTTGTACCTTGGATTGCCTTGTTGGATTTTTGATCTTTGCCTGGACTGTTGTGAGTATGGATTAACCTAATAAATAACTGCACTTGGATCTGACTTCCCGGTGTGTGTATCGTGACAATATGTGAACCTAACATGTCCCCTCCCGGTCACCGTAGCTTTGATGTACGTGATAGAATCTTGACTTCTATAATGTTACATATTTCCTAGTGCAATAGAGTGAAATTTATTTCATAGAGAAAAAGTAGGATGTGACGAAATCACGAAGACTAATAACACGCACTGATGAATCTTTCACAAGAAGATCAGGCATACAGATTACTGAAGCAAATCTAGAACATTTTGATGTCATAATGATTTTAAGACTTGTTTGTTTATTAAAGGTAATGAGCTGTGTCTCTAAGTTACAGCAACAACAAGCAGTGTGTGAGAAGACAGACCAGCACTCAGTAGCTGTGTCCCAATGTGAAGGCTGCATGCTCCGAAGGCCGTATTTGAAGGCCGATTGGCCGTATTTGAAGGCCGATTGCGTCACAGCGCCGCGACGAAACGTCACAGCGGCGCGACGAAGGATGTCCCAATTCAAAGGCTGCACACCTGGAGGTCGCATTTGTAGGCCGATTGCGTCACCTCGGCGCGATGAAGGCCACGAAGGCTAGCCTACTCAAAGGACGCATAGGCTGCATAATTTGAAGTCTGCGGCCTTCGAGTGATGGAGCCTTCACATTGGGACACAGCTAGTGTTTTTGTTTATCATTTAATATTTGTCGAATACATTTATTTTATTGTTTCATAATTTATTTATTTTTTAATAATATTTAAACTGTGTTTATAGTTTTAGATATTGATGGTGCTGTATTTATATAATTTTAAACTTATGTTTTTAACATAAACTTTTAATTTAGCTTGACAAAATAAATAAATTCAATACAAGTACTGTATATGGATAAAGTTACATCCTCTCATTTGTTCTGTACCTGTATTTTCTGTATCATTAAACGACATTTACTGTGTGCTTTTGGGATCTCTTATTATATTCAAGTAAATTCACCTTTTAACAATATAGATTGTATCAAAGCAGCTTTACAGTGATAAAAGGAAATTAAGTAACAGAGATTGTTTTGGCTTTACATCAGCTTTAGAATAAAGTTATTGTCTAGCTAAAGTTAGTTTTGATTAATTCACTTCTGTCGCAGCGATCATTAGTTAGGGGCCGCTAACACGACACCGTTCTAACAGAAAACCTGTAGCACCATCGCCAGATGTTGATAGATAAAGCATACATGTTTCTATTTTGTTGACTTATTGCATGGCTAAGAGGTTTCTTGACATTTTGCTAAAACTTAGACAAAACACAGACTTTGTGATTTAATGCATTCCAAAGTGCCTTCTCCCTTTTTGTCAGAGACATTAAGTGCGTGCTGAAAGCTTTTAGTTGATTCGCTGAAAGATAAGGTGAGATACCCCGGAGTTTTAATTTAATTTATCGTCAGGTGAAGACGCACACACCGCGTCTGGGTTCTTTCTCAGGGACTCCCCGTAGTGAAAGTTCCCTTCATGTATTGTTATAAGCCGCACGCACACACACACAGACATATGTTTACACCCCTGTAGGTCAACAGGCCAACTGCGCGCCCCTTCGTCCCACACGCACACACACGCGGTGGGGGGTGAAGAACAGAAACACACGCACAGAATTCTAAAAGTGAGAAAAACGTTGTTTTGTGAGAATGCAACATTCTGTTTGAAACGGCGATTAACAAGCATGCAGAATCTGACGTAGAATGCGCGTTCACCGGATTAAAACAACCAGTAGAAACGCTTAATACCTAAAATTCAATATAGTTCTCTTTAGCCTGGTCTAAAGTCTAGCAAATTTGGTATGATTGTGAACCAGAAAATTAGACTAATCCGAATCTGTTTTGAGAAACACCCTATTATGCATTATTAAACATTTACCGATGTGTAGAATAATGTCAGAATAAACTCTGGCCTCTTCCCACGCGCTGAATAGGCGTGCCATACAGACAAAGGGATTCTTGGCGCCTCAGAATCCCCACTCGTGATTGGCTCCCAGACTCAGAATGGGCGTGCTCCGGTTTCATTCATATTTTGGAGACGAGCCAAGAAGCTCAGTTCATTCTCTTCTTCATCTTCTGCGCTGAAATTCCAGCATTCCCACTCTAGTCTCGAGTTCTAGTCTAAACGGCTAGTCTCTCTAACTCATAGCTTTAACTTTGCTTCAAGAGAGCCTTGCTCTCCGTTTACTTTCCGTTTCTAAGACTAAGTCTTTATTTTTATACAAGTTTAAAGCTACTTCCTTGATCCAGCGTTTTAACGAGCGAAAGCTTAGCGTCTCCACTCTGCGTAAAACCAACCACGTGACGCAACCCGGAAACCCGCGAGGCTCCAAAAGAAACAGCGCTAGCACCAGACGACTTTTCAACGACAAACACAGTAGGCTAATTCCAAATCTGGTCTTTGAAACAAAGCTAGTGAAGATTGTCTGAGGATCCTCCGGTCTCTTGATTATTGAAAGTATTCCTTAAACTGTGTACTCTCTCTCTCTCTCATCTCTCTCATACCTCACTCTCTCTCTCTCTCTCTCTCTCTCTCTCTCTCTCTCTCTCTCTCTCTCCATCTCTTGGTTAATATCGTGTTACTATATATACACGCTACGTAATCGTTTTATAATCATTTGTTTGTTTATGCATATTGTTAAGATTGATCGTATACGTACTTTAATGTGTCTTTATTAAACTTCATTTAATCTTTGCCTGAGTTCATGTGTATTGAATCCATAATCTGAAGTCAAATGAAGATTAGATTTTTCTATGCTACCTTTTAAAAACGCTCTACCACACTTTTAAACATTGCATAGTTTAAATATTCCCTATCTAATCTCTTGGAGGGCAAGTTATCTCCATTAATGGCCATATGGATGTAATTTTGCTTGCCAAGAGCTAGACGGATCGAAGTGTTGAGGTAAATATTATATGTATACGCATTAGTGCTTAAAAGTTGTATTTCCAAGTACGACTGATTAAGATCATTCCTTTTCTCTGTATGTATATTGTCCGGAGTAATCCTGATACATATTCATATGGTCAAAACGGTATAAGCCCATATTTGGGAACCATTTTAGAGCGTATGCAAATAATATTCATCAAAACCATGATTATTTAATTTCCCATTTGAGTGCTAATTTCCCCAATTTATACTCAAAGTCAGTATTGCTACAAACCCTTAATGCGATCCGGACACTCATTTGCACAAAACAGTGCCTGGTGGCTCGAGAACGCAAACCATGAATTAGTTTCCAAGGGACAAGCCTTGAAAAATGTATAATACAGAATTTTGTATCGCTTCCGTTCCGCGTAGCCACGTAAGCCGGAATTATCCTGACAATGTTTTATCTGTACAGAGATAAAGGGAAGGGAGGGAGGCCTTCACAGGGGAGAGACTTGACACTTCAGGACTGCGTTGTCGTCGTGTCTAGGCGAAGGTCCTTCATCAGTTCTGGAAACGGCCTGGATCCGGCAGACTGCGGTGAACCTCGGGATAAACAGAGAGTCTAATATTAGCGTAGACGCCATCTTTCTTATGATGTAACAAGTACATCAGGATTTATGGGAATTCCGGCTGACCTAATCTATGCAGCCTAACATTGAATTATAGAAGTCTATAATGTGTTATGTGTATGCTAGGCTGAAGAGATGTGTTTTTAGTCTAGATTTGAACTGACAGAGTGTGTCTGCTTCTCGGACAATGGTAGGAAGACTGTTCCAAAGTTTTGGTGCTAAATAGGAAAAGGATCTACCGCCAGCAGTCGATTTTGATATTCTAGGTATTATTAACTGGACGGAATTTAGAGATCGCAGTAGACGTGAAGGACTATAATGCGTTAAGAGCTCGCTCAAGTACTGCAGAGCTAAACCATTTAGTGCTTTGTAAGTGATCAGCAATATTTTAAAATGTATACAATATTTAATAGGCAGGCAATGCAGTGTTGACAGAACCCGGGCTAATATGGTCATACTTCCTGGACCTGGTTCACACAGTCCTTTGGATACAAAGATGTCCGGTGAGAGATGATGATGGAATATTTAACCACACCAATTTGGTGTGACAAGCCGAATTACTTTTTGGCCATGAACCGTTTCACAAACAGGAAAAGGAATGTGAAGTGGCTGTTATGTGCAATTTAGGGATGGCTTTATCTGAAAGAGATAGAGCCACAATATTAGACCGGTAAGAAGAATAAAAAATGACATAATTCAAATAATGGTGATCAGAAATTTAGAAGAACAAAGTGAACGCACCACCTGATTTTGGCAACGATTTTGCTGTCTGAGGAAAAACAATCTCGAAGTGTCCTTTTGCTCAGTCTTTCTGGAATAATGTTAATGCCTTGATTGTCCAAAAAGTGTTTTGTGAATTTTCCTTATCTTATAGACACATTCTTTTTCGGTTTTACATTAATGACAATAATCTAATCAAAGTAGGTTTTTGTATTAACCTCCTTTTATTTATTGGAAAGTTTTATATCCATAAATGTAAATATACAAAAAGTAAACCCCGCTTTGCCATCTTCAAACAAGAATTGAAATTGTACTTAAATGCAATTTCAACCTCTGCAAATAAAAAAGCTATAAAACGTCTAGAATTTGTACCATGTTTAATATTCTTTCATAATATGCTTTTCTTTTTTTGTGAACCCACTTTTCTTTTCTTTGGCAAATGATTTTCAATAGATAAATATTCTTAATAATAAAGGCTTCTTTATATTTTTCTTGTTAACTTTTGAACTATACTTGTTTTTTGTATGAAAGTCTGTTTTGTATCTTAAGTTTGTTAAAAAAAAATCTGGATGGCTCTGAACTCACCCTTTAGTTGTTAGCTGATCAAAGTGATTGCAATCACAGCATTCTGATTGGTTGTGATGTTGGAAGCAGCTTTGGATTGGCTGTGTTCTCTCGGTGCGCTTTCTGATTGGAATGTTTCCGTCAGGATTGCGGCTCATATGATAAACCCGCTTCAGAACCGAATTCTATTCTCAGGATATTTTTATACCCCATTTATAATCGCTTAAATATTGATTGCAAAAATGGAAACCGACCCAAATAATCTGTAAAAGTGTTTAAATGTGCCTTATCCATCACATTCCAAGGCTGTTATTAGTTCATCATTACCATCATCAGTAACAAGATTAATATTCTTTATTTACATGTATCAGTTCAGAAGGTGCTATATACATCATCATTATTATTATTATTAAGTAAGTAAACAGAGAATAGATATTGTAATAAGCAAAAAGGGGAAAACACATTCTGTTCATTTATTCTACTTCTTTCCAAGTACTTCCAGTTTTCTTTGATGGAGGAAGCAGTTGGATAAAGATTGTAAGCGCATTGGCAAACTAAAAACAGAAACTCTTTGTGAGGCAACCAATGTCTTAAGTAAAAGCGCAAAACAAAACAATTTCAGATTTCATCAGTCAAGCATGTAGATTATCGCTATTTCAACACGAGTCAGCTGAGAAGTAATGCATTTCAAAAGGTGCATATGACAACATCATAATAATAAATAAAATATATTTATTTTCTCAAATAGAGTTTCAGTATTTGGCACAAAAGACAGTGTTTGGCAATGATGCAGTATTACAGGCACTACAGTAAAATAAAGCACTTTGGAATTTATTCTGTTAACTAAACCAAAATGTCCACAGAAGATTAAAAACAAATTCACTCAGAATTCCTTTGTTTTACTTTTGTGAAATTGAGGGACTGAAGAGATGAGATTAGCAGAATCTACTGGCACTTTGCAACCCCTTTTTGAGAAATAAAGTATGAACTTTAACCATAATTTACAGTATAGATGTGGATATTTGATCTAAACATTCCAAATCAAATCCCATGATTAAAGTAAGTGGCAGTAAAGCGAACCAGTCCAGAAATGATAATAAAAAAAAAAGACAACCAACACCTGGTGAATGTCAAAACAAATATACAACATAAATCAAACACTAATCTAAATATGAATATGATAACATCTAAATAATTATTCTATTTGTCTGACACATCTACAAGACTAGAGATAACATAGTAACACATTTAAAAGTGTTCTACAAATTTGAAGGACGTGGGATTCACCATCCGTCCACTAGAGGGGGACAACCAGAACAAGTTATTAAAGGAACGGTTTACCAATAAATGACAATTGTCACAATTTATTCACACTCATCGTTTTAAGTTCATATAATATTTTTCTTATTTCTCTTATTTGATTGTTTTTTAAAGTTAAATGGGTTTCAGATGACGGGGTGAGATAATATTGACAATCATTTTAAGTATATTTTTAAAATGTATTTATATAATTTTGTGAGGTGAGGTTTTCATTTCGAAATCAACACATACCTCATTTTCTAACAACTGTTTTAACAGTAAATGTGCAATAACAGTGAAACACACACAGTGAGAGAAATCAAGCCCTTGATGCACATCTAGTCTGATGTATTAAGGGTTCTGAGTGAAGGATTTGGTGTAAAGTGCTCTCAAAACGTGGAGACTGGTAACCAGCCGAAAGCTTGATAATGTAGGTGGCTTTAGTCCATTCTGAGAAAAGCTAAGTGAGGATGGCGACCCCTGGTTTAATGCAGGGCAGGCTCTCTTCTCCTCTACACCCACTGAATTAAACTGGAATGTATACTACTATTACTGATGAGAAAGATCAGAGAGCCATTGCTGCATCTGGAAGCAGAGGCCCACAGGGAGGATCATTACATTAGCAGGCACACTTGCTGTGGTCTGTGTCCCGCGGCTCTGCCAGGTCGCTGGTGCTGTGACCGTTGGTGCGAACCGTTCCGTCAGGTATCCAGGATTTGTCCACACATCTCTCCATGCGCTTCATGATCAAATCCAGCAGAACCTCAACAGCATGGCTCACGTTTTCACCGTTCGCAGCGCTTGTCTCAAAGTACGGGACACTGCAAGAAGAAATGGGAAAATGAAATGGATTCCAACGGAGTTTGGAACTAGGATGTTGCTAAGCTACTGATATAGTTCTCAAAGCATAAAAATAGATAATGGATAAAACAGTCATTTTTCAGTAGTTGCTTTCATTGATATATATAGTTCATTCAATGGGCTACACATACGATACTATAAAAATAACTAACTATGACTATATTAGCATCCACATGATAACTTAATTTATTATAAGCACATACTAGTTTTATAGTTTGCCACTTTAAATGCTTGGGGTTTTTAAGGCAGGGTGGATTCTTATTGGCTGTCAATGTTATTATCGGTCATAAACAGAAATGATATTGCTGAAATCACTTTCAGAACCATGTTTTCCAATGTGCCATCATCGTTATAGTTGTGGACTCTAACTATAATGATAAAGATATAGTTTAAAAAAAAAAAATCTAAATGTACAAGAATAGCAATTGTCCTTGGTGAAGGTCTATAACGGAATAGACTTAGATAGTTTTGTTTTAAATGCATTGTAGGATTGTGGATTTTTCTTTTTCCAAACATTATTAGTATTATTATTAGATGGGCATCCACTCTGAGCTACTAGTTAAAAATAATATTAATATAAACATGATAGAATACATTTTATATATTGTTTTAAATATTATCGTATAACACAATTTTTTTTAAATGCTTTTGATAGAAGTCTCTTTTGCTTACCCGGCTGCATTTATTTGATCAAAAATACAATGAAAACAGTAATATTGTGAAATGTTCTTATAATTTAAAATAACTTCTTTTAGAAAACATTTTCTATAGGAATATATTTAAAAATTAATTTAATGGTCCCAGCTTAATGTGAACTGGAGGCTTAAAAGATATAATTATTTGGATATGATATAAAGTTGACTAGCTGAGGAGATGACTGTAGCCAAACCCATTAATACACAGTACTTCCGAAATTCCAGCACAGTGCTACAACAACCATAACAAAATGACCCTCACAATCGATAATGCTTTAAAATAAACTCTGTTAGAGAGCTACATATGACAATTTATCTGTTCAATAAAATACTTTACTCGCCTGTACAACATTTCAAATCCCTCAGTTCTCGCATACCTGAAAACGCATTCTTGTTTTATTACGAGCTCTGTCGCGTTCTCTTTTTGCCAGCAGACAGCAGACCACTGTAAACCATGTAAACCTTTCTCACCCATTGGGACAACTAACCTATGTCACTCCCACAACATAAACACAAAGTAGCTGGAGCAATTATGGATTTCTCTAATTATGGATATGACGGGACACGCATAGGCGAGTGACCCTAGTATGCAATTTCCCGCGAAAACCATCCGTCTGGTCTAAAAAATAAGCGCTTATAATAGGCTTAACAGAGTGAATCAGGGTAAGACAAAACATGTTTTGGGAGAAGGATTAATTATGTATTGCCTCATTTATTCAAAGGGACACTATGTAACTTTTTTTGTTCAAAAAAATTATAAGTATAGGATTTTAGGGCGAACCAAACACAAATGAATCTTCCAGGTGATTCGTTCAAACATAATTCCACACAGAACTCAACACTCCAGACCTCAAATCACTAATCCAGAACCATAAAACCCAGGCTCCAGCCAGTCTACCATAGCCAACGAAAACCCCAGTAAGAACTTTATAGCCATGCAAGCTTCAAAGAGATGAGCCCAACTAAAGGAAGAACGTTGTCAAGTTAGATAGTTTGGGAAAGACTGATTGGTTCAGAGATGGCACGGCTCGGGACCCACCAAGAGAACGGCAGAGGTTGTTTGATCCCAAGACAAAGGATTTAAAACAGACCTAATTTTTCTTGAGGACCTTTGAACGACCCCAGGGTTGAGATCTCTCAAAACCACAGAGACTGAGACTACATATAAAAATACATAAAATCATCCCAAAACAATTCTTGACAAACTTGTAATCAAACATCATTCAACCGCATAATTATATATTGGGCCTACAACCTCTATTTGTGTGTCTATTATGCTTAGATCACATATAAGTCATGTAATTGTTATAACTATTAGATGTTTGAATGAAAGTGTGTCTTGTTTCCTATCAGTACGATCATATGTTCTTAAAGGAGAACTCCAGCGCAAAATTAACCTTTGGTCTAATTACACATTGTTACCTAGTCAACCGTTATCTGAGATTTGTTTTCATGAGTATAGAATGTAAATAGTTTTATCTCTAAAAACAGTTTAGCCTATAACGCTAGTATAACGCTAGTATATTGGGCATAGAGTAATGACAAATAAAAATCGCTTGTTAATACCACTAACAAGGCTCAAAATAGCCCCACACTAACACGGTAGCATAATGAGGGTCCCTACCTTCAAACCGAAGCATTGAGAACTTTGACAGTGTCCAGACAGTTTAATAAGAAGATATTTTATACATACAGTCAACTTCACATATACAAGCAGAAGCCATCTTTGAAAAACAGACTCGATCAGTCGATCAACGAAACGCCGATCTAAATGCGCTGAACTGTGTAGAATCTCATATGGTCAAGCGCATTTAGATCGGCGTTTCATTGATCGACTGATCGAGTCTGTTTTTCGAGTCTGGACACTGTCAAAGTTCTCAATGCTTCGGTTTGAAGGTAGGGACCCTCATTATGCTACCGTGTTAGTGTGGGGCTATTTTGAGCCTTGTTAGTGGTATTAACAAGCGATTTTTATTTGTCATTACTCTATGCCCAATATACTAGCGTTATACTAGCGTTATAGGCTAAACTGTTTTTAGAGATAAAACTATTTACATTCGATAATCATGAAAACAAATCTCAGATAACGGTTGACTAGGTAACAATGTGTAATTAGACCAAAGGTTCATTTTGCGCCGGAGTTCTCCTTTAATTCAGAAGATGGCTTGATTGAAATCTGTGTAAAATGTTTCGTGTTCTTAGGAATCATGTCTAAATTGTACCCTCTGTACTCTGCTCGAGAGTAATGAGATCACAGATAACGCATGATTTACGATGAGTGGTGAAGAAAATGCCACCTCTCAAATAAAGACAGCGTTTAATTGGTCAGAACTCATCCAGGAGGCTGGACAAACATTTGAGTTTAAAATCTTAGGACCCCAACAAAGGTTCGGAGAAGAAGACCGTTTTTAGAAGAAGAGTAGATTTACAGGGATGGAGTAACCATATAGACGAGCAGACGAAAGAACCCAAATAAAGATCAGAAGAACATGGGTTACAGCTTCAGTCAAGCCATCTAACTACTCGTCTCATTTTTTTTTTTTCATTGAGAGTCTCGGTTCTAAGTTAAGTTTTCACTTCCAACTTCAAAGACTTTCCATCCATCTGCCAACACACCACGTGATTGGCCGGCCAAGACATCTATCCAGGCACGAGACCGCCAGCCAATCAACGAACCGGGAAACCCCCTTTTACACCGACAAAAGGAATTCCCAAAGGAACGCAAAGACAAGCAAGTAGCCTCCAGACTCTTAACTGAACTGGTGCATTGATATACATTTAATAACCCGTCTAAGAAACGATAGAAGGGTTCAATTGATTGATGGTTCCTTCAGGTCATGTCTAAGTGCATATAGAAAATTGGGATTTCATTATCTCACTCTTAAAACTCATTATTTTCTCACTCTCTTTCTTTCTGCAACTCGTCTGAATGCGTGTGTGATTGTGTTAGATAAATTCTTGCTTTTATTTTAAAGATAATTGTTCTTGTCTTATGTGCTTACGAATTGAATGTCTTAAACTGCTGATCTAAGTTACCTTGCTAATAAGTGTTTTCACTCTAGTTTGGATATTTATATCCGCAGCAGAGCTGATAACTACGGCCCGTTCAAATGAACGCTGGACGAGTCATTTGCTCGGCCGTATAAATAATTATTTTAAGATTCCCTATAAATTAATTCATAATTCCTTTTGAGCTAAATTGACCTGACTGACCCCTTACAAACATATTATATTATAATACGTTACCCTTAACGTATTATAATATACGTTAAGGGTCTTTAGAATAAAGCCCTATTCGGATGGTAATTGTTTCTCATGGGGTTGTAAGGTATTTTCAACATTTACAGGGGATAGTGGGTGATTTTATTGCCGTTCGAATCCAGAATGTCAGTGTTTTTCTCCCACCACCCGCGTAAAAATCCCCGGCCAAATGACCTTCTGTTTACCTACTGACACCAAGGTCGTGTGCTGATTTAATTGTGGTCCGAATCCATATCTCTGAGTTTACAAGAAAAGATCACTTAAAAATTCACTGTTTAAATCCTTTTTGATCACTCCCGAGCACCGTACGTACGTACACTTCTATTACTGAAATGCTGGAAAATATTTACAAGAACAATACTTCATCACAGCTCCACCTCAGCGAACAAAAAGGAGAAAGAGAAAAAAGCATGTAAACATTTGAAATGGGCCGTTATTGTGGCAGCAATATAGTATACAATTTTAAAATATGTAGGCTAATATACACAATTAAAAATACAAATCAAGCAGCTTTATTGTTACCTCAAGTAAATAAGAGGCTGCATTAACTTGTTTCCGCTAATTTCCATATTTTTTTTAAATTATATCCTTTTGGGATAAAATGCAAGTATATAAGAACCATAAGAATTAGATTTAAATAATAAACAGAACATTATTTTCCTATTATGAAATTAAATATGGATTTATTTGTATTATTCCAAGCATATGACATTTATTTACAGTAGACAATCATACGACTGACCACATGAGCAGCGTGTTTGCGTCAGCATTATTGACATTAACAAATTTACACTCATGATATAACCACTATAGCCTGTCGCAATTAACACTGTGAGACATTATAACTCAGTAAATATCTAAATGTGCAGTGTAGACAAGCACAGGATTTTTATACATGGTATATTGCAGTAGTAGTACACCGCACTGCCTGCAGGATGGAAGAAATGTGTTGTGCAAATTGCATTCACACAAATTTTTAGGCCATGTTTTCACCACTATCATTATTTCTTTAGTGAATCGGCTACTAAAACAAAAAGTATGTATAAAAAAGCAGCACAATAAGTGGGCATAATTCATTCTTATGAAAATGATTTCATCTTCTTGTCTTCATTATCATCTAGCAAATGCCTATAACCCCAACTCTAAAAAGGTAAAAGCTGTCCATTAAGAGTTGATGATTTAAATTCTTGCATTATTCATCTAAATAGTAGATTAACTGCCGCAATAATAGTAAGATTAGACCGTAATCAAAATAGTTATTAGCCTTACCGTAAACCCAAAGGAAAAAACAGGATGGACACTTTTTTGAATAGATACGTTTTTTTGACATAACAGCCTCAATGAAGTCAATACATCCAAATATGCCAGAAGAACGACAAGTTTAACAAGTGACTCTTAAGGATTAAATGTAACTTTATATAAAAATTGTACTGAACATAATTAAGAGCTTAGATTTCCCAGATACCTCAAATCTGTTCTTGAGAACAAAACATTCTTAGATGCCATAGAAGACTTCTGAAGTTATACCAAGCATTACTATTACCGAGCATGCAAGTGCTTTTCTAAACAGAAGACTACTCACACTAACACAGTAAATATTAGCTTTTCGGTATACCGCCATCTTAAAGTGACACATTTATCGAGAGCTGCCCTCATCTTAGGCAAACACGGTACAGACACGGCCCTGAAAACAAACATCCTTAGAGTCGCCCGCACCCTGTGAACACGTATGAAGACCTACGTTGAGATACGACTCGCACACACCAGCAAATCATTTCCCATGTCACGTTACCGCACGCCTGGGAATTCTCCTTCATCAGGCAAACCCGTACAACTTCCCTAGCATTTCATGTCATTTTATCACCACTCAAATTAGTATGTGATGACCTTGTAACTAACTTGCCAGGAGCCCCCAGCTTCATAACTTGATCCGGCACCACTGAATCTGAATACTACGAAACCTAAATACTCTCAATCAACAGATCATTCCACAGGCGAGTAGTAAAGCATTCTGTCCTAAAGTCTATAATAAAAAAACGATTGCTTTTCGAAGCAGACGAGGTCATGTGTGACATCACGTTCAGACACAGATACAGGGCAAGTTTCTTCAGGTCTGATGGATCAGATGAATGTGGCATCTCACCCATATTTTTCCGCCAGTTCTCGTGCATTGTCCGCTTTCACTGCGCGCTGGTCCCCCAGGTCGGATTTGTTTCCACACAAGACAATGTCGGGATTCTCGCAGTACGCATGCGTCTGCAGCTGACCTGCACAAGACATCACAGAAGTTCATTAGTCATTATTATTTGAACAATTATTTATAATCATAATAATAACTAGCAGCTTAGAGTGGTTACCCATCTAATAATAATAATAATTATTATTATTATTATTGCCAATCACTACAAGCTGCTAGTTAAAAATACTTTTTACAAAATTGTACACAAAAATATTTATACAAATATTTAAACAATTTGTTATTTTTATTATTATAAGAAAATATGCAACCACTCTAAGCTGCTAGTTAATACAGTTCATCAAATTCTATTAAATTGTTATTTTAAATACCATTTATTATTCTTACAATTAGATTATAAGCTGCTACAATTCTTACAACCATTCTAAGCTGCTGGATAAAAATAAAATTTTTGGGAGGATAATTTGTAAATTTGATGCAAATAATTAGTTAAATAACCAATATATGAAGAAAATAAGATTAAAACAAAATAAGGTCTACGGTGTGTATATGTATGAGTCTCATGTGTTCGTTTCAGTGAGTCTGGACTCGGTATGAAGGACTTACTCATCCAGTTCCGCACATTAAGGAAGCTCTGCTCGCTCGTGAGGTCAAAGAGCAACAGGAAACCCATGGCATCCCTGAAGAAAGCTGTGGTCAAACTCCGAAATCTGCAAGAGTGTTGAGAGTAGACGGGTCACACAACAGTGAAAAACCGACCATAACGTTAAATAAAACCTCTTTGACAATTTCTTGCATTGAGTGTGTGCATGTTAGCACAAGTACATATCTGCATCTCACCTCTCCTGTCCGGCTGTATCCCACAGCTGAATGTGGATCCTCTGACCTCTCCCGGCTGTGCCATCAGGACCGTTGGATTTGTACACCTTATTTAGAGATCAGTAAGAGACTATATTACTGCATAATGCTTAAATATCGGCTATATTGCCACTTCGACAAATAAACTATATTCTCTGCAGAAAATGTGAGGTTTGCCTGATGCAAAATGTGCTACCACATTGCTACAGTTGTTGTGGTGGTTGCCAGGGTGTTACTATGTGGTTGCCGTGTGTTTTGTTTTTAGTACACTGGTATGCAGTTCCAGGAAACTTGAATTTACTTTTGACTTAGTCAAACACAACCACGAAATGCACACTTGATGATTCATTGCTGGAAGTGTCTCATTAGTAGTATGACTCTTGATCGTGTGGCCCTAAACGATTAGCATTTGTTTGATGTCTCAAGTTCTCAAGTGTTTGTTCTTAAGGAGGGATCCCATCCCTGCCTATTATGCCGTTTGAAGGTGGGATCTTTCTCCTAAAACACACGCACAATCTGCTCAACTGAATTCACATTTCCGTATCTATACCAGCCATCCCGATTCAGTTTTCTCAAAGCAAATGTTCAGTCAGTTCTTTTCACAATGGGATGGTTGAGTCTGCATGTAAAAATCCCATAAATTTTTTCAAAGAGAAACTGATTTTTCACAATAACTTATAAACCATTAAAGACAGACCTACTGTAAGCTATGAGGTTGTTAAAGGGATAGTTCACCCACAATTGAAAACTTTGTCATCATGTTTTTATACCATTGATTAAAGGGATAGTTCACCAAAAAAGGAACATTTTGTCATTACTTGTTACTTGTTTTTTTCTTCTTCTGCTGAACACAAAAGAAGATATTTTGAAGTAGCGAAGAATGTTGGTAACCAGACAGTTGACAGACAGTAGCCATTGACTTCCATTGTAGGAAAAAAATACTATGGAAGTCAATGGCTACCGTCAACTGTCTGGTTACCAACATTCCTCAAAATATCTTATTTTGTGTTCAGCAGAAGAAGAAAAAAACAAGTAATAAGTAATGACAAAATGTTCCTTTTTTGGTGAACTATCCCTTTAATCAATGGTATATGCTTTTGTTGAAGCTTTTCAAAATAATATTTTGAATAAATAAAATTAAATAAATATATATATATTTATACCATGGTCTGTCTGAATACTCGATTCTGATTGGCTGGCAGGTGTGTAATAAAACCGTTTAATGCACAGGTAGTTCCAAGTCAGTTCAATCACCGTTGAAGCACACACATACGTCATTCGCACATAAAGTGGAGATCGCGCTGCGCACATAAACTCATCAACGACTTTTATTAATAAAATAGTTTTGCTACACTAAATCGCTACATTATCTTAGCAACAAGGGGTTACAACGCTATACTGAAGTAATTAAACTCACAGCATCCGCATCGTTGTTAAAGGAACACGGCGACTTTTTGGGACTTTAGCTTATTATTTCACAGTATCCCCCAGAGTTAGCTAAGTCCATACCATACATACCCTTTTCATCTCCGTGCGTGCCGTAACTCTGTCTGACGCACCCACCGCTAGCCTAGCTTAGCACAAAGACTGGAGGTGAACCGCTCCAGCTAGCATACTGCTCCCAATAAGTGACAAAATAATGCCATCAACACAGCCATCTTCTAACAGTATACATACAGTACTGGGAACTACAGTGCTATGCATAAGTTTAGACACCCATGCTAAAGTTGACTAAAAAGAGGAATAAAAAATCATCTTTTGGAAATTGAACTTAATGCCTTAATTTAAAAAAAATAGGAAAAATCCAACCTTTAAGGACACCAATTTTCTTTGTGAATGAATAATGTATCGTAAATAAATAAATGTTCTTCCTTAAAATACAGGGTGCATAAGTTTGGACACCCCTATGTTAAATTCCCATAGAGGCAGGCAGATTTTTATTTTTAAAGGCCAGTTACTTCATGGATCCAGGATACTCTGCATCCTGATAAAGTTCCCTTGGCCTCTGGAATTAAAATAGCCCCACATCATCACACACCCTTCACCATACCTAGAGATCGGCATGGTTTTATTTCAGTTAGCCTAACAGCTGGTTTGATTTGCATTGAGAGATGATCTTATGGAAAGTACTCCATGCCAATCTCTAGGTATGGTGAAGGGTATGTGATGATGTGTGGATATTTTAATTCCAAAGGCCAAGGGAACTTTATCAGGATGCAGAGTATCCTGGATCCATGAAGTAACTGGCCTTTAAAAATAAAAATCTGCCTGCCTCTATGGGAATTTAACATAGGGGTGTCCAAACTTATGCACCATGTATTTAAAGGAAGAACATTTATTTATTTACGATACATTATTCATTCACAAAGAAAATTGGTGTCCTTAAAGGTTGGATTTTTCCTATTTTTTTTAATTAAGGCATTAAGTTCAATTTCCAAAAGATGATTTTTTATTCCTCTTTTTAGTCAACTTTAGCATGGGTGTCTAAACTTAAGCATAGCACTGTATGTTCTCAGAAGGCGAAGCAACTGCTACTTGGGCGGAGTGATTAGAGCAACACTGAGCAAACTCTTTGCTCCTCACCAAGGGGCTTCTCCGCAGAAGTAGCAGTGCTTCGCCTTCTGAGAATATAGTTTCCAGGATGTATACGGTTAGAAGATGGCTGTCTCTCATGTGACCTTGTTATTTGTACACGCTGTGACAATTCAAATCACAACATGTAAATAGGAAAATGTTGGCGTTATTTTGTCACTTATTGGGAGCAGTATGCTAGCTGGAGCCGTTTACCTCCAGTCTTTGTGCTAAGCTAGGCTAGTGGTGGGGGCGTCAGACAGAGTTACGGCACTCACGGAGATGAAAAGGGTATGTATGGACTTATCTAACTCTGGGGGATACGGGGAATAAGCTCAAGTCCCAAAAAGTCGCCGTGTTCCTTTAATGGAAAGGCAGGCGCTGACCAGACGCAGGTACGAATCTCTCATCTCATTCTCTCTCTCGATAATTAATTAAAATAAATGCTATAATTTATTAATTCAAATTCATGTAATCTTAAGCACTGCTTTAAAATAATATTTTAAATATTCTATAGATTTAAAATAATATTTTGAAAAATACAATTATTTAATCAATCATGTTTAACAGTGGAATTCCTGGTGAAAGACATGACGTGATAGTCACAACAAACATTGTATGAACAAAAAAAGATCCAACAACTGAGACGTAAACTGAACTAATTTACAGACATCTGACGAAAATAATTGAAATAATAAAGAGTCCCTGATGAAAGTGTGGTCAATATCAACAGTAGAAGTCAGTATGTGTTTTCCTGTAGCACTGTCTCACATTACAAACATTGCAGTTTATAGCTCTGTCTCCATCTCCTGCAGCAGTACTATCATGTTCACACAACCCTCAGGGACCCTGGGCATCTTTCTCCTGGTGTTTTTCAGAGTCAGTAGAAAGGTCTCTTTAAAGATAGTTTAGGCAATTTTGGAGAGGCATGTAATAGATGGGATTGGGATAATATAGTTTAGTCATTATCATAAAATAAAGCCCTTTAAGAGAATAAACCACTTGCAGTGGAGTTCATTTTCCTACAACAATCAGTTGATTGCACATATTATATAACATAATAAATATTAATAATGTGCATATTATTGTATCCTGTATACTATGTATCTACCCATCCATCCATCCATCTATCTGACATATTTTAAGTTGTGTATCATGTGAATTATGTGGACTGCCTCTTGTCGTAGCGTGTTCCCAACAGATTAAGCAGCCTTGGGCATCGTAATGCATTCAGGAAAAGCATAATTACTCCGAGAAAGTCTGTTTGCTTTCGCAGGCGTGCAGTGTTTTGTATGTGTTTTTTCTGCATCTAGTATTCATGACCGTGTTCAGACGAACCAGTGTATATCTGCCTGCACCTGAGGCTGCGATTTACACATGAATTGCTGTTTTTAACCTCCGGGCAAGATTCCATGTGCTGTGCAGAGCTGAACAGGACGATGGGATTTCACAGTCCAGTTAACCCCGGCCGGGACTCCACTATACCTCCATTACAAATCAGGAAACATCTAAACCAATGAGACCTGATAAAGGCATCTAATTTGCATATACCACATAGCCGAATACTCAAAGCTAAATAAGTTAAAATGTCAACATATAAATACGGTAGCAATGCATGAATATACACATCAAAGGGAGTATAAGAAACATCAATACAACTATGAGTTCCAGTAATAAAAATACTCACCACACGTTTTTCTCTGAAGTCTATTCCCACTGTGGTGATGAATTTGGAGTTGAATTTGCTGTCTGTGTACTGGTATAGGAAGCTGGTCTTTCCCACCCCAGAGTCCCCCAGTGCGAGGAACTTGATGAGGTAATCATAGTCCCCATCGGACATACTGAGAGCTGAGTGAGGACCTGCGATGGACAAACACAGAGCAGTGTTATTGTAGTATCATTGATATACAATGCCATTGAAAGGTTTGGGGTCAGTAAGGTTTGTTTCGAAATAAATTAATACTTTTATTCAGCAAGGAGCATTACATTTATTAAAAGTGACAGTAAGACATTTCTAATGTTACAAAAGTTTCTATAAAAAAAAAAAAAAAAATGCTGTTCTTTTGAACTTCCTATTCAAAGAATCTTGAAAAAAAAATGCACCACAGTTTCCCCAAAAATATGAAGCAACAACTCTTTTCAACATTCATAATAATAAGACATGTTTATTGAGCAGCAAATCAGCATATTATAATGATTTCCGAAAGATCATGTGACACTAAAGACTAATGATGCTGAAAATTCAGCTTTGCATCACAGGAATAAGTTAAATTTCAAAATATATTACAGTAGACAACAGTCATTTTAAATTGCAAATAATATTTCAGAACATAACTGTTTTTACTGTATTGTTGATCAGATAAATGCAGCCTTGGTTATGGTTAGGGGTCATTCCATGTTTGCATGCCTGGAACTCAAAGTATTAAAGATATATAAATATTCTTTTAGATTCTGGTTCTTAACAAACTTTCCTTTAGGTATCTTCCTTTTAAAGGCCCTCGATGGTTCAGTCCCAGAGATATGGTGATCTCAATGTGGCTCCACAAGTAAATAGGTAAATTATACACATTTTCAGTGGTCAAAAACCAAATGTGGGTCACTTTCTATACAGCTAATACTTTTTTTTTTCTTTTAAAGAGAAATATCTAAGTGTTTTTCTATCAACACAATTGCATAGAACATACCATAACATTATTTTTCCAAAGTTTGCATGCAAGTACTGTAACCCTAAAAGTATTCAATATATCTTAATATCCTTCTAGATTATAGTTATTAATAAACTTTGTTTCTGAAATCTTCCTTTTCAAGGCCATAGATAGTTCAGTCCCATAGATTGGGGATCTCAATACAGCTCAATGTTCAAATTGTTGAATTCTACCCATTTTCTGTGATTGAAAACCAAATGAGGGTTACTTTGTTTGCACACAGCTGATACTTATTGCATTACTGCCAAATTATTGCTGAATTCAGCGAACCCCAAATGAAACCATTAGTCGACAAAGTACATTCTTTTTCAAGCAATTCGTTAAAAAGCGAGCGTTTTTTTATTGATGCAATGGTGTTGATTTAGTAACAGTAAACTAAAAAAAGAATTTGAGACAAGTGTGCATATCTGTTTTAGAATAGTGAATATGCTTCTTAAACCTGTTTTATTTGTTATTGGTCAGGAGTCCATAAATGCTGAAATCCTGGAGATTAAATGAGGAAACACTTTGAAAAAGCACCTTCTCACACTTGAATGCATCTACACAACAGCTTTTATATCCACTCACATTTGTCAACTCAAGTTTCTTTTCACTGTTAATCGAGTGCCTTAGAACTACAATACAGAGACATCATTGTGTTTCATAACCCATGGTGGTATTTAACACTAGAGACAATCATTATCCGTCACTTTAGTCTTCACAATTGTCATGGTCTATTTTTATCTGACAGTAAAATATTTCAATGCTTGGCAATGTAGGTTTAATGTGACATTGGAATCACAAGACCTTCTGTGAGCTTGTTAAGTCTCATCATATGCTCTCATAATGTGAAGAAGTCGACATAAACTGCAGAATTGTGATCTGGTCACTCACTTCATTTACTTTGAGTTTCATATAACCTCAACATTTTGCAAAAAAAAACAAAAAGCTTTGAAAATGACAATAAGATTTTACAGCACATCAATATATTTTCTCACAAGATCAATGAACATTCTTCCTTTGTGAGATGATGTCATGTGTAAGCTTAAATTAAAATAATGAAGCTGTGTCTCATTTTGAAGACTGCGTCCTCTTTGTCAGGTCCCTTTGCTGGCCGCATACATCATTGAGGCTGCTTCATTTCAGTGAACTAACCACTACATTCCAAACAAGTCATGAAAAAATTACAACAATTTACGCCTCACTAAAGGAATAACAGCCAATTTTATAATAGTTACTGCTCTGTTCTTTATGATGTAGGTCGACAAATGCGACCTAAGGACAAAATGAGACACAATTGAGTGCGTAAAACCTGTTCCTGTTTCAACAGCCCTATGATTTCCCAATGTCCTGATGCGCATCTTGTCTTGTCATGTCCGCAAACAGAACTGAGGAGAGAAAAGCATCCAGAGAATGGCTCAGCTGTAGCTGTGGGAATGTTCAATGGGGGTTCTTCAGACTGCATTAAAGCGGATCATATGACTGCAGAAAGAACATAAAAACTTGAACAAATGACCACATTATTTCACGAGGCAGGCATCCTGACCATAAGCTGCTTAACGTCTGGGGCTGACCCAAGCAATCGGATCCATCCAGCGAGACCACAGAAGACTTTTCTTGGGTTCATCTTTCTGACTGATCAGAGAATTGTGCAGGTGTTTCTTAGACTTGCTAACTTTTTGGACCATTATTTTGGACTTATTTCTAACGTGCAGTCAAACGTGACACTCAATAAACCTCGCCAGGGGTGCGTTTCCCATACAACGACGTAACTCGCTACTTTACTACCATAGTATGATGCATTGTTGAAGAAATCAACTAGCTAGTCACGACTGTTTCCCAAAACCATATTGTTGCAAATTGGTTGTTCAACCACGTGGTCAATGATGTCACGCAAGTGGTGGAGTAAAAACTACTTCTGTTTGAGATCGAATTAATGCCAGATGTTTTGCTATAAATTACGGACATTTCTCATTTTTCTTAGTTATTTTTGCAGATTCAATCATAGGCTCGTTCTTACGTACTAAAGAACATACACACTTCAAAAAAAGGTGCTTTAAATCTCTTGACAAACTAAAAGACGTAAATTACATTTTTATGTATTCTAAATGTTAGCTTGCTTGTTTGGCTCAAGATAAGGATTAATTGAGTCCACATGTCACGCAAACAAGAAACTACTGTATGCTTCTAAATTACCACAAGTTGAGATCTGTCGTTCCAACCACACAACTTTGCAAATGATAGTTAGAACTATAATTTCGGGAAACACCGACTCGTTGAACTATGCTGATAACGACGGATGTTGGCTAACGATGCTTTTGGAAAACGCACCCCTGTTCAGGTATTTCATGTGTTCTAGCTCAAGCACACCTGGAGCAACTAATGAAGCCCTTGATTAGTTACATCAGGTGTGCTTGAGACCACAACAGTTTTGCAGATTTTTGCTGTTGGGGGGGATTCTATTCAGGGGATTGAATCATTTAGAGACCGCAGAAGTCATTAAAACTTCCATTTTCAGTTGGATTTGGGGAAATCACTTGAACATTTGTTGTGTTGAGCTATTTCAATTACTTTTGTTTGATTTGTTCATTGCAAACAGCTTAAAGTCTGTACATTTTGCCAATAAACCTGATTTGGAATGGAAGTTGAATAATTTCGATTACAACTGTATATTAGAAGTGTAAAGGTACAAAACATGACGGTTCGGTACGTACCTCGGTTTTGAAGTCACATTTCGGTAGAGAAGGGGGGGAGAAAACTAAACATAAAATTGCTTCTTTTTTTTAAACTAAATTTGTTTAAATGCATTCAATTATAATTAACATTTTCTTAAGGATAAACAAATATATGTTAGATAATGCTGTAAACTATAAGGAACCCATTCTTGCACATTACTATAATATTAAAGGTTACAATTAACAAGAGCCCAAATGATTATATTCAGTTGCTATTTACTTGTAGATATATTAATCAACACTCAAATCAAAAATACATGTAAATTGTATAAAGCAGGTTTTGCATTAACTTCTAAATCTAATTATAAAGTTAATTTCCAACTCCAATTCATTTAATCAAGACATTATTAACAGGTTAAGTAATGAATAGGCTAATATAGTGCATACGAAACGCTTCTCTCTAAAGTTAATTTCTCTAGCGAACTAACCAGCTGTCAACACTAAATGCCTGAGATAAATGTTATGTGAGATATTATTCTCAAGCTTTTTTATTGATATCTTTCCACAGTTAAAACACTGGTTGAGAGATGTAAACATTGATCATCTCATCATCTTCTTCTGTGCTTTTTACTGGTAGAAAGGTATGCAAACAGTATTGCATTACTGCACATGCACCTTCTGGATTGGAGTTCCATCTGGATCGCCTGTGACTGACTGTATTCATAGTGTGACTGCATGTCCCGAACTGTGACATCCGTACCATACGGTTCTGGATGAATACATGTACATTACAGCCCTAATCATTGCCTGAATTTCATTTCAATAAATATGGGGGAATACCCAAATAAACAAATAATAATAATTTAACAAAAGTTATTTGTTAATAATTTAACAAATAAATGACAACTTTAAATTACAAAAAAACAACTTTAGTGACGATGCAACACTGGCCCGACTGGCTGGGCAAGTGACAATTCGGTCAACTGTCCTGAAACGAAAGTCTTAAATCGCAGCGTGCAACGTGCAATGTGGAATAGCCTACTGCTGAATCACTCACACTGTTTGAGAAATGTGTCGTCCCAGAAAGGTTTTTAACTGATTTGCTCTGATTATATGTGTGCATTAATTTAGGCATTTCGTATGCTATAGTGCATGTTTTCAGGAATACCCCCTTTATAGTCATGAAATCTGCACAAATGTGTAAAATTATGTGCAATACCCGCAATCCAGTGGCTAAATTCAGGCCCCATAGACCTCATTCACAGCAGCACCATCTTTGATTTTTGACAGAAATGACAGCGAGGTTGTGAGACATACATCTCTTCAGTGGGTTTTTGGATTGCTCTGCTAACGAAAGACTATAAAAAAATATTTTCAGGAAATTTCAGGAGACAAAAAATAAAAAAAGAGCTGTGAAAAATTATAAGTGATCTAGGATCTGTTTATGGAGTTTTTTTTTTTTTTTTTAGAAAATGCTATTGAAAACACGGTAAATCTATCTCTCATAGCCTTGCTTTCATACCCGTCATGGCGCTGCACTGAATAAGATCTATTGTCTATATATAACATGCCATGTCACAAACTCAAATCATCTCGAACGGGTTTGGTTTCTTGAACATGACAATACTCAAATAGCCCCCACAGTCACCAGATCTCAATCCAAGCACCTGTGGATGTGGTGGAAAAGGAGATTCTCTTCATGGATAAGCAGCCGACAAATCTGCAGCAACTGTGCAATGTTATCAGGTCAATATGGACCAAAATCTCTGGGGAATCTTTCCAGCACCTTGTTGAATCTATGACACGAATAATTAAGGCTATTCTAAATGCAAAAGAGGGTCCAACCCAGTACTAGCAAGGTGTACAGTACCTAATAAACTGGCAAGTATGAGCTTTAACCGTATTAAACATGAAAAACAGTGTCAGCGGCTCTTTCACTTTCAGTGCCTCACGTTGCCACCTAGCCGCCTGGAGTGCATATTACATCGAATTTCACACACTTTTGCGTCACCATATGCACGCAGATTTCCACCTCATAGCGCTCGTCTAAACGCAGACTAAAAAGTGATAACGCAACGCCACTTTTTCGTTTTCTCTTCAGATCGTTTCCATGTAAACATAGCCTTAATTTATGAAATCATTCAAGAATCATGAAATCATTCTAATATGATGATTTAGCAAATCAGCATATTATAATCATTTTTGAAGGATCGTGTGACACTAAAGAAGACTGGAGTAATGATGCTGAAAATTCAGCTGTGCATCACAGGATTAAATTACATTTTAGACAATATTATTATAGAAAAGAGTTACTTTAATATTTCATCATATTACTGCTTTTACCATTTTTTATCAAATAAATGCAGCCCTGGTGAGCAATAGAGACTTATTTTCAGAAACTTTAGAAGACATTTTTAACAACCCTAAACTTTTGTAAACTCAGCGACCAAAAAAAAAAACAGAACAAGAAAAAAAAATTATAAGCACCCATCCAAACTTATCACAACAAGCACTAGTAGGCTATTCTCTGGGGGTTCATCAGAGTTCAAGTTAAAACCGCTTCCTAAAGCACCTCTGTTTAACCTATGGGCTTATGAGTTTAAAGGGATGGTTGATTGCGATTTCACTTTTTTCATTTTAAATAGTGTGTAATGTTGCTGTTGAACAGTATCTGCAAAGTTGCTGCGCTGAAAGTTCAACGTAAGCAGAGATATCGTCTTTTAAAAATCAGGAAGTTTAATGCCTACAAAAACGACTCGAATGGGACTACAGCGAGATACTTCCCGGGTTTTATACGTAACTAACCCATACATTTACATCAACCCTCCCTCCAAAATATGCAAAAAAAGGGGCATGGCCATATTTCTGCGGCTTTGTCGAAGAGCAAGAGTTATAGTGGAGAGCTGTAGCCATGGCGTCGAAAGTGTGTTATTTTCCCCCAGCTGTCAGGTCTTCTGTGTTCGGCTTCCTACGGACACTGTAGTTCATCAACAATGGCTAAAATTTCTGTTTGATTATGTTCCTGAAAATTACAATCGTAATTTAGCTCTCTGTGCTGCGTATTTTACGGAAGACAGCTTCCAGAATCTCCACGAATTCAATGCCGGATTAAACAAGAAACTGTTACTAAAACATGAAGCAGTTCCAACTTTAAAACCAGAGGCAGCAGTTGTTGACTTAATCATTTTAAATGTTTGCATGTATAATTTCAGACGTAATGTTTTAGTTTTATCAAGGACGTAAACAAATGCCAGCGCTGGCGTTATAGCCACTTGGTTATGCTATTTCGTGTGTCTATGAAAAACGCGTACAAACATTTTGAACCTGAATTTGTAATTATGTACTAATTTTGTAAATGTATTTTCCATGTATACTATATGGCGTAATTTTTCGATTTGATCAAGAACGTAAACCAATGCCAACTCTGTTTGTTTATAGTAGCCAGTTAGTTCGATGCTATTTTGTGTGTATAAGACAAACGTGTATAAAGTAAAAAAAAATGATATGTAATCGCAAAAGCAAACTTCAGCTGCGGTATTACTCAGTCATTTATTCAGTTAGCCTATATTAAATGTTTAATCAGGAGAAAACCATATCTCAGACGCTAACAAGCAGCAGTGGCATTTTCAAGTAACAGCGTATCGAAATTATTATATAATAATAGTAGAATAGAATAATAATAATTAAAAAAAAAAAAATTTACCATTCAGAAACGTTTTGTAAGAGCCGTGTTTGGGGAGGTTCTGCTTGACTCTCTTCATTGCCGCTTTCTGGGTCTGATTCTGGCTCAAACTGATAATGGCGTATTGACACCATTATTTACATTTGACCGGAGCACATGCAACTTTCGCCCGTAAAGGTGATGGTCGTGAAGTTTCTGGACAACGTGCACTATGCAGTTTAGCCAATTACAACACACCGGCCCAACTAACCAATCTGAGCCCATGCCTGTTTCTGAGGGAGTGGTTTCATAGAATCAGGAAGTCAACCGGTCGTTCAAATGACAGAGGAGAAAGCGTTTTACAATAAAGGTGAGATTTATGAAAAATAAGACTTAAAAAAATTAAAAAAAGACGAACACATGTTATATTGCACCCCATAAACACAATCGTGCAAAGAAAAAAAAGCAGTAAACCACCCCTTTAAGATTACATATAAGGGCAAACGATCTTGCAAAAAAAAACAAAAAAACGGTGTTATCAAAATGCAGTGAAATTATTTTTGCCTAAAAGAACAAAGCGTTCAGATGTTTTATGCACCATTTTGCAAGGAGAAGGTCTACATTTATTTTGTACCAACCAACATAAAAAAATAAAAAAATGTTAAGAATGGTTTTACAAATGATTTACACAAAAATGAGACCATGTTTTAATGAGTACTACGGTTTAATAATCACTACTGTTAACATTGGAAGCTGATGGATAGGGTTAGTCACTTGATTCTACATGATCTTCTTAGTTCCACAGTGCTTGTAAACAAGCACAGAATCACTATTAGGGACAAATCTGCTCAACTTTAAGACTCTTAGAAGGATCATACTCAAATCTGTAACAGTGTTTTTACATACTGTAGGTTACAGAAAAACTGACAAATTAGATGGTTAGAAAAAGTTTTCACTGTCTGGAAAGTGCACCGATTTGCAAAAACAACCTTATCTTTATGTGCTATATACTCATGTACCCTCTAGAATCAGTTCTAGACACAAATGGTGAGTGTTCGGCTGCATCATCTGACACGTTTGTGAAGTTCACTTGACACTACAGTAACTTCTGAAGACCGACAGACGCTTTCATTTCAGTTAGACACATCTACACAACACAAGTGCTTAAACAATCTGGCCTTGTGCAACAGCTCAGCTAAATGCCTGAGTTTGAGTTGTGCTTCCCGTCCAACCAAAACAGCCCTGATGAAAGCCAGGATAAAGAACAGGAGAAACAGAGACGGAGGCTTTTATCAAACATTCCCAGCAGAGTACCACTCTGGGCGGCACGCCAGCGCTAGCGGAGAGAGCCGCCGATCCAGGAACAGAAAACTCTTCTGCATTTCACACCAGAGTTTCTTCACCGACAGTCAAGCTCTGACAAGTTGGCTTTTTTTTTGTCCACTTCCCTCTTTTCAAGCTGTATGTGTGAAAGACAAAATAACCATGCAGACCTACAGAAGCTCATAACCTTTGACCTGACGCCAGAAATATAACAAGGCGGCATTTTCTTTGGCCTGGTAGAAATTACAAAACAACTACAACCCATTTTAACTATAACCTTTCAGTTTTAGAAGATGAATCTTGTGAACTATTTGAAGTTAAATCTATATGATGTTCTGGAAGGTTTCTTTCTGTCTGGCAAGAAAAAGGTGTTTGTGACCTTCTGGTCTGCGTTGAAGTCATGTAAGAAATATCGTATTTACAAGTCTAAAGCACACGGACAACACCACAAAGTCGGAATTACGAGGAAACTTCTGAAGTTTCCAAGTTGAAGGCATTAGTTAACATGAACTAACAATGAAAAGTACTTCTAAAGCATTTATTCATCTTAGTTAAATATTAATTTAAGCATTTATTAAATACAATATTCAAATCAAAAGGCGTATCTGTTAATATTATTTAATGGGCCTTGTATTGTTGACTAACTAATAATGAGTATTTATTATCTTTAACGTTAATGTTAGTTAACGTTAACCGCCACCAACTTGCTCCGACCACAGTTATTTGAAAACTCATGTCATAATTTCTACTTCCCAATTTGTAAACACAACCTTCCCAGGAGGACTTAAATGCACCATATGGCTCGGGTCCCTCCTTCAAAGTGTGTCTGTGGGGTTTTTTCACCTGTTTTATAGTCCAGTGGGTGAAAATGGTGAATCGGATCACTTAGTGAAGTAAAAGCAGTACACTCTCCTCAACAACACACATGATTTGAGAAATCATTCATGTCTGAAACACAAGTGCTGCAGGACGACACGCACGCAAGCTCAACTCTAATACTTAGACAAGCAATAGTGATGATCGTACTAATACCAATAGAGCTATCTGAAATGACATTACAGGCTTTAATATGTGTCCAATTGGCTGAAAACATCTTCATTAACTAAATAAGGAAATGTATCAATTTTGCTATTGGATAGAAGTGTCCCGAGTGATTTTTGCCATGCCTTATATAAAGGCTCTGGTTTGGTGTTTTGTGAACCGTAAGTTTTAACATCAGGCTTATCTAATAACCATCAGCTGGTGCTCATGTGCTCTTGGCATCCTGTCATGTGACCCTCAATTCCCAGCCCTGCCAAGACCCCGCTTAAAAACACACACGCATACACACAAGCCAATGTTCATTTCATTTGCTTTCTCTAGAAAAGGGAAAAGGAGGGAAAAAACAGAGGGAAAACCGATAAGCCAGTTTAAATGATTTGAGCTTCGTGGGAGGATAGATTGCTCTTTTGAGATACTTAAAGGAATACATTAACCAGAAATCTCACTTTCATGTTCCACATTCCAAATGTTTTTCCATGCTACACAAAACAAAAATGTTTAGCAGAATATTCTGACAACATGCGATAAAACTGAACGGGGCGGTCAAGCTCTAAAAATACAGTAGTCCATACGACTTGTGTACTGTATTCCAAGTTTTTGTAAGTTATATGAGAGATTTGTGTGTGGAACTGACTGATATTTAAGTATATATTAAATTTTTATTGAAAACTTCTGCTGTATTTCTCAAAATTGCAAACATTCAAATATAGTGCATTAAGATATCTCAAGTCTTATGTAAGTGAAATCAAAGTAATTGGTTCTTCAATAGGCTATGTCTGGTGGTGATGACCAAACATTATTGAACTTACCATTAACTTTTACTACATAGCCTAACATTAAACTAAAAACTGGAAATTTTGCACGAAAAAAAAAAGGAAGAAAGAAAATAGCAGATTTGGAATGACATCAGGGTGAGAAATGTTCATTTTGGAGGGTGAAATATTCCTTGAAGTCTCAAACTTCAACTTTTACTCTGTGTTACAAATAAAGGGTGTCAAGTTCAGAATACCACTGTGATCATGGTAAATCAATCCACACAGAATAGATCAATTCTGAGTCACAAACATGTCTTACAGTTACTTAAGAGTATTTCCAAAGTTAAGCAAGGAAAAAAGGAAAATCGATCATTCCAAATGAAAAATGATCCCTAAACCAAACATTCCTGACTGGTAACCTGATATGGGAGTGAAGCAGTGTATTTCCCCAAGTGAGGCAGGTAAATTCCCAGGACAATTGTTCCTCTCTGACCAGATTATAATTTTAGGTCATAATCATATGCATCATGTGTGTTTGAGATGACTGCATCTGATCCAGGATAGAGCCACATGTGTGTACAGATAACTCAAACCCATGAACGGCAGCTGTCTATCACTACACTCATTATTATGACTAACGCAACTAATCCCAGGACATACCATATGTAAGATGTTTATAAGTGTAATCATCATTATATTACTCTGTTTAGTCCATAAAAAAATACATTATCAAAAGGCCAAATTGTAAGGCTTTAAAATAAACGTGTGTTGACAAAACATTATCAAACTGTTATTATCATCCTTTGAAGAGTTAAAAACTAATACATGTAGGCTACTTACCAGGACAGTGACCCGAACGCCTGTTGATCTCGTTGGATTTTAAAAAGCTCTTTCGAAAATATTAAACCAACGGAGAACAAGTACAAAACGTGTGATACTTTTGAAGCGATGGACACTTTGTTTCCAAAAGTTGCTCCCACACCTACATGAAGCACCAGTGCGTGTGTACGCGGCCGTTCAGTGACGCAATACTTCCCGTGCAGCAGCGCCAATCCGTTTAGCTCATAATTATTAATTAGGTAAGGGCTGACGTTGCTTAGAGACCTTCCTGGAGCCTTGAGCGACCACCCCATCAAATAAAGTCATTATTATTATTATGAGCCCAGCCTCTACCATAAAATCAGCCAATCATGAAGTACTATCGGACGAACGTCACTTGCGTTCTAAATATTCATAAGCCAAGCCTTCGCCATAATAGGATGGGTTCGTTTCGTTTGCGCCACTAATTCTGGTAAAAACACAGCAAACACTTTCTGAGCCTTAAATTGATTTAACTAGTTTAAATAATGTTTAAAATACTCACAAATTAGTGCAAAAGGAGAGGTACTCTTTCAGAGCCGTAAGTGTGTATGTAGCGACATCTGGTGGTCAATGAATGTTTGCCATCAATGAATGTTTACACATTTTGTAATAGAAGATTCCTCTTTATTTGTTCATTTTGTTATCATTATTTTATAAATAAAAATCATCTTTATTTTTTAAATGAACATTTTGCAAATTCTGCCAGGATGCAAGCGTATGCTCTCAACTGTACAATAGAGTCTGAGACTGAGTTGGTCCAAACATGTATGAATTTCTTTCTTCTGCTGAGCACAAAGTAAGATATTTTGAAGAATGTCGGCAACCAAACAGTTGGGGCACCATTGACTCCAGTATGAAGAAAAAAAAACCCTATGGAAGTCAGAGGTGCCACACAACATTCTTCAAAATCTCTTTTATGTTCCACAAAACAAAGAAATTCATACATGTTTGGAACAAATTGTGAGTGAGTACATTTTTCTTACCTCTTATGTAACCCAGTTTATGTTTAGACAAAAAAAAAATCTGTATTTTACCATGATTCCCCTGTGGAAAATCATGTATTTTTTTATTTAATAATGTGAATATTTTTTTTCCCCCTTGTGTGTGTATTCATATAAGATGCTTTGTTTTTAGGGTGACTCTTAAACATTCTGTCAAGGGTCTATAGATGGAAAATAGCCCTTTTGGCTAATTTGGAAACATTTACATCTATGTTTATTAATTTATTAATTATTAAAAGTTTATTAATGTGAACTGCCCCTGTAAACAAATGTAAATGTAAAAGTATATGACAGAATATTTATTTTTGGGTAAACTATCGCTTTAAGCCTAATTATATATTACTACACTATTGTATTTGGTACTTTGCTAGTTTTATTGTAAATGGAAAAAAAGTAATTCATCTAAACAAATGTACTGTCAATACAGTATACAGACAGTGCATCCATAAATTAACAGAATGGTGTAGATTTTTTTGTTGCTTATTTGCAGTGACAATAAGGCCTTTTATTTAGAACATTTTAGTGGTCATTTACAAAGTATATGAAAATAACAAGCATTTAACATTCTCACACAAACTCTTGATCAACATCAGTCTTTGGTTACAGATGAATTTGCTTCTTGTACTTCTTGTTGGGTAGTTTCCGCTCTCTGCACCTCCTCCGAGTCTGGTTTGAGGTCTTGATCTGGTGCAGTTGGAGGTTTTCTGGGTGCCTCAAATATAGGCCTGTATATATACACACCTCCCATCACTCCAGCCAGAGTAGCAACTGCTATCTGATTAAAGGGAATCCGTCTTCCAAACATGATCTTATGTTATGAAGGAACACAACCCATTAGAGACACAAAACATCCCACTCCTGAAAAGAAAAAAAGGAAATTCAGTAGTCACTATATTGTTTATCAGATCGTCTGTTTTATAGCTGCTGTTTATAGTATTTTGCGTATGCATTAATGATGTATAATTGCACAATCTGTACATTACAGTGCATCAGCACATACGGTATTCACTTAATATGAAGCTTGCGCAGGAACATACGATAACATTCTACCACGTCTAATTTTCTAATGTCTAATTACTGTTTTTCTTACTCACCCTGATGTTTTAAATATTTTCCATGTTTTAACTGAGTTTTGACAGACGTGAACAGTTAAAACCATAAACTGTAAAAAGAGGTTAAAACACATGTAAGACAAGCGACAAGGACGAACCTATGGGACGAACGAGCGACTACGGCAACTCAAGCAGGCCAAATGGGACGTGTAGATTTCCGCTTTTTTTTTTTTTTTACAACATACATTTATACTAATGTTTCAGAGGCTATTTTATGAGCTACGAAATGTATGTAAATTAACCTAAAATTATTATAAATATTATTATAAACATTACATTTTAAGTGTTACAAAACCTGCATTCATGTCCTTATTACATATTCATGAGGTAATGTGGGAAGGTCGCCATCATAGGAATCTATACGTAGAAGTCATATTGGACCGCTCAAGACACGTAGGTGCGCCCGCCATCTTGCAACGGTCAGCGTCTCGTCACTCACAGTAAGAGTCAATGATGACACAACATTCTGGTTTTGAAACGGTCGAAATGAACCGGAAGTTGCAAACTTCCGAAGAAATAGGATAACCTTTCACATGTGAGAATGTCTTGTGTTTTTATAAGTATTAAAACAATATAACATATTGTATGCTGAGGTACTTTTAATGTTTTTAATTTAACTATGGTAACTTATTAATATCGTGTCAGCTGATGTCTTCGTCTTGTTGTAGGCAACACTGTTAGTTTAGCAAAATCATCATGCTGGCGTCTATTTCATAGATATCCATACATGCGTCTAACCACGACCTGCTCCAATATGGCTGACGGCGAGTATTGATGAAACGGCCGCTAATGAGGCATCTATGTATACGTAGTTATGAGACCGTGATCCAAACACGGAAATGAATCTAGTTTCCATATTTAAGGCAGAAAACACCCCGTAAAAGCGCCAGAAAATGAACATTTACACTCGGAGTTAAAATGCTGAACATTGAAGCCCATTTGAGGTTAATGTGGAGACATGGAAAAGATTCGAGAACGCTTCAAACCGAACAAATCCTCATGTGAATCAGTGAGACTGAGGAAGAGGAGCTCCATTCTGTACAGCACAGATGACAGGAGACCTCAAACACTTGGTGAGAGTCCTGAACCTGGGGTTTAGACTCACTTTACAGCCATATGTTTTAATGGGAAGAAAATAATATAATATTACTAAAAAGTGGTCTATTTATCGATGATAGTATTGCTAATTTTATTACAAAAAAAATAAATAAACAAAACCTGTAATGAATATCCAATGAAACCCACATTAAGAATGATTTAGAAATAGTGCTACAACTAAACTAAAGTAAAGTAAAACATCCATTATATTGGCCATCAGTGACCCTGCTTCTACTATCTGCACCTGCTAACTGTCATTTCTGCAGAATTCTTTGGCATCAGCGTCTCAGTTTTCACTGTCATATTCCGCCTGCTCAACTGCCTCCTTGTTCAGACCAGCTTCGTCCCAGATGAGTACTGGCAGTCCCTTGAGATTTCCCATCGAATGGTCTTCAGATATCCTTGCTTATGACCTGAACCGCAAAAAAGTTGTTTAGTTTGAATACAATACTTTTGAAACATTCACTGTAAATTAAATACTTAACCTGTTTCTCACTTATGGCTACGAGACCTGGGAATGGAAGGAAGGCATCCGAGGATACACTTATCCTCTCCTGTTCGCTCTGATGTATAAACTCCTGGATCTGATTAATTTTGACACAGCGTATCTATTGGTAAGACTTCAGTGTATTATATTGACAGCAAGTGTAATGTTTCCTTAACATGTATACCCGTTTTTGCAGGTGTTTTTGCCACGTGTTTTCCAGGCACTGCTGGCTGCATATGCCGACGTGAAGCTGTACCACCTCGTCCTGCAGTGGGAAACCCCAGATGTGGCCAAATGGACAGTAAGATGATGTTCCCTTGATACTCATCAGGCAGATACACAAACAGTGCATTAAGCCTGAATGCTTTGTGTTCGTTCCACTCAGTTCTGCTGTGTTTTCTTAGTGTTTCTGTCAGCTGTGTTCATGGTTCACCTGGTACTGCTGCAGTCGGACTCTGACCAACACCATGGAAACGGTTCTGACCACCCTGGCGCTTTGCTTTTACCCATTACCCGGCTCCAAAATGCACAGCAGGTGCATCATTTAGTGTCCTATCTACACACTAGAGCTGCACGATTCTGGATAAATTGAGAATCATGATGAATATGTTTTATAGAGATCACGATTCTCCCAAAACAAAATAACATATCATTTTCTAGAGGTTTCGATAAAATGTTAATTGCTGCAGTCTATTTAAAAAAATATTTAAATTAATAATTCATAAAATATATATATATATTTTTTGAATGAATGATTCAATGAGTCACTCAATCAGCGTTTTTGAACAAATCTCTTGAATGGATGATTTAATGACAAACACATTTTTAAGTCACTTTCATACCTAATATGACAACTGCTCTTCTCTGTCTCACCAGCAGCACCAACGCAAATTTGATTCGCTGTGATTGTACCTGTCAAAGGTTTAAAGGTAGGGTAGGCAATTTTGGAGAGGCTAGCAAGCTAGCTTTGAAAGTATGAGATCCCACCATCCCTTCAGAGGATCTCCAAAACACATGAACACACACAGCACAAAGTGCTACGAGACAGCGTTAAACTCTCGTGTCTCAAAGAACGTAAACAACTTGAAGAGTGCTGACTTGTACCACCTGACTGCTGCAGATTAATTTCAGAGTTGATAGAAATGCATAAATCCGAGTCTGAGGATGCGAATAGCTCCGGCTAGAACGTCACGGGTTGCCATCTCCTAATTACTGTAGTTTTGGCGTTCGGTTCGAATGCAATGATTGGACGAACATTGTTTGGTCCTGAGACTTCCACAGAAGTCTGTATGTACATTTTATAATATTTAGATCACTTCTATTGTTTGCTATCAAAATGTGAAGAGTTTCAACCAGTATATCAAAAAAGTGTTTATGAAAAACATTGCCTACCCTACCTTTAATAGACAGCAAATCATGTCATTTAGGAATAAGATTGTGATCTTTTAACAATTAATCGTGCAGCTCTACTACACACTAGTGATTGCACAAACCTTTCAGAGACTCATAGATGAAACTTTTTTGTTTCTCTCCTTTTTAGCTGGAAGTATTTGTGTCTGGTGTCCTTGGCCGTAGTCATCCGTCCCACGGCTCTGATCGTCTGGCTTCCTCTGCTGCTCTATCATTTCTGTGGGGAACAGAACAAGCTGAAGTTCATCACACAGCGATGCATTCCCATTGCGTACAAGTTGCATTTGTTTTCAGTTGTAGTTTGGATACCAGCAATAATCTTTGTTAGTTCATGAATGTTTCCATCATTTGTGCAGGGCTCTTGCACTGGCCGTCTCGACACTGATAGACTCTGTGTTCTATGGAAAGGTATTTTTTACTGCTTTTATAGACTTTCTGATTGAAAAAATGATGTGTATTTCTCTACTGAACAAAAATCCCTAGACACCAAATATATAGATTTTTATTTCAAACACTACCGGTTTTGGAGGAATAGATAGTGTTGCTCACAAAGTCCGTAAATATCACGCTGATGTCATATTTCAAACCCCAGTCAAAAGACGTGAATCAGTGTAATTTGAATATTATAATCTAAATAAAAAATACTATTTTATTATTTATTAATATATGTGATTTTCATTTTCAATTTACCCTGTTATGTGCTTCTGTAATTTTTTTAATCACTATTTCTATTTAACTTTAATTTTTTTCATTTCAGTTTTAGTAATTTTATCACTTCAACAAAAATTTTATAATTTTTATAATAAATTTCTAATTTACGTAAAAAAATGTCATCATATATTTTGTATTAGATCTTATTTCAGCTTAATTTTTTTCAATTAACAAAAATGTTTTTAAAATAGTTTAAGAATAACTATATGACATAGGAACTGATAAGGAACTGCATTTTGCATAAAAATTAAGTCTGATATAAGTATATATATACATCTATATATATATATATAAAATAGATTATTTTATAATAAAAAAATCTGATCTATTTATATCTATTTCTTGCACTGAATATAATGCTATTGCAAAAAAAAAAAAAAAAAGTAAGGAATAATGAGAATCACTAACAAAATCAAAAGTAAAACATTTGGACATAAGAATTAGGAAGGGAAATGTGCTCAATTATCAATCTTTATGAAAAATAATAATTAGTTTATTTTTGGATGAAATATGACCCGGACATGTTCTTGACAGTCTTTTCAATAAATGACCGAAACTGAAACCTTGAAGCTTTTAGGCATAGATTGAAGTATGAATTGCATGTATAATCAGAATGACCATCATGTGTTTGTATTTCTGAAGTGGATCTTTGTCCAGTGGAACTTCCTGAAGTTTAATGTGCTGCACAATGTGGCGGAGTTTTATGGAGCTCATGCGTGGCACTGGTACTTCACTCAGGGTCTGCTGGTCGTGATCGGACCTCACTTACCGTTCTTCATGCACGGATGTTCACTGGCCACCAAAAAGCACAGAATCCTGCTAATAACCATCTTCTGGACTACAGCCATTTACAGGTGCACTGAGAAAATCTGTAACGCTTATCTAGAAACAACATATCATATAGTCAGGCCAAGATGCCATAGCATTGTGTCAGCAACTGCATGGACAACCATTTACATTTAGCTTCAGAGAACGTATTTAGCTCATGAAATATGCTTTTTGCAGTTTGCTCGCACACAAGGAGTTCCGGTTTATTTATCCAGTGTTGCCATTCTGTATGATATTTTGCGGTAAGTATTTTTTTTCTCAAGTATTTAGCAGTTTGTGAAGATTTGAAACTGCTCTGAAGGTCTTTGTGTGCTCTTACTGACAGGTATATCTTTAGCGAAGCTACGAGCGTGGAGGAAAACTGCTGCTGGTGCACTGCTGGTGCTCAATCTGTTTCCTGCCTTATATACTGGTTTAATTCACCAGCGTGGAACTCTGGATGTCATGCATGACCTGCAACGACTGTGTGACATCAGCGACTCGCACAACTCAACTGACCTGCTGTTCCTCATGCCCTGTCACTCCACACCACTGTACAGGTGAGCATCTGCATATTCAGAATACAAACATGTTAGAAAACAATGTTTCAAGCTTTTATGGTTCATATAGTATGAATATGGAGGAAATAACACTACATTTATTCAGGTCCAAACTGAGCAAGCATTTGCAATTTGGTGCTGATATTTACATGAGCAAAAAGTAATATGAAAAATGCATTTAAATATCATCTGTCGCTCAATATCTGTCAAAAATACGTAATGAAATTGAAATGTTTAGTTTTATGATCAAATCTCTGTAGTTTTACAGTATAATGCAAATAAATATAATGTTTAAGCGGTGAACAAATAAACATTCCTAAAGCCCTGATGTTTGATACTCACTTTTCAACATAATTAACAAAAAGAAAAGAAAAAAAAAGTGTATGAATAATCAAGTAAACCTAAGTTGTTTCAGTCCTGTAAGTGTTCATCTTGAAATATTACTAGCAATACAAACGTTTTTATCTTTAGTTTATAAGAATCAGTAAAGATTTCACAGCAAAAAACAACAACACGTGAACCACGTTCTAAATGTATATGGTTTTGCTATTATACTAAAAGGCATTTTACTTGCTAAAAAAACAATCAATCACATGACAGAAGGCATGTAGTAGATTTTGTGCAAAACACTTTTTTCAGCATTTAGAGGCCTTAGAAATGACATATCAAATACGATACAGTAGGCTTCATAGGGTTAAAGCAATAAGATGATGTGACATCATGGTTCCCCTTGTGTTTTCTAGTCACCTGCATTGTCCCCTCAAACTGCGTTTCTTGGAGTGTCCACCTGATTTTACAGGAAATGAGGAGTATGTGGATGAAGCAGCCGTGTTCTTCTCCAACCCTCTTCACTGGCTCAGAACATCCTTTCCATCTCAGTCGACGTTACCATCACATATAGTGCTGTTTGACTTCCTGGAGAAGGTAAAAGATCGAAAGCAATTAAATGTAATCAAATGAAATCACTTGATGTTTACACTTACTGAAGAAACCTGAGGTGGTACTTCCCTGCAAGTCGTAAATCCAATTGCTCATGTGATTTGAGGAATCATTTTTGTTTGGAGCGCAAATGCTGCAGGACTTTCTTTTTGAAAGGTTTGATTAAATACTTCACTTATTTTCTTGAGACTAATTTTGTTTCTTTATCCTTTAGGAGATTGCAGCATTTCTGGAGGAAAACAGATTTACCAAACAAGCTGAAATATTCCACACTCACTTTCCTGAAGGTCGAGTGGGAAAGAACATACTAATATACACCAGAGGATCTGGACTGAACATTGATTCATTTTTATAGTTTGAAGATGTGTACAACCTATTGCAAACTTATATAAAGACTTACTTTTGTTTTGTTAAATTGTCTCTAATTTCACACTAGAATCACAAACTCTTTTTTCCAGTGCAAAATCCAGATCTGTTTTTAGCTTAATATGTCAAAGCAGGAAAACAATTACCAATGAAGCATAGAAAGACTTTTATTCTACAGTTTAAGTGCAACATTAAGCAGTTACCGGTAAGTGCATTTGTGTTCAATTACATTAGAGCAGATGACTAGTGCATCTTACAGCTGTTTCAAAACAAGGAATGTTACTTAGCTGATAACCACACACACAAAGAGGGGGAAATAGGGAACTAACAACTGATTATGCTCAAATAAAACAGCCAAGTGACAACCAGTCAAACCAGACCACTTCAAAGTTACCTTTAAAATTATGCGTAATCTTTTAATTATTATTTTAAATCTGAACATCTGAGCTTTTTTTTCAATATCATTTATTTTGATATTTGGTCCTAAGTAAACTGGAACATAAGTATTTTTTTGTTTAGAAAACCATAGTCATGAATTATTTAAAATTATACAATACAAAGTGCTTTTTGGTTGCTAGCCCGAATCAAAATAATTTACCCACTTGTTATGCGTTCAAAACGATTTTCAATAATTTAAACACTTTTCACACAAGTTCAGGGAATTGGGGAACATAAATCTGCCCCAAAAATACCTATAATTAATTCTAAACTGCTAAAAAAATGCAGTTTGTATTATCTAACTTTGAGACTGCCATCACCGTAGTGCAGAAAGAGAAACACAGTAGAATCATTCAACCAGCTTTAGAACAGTATTTTACATGTGCAAAAATCCAAAAGCATTCTTAAATCTCATCCAAGATAAAACAAATGGCAAAAGGAGCAATATTACAAAGAACTAAAATGTTTCTTTTAATATTTGGGATCGAAGGGCATGGGACCCAGCTCTATTTTGACATCTGTGAACTGCCGATTGGGGTCGCGCTCTGATTGGCTCCATTTCTTCGTTCTCTGAGGCCGAGGTCGTGGCTGCTGGTGCTTCCTCTGTTGCCGCTGACAATGACCCCTTGCTTTATCCTTCGACCCTGGCGCTTTGAAGGGACGACTGCAAATTTACAAACAGGAAATTGTTTAGGGTTTGCCACAAAGCCTCATGCGTGTCAACATGCAGACTCTACTGTTTCTCAGACCTACAGACAGAGAAGCAACAGAGACAAACATGGTTATGAACATGCAACCTGTAGGCTATGTACTAAAAATGATCACAGACAAGAAATCTCCCATCACTGGCTCTATTCCGGTTTCAAATGTTCACTTTTCACAATCCAATCCTTTGCTAAACTCCTCCTTATAAACATTACTGGCCAGTGGCCAATTCTCCCTTAGCAACTGTTGCTATCCACCATGTTATCAGACAGGCTTTTTAATTTCTCTAATACAAGTCTATATGGACAATCTGTGTGTTTTGGTAGTTTAAAACAGAATTGTACAGAAATTATTTAAAAAAATACAATAAATGTTGCTCTTTTATAGTGACACAATGCATAGAGGACATTGTGTTTTTTGTTTTGTTTTTTTAAATTAAAATGAAAACAGAAAATATTAAATAAAAGCTCACTCAAAATATGAATAAATAATATGTTATAGCCTATACGAAATACATAAAGAGGTCATACAAATAAATAACACTGGCCTGTGGATTTAACTCTATTGCCTTCATTCCCAAATAAACAATTATAACATCAGTATAAGAACACCTATATTTGCCAATCTATAGTAGTTTTGTATGACATAATTTAATGTACTTATCATTTTAGATCATTTTTAAGTGTTGATATTTACAAAAAAATTGCCATAGTTAATGTGTTGTAAAAACATTAGAAACAGAGCATAATGAAGAATCCATTCCTGATGGATAAAATGTCATGTGCAAAGTAATATGCAAATTATGAAAGTAAAGCAGGCTCATGTTTATAACTCCACTAGCTATATCTCCAAAATTGAGTAACAAAGAATATTATTTCAACACCACAAAATGGCTTACCTTGGCCCAAAGTATTTTAAGTAGGTATCTCCAAATATGTGCCGGTATATGTAGTCGTCCAGATCCTCAAACACATCATCGCTGAGACTGTGATATTCGTCCATTTCCTCAAGGTAATCCTCAACGCCACCAACAAAGTCCGTAAACAGCATCTGGTCGTGGATGAAGACGCCGTTATGGAAGAAATTATTGATGAAGCTCTCCAGCTCTCTCCAGTGGTGGAAATGGCTGACTTCTTTATGCAAATAACTGCGCAGAAGTTCATTAAACTCATCCGCACGAATGGGGTCCATTGCCTTATTGAACAGACTCATCGACTCCTGATACGCACAGTCAAAAACACCCGAACAGCCTTTGAGTGGCATTTTCTGACCCATAGTGGTGTAGGCTTTCTGATTACCAGGTTTGCGTGTGTTGCGATCAGCATGAAAGAAAGAGTCAACGGTTGATTTACGAGGATGTCGGTGTAAAGGTTTCTGAGGCTGCCAATCTTCGGCACGTTTGTTTCCTTGCTCTTGCTGAAACGTTTGCTGCTCGGGTTTCCTGGCTTGAAACCTCTTTTCATCGTTGAACACGTTCGAGGCAGAGTCTTTAAAATGCCTGAACGTGGATTTAACGGAGTCGGAAAACTTCCGGAGATTTTCCTTGACCGCCTCTTTGGCCTTCTTGATCTGCTCCTTTTGATGGTGCACAAACTCTTTGGTGGAATTCTTCACAGCATCAAACGTTTCTTTCACCTTTCCTAGCATCCCGTCCTTGGGAATCTTGGTCTTTACGTCCCTGTCACCCTTGGCTCTCTCCTCCTTCGACTCCACGTACAGTCTCTCCCAAAGATCAGAGCGCTGCTGCTCAAACTTCAACTTGTTTTCGAGCTCCTGAAGTTGAGCCTGCAGTTCTTCGGTCTTGGGATCCGTCTTGCCCTCAACATCCTCCTCCTTCTGACTCACTTCCTCCAGTTCCTCCTTCAGCTTGTCCGTTGCCTTCCGCTCTTTATCGAGCTCTTTCTGCAACACCTGAGACTCGGTCATCAGTGCTTCCCTTTGGCTCATGAAGTTGTGTAATTTCTGTTTCTCCTCCTGCAAGTAGCCCTTCAGTCGCTGGTTCTCGGACAGGATTGAGTCTGTCCCGGCTCCTCTCTCCTCCAGCTCTTGGATCTGTCCCTGCATGTACCTCAGTTCCTCCTGCAGCGCCGAGAGAGATGCCTCTTCTCGTTCCAGACTGATTTTAAGGTCCTGGTTCTCCATGGTCAGGTCTTTTTGCCGAGACTCCATCTCACTCTTGGTTTGCGTCAGTTGCTCATATAAATCTTGTCTTTGGGCCTGTGTTTTCAAACAGGAAGTCAAACCGTTAATGTGGCAAGTCCACTATACAACCAAGTTAACTAAAACTAAAACCATAAGTAACATTTTTGTTACTTTAAATTAAATTAAATACACAAAATATTTTTTTTTCAGCTAGTTATCAAAACAACATTTCTCATTTAAATTAAGTTTACATTGATGTACTAAAATAACTAAATCTAAAATAAAGTTAATAAAAATTATAGACATAAAAAAACAATAACTATAGTATCTCAATCATACTGAAATAATACTAAAAACAAGTACAAATTGGTGAAGTTTGTAGCAGCTTTACTTTGTTTTTAGTTAAAGCAACCGTTAATGGAGACATGTTACCTGTAGCTCTTCCTGTTTGACTCTGAGATGCTGGTTTTCTTTAGTTATCTTATCCATGATTTCTCTTAGATGTTCAACCACTTCCTAAATGCATAGAGACAGGGCCGTGAGAATGGACATCCATTCAATTCTACTCTTCTGTTCAAAAGTTTGGGGTCGGTATGATTGAACATGTTTTAAGGTCTCTTATGCTCACCAAGGCTGCATTATTTGATCAAAAATACAGTAAAAACAGAAATATTGTGAAATATTATTGACATTTAAAATAACGTTTTCTATTGTAATATATTTTCAAATTTAATTAATTACTGTGATGCAAAATTTTCAGCATCATTACTACAGTCTTCAGTGTCACATGATCCTTCAGAAATCATTCTAATATGCTAATTTCTGCTCAAGAAATATTCATTATTATTATCAATGTTAAAAACAGCTGTGCTGCTTCATATTTTTGTGGAGACGGATATATTGTTTTTCAGGATTATTTGATGAATAGAAAGTTAAATAGAACAGGATTTATTTGAAATGGAAATCTTTGTAACTTTACAAATGTCTTTACTTTCATCCTTGTTGATTAAAAGTGTTAATATCGTATATACTGCTTGTCTAGAGAAGGAAAAAAAAAACAGGTCTGATTTAGAAAAGATCCTTAATAATTAGAAAAAACAATAAAAATTTAAACCGGGCCTCGGGAATTTAAAGAGTGTGTCTTTGGGATTTTACATGCAAGATATAAATCTCTGTAGTTGATTGGGGGAGTATAAAAGACCAATAACAACAATGCAGCCAAAGTGGTATAAATGTAGAAGTGGAAGAATAAACGAGTACAAAATTAATATAAAGGACACTATATCTCAGCATACAAAGCTGAATCTGAAAAGAAATGATCAGCAGAAAAGCTACAGGATGATGAAAGCTGAAACAAAGTTCACCAATGAGACAAATAGGAGAAAACAGAAAACACAGAGAGGTGTAATCGATCAGAAAATTGTATCCAAACTAGTAAATAAATTCTGCCCATCTCTATGCAGAAGCCATGAATGTCAGCTTAAGTCTGGCCATGTGTGATGTTATTTTCTTCTTTGAAAGGGTTTTGGCTACTTTTACTCTCTGATGGAAGTAAAATAACGACAAACTGCTTGCCTGTATATAGTACTTCATCAATAAGGTGTACACTGACTGAGTTTGGTCTTTTTATATCACTAGTAGTCCAGTAAGCCAGTGTTTTAACGTTAAGTTTTTAAAATGTCCTGCAACGGGGGGAATCCTGGAGTGTATGATATGAGGGCAACCCCAGTACTTCAACACAGTGCCATACAAGCATGATAAAAGGTCAGGAAACAATGCAAAGGAGGTCTTTTTCAGATGTAATGTTTGTTCTGCACATCAGGGGGAATAACATTATATTCACATCCTTTGTGGTGTAGATTGCAGCTTAAATGTACACAGGGAAAAGTTATGAAGACTTTGAGTTAAGCATGTATGCAGACAAAAACAGACATAATTTTTTGGGAAATTAAACTGATGAAACCATGTTGAATTTCAGCCCCCAAAAATACAAGCCCTGAAAATACAATGCATTAAATTGCAAGCATTGTTAAATCAATGCATTTTTTTAAATTAGTGCAATTCAACATGTTTTCTTTCAAAGACATTTGTCGTTATTTTACTTCCATGATGATCTCTAGGATAAAACGAGTCTTTGAATCTAAGTAACAGCTTTCAAATCTGCAGTTTTTCCTCAGGCTCAGTGAGCGGACTGTGACAGACAGGACTTCCTTACAATGGCCAGTTCTCTCTTGGACGGCACTTCTAGCTCATTCACGCGGCTCTTTTCCACAATCCTCTGCCTCTCCTGAACCTGCATTGTGCCTAGAACACACACACACACACACACACAAACACACAATCTGATATTAATACTGACTATAATGTACGTATACCATTTAACTGGTGACAACCTTTATCCCACAACCAGGGTTCAGGTTCAGTAGGAATTACAATTAATTCCTAATTAATTAATTAATTTAGGAATTACCTAAATTACAATCTGGACATGCTGTTTTGTATAATATAATCTGTATAATCTCATGCAAACTTCATTGCTATATGTTGATTTATAGAACACTGTTAGGACTGACACCAGTTCATCTTCAAAATATTTAGCAAAACCAACCTTGTAATGTTTCACACTAGAAACCCTAAAAGTATTCTTTGCAATGTTACTAGAAGAAAAAGCTATTATGGTTGTTCTGCTTTTCATTTTGCTGCCCCTGCAGACTGGAATAATTAAAAAAATGACTGAAAATCAATACTTATTTTTTCTATTTCAACTATTACGAAATTGGTAATAATGAGTGCTTTGAACAACTTTATCGGTTTTGGATAGCTATATTTACACTTTTATTTATTTATTTTGTGTTTGTTAATGTAATGTATATACATAAAGCAAGGGCCCTATTTTAACAATCTAAGCGCATGGTCCAAAGCTCACGGCGCAAGCACACTTAGGGCGTGTCCGAATCCACTTTTGCTAATTTAACGACTGGAAAAATGGTCGGCGCGCCCGGCGCATGGTCTATAAGGGTTGTCCCTATTCTCTTAATGAGTAATGGGTGTGTTTTGGGCGTAACGTTCAATAAACCAATCAGTGTCTCATCTCACATTCCCTTAAAAAGCCAGTTGTGCTCGCGCCATTGTGAATTTGCTATTGGTGAATGCTTCTCTAGCGAGGAAACGGATCTACGGGACAAAGTGTACGTGCGTTGTGGATCCACCTATAGGTTTTGTCATGGTCATGACAAAACTAAGTAAACCAAACCTGTCCCTTCCCGGTCACCGTAATAGATGGCTTATTTAATGAATCGACAGCCTCTCAACTAATCAACATGTTTGCTCTTAAAACATTAATTTTGGATTGACCTATTTTTAGACCTATTTAAAATTATGTTTTATAAGAGAAGTCATGGACAATTGCGCGACAGGTAGGATTTAGTTTACAGCACTTCTATTCACTTCATTCATTTCTATGGTATCCGCAAATAGTGATTGACTGTTAGACAACTCCAAACGAAATTCAATGACGTCAAGGCTGTAATGTGATTGGTTATCAAGGTACAAGTGATCCAAGTTGGCCATTATGCTTTCTCCAATGGTAGAGCCATGGACACTTGTATCTCCCAATAACAAAACCATCTCTGCTTCTAGTAATCCTGAAGACATTGATTAGCTGGCTCAGGTGTGTTTGATTAGGGTTGGAACTAAACTCTGCAGGACAGTGGCCCACCAGGACTCAGTTTGCCCATCCCTGCTGTAAAACCTCACTGCATTCCACCATGTTTTCACACAAAACAAAACCTTGCTGCACCTGTACGAGACTGCTGCTAACTTCACTTAATGCTGGAGAGAATTTACCACCAACAGTCTTTCAAATCAAATGAGGTTTTAATGATAATTAAAATATAAAATGGTAATACCAACCCGTCGAGAATTTTATCATGGTTTATCAATAAACTGGTAGCAGTTACATTGACATTAAAAGGTATTACCATCTGATATCATCACCATACTGCCAAACTTTCATATGCACGTATGTAAACAATTATGAACATACACAGCATGTCTCTTTGTTCTATATAAATTAAGCTTTACTTACACAGTAATTTTTGTAAGGATACTCATCCTAAAAGTTCCACTTTAAATTATTTAATAAGAAGAGCATGTTAATAAAACAGAAATCAGGTCCCTGCTCACCGTAGAAGTGGCCGAAGCCCATGCTGATGGCGATGAGCAACGCTAACAGGATGCATTTGTTCAGAGTGCCGCTGACATGACCTTGATCTTGCGGAGCAGCGCGGGCATCCGGATGGGCTTGTATGTCCTCAACAACCTGATGTAGAATCAAACATGCATAATTTCAGAACATGGCATGCACAATGTTTTGTTGTTGAGATAGCTGGCTAACATAAATGAGGTTTTGTGAACAAAGCAACAACGATTAAAGGAAGTCAAAGTTTTAATTAGTTATAATTATGGGTGTAACGGTTCTCGGTAAAAAAATCCAACCGTACAATTCGGCACGCATTTGCAATGCAGTTAAGGCCTGTTCACACCGGGATGAATTTCGCGCGCGATATTCGCCGACGTTTAACGCCTCGTGACTAAACAAAGGGCGCCAATGTGAGTCTGCACACCGACGCGTAAAACGCCACGCGTAAAAGCGTAATTTAAAAAAAAACGCCTCGGGTTCGTTTTTTTTGGTTTGACGCGCTGCATTAAAAACTATCTGGCCAATGAGATTGACGCTTTTGCTCATGTGTCTGGAGCTTCAGAAGTTACAGAAAAACACAAGTTGGGGGCGCTCAAACACAAAACGGTCTTGCCGAGCGAAAGGCGAAGAAGATATACGCCAAGTATAGCGTCTACACCATGGTCTACACTGCCGGGAAGAAATAAGACGAGGAAGATGCAAGACAAGATGAATGTAGAGCTGTTGGTCTCGTTGGTGTCGGAACATAAAGAACTATATGACAAACGTGCCAGCGACTAAGCGGGGTATTTCTGTTTTACATTAAGCGGCATCTAATGTCAAGGAATAAATTTGCATGTTCACTCGGCTCATCGTCAGCGAAAATCGCTTGGGTGTGAACACAAAAAACGCATTGAAAAAAGCTGACGAATAATGCGCGCCGATATTCGTCCCGGTGTGTACGGCCCTTTAGTCTCAATCTGTCAACACATCTATCATATGGTTTGGTCAAAAAACAACCACGCATAAAACAGAGTTCAGCTAATATATGGTTCCGATGGATATGCTCCTCGTGTGTTTCATGTGAGAGTATCTGTCCAATCAATTGTTAGTATGTAAATCTTCTGCTGACATCACAGTTCCTCACGAAGAGACAAGCTAATAGAGCCACCGCCTGCCATATAAATCTGCTATCTGGAAACATCTTGGGTGTCCAATACGTTACAGCAGCGATGGTCAAAAAAACGTGGACAAAACAGTCACTGTTTGTAAACTTTGTTCAATGCAAGTGCTGTATGCTCAAGGCAATAAATCTATTATGACCAGTTATTTCCGCTGTCATCACCTGGGTGTTGATAGCGCGTGAGCGTAGGTGAGACCGAAACAGCACAGCACACATTTCCATTGGTGTTTAAACAGGCACTCAGTGCTAATAATAACAAAACAACAACTAAAGCGCTGGGGGGTTTTGTTTCCAAAGACATGCAGCCGTCCGTTATTGACGATGTGGGATTTCAATATATGATTAAGATGCTTGAGCTGCGTTACGAAATCCCTTTGCATGCTCACTTCAGCAGCAAGTTTATTCCTGAACTGTGTGATGAAACACTGGGCAAAATTGAGAAAGAATTGGCAAACACACAATACGTAGCTCTGACAACTGATAATTGGACCTCCAGGGCAACTGAAAGCTACTTGACAGTGATAGTACTTTACATTTTGGATTGGGAAATGGAAAGCTCTGTGTTACAAACATGCCCCCTTTTTGAAAGCCACACAAGTAATCATTTGGTTGATGCACTGATGAGTGCAGTGACAGAGTGGAAGATGGAGACCTAACATCACCATTTCAGTCACCACCGATAATGCACAGGACATGGTGAATGTCATCAAAGAAGCAGCTGGACTAGGGACAAAAATGTTTTCCCCACTTAGAAAGCATGTAGAAGTCTGTAATTTGTATCATAGGTACACTTCAACTGTGAGAGACGGAATCTAAAACAAAAATCCAGAAAATCACATTGTATGATTTTTACATGAATCTTTTTAAGTAATTAATTAGCATTTTATTGCATGCCATAAGTATTTGATACATCAGAAAAGCAGAACGTAATATTTGGTACAGAAACCTTTATTTGCAATTACAGAGATCATACGGTTCTTGACCAGGTTTGCACACACTGCAGCAGGGATTTTGGCCCACTCCTCCATACAGACCTTCTCCAGATCCTTCAGGTTTCGGGGCTGTCGCTGGGCAATACGGACTTTCAGCTCCCTCCAAAGATTTTCTATTGGGTTCAGGGGCCTCATTTATAAAACTGTGCATAGGATCCTTACTAAAAGTGTACGTGCGCCCAAAAGCCAAAAATGGCGTGCGCAAAAAAATATTCAGACTTATAAAACCTTGCGTACGCCAGAATCTGCGCAGAATTCACTTTATAAATCCCACTCAGCGGAAGATTGTGCGCACATGCGTCTCCTCCCCGAAATAACCATATATGGAGCTTACAACGCCTAGTTTTACTATGCATATCCTCATCTGCATATCATTTGCATATGATTATTCATCCACGTGATAACATGTGTAACGGTACAAGACATTAGGAAAATATGAAATACGGATGTGCCGTCACATTACATTAATACAAATAATTTAGTAGGCTAGCCTATCCTTGCCTTGTTTTTGAATAAATAAATCAAATAGTGTAAAATACATTTCAGAGAAAGTTTTTCTCAATCTTTTCCACTGGCCAAATAGTCTTTTTAATTGATTTATATTTTGTTAATGGAAACAGATAGACCTTGTATTATATTTGCACAATCTGCTATTATCATGATAAGCAATTATCTCTGTAGTTAAAACATTGAAACAGCATGCCAAAGGAAAAGTGTTCAAAAGCATTGCATCCAGAACAAATATGTATAGGCTATTTATTGAATATATATATATATATATATATATTTTTTTTTTTTTCAGTAAATGTCATGTAGTTTAAGTGTTTAACTCTATTAATTAGAAAATTAGAATGGCATATTTAATCTAAATGTTTATATCGGAAGTAAAACATAGTTTAAATCATTCTTTTATTTAAACTGTTATTGTGAACATGCACTGTAGCCTATTTATGATTAGGACTCATGATGAAGATTTACAGTTTTACTTCATCTGCCGTTAGATATGAGTCAGTTTCATTAAACGGCCCAACGCGCTCGCTGGCGTGGACATTTAAGATGTGGATATTTGCTTCAAGTGATAGGCTTGGTGAGTGAAATTATATTTGTATTATATTTCTGTATACGTATAATTTGATTTCGATTTTCTGTCTAAAAATGACCAAAAAGACATTTAACTCCAGCTCACCATCGGTGTCGCCAAACTGCTCCGTCTCCAAAACGTTCGTACGCATGGGTCATAGTTTGCGTGCAGGTGCGCACATTTTCCCGTCAAGTTTGTTTTTATAAATCACAACTTATGCGTCGGAAATGGCGTACGCCTCTTTCAGGGCCTGTTTTGTGCGTACGCAGCGGTTATAAATGAGGCCCCAGGTCTGGAGACTGGCTAGACCACTCCAGGACCTTAAGATGCTTCTTACCACTCCTTAGTTGCCCTGGGTGTGTGTTTCGGGTCGTTGTCATGCTGGAAGACCCAGCCACGACCCATCTTCAATGCTCCTACTGAAGGAAGGAGGTTGTTGGCCAAGATCTCGCGATACATGGCCCCATCCATCCTCCCCTCAATACGGTGCAGTCGTCCTGTCCCCTTTGCAGAAAAGCATCCCCATTGGGATGGTGTTCTTGGGGTTGTACTCATCCTTCTTCTTCCTCCAAACACGGCGAGTGGAGTTTAGACCAAAAAGCTCTATTTTTGTCTCATCAGACCACATGACCTTCTCCCATTCCTCCTCTGGATCAATAGGTGTGCGCACATTATGCACGTGTTTCGTTGTCACGGCTACATAAACAAATGTCCGCACACAGGAAGACAGGTGTTATGGTAATATTTTACATGTATTTTAAATCACAAAAACTATCGTTTGCATCAAGTGAAAGCATTGGGCACATTGGCTACCTACATAATAAGCTGTTTTAAATGTAAAATGTTCAATGCCTTATCGCGCTATCACGGGTCCCGTCGGGCTCGGGTCGGGTATCCATCCTCTAATATACATCATACAGACGCTATTTTGCTCAATCTACCCGATTTTTCATATCAACAGAAAACTATACCAGGATAACCTGGCTTCTCTTCCAACTCCCCTGCTAGTTCACTGTTAATTATATGCTAATGCCAGCCGGAACGTTGACGTGATTGGTTATAAGGTAGTTTGTGACGTCAGAAAAAAACAGCGATTTCAAACAGTGTTTTTTAGACTCTTTGGTTCACTGCAGTTTTAAAGAGAAAATACTCAGCAATGGTGTTGACATAAATTTGCACATGGTTTGTCTTAAAACATATAAAAAAACACCACATAGACATATAAACAACATTAAAAACTTGATTTTCACCACAGAGGGACTTTAAGCTTGACGTCGACTAGTCGCTGGTAATCATGGCCTATAGAGGGCGCAACAGAATAAGAATGCTCTGTTTACAAACAGTTAACCCTTTAGAACCTGAAGCTAAAATGGGTGTTTTTCACATATTTTGATTTTTTGACTGTAAAATTCTAAAACAATGTTCTATCTTCATGTGCAAGGTGTCATCTTTTTCAGAAAAAGATTAGCTTTCAACAAATTACATTTACTGACCATTATTGTGTGTGGTGAGTTTGTAAATAGAATTTAAATAGACAAAAAAAAAAACGAGAATACATTTTCCGATTTTTATTTAAAAAACAACAACAGAAAAATCACGAACGAAAGAAACAAACACTTTAAAGTTGAAAAATGTATAATACAACTATACAAGTCTTTTTTGTGACATTGGGTTGCACAGTTTAAATTCAGGACACTTTTTTTCATACACGCACACACATACAAATCCATCCATTCTTATTAGGCACGCACACATACACATGCATACACCACATGTAAAGATACGTGAAAAAGTAACGGCCATCCGCCTCCCAAGTTTCATTAAAAATCATCCCAATCCCCTCTTCTGCTGTCTACCACGTCTTTCACCACGTATTTGTTCGTTATTATTTTATGCAATCCAAAACACTAACCTGCCGCGCTTCGTATCTCTCGGTTCAAATCCTTCCTTCCCGCTCTGCCAGAAAGCCCGCTGTCATTTGCTGATGGAAAGCATGGAATTACCGTAATAAGCCGTATATTACCGAAAAGCGCATGTTGTCTACTGTCAGGGGCAATTTGAATGGTTTTGATAGTACAAACGGTTGAAGAGTTACGGTACAATGAATACAGCTTGCTGATCTGTGTCGGCGACGACACATTCGGTTCTAAAGGGTTAAAATGACAAATAGATGCATACTTAGAGAACACTCCACAAGAAATGTATGATTATACCATCTGGATACTCAAAATTGATCAGATGAATGCACGTTTTAAATAGCTTATTGTGCACGTTAATTGCCCTTCTGCGCTGCTGCATTGTAAGGCACACACATACAGACAGGAGCTCTCTCATCTCGTGCAGATCGCGCGCACACAGAATCATTCAGTAGCGCAGAAATGTATTATCAACACTGTTCTGTTATTTATCAACACAATAGCTTAGAAACTGAAAAGTTCTAACTAAAACCCACAGCTTTACTACTGAGACGTGGCCACAATGCATTCATATAAATGTAATCTTTACTGTGCTACTTTATCTGTATCTGATTTAGAACGAGCATAAATCTGTGAGAAATACAATGACCCAAAGAAATTAGCAGTTTCTTTGAAATTGAATTTAGCAGTTGATCAGGTGATGCAATGAACGTTCTAATCACACAGGTGTGATCGTATGAGTCAAAGGGTCAAGTGGCACCGAAATGAGGCACCGAAATCTGTGTTCTCATTTGGTCAGGTACATTCCAGTCATATAGGTCGTTTCGGTACCAACCCTAGTCGCCGGCCAATACAATTGTCGCGTTTAGACACGTGCTTCAGACACCGGTCATGCTGAGGCGTTCTCCTTTCTCAGGGAACCAAGGATACACTTGTTACCAGAGACGTTTTGCTTTATCGTTTTCCAGCAAAAGCATGTTTATACATTTATATCCGTCATGTAGTTTATGGATTCAGCTCACAAAGAAATGTGTCTGACCATATTTCAAAAATGATAAATATAGATGAATTTCCAGCTAACTAAAAAGTATTTGTTGTATATAAAAATATAAAAAGTAAAACTAGTATAATTTATAGTATAAAGTATTATACAGCATTATGGAGTAACGAGTTGTTGTTGTTGTGATCAGTACCTCCTGTCTCCTGTGGGGCTCCTGCTGATCTCCAGGCTCTGATCCGGTGGTGCTCCTCCTCACTCTGCGTCTCCTCACCACAGGGCTGGCCTTCATCTCATCCTCCTCATCCTCACTGCTGCTGGTACCACCGTCTCGCTGCACAGGCTGATCCGCTGGGAAAACTGTGTACAGATAAAAACACACAACCCAGAGGAATTAATATCTAGTGTTCTTAAATGAAGCCAATTATAATTACCATTGAGTGGTGTGACATAATGGAATGAATAAATAAAAAAAATACAAGTAGCAATACATAAAAAAACAATACATTTAAAAAAAAAACACATTTTAAAATAGCGTTTACAAAAACAAAACTAAATAAAAAAAAATTTAACGTTTACAATGCAGGCATTCACAGGAATCACTGGCTTGGGCACACAGACTGCTCCCCCTCTCCCACTATAAATGCACTAAAATTATAAAAATAAACCATCTAAAACACTTTGAATACCGCACTGTTCCGAATGCAAGATGTTTTTTTTTTCTTGGAAATACATCTGAAAAAATAGGGTTGTCTTATATTCAGGGTCTAGATATTTACGTCAATAATACACTCGCAACAATAGGGAGCGCCAAATACGTGTAAAATGAGTGTGTCCCCCAGAACTGATAAACAACAGTGGAGTCATCAAACAACTCATTAAGCAGCCAAGAAATACGGTGTGTCAGAGTGTAATGATAGAAGATGGCGAGCCCAAAAAGACAGTCTTAAAAATACTAACAGTCAAAGAAAAGCTTACCACAGTCCTAAAAACAGTCGCCAGTACATAACCGAATAAAGAAATAAGGGGTTGCCCATAACCAGAGCTGTCATCCAACTGAAGGCACTGGCTGAACACATACCCAAACACCTTTGTTTTTGACATTGTGAAATCTACTGGAAATGAGACCTACAGGTTATTTTTATGGTATGCCATAAAGTGTTTATTTTAAAAAGTGATATAGTTGGTATATTTAACCAGTATTTACCATACTTTCAATATAAAAATTAAATTGTGAAAAATATTCAATTTGAAAATTTCCTTATAAAGGACAAGATCGGGTCCCCAAAAGGTACATTTTGAAAAGGTGGGGTTCGTCTTATAATCAGGGCCGTCTTATATTTGGAACAATACGGTAATAATACTACTAAAACTAAATGTGATATGATGATTTAAATGATGTTTGTGCTTTCACTCTAGTTGCCAACTGCTTAGACTAGTCTTACAAGTTAAGCCTAGTTCACACTACAGGATTTTAAGCCGATTTAAGCCCGATTTGCAGGTTAACGAGCTCGCCGACAGGTCGGGCTGTAATCGCATGCAAATCTACGGGTGATCCGTGTTCGCCAATCTTTATGTGTAAAAATACTAAACGTTGCATCAAAAACGCTCGCTGATACCATGGTCTCCATTTGAATGTCCGTGTTTACTACAGTATGCACATTGTAAATCTGTTCATCATATAAAGCCATCGTCTCCTTCAGAAGACTTTGCTTTTGATTAGACCCCTCGATAGACGCCTTATTGACCCTTTTGGATCATTCAAGATTTAGGGGAATCGACTTTAAAGCAGGGCTATGCAGTTTCGGGAATTTCTTCACTGTATTCTCGCTTTTTGCTTGCAGGTTTCTCTATAGAGCTCCCCCTACAGCAGCGGAATTGATATTTGACAACACTGTCGAAAAACTTGTTGGCGACTCTCAGATACCAGAGGCTAGTAGATTAACGAAATCAAAGCAGACGGGACATTCTTTAATACGTCGTCTTCATTCGGGTTCGAACAGTAATGAAACAAGTGAAGTATATATGAGTGAGTCATTAAATCATTCATTTATACTGATTCATTAAACATTTTAAATACACTGCAGCAATTAACATGTCATATATGGATGGTTAGATAGATGGATAGATAGAATTGGTCCAACACTGGCTGTAATGAAAACACTCAAAGTAGTAGAAATGTGTATACTTGTTACTCAATCAAAACTCTAAATACCTTTCAAACATAAAATTTGATGGTCAGTAAACAGACTATAGACATTGTGCCATCTCGGGCTTAGATTTTTCTTGTCCTTTTATAAAGCCAAATTCATCATAATGACTCACTAAACTACGTTTAATGTAGGTTGTGTGGTGAGGTTTTACCTACTTTTTAGGGACCAAATAACTAAACCTGACCAACACACACATGATTTCTGACAAATGTCAATGAAATTTGTTTTGAAAATAATGCAAAGTGCAGAACAGTGAATCCTGTCACTAATTTTTGCACACACACGACAAACACATGCTTGCAGAACACATGCTTGCAGAACACATCTCGCATGACATGATGCAGTGCAGGAAAAGTTAACAGACCTGTTTACGCTACAGGAACAAGTTAATCGACTAAACCAGCACATGACTTGTGCTACAAAAATACAGCTGCAGGCCTAAAGCTGTTGTGAATGTCTCCTTTGTATTTGTCGTAATGCTTAAACAGCTATTGCATCAATATTAAGAGAAATAATTCCTACAGAAGAGGGAAATGATTTAAGCATACTGGAAACACACCTGAAGGAACAAAATTCTATAAATACTAATGCATATTAACAACATCTCTCCACAACAACACACAATTTGAGGAATCATCCATGTCTGGAGCACAAATAACCTAGAATACTGTCTAACACTTGATGGCTGCTCTGTCAAGTGTTCATCGTCAGTTAGGAACCTGGGTGTGCTCTTTGATACCAATCTCTCATTTGAAAGCCACGTTTCAAGCATCTGTAAAACGGTATTTTTTCCATCTTAAAAATGCATCTAAATTACGACACATGCTCCCAATGACAACTGCAGAAAAGTTACTTCATGCATTCAGGACCTCAAGGCTAGATTATTGTAATGCTCTACTGGGTGGTTGCCCTGCATGCTTAACAAACAAACCCCAAATGGTTCAATATGCAGCAGCTCGAGTTCTTACCAGAACCAGGAAGTATGACCATATTAGCCCGGTTCTGTCAGCACTGCATTGGCTGCCTATTAAACATTGCATACATTTTAAAATCTTTCTAATTACTTACAAAGCACTAAATGGTTTAACTCCCCAGTATTTGAGCGAGCTTTTAACACATTATAATCCTTCACATCTATTGCAATCTCAAAATTATGGCCAGTTGATAATACCTAGAGTATCAAAATCAACTTCCAGTCAACCGGAACACTTCCTATAACACCCGATGTACTTGATACATCGTAAGAGGAATGGCATCTACACTAATATTAGTCTGTCTTACCCTTATCCCGAGGTCCATATGTAAATCAGATTGTGGACCTGCACCTACACACAACCAACACACAGCCCAAAACACATTGTTGCTAAATCACTTAAATAATTGATGATCTTTACAACGGAACTGAATCAACACTGAACTGACTTCAGCTGAACAACAGCTGAAATGCATAATTTTCCTGTTATCACTGTAAAGCTGCTTTGAAATAATCTGTATTGTAAAAGCGTTAAATAAAGATGACTTTAGTTGACAAATTCTGACAACTAGTTAGCTCAGTCTAGTCAACTCAAGACATGGAAAAGGGACATATAACAGCACACAGCAATGTAGGTCAAACAAACACATTACTGTGGCTTTTTCCACACACTTTACACCCGTTCTCTCTTCTCGCAGCTATTGGCTGTGCGTTTCATCAGCCAGGTTAATGTGGCTGAACCTATTTTTGCCACATCACTTAACTCACTCACAAACACACTCGCTGTCCTCAGAGCTTTATCAGCATGCTGATCACAACATGCTCACACTCCCATGGCAGAGCACCTGAGAGAGAGAGAGAGCTGTGAAGCTGGCTGCCATATTCCCACAGTGTCCTGGAAAATCCCCATCCACTCCAACACCAGTCTGCTGCCACTCAGGAGAAAGAGGAACATTTCAACAAGGGCGAATGTCATGAAAACAGTTTTAAAAAAAAATTGTGGGTCAAATTTAATCAGAAAATATTTATATACAGTATATAAAAAAAGCCTATTTTAGGATCATTACGGAATTTTGCATTGTGACATTATTTTAATTAAAATTAGGAATTATAATTAATTATATTATTTACAATCAAGAAATTAAGCATTACATTACTTTTATTATTAAGAATTATATGTCGAATTTTAACATTTACATTTATGCATTACGAAATATCATTTCTAATTATGAAATTCGACCTGGACATTTCTTTGTGAGATGCATTCATAAAATAAATACCATAGACACAATGGGAAGATCTACACACTAGGAATTCCCGGGACTCTAGGAAATTCTGAAGATTTTCCAACACCCTTCCCAAACTGCTTAGGAATTCACCCAGTTTTTTCAGTTCTAACTGCAAATGACAGATGGGTGACAGATGTTAGAGGTTCCTCTTTCCAACTTCGCACAATCGGAAATCGTAATTACAATGCATTGTTCTTAAGTGATTTTTGGTTGGGGGGAAAATTAGATGCATTAATTTTTCGTTCTCTCTTTTTCACTTATTGACAAATACAGGATGTTTAGTGCAACAAAATTAAGAGAAAATTATGCACATTAGATCTTTCTCACACTACCAAAGAGAATGATGGGAAGTATATACCGGTAGCTTATGTCTTAAGTTAACAGAAACAGTTGGGAAATAAATTGCATGTTTAACAGTGGATCTTATATTGGATCTGTGCATTCTGTCTTAATGTGACAGCAGCCTAATATACAGCTTCTCTCAGTGTCCTTAATGTTAATCAAACAACAAAAGTAATTGCTCTTTAGTAGATTTAGCAGGATTGTTCAGTAACACATTACAATAAGGTTTTATTAGTTAACATTAGTTACCGGAAACTACTTTAGTTAACATGAACTGCACTTCTACAGGACTTATTAATATTTGTTAATGTTAATTTCCACATTTACTAATACATTATTAAAACAAAAAGTTGTATTTGTTAACACAGTTAATGTATTAACCAACATTAACTAACCATGTGCAATACATTAATTGCTGTATTTGTTAATCTTTGTTAAAGTTAGCTAATTAAAATACAGTTGTTCATTGTTTGTTCATGTTACTTCACAGTGCATTTATGTTGCTTGCCAATAAATAAAGAGTTGTCAATACATGATTTATACTTCTCTCTTAAAGGTGCTATATGTAATTGTTTTGACTGTGCTAAAGCATAAAAAATAACATATTTGCAGATGTTTGGAAACAATGCTGTTCACATACTTCTTTTTAAGAAAAACAATGCTACAGCCAGTTATTCTACTTTGACATGTACGTTCCCTGTCGGAATGTCTGTTTTTGTATGCGTTTGTGATTAGTTTGGTCTGTGTTATCCTGCCCACTGCCAATTTACTAGTATTCCAACAGACCCTGGATTGCCAGTTGGCTGAAAACAGAATATCATAGCCATGGAAGTCAACAAACGAACTGGGTCAGAGATCGCAGTTTATACCAACTAAAAAGCCTTGTCATCCATCTAAAAAGCTCTATGACCAGAGGTAAAAGTTTATAGATCATATATAAACACTGATGTCTATAGTAGCTATCAAAATAGAGCAAATCCCCTTTTGGAAATATCCTGCAACTTTAAATAACAATTGTATCGATTACATTGTTACGCCATTAGGTGGCGACACGTGACTGTTAAATAATGTATTTGCCATTGAAACATTCATTCGAGAGATTCGTTCAAAAATGCTGATTCGTCTATTAATGAAACAAGTGTTTATGAGTGAGTCATTGAATCATTTATTCAAACCGATTTTTTTAAATAATTCTTTCAAATTAATAAAAAAATTTAAATAGACAGCAAAAATTTAAATTTTGTCAGAACTTCTAGTACATTACATGATATAATGTTTAATTGTCTGTTCAGAATCATGGGAGAATCGTGATCTCTATTTGAAACAAAAAAATTGTGATTCTCAATTTATCCAGAATCGCGGAGCTCTACTTACAGTGTAAAGGTGCGTTCACACTATAAGCGACAAAGCGACACGATACCATTCATTTCAATGGGGAGCGGGCGATTTCCGACTGGATGGGGCGTGTCTGGCGACGCGACAAAGTTGAGATCTGTTTAACTTTATGCAAATGAAGAGCGACTTTTGGGAGCGACAACCAATAGAAGTGAAGTCAGTGGAGCGCGCATGATCCGTCACTCTTCAGTGCTGAGTCTGACCAAGGCAAGTTGAACGAGAAGCTCATTTTAGCAGTCAGAAACTGTCCTATAATTTATGATATATATCCGTGTACATACAGTGGTATTCGCCGTGCTGACTCTGAGCCTGAATGGTTTCGTGAGCCCAGATAGACTGGTATTTAACCGTTTAAATAGCAAGATGGCAAAGAGCACTCGCTGTTTCTCGTTCATCTTTAATATTATGCATTCATTTGTTTGTAACAGCATGAAAACGGATTTGTTGTCTACAACATGGAGTAACATCCGTGAATGTCACTCACAAACATTACTAGGCAACCAGTAGTGGTTACGCCCACTAGCGTCCTAACCGCCAGCCACTGGCGACCTGCAGCGACAAAGTCGCTTGTAGTGTGAACGCAGCTTAAGGCTCATCGCCTTCCATTGTCAATTGCGCTCGTTCTTGTTGCACGTCCTCAAACTGGCGAGCGTCTGAGGAAGACTGGGAGGAACAACTCTCTCCAATATTTTGAATTTAGACTGCACTACCCATTTCAACCGCTAGCTGTCAATATTACATACTGCACCTTTAAACATACATTGTAAACAAACATGTAAACATACATTGTTGTTTAGAATAGCTAAATAACCCCCATGGGTCTATTTGAATATTTGAAGCCTTTATCATGTAGTATTATTTATTTCGGTGATCTGTATCAGGCGGTATTGCTTTCAGTGATTGGTAATCAGTGATCGGCCCCATCAGCACCCTTTATCAATAAACAATAAAAAATGTATTTGCATCATGATTTTTTTCTTTCATTTGTAAAGTCAGTCTTAAAGATAATTCCACTGCTAATTACGGCATTGCAGTGGCATTGATATGCATGTAAAAACGAGTATTCCAACATGAATTGAACGCAACATTTTCCACTCACTTGTCTCAGACTCTCTAAAAGTATACTGGCTGCTCGATGAGCTTCCGAGATAGAACTCGTCACTTCCTGCTTCCTTTGTCTCCTTGGCAACAGGCTCTTTCCATGCATCAATCTCCGCCTCACAAGAGTCTGGCAGGGTTAGGATGTCAGAGTTCTCACTGGAGGAGCAAAGAATCACATGTTCTTCCCCACCCACATCATCTCCGGCCTGCAAGAAAACATAAATGCCCCTTCTTTAAGCTGGCTTACTGGAGAATTCCTCTCTGCAGAACAATAACACATGCCAAGAGGTAAATTTTGGATTGAATCACACCTTTTGAGCAGGTGTCTCCTCCGTTGTTGTCTCCTCTCTCAGTGTGAGGTCTAAAGAAGTCTCTCCCAAACTCTCCTCAACCCGCTCGTCTGAAAACCCAACATCGAAAGTAATTTATTTACTGTTGACTTTTATCTGACGTTGTTGCCATAACGCGTTGCTGTGGGTTGCGTCTTGCTTTGGACATTCTGACACTGTAGGGGTCATGCTTTCTAACTTTAAATACTTTATTTTTATTTTGTTGCAATTATTCTGCTTATTGTACATATAAAATACAAGAAGTTTATATCAGTAGTCCTATATTTATAATTGTGACCACACACAATATTATTATAATTTACATACATATAGGCCTGTAAATATAATTACTGATAGATCCTTATTTTTTTAAATTTGAACCCCTGCCCCTAAGAAACCCTCTGCATGGCCCTGTGTGCATTGGATTGTTTTTAATAATTTTAATGTACTTGAAAATTGCACCAAGCACTAGGAAACTGCAATCGGATCGGTACTCGGTATCGGCAGATACTCAAATATTCAATGACTCGGATCGAGGCACCAAAAACTTGATCAGGACATCCCTAATAAATAGTTTTGTGTTTATTCATTTTGAATGACACAAAGGGTGACATCCTCACCGTCAGGTATGTCCGGAGCACGGCTAACTGCTCTATCCTCACACTCTCCAGCGTTATCCGGCCCCAGCGTCTCAATGTCCGAACCCTGTAACACACACACACACACACACACACACACACACACACACGTTATCACTATGGCTTAAAGTTAAAAGGGGAAAACTTTTAAAAATAAAATAGTTGAGTATTTAGTAATCAAAATAAAAAGCAGCTGTACTGGCTTCTAAAAGAGGAAAATAAAAGACAGCAGCAGCGATATTAGTGAAAGACACAACTGAAAAACACAATGTTTGTATTGTTTTGTATATCATTTGTCATTTACATAAAATAATTACACATAAAATGTAATCTGTATACATGACATGTATATAAATAATTTGCATACCGGTATTTATATTATGCAAATAATAATTGCGTAATAATTGCATAATTACAAAAAATAATTATATATATATATATATATATATATATAATAGAGTGAAACGTAACAGTATTCATTTTTGAATACTGTCAAATTTCAAAATTTGACCTGTATGTGTTCCTGACAGGCTTTGTTTAATTTACCTAGTAGAGGATCATAAAAGTATAACTCCCCAAAAGCATTTACTGTGCTGGTCAGAATTATTTTCCCTCTTGGTAAATATGATCAAAGATGGCTGTAAAAAAATAAATCTGCATTGCTAAAGCTACAATATGTAATTAGGGGTTAGGGGTCGCTAACCTACGTATTACAATAACAAAGGCGTAGGTTGATGAAGCATAAGCGGAATTATGGAACTTGTCGTCATGCTGATGGATCTAATAATGCTTATGGATGAGTGAAAACATTGATGTTTTTATCATGACTGTGGTATGAAGCATGGCACGATTGCTAATGAGAGACAGATATCAGCGCCCCACACACGATTCCCGCGGATATAAAGGAATGAGGACATTTCATTCTACCGAACTACCCGCAAGTGCTGAATTACTACTCACACAGATCAGTTTATTAGACAAATTAAACTTGTGAGGTAACGCAGCGCTGTTTCACTTGCTCTGCATTAGAGCTGCACGATTTGGGGAAAATGTCATATTGCGATTATTGAGGTCAGTATTGCGATATAATAAACAAATGGTTTCATGAGTCAACTTGCTTGGTTCTCAAGTAAAATGCCCACACAGATGATAATGATCAAATGTGTATTACTGAACTCAAACTAGAAATAACAACTAAATGCACTGTTTTCAAATTAAAATAATATTTTGTACAAAATTAAATATTGACATCTTTGCATTACTGCAGACTTGTTATTTGTCTCAATAGTAAAAAATAAATGTCATATTTACTTGTGCCCTTACTGTCTAACAGGTAGGCCTAGTACCTAGTACAAGTACTGTCTATTAATGCAGATTGTCTGTCGTTCTCACTACTTTGAGGAAAGATTAAGCATGGAGCAAGATTTGTTTTACCAATGTTTATGTTACATCAGTCATTCACGCTAGAGCTCGGCTAATGTTGCATACATGCACTGTTATTGATACAGTTTCCACGTGTTCACCGCAATATATTAGAAACATACTCGGTAAATAAATTAGTACAAGTAAAATAATCGGTTGATGGACATGCACTTGTTAAAGCTGATGGTGAGGAATGGCAACATCTCATAATGTACCTCAAACTGACTAGCGTATCACTGAAACGTCCTGCTCGGGTCGTCCTTGCAATGGAGGTTCGGGTTTAATAACTAGTTCTTCTAGTGTTTCATCATCGGACTCGCGCTCGGATTGATATGGTCAAATCGTCATTGTTTGTTACTGTGTTTAGTTTACGGTGTAGGACGCCTCATGCATGCAGAGCTGTCGTTGTTTTGGCAATGGGAGTTTTTGTTTTCGACGCGTGCTGTAGGCCTACACGGTAAACCAATCACAACAGCCTGAGCTGTCTGGCCAATATGAGCAGAGTAGCTTGTGAGGGATTTAGAGAGATTTATTTATTTAGCGAGTCGTTTGAGAATCATTGAAAATGTGGTGATGTGCAAATGTATATTATGAAAAAATTAAAGTTTTTTTACCTTTGATGCATGTAAACCTGTTGTAGGAGACTCAAAAACAACATTAGGAAACTTTAAAATATCATAATAGGGGACCTTTAAATACTTTTTGCAACCTCCTTTTTCCAAGATAACAGCTCTAAGTCTTCTCAATCTCCTATAATGCCTGATGAGTTTGGAGAGCAACTGACAAGAGATCAGAGACCATTCCTCCACACAGAATCTCTCCAGATCCATGTTGGCGCTTCTTCTCTTCAGTTCAGCTCAGTCATTTTCTATAGGGTTCATGTCTGGGGACTGGGATGGCCACTGCATATGCATGGTTTTGTGCTCAGTGACCCATTTTTGTTTTGATTTTGTTGTTTGTTTTTTGGATCACTGTCCTCGTCCTGTTGGAAGATCCAATCATGACCCGTTATAAGAATTCTAGCACAGGATGTCAGGTTTAGATCTGTTGGTATTTGACCAAATCCGCATTATAGGGGAAGACTCAGAGCTGTTATCTTGGAAAAAGGAGGTTGCAAAAAGTATTTAATAAAGGAGGGCAAATAATTGTTGTTTGCATTAAAAAAATTAAATAATCAAAAAGGATAAACAATGCAGATTTATTTTTTTACAGCCATCTTTGATCATATTTACCAAGGGGGCAAATAATACTGACCAGCACTGTATACTCACATTAGAGGTAAACCTGATGGGTAGCTAATAGCAATAAAACATGAATCACCTCATTACTAATGACTGTCCATCCACAGGACGACTCCGTGTCACTGGAGCTTTCAGACATCTCTCAACCAGCTAGAAAACAAATGTAAACACATAATTTATGTCGTTGTCCTCTGTAATGACGTCTACCTGAACGCTCATTTACGGGATAGAAATGTCAGGTTGACCCTGCCACTGGTAAATGATTATTCTGCATTTGCAGAAGCCATACAAATAGAGATCTACATAAACAAGAAAATTGTAGACACAAATAAAGAAGCTTTTTTCATTATATATCTGACAGTAAACTGAAATCTGATGCATTCTGGTTTAACTTAATGCAAAATGTTTTTGAATGAAAACAGCATGCAGGTTGAGGGTGTGTAAATCATGTGAGAATTCATTTTGGGTTGAACTTTGTCTTTAAAAACCACAGATCTGAGTCAAAACTATCATCTGGTTGTTTCACTGGTTTGTTTTTCAGAAAGAGCTAACAAAAATAGCACAGTCTGGTTTGTTAACCATCCAAAAAAAGCAGAACAAGATTAATAAACATAAGGTTACATTATTTATCTAGCCAAATTTTGATTAAAATAAATAAATAAATAAATAAATAAATAAATATTTAAATAAAATTGAACAATTTGATTAAAATGAATAAAATGTGATTTAAATAAATAATAAATCTAACAGTACAATGATATAGTGAGTAGAACAATAACAGTTACGTAAAATAAATTAATATTTTTCCAATAATATTTACAAATTTAGAATATACATTTTTCAAAGTATTAACGGGGTCTTTAAGAAATTATATAGAGAACTATTATTTGCAAGAAATATAGCTGCCTTTTAAGTTTTAGGATGGAGTCCCTCATACTTGGGGTCCGAAACCCCCTTCCCCTGTTCTAGATTCATAAGAAGTAAATGAGTGGTGTATGAAGCAGAGAACTGTTGTTTGATTCTGTGAAGTAACGTTATGACAATATTGTTAAACCCGTACAAAATAAATAAATATGACAACAGTGAGAGGATTATGTCAGAGTGCATCTTATTTCAGAACAATTCAGGTAAATAAAATCGAGGCAGGAGACTGATATAATCTAAAGTTAGACTTGTAACATATTTGCATCTAAACAACGACCAAAACGACCGATTTGTCTCACTAACGTTACGTGAATTGAACTGCTGTAACGTTTTACAGATAAAATGACAAACACTGGCTCAAATATACAAAAAATGAATGAGTCTCTTTAATCTGTCAGTCCTGCTTTATGGTGACTTTAAATTGCATTAGGTGTCTTATTAGCTGTCCTTACCGGTTTTAAAGATAAATTGCAGCGGGAGAAGAGAAGAAGGCAAATGTCGTCTGTGCAAATCTAGCATTAAACGTCACGCCTCTCCAACCGAGCCAAAGCATCAACATCAGACCATATGAACAACAACACTGTGGCGGCTGTCGAGAGGAAGATGGATGGGAGATGTAGTTTTACATAACCATCCCCTCAGTGGTGTCCTAGCATTCTAGATCTCTAAAAACAACATTTCCCATGATATGACTCCCTCTAGAGGCGGCAGCACAGGGCTAACGTCATGTGAGTGCATTTTTGAAGCGTTTCTGTTTGCGTGGTTGCTGATTAGCTTAATCCGATTTAAATTGATTCCGGAGTTTAAATTTAATTTCAGGACAAATCTAGTTAATCGTGGGATGAAATTTTAGTTTTTAGTTTTACGCCTTTTTATTTATGCGCACGCGCCGTTGACGTAAACGGTCATTGCCATGGAGACGAATCTACAACACAGTCGTCCACTCTCGCTAAAAAATATGAAGGTATTTTTTGGAGCTAAACGACTGAGCACATGTACAATGGCATTTGTGGTTGTAGTAGAGAATTGCCACACATGTGTATCAATAAATTTGAACTCAGAGAAAACTCTTTTAGGTTTTGCAAACTTGTAACGTTAGATTTTTTCTCTCTCTTACAAACACACCACACCAGTTACACCTTAAATGCTTCACTGCATGTGCACACATTCTATTTTACGAAAAACAAATTAGTTTTGCTAGTTGCTGCAGTGAATATGGGAAGAAGGAAACAAGCCAAATGTTATTGAAACAAAAAGCTTGTTGAATGCTTGCATTTTGCATTGTATTTTTAGGGCTTGCTTTTTTATGGGCTGAAATTCAACATGGTTGAATATCTAAGCTGTGAACATTTCAATTAAAAACAGGTAATTGTCGGCCCATTTTATTTAGCTTTACAAATTCGCTTCTACAAATTCAGTGGTTCCCAAATTCCTCATAAAATGCCACATTTTACTGTACATCCGGCAGCTGCAGGAATATAAATAGACTCCCGATTCACAATCTCCATCTGCGTCTTCCTCACCAGCAGGTGGGGCAAGCGGCTGTTGACGAATATTAACGTTAGAGCAACGTGGGTGCTTCTCAATATCCCTCCTCATCTCCTCGCTCCTCCGTCCTCCATCCTATGACCCGGAAACCGATCGAGCTCAGCCATCTTGAAGGACATCTCAATTCTCTAATTGCACCGTGAGGAGGCGAGGAGGCTTCCAGAGGAGCTATGAGCGAGCATACACAGGTGTATCCTATGCGGAAGTGTTTTATTGACTTAACATGTAAATTCTCCTCCCCCTTCACATCGGTCACAATAGTTTTATAGCTATATAATTTTATTGCCGTTTATATAAACCACACGTCACATATTTCAACAGGGTATCTTGCTTTATTATTATTTATTATGAATTTCTTAAATAACCAAACTTTAACAACATAAGGGCAGATCTTTTGAGCGCTGCTGATGACGCTGTAAAGTGACGCTCGAGTGATCAAGTATTCCAATATATAAAAAAGCTTTCATTCGATTCCTCCATCCTCATTTCCTTTCCTTGCACCCTTCCCTCGCGTCCTACAGGGGGTGGAGCTGAGACACGAAGAAAGGAAGCGAGGAAAGGAAACGAGGATGCACAGCTACTTGGGCGAAGTGATAACCGCAGCACCTGAGACGCGCTCTGAACGAACTCTCTGCTCCTCACCACGGCGCGTCTCAGGTGCTGCGGTTATCACTCCGCCCAAGTAGCTGTGCTTCGCCTTCAGAGAATATAGTTCCCAGTATTTACGGTTAAAATATGTCTGTGTCTCATGTGACTTTGTTTTTTGTACACACTGTGACTATACAAATCACAACATGTAAATAGGAAAATGTTTGTGTTATTTTGTCACTTATTTGGATTAGTATGCTAGCTGCAACCATTTACATCCAGTCTTTGTGCTAAGCTAGGCTAGCGGTGGGTGCGTCAAACAGACTTATAGCACGCATGGAGATGAAAAAGTTATATAACTCTGGGGGATAAGTTGAATAGGCTAAAGTCCCAAAAAGTCTGAGTGTTCCTTTAAGTCTAAAATCACACAAATAATACACACAACTGTTCCTGACATTTTTCTTACGTGTTATTGACACACGTATCTGTTGAATATTTACTTCATAGAAATAGTTTAGTGTCTTCGAAAAAGTCCGTTAGCATCTCAACCGTTTTCAGAAGAGCTCTTAGCTCTGTTAAGCTAACCTAAGCTCTTGTTTATAAAAGTTTAGGCTTTTAATCACAACTTTATGTGTAGGTGAGATTTTTTTGTTTGTTTTGTAAAGGATTTGCTGGCAGTTGAATGGGTGAGTGGAAATTGGCTAATTTAACCAACTGATAAATTATCCAATATATAAATTAGTATTTGCTGTTTATCGATGGCGTCACTTACACAGAGTCACTGATCTAGAACATAGACAGTATATAAACTGGACACAGCGACCCCATAGGTTTCAACGGAGAGAAGTGAAGTCAATTAGAAGCACTCACTTCCTGATCGCCAGGCGAACTGCGCAGGCTCAAACTGAGCTTGACGACGTAGATGTGACGTGAGCAACCTGTAGGTCTTCTAGTAGCTGTGCCGAGAGAAATCTGAATCATTCCCTTCCGAATCTCGCAGAGACGGAGAGCGTGAGCATTAGCTGTCCATGAGCTAGCAGTGGGAGCAACTTTATCACTCTCTATGGGCTTCTCCCTTGACTTTATGCCTCCACGTCCTCCCGATTGCTTGCGAGCTTCTCTCCTTGTCCATACGGTAATTTCTCGACTTGTGCGACAGAGTCGCGCGGTTATGGCGCAATCGTTAGCCTATTTTTACAAAAACGCTTCTACGGGGCCATAACGTAAGATACAAGGTAATGGAGCCTTTTATACATTTTCGTGTTTCTTTAGAAATAAACAATGGACAAACGGTGTCTTTAAACGCCTAAGATGTAAAGTTATTCGCTGTCAAAGTGACGCCAAAATGAATGGGAGTCAATAGAATGCTAACAGCAGGTGGGGGTCCGCTAGCCAATGGCGGCGCCCGGGGATGCTTCAGTGTCTTCCGAAACACGGAGCCAAGATGGCGACCTGGGTAGACGCTTTCCTGTGAGCTTGTGCATTTTTCAAAGTACCAAACTTTTAGAATTATCCTAATGGACTCAAAGATTGTTTTCTGAGAAGTGACTTGTTGCCTTTGTATTTTATGCACGGACAGTAGGACTATTTAACCTAAAAAAAAGAGAAAAAAGTGAAGTTCTTCCGTCGTCGTGTTATGAAACAGTGAATCGGCTAGCTTATAAAAGAAAAGTTAGCAACGTGACAGATTAGCACTGAAAATATGGCCAAAAAAGAAGCAAGATGCAAGGGAGGACTGATAATGGACCTGGAGTCTGATGCTTTCCCAAACTTATGTTCACCTCTTCCTGAAACCCCTCTGAATAGCCCCAGTCCAAAGAAGGTCCGCACTGAAATTCAAATTTCGAAGAAAGGAGCGGAAAATGTGTCCAATGCTGATATCCTGAAAGCTATTCACGGACTGAATGACAGATTCTCCAAGTTTGAAGAAATGGTGAACAAGAACACGGCGGAGATTGTTGTCATGCAGGAGCATATGAAAGACCTTGGGATGCATTGTAAGGCGACAGATGACATCGTGAAGAAGCTAGATGAGCGAGCGACTGCAATTCAGGAGCGGCAGGAGGAGGCTGAGAGATATAGCCGACGATGGAATCTCCGTCTCCTTAATCTCCCGGAATACAGCAACGAAGACGTGAGAAAGGAGGTGCTGGAAATAATCGCCCCGGTTCATTCCAGAAGAAAAGTCCAGACTTGGGTTCCTGGTAGACACTGTACACAGAGTGGGGAGAAATAAAGATGACAACAAACCACGTCCCATTATCATGCAATTCACCATGCGCACTTTTCGACACAAAGTATGGAGAGCCTCCCTCAATTCCGATGTGTTGAAAAGAAAAAATCTACGGATGGCAGAAGACCTCACTTACATGGAGAGACAGTGCAGGAACAAACTCTGGCCAATGGTTAAACAAGCCCGAGACGAAGGGAAGAAGACCAAATGGATCGGCCCGGTGGCCATCATTGATGGTGTAAGACATACAGTTTAAGAGTCATTTAGTTGAATAATAAGGTGATCTTAAGTTAAGTTGAATGCTAAGTAATATTAATAAGATCCCTAAACTACCTCAAGCTAACTCAGGTTATTGTTCACTAGGAACAATGGCTAATTTAAGTTTACATGTTTGATTAGATGTATTGATTTACCGGGAAAATGTTCATATCTTAAGTTAAATTATCCTACTAAGGCACTTATTTTCTTTTGTATAGCACAATCACATTTTTTTTTTTGATTAAACCTTTATTTAACCAGGGAAATAATCACATTGAGATAAATATCTCATTTACAAGTGAGCCCTGGCCAAGGTAGCAGCACACAATATACATAACTACATAAAACAAATTACACAACACACACATATACAACAATAAAACAAGATTAAACGTTAAGAGCAAGTGCAGACAGATTTGAATAATTTGTTTAGATGTAACTTGAACTTATTAATTGAAATAAGTACATCAAGTTTCAATGAACTTTGGATCTCATTCCAGGCAGCTGATGCGCTATAAATAAAAGCAGTTTTTCCAAACTCTGTCTTCATTAAAGGAACATTTAAAATAATATATCTACTTGAACGTAGATTATACCCTTGACTATTAAATGACATTGATGTGATGGTTACCTATGTTCGAAATTAGCATACTGCACTATGAGTACTAGTAGTTAAATAACCTACTTCTACAGTGGCACAGTTACTTGCTTAATTAAGCAATTTGTTCACTTCTTTATATTAAAAAAGAGAAAGAAATGAGTCTTCAATTTCATAAGGTACTTAATATTTAGAGTTCTCATTTGAGAGTATACCTACTTGTGTATCTTAACACTTTACAAGTTCCTGTTTATTTACAGACTTCTAGTTCACTTTATTTTATTTTTCTATGACAGACTTCCATTTCAGTTCCTTAAAAATAATATCCCTTAATGTTAGAGGGATCCGTGACAGCACCAAAAGAAAATCTATGTTTATTTTTTTGCAGATGAAAAAATGCAAATTTTATCCTTTTACAAGAGACTCACTCAAGGGAAAATGACGTGAAATTTTGGAAAGCACAATGGGGTGATCAGTGTTATTTCTGTCATGCCTCTCAACAATCTGCTGGTGTAGCAATTCTCCTCAACAAATTTAAAGGTATTATTATTGAATCATTATTTTCAGATGAGGGTAGATGGATTATTTTAGTTTTCAAACTGGACAAAAACCATTTTTATAGTTTGTAACTTATATAATCATAACAACACAGCTCTAGCCAAAACAATGTGTATGCAATTATGTAAGAAACTTGAAGCTCTTAAACTGAAGTACAAAGAAGCACAATTGATTCTTGGGGGAGATTATAATGATGCTCCAGATGATCTCTTAGATCGATTACCGATGAGAATAGTTCAACATTCAAGATTTAAAAGCATTGCATATATTTGTGAACAACTTTCGGTTGTCGATGTATGGCGATACTTAAATTCTGATACAAAAGAATTTACTTGGAGTAATGCGAATAGATCTCTACAATCCAGAATTGACTTGTGGCTTATATCACCTTCTTGCACACAATTTGTTTCAGAAGCATCTCACGATTTTGCTCCCTTATCTGATCATAAATTGATTAAAATTGATTTAATAGGCACTAAACAAAATCAAAACAATCTTCGTGGTTTCTGGAAGCTAAATAATGACTTATTAAATTATGAAATATTTTGTGGTGATGTTAAAAGAACAGCGAAACAGATATTTAGGGATCCTAAAATGAATCATACACAAAAATGGGAATACTTTAAATTCAAGATAAGAGAAACAGCAATGAGACGGAGTAAAGAAATTAAAAATAATAACGCCTCAAAAGAAATTAGTATCTTGACCAAACTAAATACATTATTGAAGAAAGATAATCTATTAGAGGAAGAAGAAATTAAATTGAAGAGACTAAAAGAAGAAATAGATCATACATATATTAATATGGCTAAAGGAGCCTTCATAAGGTCAAGAGCAAAATGGTTGGAATTAGGCGAAAAGAACTCTAACTACTTTTTAGCCCTAGAGAAACTAAATAAAAAAAAACAATATCTCTGCACTCAAGATTGATGATGTCATAACCACTAATCATTTGGACATTATAACCATCAGTTACCACTTTGGGTAACTGCTAATTAATAGTCTGTTTGTAGGGAGGTTCATAAGCATTAACATATGTTTAAACCAAAGAGTAAACAAAAACAGCAATGAAATATGTGATTTTATATATATCCACCAAAATATATTCAAAACAAAGAAACTATATTCAAATCGTATTGCCACAACACCCCGTACACAAAGAGATACAAATAGTTCAGTATAGGAATTGAAATTCCAGCAATATAAGAACCAGTCTTTCACTGTAGTAGTAGAGGATGGTTTATGAGAGTCAGATACCAGTCTTAATTCTCTTTAGGGAGTCGAATGGTATGGAGGTTTGATGGTAAATGAACGTCGGTTGCTGACCGTCATCAAAACATACAGAACTCCCACCAAAGTAAGTCCATAGCAGTAGTCCAACTGTCCAAGGTGGCTACATCCAACCAGAAACCTTGTTGCTGGACTCAGTGTAGCAGAACCTCAGCCAGGACCACAAAACTGGCACAAATATTTGTTCAGCACAAACAGAAAAGTCCTTCTACAAGACACAAAATGCCTCCTGTTAATTATGTGCAATCCATTCACTACATTCAATAAGTACAAAGATAATCTTTCATCAGTAAATAAAACAGCAACCTGAACATATACATTTTACTTACAGTTGAGCATGAAACAGAGCGTTTCTCAACCAGGACTTTGTTTGACAGGTGACCAAGGAGGTCAGCCATGCTAATTTCTTCTACTGCTCACCTGTCTCTTTATCTAGGCATAAAGGTCTCACTAATACCCCTAGTGGTGAGGAGTGTAATTGCAGTTTAAAACTAAGTAAGTGACAGGTGTTTGTTACAACATTTCAAAATATGTTTATTCATTCTACAGTAACATATACAAATCAAATTCCCAAATCAATGATTGTGATAAGTTTATTGAATCAATTAAAATATATACACCAACCATTTCAGAGTCCTTCAAAACTAATTGTGAACGACTCATCACAAAATCAGAAATATCAGAAGCAATCCAATCAATGAAAAAAGGAAAATCTCCAGGCAACGACGGCCTCTCGGTTGAATTCTATTTACATTTTTGGAATATTATTGTGGATCCTTTATTGGAATTATTTAAGGAATGTCAAGATAGGAAAGAAATGTCAACAAGTATAAAACAGGGTATTATAACACTAATTCCTAAACCGGAAAAAGATCACCTTATGATAGAAAATTGGAGACCTATTACGCTCCTAAATATAGATTATCAAAATTATCCGTCAAGGCTGTCAGATTTCTCCCTTTTTATTTTTGATTGTTGTCGAATTGCTCTCATTACATATTTTAAAGAACCCAATAATTGAAGGTTTGTCTATTTTTGGAAAGGAAATTAAACTGACCCAACTAGCTGATGATACAGCATTATTCTTAAAGGACATACATCAGATTGGAAAAGCTGTAGCATTAATAGACGAATTCTCAGCTGCTTCTGGACTAAAATTGAATAAATCTAAATGCGTAATTTTATGTCTGTTTGAAACAAACGTTAAAACCATATATAATATGCCTGTTAAAAATTGTATTAGATATCTCAGTGTTTTTGTTTGTAAGAATGTTATAGAGTGCCAACGACTTAACTTCTCCCCCAAAATGAAAAAATCTAAAACTATATTGAACCTATGGCTTCAAGGAGACTTATCAATCTTAGGTAGGGTCCTTTTGACTAAGGCTGAAGGAGTTTCTAGATTTCTGTATCCAGCACTCTCCCTTAATGTCTGTGATTCTACATGTAAAGAAATCAATGATATGTTTGTAAAATTTGTTTGGAAGAATAAGCACCATCATTTGAAAAAAAGCTTTGCTTTCTGGTCCTAAAGCTAAAGGGGTTTTTGATCTATTAGATTTTGTGGATTTAAATTATACTTTTAAAGTTAAATGGTTAAAGGAATGCTTAAAATACCCAGATTCATTATGGAATTTTATTCCTCATAATATATTCAAGAAGGTTGGAGGTCTCAAGTTCTTACTGTCTTGTAATTACAGTATTTCTAAATTACCAGTTAAGATGTCGGAATTTCATCAACAAGCTCTGTTAGCCTGGAAGCTATGTTTTTCACACAACTTTTCACCACATAAATCTATCATTTGGAACAATGAGTGTATTATTAAAAGGAACAAATCATTGTATTTACAAAACTTGATAGATAAAAATATCATCTACTTAAAAGACTTATTTAGCCCTAATGGTCAACTTCTTAGCTATGAAGACTTTCTTACACAGAAAACTTTCCCTGTAAAATTTAAAGAATTTAGCTCAGTAATTAACTCTATTCCCAGTGGAATATTAGAATGAATGAAAAGCTATGTAGAGCAAAATGTACAACACACATTCTTTACATAAATGGTATTGACATTCTAAGCAAAAAATGTACTAATAAACATATCAGAGAATGTTTCTACAATGGCAAAAAAATAATACCTAGAGGGAAATTTTTCTGGAATGCTATTCTTATGAATATTAATTGGCAGAAGGCATGGCTTGTTCCTTTTAAATTTTGTGTCACAAATAAAATTAGAGAATTACATCTAAAAATACTACATAGCCTAACATATACCCATCTAAGATCTACATTTCAAGATTTCTTGATATTGATAACAAATGTACTTTTTGTAAAAATTAACTTGAAAATGTAACCCACTTGTTTTATGGTTGTTCATACAGTAATGCATTTTGGAAAGAACTTGAGAATTATATATTATATAAAACAAAACACAAAATCAACATTGAGGGAAGAACATTATCACTTATTTTAAACTCAAAGAAAAGAAACTATGTACTATAATAAACCTTTACATTTTGTTAGGCAAGTTTCATATCCATAAATGTAAATTCCAGAATTCTTCACCATCATTTAAGTTGTTTTTGATAGAGGTGGATTTTTAGGTAACGCTTTAGATTACAGCCCGGAAAGTACTGCGTAATTACAATGAAATTACAGTGTAACTTTCGGTAATTACAGTGTACCTATAAAGTACTTATGTGTAAGTATAGGGGAACAATATGTAAAGTCTTGGGAATAAAGGGGTAACAACCAGGAAAATACTGCGTAATTAAAACTAAATTACAGTGTAACTTTCGGTAATTACAGTGTACCTATAAAGTATGTACGTGTAAGTATAGGGGGACATAATGTAAAGTTTTGGAATAAAGGGGTAACAACCAGGAAAATACTGCGTAATTAAAACTAAATTACAGTGTAACTTTCGGTAATTACAGTGTACCTATAAAGTACGTACGTGTAAGTATATAGGGAAACAATTTAAAGTTTTGGAATAAAGGGGTAACAACCAGGAAAAAAAAAAAATTATTTAGGCAAATTATTAAGTATTTTAGAACTACGGGGTACTTATACTATAATACAATCTTACTTTTGGGAGCAATTTAGCGAGTAGGCTACATACACTGCACCTTTTTGTAATAATAGTGTATACAAATACATAAAGGCTTTTTTCAAATTACGGGGTAGCCTATATATCAGTGCATTTATAAAGTAGGCTAATTTGTTTTTATTGCAAAGGTGCACTGATTAAGTTGTTTCAAGGCAAGTAAAACTATTGCAACTTTTTTTTTTTTTTTAAATGCTGGGGAAATATACTCTTGTTTCATGTAGTTACAGGGTAAGTATGACATTGCGGGCCGTAAATTAAAGTGGTGCTTCTTACCCTCTTGTTTCTTGTAGTTACAGGGTAAGTATGACATTGCGGGCCGTAAATTAAAGTGGTGCTTCTTACCCTCTTGTTTCATGTAGTTACAGGGTAAGTACAATAAAAACACATGTAAACACACAATCTGATATCACTTGGAAAACTTTATTTGAAAAACAACTTATTTTTCATAGTGAAATAAGTTAAAAAACTTATCTTTCCACTGATAAATCTTAAGAAGGAATCCCATGTCTCTTGCTATTCTGTATTATGTGTTAAAAGAAAATACAGTACAGAAATGTCCTCACCATTTACTCATCTTTTACCCTCATGTCATCCGAGATGTAGGCTATATGAATTTCCTTCTTCAGATTAACACAATTTTTTTTTTTAGAAAAATATATAATCTCTGTGAATGCATAATGCAAGCCCATGTGTTCCTAAAAGTTGACATCAAACAGCACATACAGCAATAACTAAAGTAATCCATACGACCCCAATGGATGAATCAATGTCTTCTGAAGTGAGACGATAAGTGTTTGTAAGAAAAATACCAAATATTTAAACATTTTAAAGACTATCGCTTCCGTTCCGACCAACTGTCACTTGCGCGTGCATGAGAGGGTTGAGTTCACGCTTGACACGCGTGACGTAAGCGCGCCGAGAAACCGAATGTCTATTTTTTTATTTTTTATTAATGCTCACAACAAAATACAAACAATAACACATAATAATAATGAAAAACAAACAATACAGAAGAACAGAGATGGCAGTTCTCGCGCGAGTTTCACATCTAACTCCCGCGAGAACGTAATGAACGCGTGAAGCTTCACCTAATGGTGCGTTCACACCGGACGCGAATAGCGCGTCAGGCGCGAGTGATTTCAATGTTAAGACAATGCAAAGACGCGTTACGCCGACTCTCATGCACTCGCTGGACGCTGGTGACAGTTGGTCGGTAGCGAAAAGATGAGTAAATTACGAGAACATTTCTGGGTGTAGGCCTACTGTATTTTCTTTTAATACATAATACAGAATAGCAAAAGACTCATTCTTAAGATTAGGCTAATCAGTGGAATGATAGAAAAAGAAGAAGAGGAACAAGAGGAGGAGGAGGAAGTAGGAAGCCATGCAAAAATGTCTGCAAATAAAATGAATAATAAATGAATAATAAAGAAACTGCTGAATCTTTTCATTTTTTTAAGGTCTTTGTTTTTCCGCCAAATTATAAAGAGTAGTATGAAGAGTAGGCCTAGTATCAATAAGAGTATTGATAAGTATCAGTGGTAAAATTATTATTTAACTACACCCATCCTTAATGATAAGACACTTTTTTCAATAAAAAGAATACGTTTTAATAGTTGGTTACATTATTCATTGATTATGTTTTTTGATTAATTAATTGATGTTTCATTTCTGTACTCGTAACTTTAACACTTTACATGGTTAAAAATTGTTAATGTTAAAAATGTATTGGTTTAGTAATTGTACAAAGTAACACTGAATAAATGCTGATTAATAAATTAATACAGTGTGGGTTTTGGGCCATTTTCTATTTAGAATTTAATAGGGGTTTGTATTGGTTTCCATTATATTGATCCCTAAATGTATTAACTGAAAACGATAGTAGCCTACACAATTCCCTATAATTAGAATATATAAGGTTTTACTGCAGAGAATGAAATGTTTGAGTTTATCAGTTCTATGTGGATTTCGAGGTTATGGATCAAGCACATCTTAATTCCCAGGACTAAAGGTGAGAAGTATATTAAACATAAATGTGGACGTAGTATTTTGGTCGTTAGGAAGTACCAGCCACGTTCCAGCGACGTACTCCTATAACGTCGCCACGACGATCATGGGCATCACAAAGTTACGTTGCTGGAACGTTATGTGGTACGTCGCTACGACTAAAATGGTCCTTTGATGTTACGTCCTTGCTACATGCCAGTTTGGTCATTGAGACGTCCTCATCACGTTCCAGCGACGTACCACTATAACGTCGCCACGACGATTATGGGAATCACAAAGTTACGTCGCTGGAACGTTATGTGGTACGTCGCTACGACGAATATGGTCCGGTTACGTATTCACAACGTAACTGTGTTAGCTGGGGAGTAGCTTTGTATGAATGACAATGTATGGAAGCACTGATATAGTTGGATGGTTGTATTCTACTCATATATTTATATATACTTGTATATATTTATAAAGTAAAGTAAAAGTAAAGTATATAAGTAAAATATATACGCTTATTTTGTTTCGAAAATGAAGCCGTCAGTTTTCTATGGCAAGGCTTAGAGGAGGGCTCGTACAGGGTACAAGTGGTTATGCCATCTCATGAAAGTGAGGATGAGCTAGGGATCAGTGACAAGGAGTATGAGAGGCAGGCAGAATTAGGCCTAGTAGACTCAGAGGACGAAGAAACAGGTATGTATCTATTCCGGTATGTTTCACTTGAACAGTTCTTATGAGTTTGTGTCAAATGTTTTGTAAATGTTGTTGAAATAATACTTTGAAAATGAGTTTCATATTTTGTACACAAAGCTCTTGTAAATAATAAAAACAATTTTACCACGGACCATAAAACAATTTCATTTCTAAAAGACAGGTCTGTAATCAAAAAAAAAAAAAAAAGGGAGAAAGAAAAAAAAAAGGGAAGGGAAGGGGAATAAAGGGACAAGAGGGCCAACCACCAATAACATTTGGTTATGTCAGGTCACAACCAGACTAAGGGAGCTTGGTATGGAGGTGCCTGTTATGGTTTACCGGTTATGTTATGGCGTACTCCTTGGAGGAAGACTCAATGGAGCATAGAGGCTTAACTGCTGTGGCTGGATGTCGCTGGTGGCGGCGGGGGGGAATTGGATTGTCGGAACAAGGAGAGGTGTCTATGTCGGCTGGTTGTGCTCACTGGCAGTTGTGGAACAGCCCCTGACCTAGAGTTTAGAATTAATACACAATGGCTTATGGACTAATCTTAATGTATTGTTATTGTTGTTACCATTACTGATACTATCATCACTATTATAAAACACTAAAACTAACACTACTATTGTTGTCATGATTATCATTATCATCAATAATAACACTACTAATATTGATGTTTTGTTATTGATTATAAATATCGACAACAATACTAAGCCCTTTTTTCTTTTTTTTCTTGTTCTTTTTTTCTTTTTGTTCTTCTCTCTCTCTCTTCTGTATGTATGTGTCACTGATTTCTTACCTTGTATATGTTACTGTTTTGTTTACCCTGGAGAACCCACGGGGTCAAATTTGGCCGCTGTTAATTGCTGCTACCCAAAATAAAAATAAATAAAAAAAATTGCCAAATTTAACTTCAAAAGCCCAGAGTGCCACTTCTGACCCCTGCATAGAGACACCTAGTGGATGAATATTGAACTCACAAGTGCCAGAGTGGTAGTAAGAAGATGGCTGACCACATGCTGTTTTGTTGAGCTGGAAACCTACCCAAACAAAATCGTCTTCTCAGCAAACCAGCGGTTGGTAAAATTGTGTATTTTTGGTTAATCTATTTAGTATTAGCTTGCAGAATGCCTAGAAGTATGTTTTATATTATTTTTGGATAAATTAGTGATTCTGAGCTAGTTAAAAAAACGATGGGTCAAACATGACCCTCTGGGTGTATGGGTTAAAAAAATGTCGGGTCAAAAATGACCCTCTGGTTCTTTGAGTGATTTTGATGGAGAATGGTGACAGTCCTGTACTTGGCTAAAGCCTTGAAATAAATTCATTTGTATAATATATTTTACTAAGTTACCTCAGTAGTACAGGGCCAGAGACTAATAAAGTAGTATATCTTTTCAGGGAGTATGGCCGCTCCCTTTTCAGGACAGGGAAAGCAACAGAGAAAGATCACTGTAAGACAAGTTTTGGAGCAACTTGAAGCTGATGATAGTGACTTTGGCCCTGAATTGGACAGCGATAGCGATTCTGATGAATTGTTTCAACCGCATGAAAGTGATGGAGGTGAAACTTCTGCCCAAGACAATGACTCGTCCAATGATTTGTCCAGTGATGAAGATGTGAATTAAAAAATTTAAAGGATTTAAACAAATAAAGCAAAAAAAAACAAAAAACATTGTTAGCTGTGTGGTCGACTGATTATTTTCCTAAATTTAAAATAGTTTGCATTGACAGTGTTTGTTATTGTGATTCTTTGAAATGATACGCCTAAAGCCCAATGGGTCAAATTTGGCCCTAATCCTAAATTAGGGAATAAAGGGTTAAAATTGAGTGAATTCAGTGAACTTATAGCAGTAATTGAATGCATAGTTCATAATTTTCCAAATAAGAAAAGGGTTCTTGGGTTTTAATAAAAAAAATAAAAAATAAAAATAAAAAAACAACATGAGGATGAGTGGATGATAATATTGATTAATATTGATAATATATGATTTAATGATGATAAATCCAAAAGAACTCTCATCTACATAATATAAGTCACATCTTTCAGTTAAGTAGCTGCTACATTACATCTGTCTTAAGTTTTAACCTCTAATTTAATCTATTATCCCACTTAAGGCTCTCACTCTATTTGTTCTTCTCTACTTTTCTGATATAGAGGTAGATTGTATTTTTCTCTGTTTTCAGTCCGTGGAACTGACCATGGGAGCTTTATGTAAGGAAAAAGTGTTCATAATCAGAGGTGCACCATATCACTTTTAAATATAAATGTAATGATGAACAGAAATTCATTTTTTTCATTTGACCGCTTCTCTTTAGTTATTTTAGCACTGTTCTCACATTCATAGGATTGAACGTCTATGGCGCCGCGTGATGTAAGGGTCTGTGTCACCTCTAAGTACTGTGATACACTACAAAGCCTGGAAAGAGATCACCAACTTGATCCGTCCTCTGCCACGGACCTTTTATGTGTCCACTTCATATTTCTACCTAACCTAAAGGCAGACTTGAAGATTGTTGCTGCTGGCTGGAACCACCATCCACTCCCCACAAAGGGAAATTTGAGCCCAGAACAGAAGTGGCACATTGGATTGATGCAGACACAAATTGATCAGCCTGAAAATCTTGAGGTTGTTCTCCTGTTCTTTGACATAAATCTTTTTCATTTATAAATTAAGTGCAATGACATGTGTCTCCTAATTTATTTGTTCTCTTACTCTATTTTCATCATGACAGAGAAAATGTGGATGGTGCAGTATTGGTCCCAGAGTTTGAGTGTTTCTTGAATGAGGAGGAACTGGCAGAACGTAACTCTCTTATACACCAGAGTGATTCCAACACTCCACTTATGGCGCTTTTCCATTACCAGTACCAGCTCGACTCGACTCGCCTCGTCTTGGCTCGGCTCGGCTCGCTTTTCGCTCCGTTTTCCATTGCAGATAGTACCTCCACAATAGGACCTGGTCGTCATAGCGACGCGACACACACCCGCTACCCACACACACACACAGGACAATGGAGGAAATCGAGTGTATGCTGTTTTACATAAGATAGTAATGGGTATATCACGCAATCTCTGGCAAAACTATTTTAAAATGCCGGGGTTATTCAGGATACTCCGTCTGGCGCGTGCAATGATGATACAGTGAATAGTGACGATTCTCTCTGACCAATCAGCAGTCTGCCGTGTGTCACGTCACGTTTTAGTATCGCCTCAGCTCGCCTCGGCTGGCTTAGAACCTCGCTGAAGGTGATACGAAAAAAAGTACCTGGAAGCAGGTACCGGTACAACTTTTACACAGTGGAAAACCAAACAAAGACGAGTCGAGTCGAGGCGAGCCAAGGCGAACTGGTACTGTGCAGTGGAAAAGTGGCACTTGTCACAGTCTTCGTCTGCACCTGTCTGTCTTAGTCTGCACTACACTTCCCAGAATCCCTTGTGTCTTCACACCTGAACTCACTCCCTCAATCATCCACCTGTTCATCGTCCTCATCATCTTCATCACCTGTGTCTTGTTAATTACCTTCATCTGTGTCACCTGGTTTTTGTTCATCAGTGTCAGTATTTAGTTTGCTTCTGTTCAGTCTGTCCTTGTCTGTCCTTGAATATGTTACCGTGTATCGTGAGTGTTACCGTTTTGTGTAAGTTTGAATTGGAGCTTTGTGCCTTTGCCTTTGTTCACCCGCACCATACCCGTGACAGAAGGACCGACCAAAAAAGGAAAGGAGGAAGAACGGACCATAAGATGAGTTGGGAACTCGCTGGACAGATTGTGGCGGTGGCTCAGGGTAGCCGCGATCTGTTTGAATATACAGCGCAGTTTTATCTTCTCGCCGTCACCAGCATCTTGAATGATGAAACGCTCAAGGCCTGTTATTGTATAGGGGCTAACGTCGTTGATCCGAGGGAGCTCCCAGATCTCTCCGGTCTGGACTGGAGAGAGGCGCTCTCCATTTGTCTGGAGAGCTTCATCCCACAGTACGCCGTTCCTCAGCCTGATCATCACGACGTTCCAGAGCCTGAGCCGCACGTCATGCCTGCCGCGCCTGCGCTTCGCGTCCGGCCTGCCCAGCCTGAGACGATTCACGCCTGTCCAGCCAAGCCTGCACTTCACGCCAGTCCAGCCGAGCCCGCACTTCACGCTAGATCTGCTGAGCCCAAGGCAGTATACGTCATGCCCGCCACGCCTGTGACTGAGAGCATCACGCCTGCTGAGCTTTTTTCATTTATCCCGTCTGGCTTGGATCTCCCTCCACCTCTGGTCCCGTCCAGCCCAGAGCTTCCTTCGCCGCTGGTCCCGTCCAGCCCAGAGCTTCCTTCGCCTCTGGTCCCGTCCAGCCCAGAGCTTCCTTCGCCGCTGGTCCCGTCCAGCCCAGAGCTTCCTTCGCCGCTGGTCCCGTCCAGCCCAGAGCTTCCTTCGCCGCTGGTCCCTTCCAGCCCAGAGCTTCCTTCGCCGCTGGTCCCGTCCAGCCCGGAGCTTCCTGCGCCGCTGGTCCCATCCAGCCCAGAGCTTCCTTCACCGCTGGTCCCGTCCAGCACAGGGACTGTTCACGCCTTGTATGTGCCGCCTGAGCCCTCAGTGACCGCAACACTGGCCATTATGGCCACAGCCATGTGGAGTCTGTTCCTGAGCCGGTGTCTGTTCCTGAGCCGGTGTCTGTTCCTGAGCCGGTGTCTGTTCCTGAGCCGGTGTCTGTTCCTGAGCCGGTGTCTGTTCCTGAGCCGGTGTCTGTTCCTGAGCCGGTGTCTGTTCCTGAGCCGGTGTCTGTTCCTGAGCCGGTGTTTGTTCCTGAGCCGGTTCCGAATCCTGTCACTCTCCCCAAGTATTTTTTTTTGGGGGGGGCTATAGGCCTCCGCCTGGACCGCCCGAAGGGAGGTCTCTGCCGTGGCCGCCCGAGGGGTCCACACCGCCATGGCCGCCCGAGGGGTCCACATCGCCATGGCCGCCCGAGGGGTCCACACCGCCATGGCCGCCCGAGGGGTCCACACCGCCATGGCCGCCCGAGGGGTCCACACCGCCATGGCCGCCCGAAGGGTCCACACCGCCATGGCCGCCTGCACGTCCTGCTCCGCCCTGGCCGCCTGCACGTCCTGCTCCGCCCTGGCCGCCTGCACGTCCTGCTCCGCCCTGGCCGCCTGCACGTCCTGCTCCGCCCTGGCCGCCTGCACGTCCTGCTCCACCCTGGCCGCCTGCACGTCCTGCTCCGCCCTGGAGGCTTCCTGCTCCAGATCGGCCACCCCTTCATCAGCCTCCAGGCCACCCCTTCATCAGCCTCCAGGGTGCCCACCCACCCACCCCTTTGATGTTCTACGGCGCGAGGTCGCGCCTTGTTGAAGGGGGGCGTTATGTCACAGTCTTCGTCTGCACCTGTCTGTCTTAGTCTGCACTACACTTCCCAGAATCTCTTGTGTCTTCACACCTGAACTCACTCCCTCAATCATCCACCTGTTCATCGTCCTCATCATCTTCATCACCTGTGTCTTGTTAATTACCTTCATCTGTGTCACCTGTTCATCAGTGTCAGTATTTAGTTTGCTTCTGTTCAGTCTGTCCTTGTCGGTCCTTGAATATGTTACCGTGTATCGTGAGTGTTACCGTTTTGTGTAAGCTTTATTATAGTAAAAGTTTGAATTGGAGCTTTGCGCCTTTGCCTTTGTTCACCCGCACCATACCCGTGACAATTACAGACCTTTATGTAATCTGCCACGAGTATGTGGTTGGCAGATGCAACCTCGTAATTTTAGTAGAATCCTTGGCTTTAATGTAACAGTTTTCATTTCAGTTTGGACTCTGTTAAGAGTATTACTATTACAGTTCTAAACTGTGATGACAATTCTTCAATAACACTGATCTGACTAAGTTTGATAGAGCATAAAGTATGGTAATTCAACCCGATCACACTAAATGCGTCTCTATAGCACGCAGTGTGTTTATCGTGTAATTTATACGGTGTGTATTATACGTTTGGGTAGAATTAGTGGTGTGGGTTGCGTGTGTATTACAAGCAATGAAGTGCGTATCAAATGCACGTAAAAACAAATTTTTCGCGTATGCACGATAAACACTGCGTGCTATAGAGACGCATTAACGTGAGAACAGGCTGGGTAATTATTTTATGCAGTGGTATTTCAACATAATATGCTGAACTGGTGCTAATCTCGTATTGTACATTAAATGACACAAAATGAGATGTCTATCAATAAATCTAACTTTTCAAAATTGTACTTTCAAATAGTTTATTTCATAAATGGCATCAAAACAATTCAGTTAGTTAAAGAAATTTGTATTTAGTTATACATTTTTTTAAATCTTTGCTACTTTTAATTTTTTTTGCCTCCAGTTGGCAGACATTAAAGGTCCCATGACATGGGGTTATTTTATAATGTTTCCTGGGTTGCCCTTTTAATGTTAGTATGTTTTGTAGATCAAAAATAGTCATAATTTAGAAATAAAAGGCATTTGATTTTTCCTAGCCTGATTTTAGCCTCTGATTTGAACGCTCTTTTTGAAGGGGCGTGTCTGTTGTGAGATTCCGTGTAACCGGCCACTGCTGTGATTGGCTGACATGCTTGCATATGAAATAGCTACATATTACATGTGAAACCAGAGAATGTCAAATAGGAAGAGAATTGGCACTCTCTCGTTACTTCCGGTTTCTGGACTGGCTGCAGTAACACGTCTCTGTCCATGCGGGGGCGCTCGCAGGCGAGTGCAGAATGAATGGAGGTCTATGGAGCTATACCCCTCAAAACCCACTTTTCTCAGGATATAATTTCTTGTCTAGTAATTAGAATGTTGTTTTCGAAAGGAGATGCAAAGAAATTACACATTGCTGGGTGTTAGATTTTTTTAGAGTCACTTATTTGCTTTAAAAAGTCAGAAGTTTTTAAAGTATTTTGATCTATTCCCATCATATAAAATGTTGCCGTGAGCATTGAGCAAGCAGATGACAGTTTGTTGTTGATCGCGAGAATGAAGATCTTATCATTGCAACGCAGTTTCTGCACTCTCTCTGCTTTCACCAATGCAAACACGATGATGTAAATACAGTAAGAGCGATCATGTGCAGTGTAACGTGCGTCATTGATTTCATAACGAGTTTGGCAAGTGTCCAGATAAACTCGCGCTGTGTGGAAAGATTGTTCTTTGATCACTTTCTGTATATCATTTAATCACAACTTAAATACGATTCTTTTCATCCTACTAATAGAAAGATGTGAAGTTTATATTTTAGTCACTGGCTTGACTTACTGATGCGCAGTATTGAACGCTTTTAAGAGAAAGATTACCTGTCTGAACTTTAACAATTGCACATCAGAAATTGTTGCTTGGTAGCTCGATTTATTTATTTTCAGACGTTCATCGAGGCCAGCTCTGTATTGGCCCAAGTTGAGGAAACAGTCGTTGGGGAAATGTTTGCCGCAGACATGCAAAACTTTGGGGAGTTGTATCGGCGCATTTCCAAAGAAAATTAAATTAATCCACTGGTTCTTCTGGGGCTTGGATGAAGGAACTAAAAAAAGGCGTAGGTGTTCATTTGTACATCCAATTTTTGAGCAATTATTATGCTTCGCTCGCTCAAAAGCCATGAAATCTCTCATGGACAAACTAAAATTGTGCGCACACGTTCCTACTTCCTAGCTCATTTTCTCATGGATGGGAAATATTCTCTGGGCGGGCAAAGCAGAGAAAGGGTAGATAACATTTCTTCTTATAACGTCACAAGGAGGAGATTCAAGATCAGCCCGATTAAGCTTCCATTTTCTCAAAGGCAGAGAAAGATAGCAAAAGCTCGATTTACACTGATTGAAATTTCTAGAAACTTGGGGACAATATACAGGCTAGGGGAACTCATATTAATGTTAAAAAACCTCAGAAAGTGAAAATTTCATGTCATGGGACCTTTAAAAAAAGGAATTATATCTTTATATTAATAGTAAATTAAATTAATGAGCTCATTAAATGTTAAATACTGTCATAACAATCTTAAAACCTGTTTCAGCTTTTACTACTATGTATCTAAATTATCTATAACAACCCTTTAATATAAAAAGGTAATGAAATGTGTGATCTTATATTCTTGTTGTTTGAACCTAGTGGCGACCAAACTCTTGGCTATTATTTATTGCTTCTGAAAGGATATCTTGAAACTCATGTGCCAAGGTGTTTTGTCAGGAAAGTAATGCAGACAGCTATGTGCTATGATGCTATGGTGCTATGATGACGATAACGGACGTCACAACCATGGTCAAACTCGATGCGAATTTTCAAGGCTTCTCTTTGTGCAACAATTAGTGGGATGTGTGCTTGTCCCGTGAGCCACTGTAAGAAGCTGCTTACGGTAGTGGAATTTGACTGATGTTTCCAACGCCCTACTCTTTCTCTGCAGTGGCAGTGCAGTTCTTCTAAAAAAATTATTTAAAAACATATATTCAACCATACTTTCAGTAATAGAAATGAGAAATTACTTGATTTGTTGAGAAATGTTACTCCACCCATCATCATCCTCCAACTTTTGTATAAAGTCCTGTAAAAAGTTAATAATGCGGGCGTGGCACTCTCTGTGGCGCCGGAGAAATCCTTCCTCGCTGAATATGGGAGCCAGGGCAAGCTCTAGGAATTCTGCATCAACCTAAAGAGTTGAGGAGAGAAACTTGTATTTTATCAACAAGTGATACATCAAAGGGCTATCTTATACAATGGTTGTACATTTAAAAACCTTTTTCAAGTGTCCTGGTACAAATAACTGCGTGCAAGTCTCACTGTGTTGTGCCAGCAAGTCCTGGAAACCAAACAACTTCAGCCCATCACAGACCTGCTGCAACATTGGAATTATCCTCACTGCTGAGTGTAGAACGATAGCACTATATAGAAAGGACAAAACATTTTTTACAGAAATTAATAAGTGAAAATTTGAACCACTGCATGCATTAAAGTTCAATTACATCCTCAATTATGTCCTTCTTCCGCTTCCAGTAAACCCGCTTGTTAAAATTCTGAAAACCATGCAAAACTAACATGACGGTAATTCATACAACCCCAGTGGATGAATCAATGTCTTCTGAAGCAAAACGATAGGTGTGTGTAAGAAAAATACTAATAAACTAGTTTAAACTTGTTAAACTAAAAAACATTACTTCTGACTAACTGTCATATGAGTACACGTAAATGTAAGCACATTGTTAAGTGCAATCAATGCAATGGTTGAAGTGTACGGTGTGAAACTTGTGAAACACGACACAACAGCACAGAAGACCAACACTTATTGCACATTAAAAATATTAATAGTTTATAAAAAAAAATTTCTTACACCTATCAGTTGTGAAGCAAGAAAGTGGATGGGTTAGCAAGATGGTTAGACTTAGAAATTCATTTTTGGGTGGAATATCCCTTTAAATTAGCCTGCCTCTGAGAGGTCAGCTTCTTCAGGCACACTTATGGTCCTTCGGCCCAATCTTGCCTGAAGGAGGGTAGCATCTTCATTTGCTTTTGGTGTTCGATCCTGGTTTTTATCCAGAAGGAAGAACTGCACTGGAGTTGACTTTGGACCTCTTTTTCTGGCCAGTTTTCCTGCCACTTTAAATTAAAAAAGCCCAGGAAATGCTCTGTGGAAAATGCACAAGACATGAAATAAGAAGAGATCTTTTACACAAAAACTGAACTAACCCTTTAATTTCCTAACCTGGCCATATTCTGCTCTACCCGCTGTGCTTTCCCAGCCGCAAGAGTCCCAGGGCCTGACTGGCGTCCTCTCTGGGTCTGCATTTCATCTACATAATGAATTCATATGGAGACTGTTGAGTAGTGGATGGCCACTAAGCTGTATAACTATCTGACATCTATAGATGTTTATATACTTACCATTTTGTGAAACACTAACATTAACGTTAGATGGGCCTGTATTCACGGTATCTCTCAACAGGTTCACTAAATGCCTTGCTGCGTTCTGTATTTCCACCTATTTTCAGTTATTATCAAAGACAGATTTATAGATATAAATGCACAAAACATCTTACAGCTACAATAAATTAAATATGAATTTAGATATAACCCACAACGTTATCTTTACTGTCTGCCATCATCCGATTCCCAATCTTTCCGCTTTCTGTCTGTCTTCGCACAACAACAATTAATCACAAGAGATTCGAAGAGATGCAGCAAATCAATACAGGATTTGGCCACCAGCCAATAGCATTTGTTAACAGGAGGGTTTGGGTCCCGCCCCTGAGTGTCAAACCTGACTCGTGTGCGTAAAGATTTCAGCTGCGTGCGTGTGTGGGAAACAACTTGTGTGTGTGTTCAAATCAGAGCGCGCTATCTATTATCTATTTTTTCCTATTTGGTGCATGCACTTAACCCTCACATGAGTCTCATTGACCTCCAGGATGGTACCAGGATAGATATCATGGTCATATGTGAGGACACACCATTTTCCAACCACATCCTGGCTCTCCCAGTGTATGTCTGTCTGTTGGTCTTCATCTCTCTCTTCAACAGCTCTCTCTTCTCCAACGGCTCTCTCTTCTCCAACAGCTCTCTCTTCTCCAACTCTCTGCTTTCCATTTAATGTGAGAGGATCAGCAGGGAACTTGAATGTCTTTGTTTGGTGGCACTGGCACACCAACTTTTGCTGAGTGGAACAGGAGCAACTCACATCCCGGTAAATTAGCTGATATGGGAAGACCGTGACCACTTGGTGGATTTTCATGGTGAAGGGTACGACAGGAAGTGACTTTGGCATCACCTCCATTGCGATGTTAATGGCATGTTCTTCCATGTAGAACAGCTTCACTGATGATGGTGCATCCACCAATGCTTGAAAAAGTTTCTGTGCATTTGGCACATCTTTCCCACTGTTAGCTAATGCGTCCGCTCTACGTTTCAGTGATCCACCAACTCCATCTGGTGCCCCCTTGCCATGACTGGCCTCCCCTCAAAAAAAACTCCATGTTCCAGCTATGGAACTATTCCAGCTATTTTTTGGCTCAAAAGAAAGAAATTACCCTTTGGGCGGTACTGGGTGCAAGGCCCATCACTGAAAAAATGGAGCACCGACACTGTGGGATGGTGTTGCTTCAGGTGATCTAAGATGGGAGAGAGGTGGGCCCATATAGCAGCGGGACCCTTCTCCTTTGAGGGTGAAATGGTGCAGAAGCACATATGGTCTTCAACCCCTCCAAAGTAAAGCACTCCCATGTGGAGTGTTGCCTGCACCTGGGAGGAAGCAAAATGCACTGATTGGATCTCAGCTGCATATTTGCAGGCGTAATTCTCGGAGAAATCTACATGAATTAGGCACTCGTGTGACTTCATCCCTTGCCTTAGCTCATTAAAGTGCCGGGACTGACTCCTCATTGTAAAAAGGTGCTTTTTAAAGAATGTGAGCTGGTTAGGAAACAAGTCAAGCAACACTTCCAATGTAGTTTCACACACCTTTTTTATAGTGACCCTAACAGGCAGTTTTTCTGGCATTTGATCTTTTGATTTCCTTCTCCTTTCTACCATTTCAGTTGTCCACTGTGGGTATGACACCAAAGCCTCAGGGTCATAGTCAGCCATTGCTTGGACCTCCTTATTTTTACAGGCATCACAATCTCCATACATGCATTCTTTTTTTCTCAATGCTACAGCAGGTTGCCTCCACAATTGATTCCAAGTTGGTGCTGTCAATCACTTTATGATGACGCAACTTTTCAACAAGGAATTTTATGTTCAAAAAAAGCTTCCCCCTTCATGGCAGCCGTATTCTCCGGGGCTGCTTTTCCCTGTGCTATCTTTTTTACCTGGATGTGGCATTTGGATGATTCTTGTCCTTTTATGGCTTCCAATTGTAGCTTTTTTTTAAGGTGTACCTCCTCTAAAAGTGTCCGGGTGAAACAGCATGCTACTTTTATTTACCTTATTTTTTTTATAGCTTGGCTGGTCCTGCGACTTGTATATCAAAATTACTTCATACTGACTGAGATGAACCAAGAGAAAACATTACCGTCTACAGCCAGGAGAGGGCGTTCTAGTTGGCGGAGTTGTACAGAAGCGACACCTAGGAAGAATTCAATGGATCCAGTGTTGTGGAATGAGATCGCGGGAGCTTGCTGAACTTGCTTACCGGTAACTTGCTTGTTGGACTCGCTGGCTTATGTTAATTTAGCCTATTCAGCCTCCCAGGTATATGTTCTTTATGCTATTGTGTAGCTGAATAACTGTTAATGTGTTACGTCAGCCAGTTGTTCTGTGTGCTATTGTGTAGTTAAATAACTTGCCTTTCCAGATTAAATGTCTGTTCTTGGTCTTAGATTTTGTGAAATAATTTTCTTAATAATGTGACTTATAGTCCAGTGCAACATATGTTTTTTTCCTCTTCATGACGCATTTTTTGACTGATGCGACTTATACTCCGGAGCGACTTATGGTCCGGAAAATACGGTACCTGCCATGGCACGACGCAAAGCGGAGTAACCGTAGCTTACTCGATCAATCACAATACTCTACTATAGCTTCAATGAACAACATCAATGAGATCAAACGTGTTTAAGTTGTTTTGTGTGGTTGCTAGGGGTGTTGTGTAGAGATACATAGCACCGTTGGGTGAAGCGGTCATAGCCGTGTTTTATCATGAATAGCCAACTAACTAGCCAACATAAACCAGCCTGGTCCGGCTTGGAATTCATGCTAGTTTATGCTGGATTTTTCCAGAGCTGTTTTGTTTTATGTCAGGAAACCTGCAATTAAAAGTCAGTTTGTCAGATGCTTTCTTGCAGACGGGGCTTTGTTGTTTCAAGTCTGAAGGTAACAGTGTCTCAGATATCTATCTTAGCGTGAACTCATCAAAAATTATTTAATTGTCTTTAATTATATGACTCGGAGGATATGCAATTTGGCCTCATGTTGTTTTTTCTGCCCCTTGTTTTCATACTGCTCTCTTGGGACTGTGGTCAAAACAAATACCCCTTCTTGCCTTGCACTGACGCACAAGGGTGCAGAAAGACTGCCAGAGAAGCTGGTAACACCAAACTGTGCCCAATGTCTGTACATGTTCTATTATGGCTTCCGCTACTGTGGGTAGTGTGTGGGGCTTCTCTGGTAGAAGGGACTCTGCAGAAAAAGTGCGTGAACTTGGATGCTTCTCAGAACTTAGATGTTAATGGTTTCTATCAGGATGGTGATGTGATTATCGGTACTCTCATTAATGTTCACAACCTGGCAGCAACCCCTGACCTGAGCTTCACCAGAAAAGCTGAATTAGGGCCATGCTTAAAGTAAGTTATATGCCATTTCTAATTATCTTTCCTATAACTCCTCACACCTGTGTATTGATGTGTTCTGTAGAACGATATTTGATGTACTAAATTTGTTCTGTAAGATTTTCCCTGCAGGTGGATTTTCAATAGAAAGAAACTCTGATTTTAGTTTTGTTTTCTGGTTTACTGCCAAATCTGGTTTTATTTGCACAATGTCTTTTCTTTGGTTTATTTTTTGTACATGCACAAACATATAATATAATTTAAACACAGAATCATGTTTTATATGTTTTTGGGTAACACTTTATTTCAATGGTCCCTTTTAACATTCTGTTGACTATAAGTAACTTTGCAACTACATGTCAACTAACTCTCATTAGAGTATTACTAAACTGTCTGCTTAATATCTGCTAACTCTTTATTGTGATTGTCCCCCAACAGACATTCTATTGACTGTAAGAAACTTTGCAACTACATGTCAACTTGTTCTAACCCTAACCCTACCAGTCTACTAATACTCTAATACTCTAATGACAGTTAGTTGACATGTAAGTGCAACGTTACTTATAGTCAACAGAAAGTGTTAAAGGGTCCATCAAAATACCTGTTTTTGTTAGTTATTAGTTTTATTTGATTATCTGTTATTATTAATATTATTTCTAAACAGCAGCATGTTTTAGTTTTTTGATAACTAATTGTGACAGTTTTTTGATAACATTGTGATACATGGAATATGTATTCCATATTCTGTTTACAGTATACAGAATGCTTGCACAGAAAGTGTGTTCAATCATTTACACACATGTATTTTATCAAGTGAATATCATTTTACAATATCTTAATCTTGCAATCACTTTTTATTTAAAAAAATGTTTTGATTTCATAACATGTTTTTAATCATAAAAAATGCTAACGAGGTGAAATATAGGTGAACATATAGTAGATTTAGTCTACAGAATTATCATGCAATACACTAACCCTATTGCTGTTTTGCCTGCAGAATGTTCCTAACTTTTAGTGCTTACAGTGATCATTTTGATTCTTGCTCACTAATGAAAAAAAAAAAACATTATTTTATATTTTTATGAAAAATGTTACACATATTCAATATTGTATATGCTTTGTGGCACCCAAGACAAAAAAAAATCATAATACTGGAAATTGTTAATCTGTGGTTAGTTTTCAGGAACGTTCTGTTCGCTGGCTTCAGGCGGTTGTGTTTGCAGTTGAAGAAATTAACCAGAGCCCCACTCTGTTGCCGGGGGTCCGACTGGGTTATCACATAATGGATAGCTGTACCCGATACCCCAACGGCCTGATGGCAGCTATCTCAATGATCAGTGGAGGAAATGAAACTTGTGGTACCATTAAACCAGCCAAACTCCTCATTGGAGATTCTTCTTCTACTCAGACCATTCTTCTATCCATGACCCTGAGTCCCCTGCAAATCGCAGTGGTGAGGTTATATCACACACTGAATAAGAAAGTCGAATTGTGATTGAATTGATGTTTGTCCATTTGTAAATATGCAATATGACATTTAAATGCAAGCTTTGTACAAATATTGTTTTAAATGTGCTTCCAGATCAGTTACCTGGCTAGCTGCCAATGTCTCAGTGACAGACAAAAGTACCCTAATTTCTTCCGCACTGTCCCCAGTGATGCCTTTCAGGCACGCACCATGGCACAGATGGCCAAACTCTTTGGTTGGACCTGGGTTGGAGCTGTGGTTGCCGATAATGACTATGGACGTGGGGCTGTGCAGATATTTGAAGAGGAAATCAAGGGCTCAGGGATCTGCTTGGCCTTTTTTCACACACTCTTCAGGGAGCAATTAACAAAGGATGTGGCCCGTGCTGCCACAACAGTCCAAGCCTCTTCTGCCCGTGTGATTTTGGTGTTTGCTTGGTATGCAGATGTTGAGGTTTTTCTCTTGGAATTGATCCGAAGGAATGTGACAGACAGGCTGTTCCTGGCAAGTGAGATCTGGAGCACCAGTGACCTCTTGGCCAATCCCAAGCTCTACACCATCTCTAAGGGAACACTAGGTGTGGCATTAAGAAGCGTGCCTATACCTGGTTTTGATGCACATATCCGGCAGCTACATCCTGCCCGTTACCCTGATGATGAATTCTTGAGGATCTTGTGGGAAAATACATTTGGCTGTAGCCTTACGGAAAGCTCTTCTATGTTAATTCAGAATGCCCTGCCTCCATGCAGTGGCAGAGAGAGTCTGGAAGGGGTTCACAGTCAATTTACAGATACTTCTCAACTGACAGTGACATATAATATTTACTTGGCTGTATATGCTGCTGCTCATGCACTTCATTCTTTGCTGGCGTGCACCCCGCAAAAAAACTCTGATCCTAAAATAAAGCCAAAGTGCTCCTCTCCAGACAACATCACTCCAGCACAGGTATGCACCTCATGTGAATTTTTAAATATTTATTTATATAGTGGTCCAAAAAATTACACATTTCAAAATGTATGAATGTCATTGCATTCAGACAACAGAATATTAATCCAGCTACCCGACTGTCATTCATTTAAAAAAAAAAGCACTTTTCAAACAAGACATTTCACAATAAGAAGTGTTTAATTTGTTGTGTGGAATGTTTTACACTAAAATATTTACTTTATTTTATTTGAATCAATTGAAAATTATACTCTTTCAATGCAATTTTATTTACATAATGTATTATCTCGTTCTGTTTTAGCTTATTTAGATTTAGTTTAAAGTTAATAGGGTTGTTAATACATTACCTGTATGTAACTCATAAAATTGCATATATTCATTCTAAAACTTAATATGTACTTCATCAAATGAACACAATTTGAATATGTCTGATTTATATTTCAAAGTAAGCTAACTTTTCAAACCTTTTTTAAACAATACATAATGTAAATATTAAGTATTTAATAATTGTAAGAATCTGCAATGAAATGTTTAATTTTAAGTATGGGTTAAATGTCACATCAACTTTGTGGTTGTTCCAAACATTTAAATTGTCTCTCTTTTCCTGACTTGTTCAGCTTTTACAGCACGTTAGACAAGTTAATTTCACCACTCTGTTAGGAGAGGAGTTTTATTTCCAGGATGGCAGCATTCCACCTGTCTATGACCTCGTGAACTGGCAGAGAGCTCCTGATGGTTCACTCCACTATGTTTCCATTGGGCGAGTAGAGGGAAACCAGCTCATTATTAATGAGTCAGCCATTACATGGCCTGGAGACTCTGGGAAGGTGAGAATATGTATATATATATATATATATATATATATATTTTTTTTTTTAACCCTCTGGAGTCTAAGGTGTTTTTGGGGCCCTTGGGATGTTTTGAAATGCCCTGATATTTGTATTTTTTTCAGTTGCTTATAAACATATTAATGGCAAAGGTGTAATTACACTCTATTTAGCACGAACATGGCTATCATAATATGTGAGCAACATATATGTACATGTTTGCATTTTTGAGAGAATATTATTTATGCGTGGTTATTCAAAAAACTCAAACTTAAATTGTCTGATATAAGACCACAAACGACCAACTTCACATATTCCCACAATACTTTTGACTAATGGATCTTGTCGGCTAGAGTATTTACTTCAAAATGATCTGAAAATCATCCGGGCTAATCGTTCACATTAAACAATAGATTGATTTAAATTTTGTAAGACACTTTTTGTTTGGAAAGGCAATATGCAGGTGGGCGTGAATGATCCAACAAGGTCATGAATAATGTCCTCATTCACACCTGAGGAGACAAAGACCTGCTAATGCTGCAGTGCATACTAATGAGCCTTAGGTGTCACTGTGGCTACAAGAAAAAATGCAAAGACAACACACACACATATATACATACATATATACATACATATATATACCGGTATATATATATATATATATATATATATATATATATATATATATATATATATATATATATACATATATATTACTACAGAATTGGTTCAGAGTTGGAAACATCTTGAAAAAAAGTGTATTTTTCCACAAACTGTATGCTTGCAAATTGTATAATATCCAAGGTAAACATTTCTAGTAATTGTGCAGTTAATTCTCATTCGTATTTTCAGAAAGTTTTGGATTATGTAGGCTATCCTCTCCCCAAATTTGTCACTAATAAAACACAAAAATAATTTATAGAGAAGGCTTATGACCTTTTAAGATTTTGTTTGCACCTTGTAAATTAGGTTTTGATGTGGCAGTAAAAGCTTTATAAATAATCTATCCAAAACGAAATTTTGTCTTTCATATTTCGTCTGTAACATATGGTCTTTTATAATATAGCCTATATTAGGGCATAAATGTTAATTTGCAGTTTAATATGTTGCTTATACAAATACATTTTATTTCAACGTATTCAGTCGATTTTTACTCATCTCAGTAGGCAAGATAGTTTGCTAAAAGCGAAACTCGCGCGAGCTGTAGTAAACAACATGCATATGTGCCGTGCATTCATTCAAACACAGAAACGCGATTCAAATTTAAACAGTCTTTTGCGGTTTACAGACACCATTTCATATCGCGATTAGAACAAAGCACTTACTGATGATCTGCAGCTGGATCCGTTGTTCGGCTACTCCAGCACGTTTGAGGTAAAATTTCCAGAATTATCACGATATTATTATTCCTCACAGCGAGCGTGTTGTCCAGCTGTTGTGGGCGTTGACTGGTTTGCATGTGTTGCTTCAGATTATCTGCGTTTGAATAGCGCGCGCTCTCGATGGGCGTGTCACATTAGCGGAGTAATGAGGTGCCAGAAGGATAATGAGCACAGCTGATCTCTCGCTCTTTTTATATAGATTACATAAACAGAGAATATTTGTTTTAGTTTTGAATTAGATAATTTAAAACTACACACTTAAATGATTATAGAGATATATAGCTCATGTCTGAGTGAATAGTATTCGCTGAGATTTGTTTAATTTTAGAAACGTGCTTCAGAAAAAAAGTTCACGGAGACGGAGAGGCATAAAGCACTCCCTGTTTACTTTCTTTATTTTACAAAAGCACAATGTTTTATTTCGATTGTAAGTGGACACATAAAAAAGTAGACATTTAACAGCTTATTTTCTCATATTTCTTAAGGCTGTATGACCAAAACTGACTGAGTATTTTAGGTCTATTTTGCTGCTATGTAAAAAAAAACGAGCAAAACGCGCCCGCGCGTTTGCCGACCCCAGGGGGTTAAATAGGCCTAGTGTTTGTATGTATTGGTTATGGGTCTTGCTAAATGCCAGACATACAATGTATGTAAGTTGTATAAATAATCATTGTCTATTGCCTTTAAATGCCTTCCTTATGTCATGTTACCAGATGCCTGTATCCAAGTGCACTTCTGAGTGTCCCCCTGGGACACGTAAAGCTATTAAGAAGGGTCTTCCAGTGTGCTGTTTTGACTGCCTGCCATGTACAGAGGGGGAAATCAGCAATAGTACAGGTCATTAATGTTCTCTAACACTATATTTTATACTAATTTATTAAGTCACTAAACACCATAGAGCTTTAATGTTCCTCTTTTGATTTTTCCCCCCCTAGGCTCAATAAAATGTTATCGCTGTCCCCAAGAGTTCTGGTCAAATAGTTTCAGAAATGAATGTGTGCCCCGTGAGACTGAGTTTCTCTCTGTTAGAGAAACAATGGGCATTACGCTGATGGGTGTTGCTGTTTCGGGTGCTGTCATTACAGCTACAGTGGCTGTTATTTTCCTGTACCATAGAAACACTCCGATAGTTAAAGCTAACAACTCAGAGCTCAGCTTCCTGCTCCTGCTGTCTCTCAAACTCTGCTTCTTGTGTTCGCTAGTATTTGTAGGCCAGCCATCACTCTGGTCATGTAGGATTCAACAGGCTGTGTTTGGGATCAGTTTTGTCATGTGCATCTCCTGTATTCTGGTCAAGACTATTGTGGTTCTAGCTGCATTCCACTCCGCTAGACCTGGATCCTCAGCTCTTATCAAATGGTTTGGACCGGGCCAGCAGAGAAAAAGCATTCTGGTCTTTACCTGCATTCAGGTGGTTATCTGTGCCATTTGGCTCTCTGTCAGCCCGCCTTCACCTCGCCGTAACTTTGGAATCCAGGGTTCAAAGGTCATCCTTGAGTGCACAGTTGGGTCAGTTGTGGGATTTGCCTGTGTACTGGGCTACATTAGCTTTCTGGCTGCTATCTGCATCCTGTTGGCCTTCTTTGCCCGCAAACTTCCAGATAATTTTAATGAGGCGAAATTCATTACTTTCAGCATGCTGATCTTTTGTGCTGTGTGGATTACTTTTGTGCCAGCATATGTGAGCTCACCAGGGAAGTATAGCGTAGCTGTGGAAATTTTTGCCATCTTGGCCTCTAGTTTTGGACTCTTGTTTTGTATCTTTGTCCCAAAATGTTATATTATTTTACTCAAGCCAGAAAACAACACTAAAAGTTTTCTTATGGGAAAACCATAATTATGTATTTGATATCTGTTTTGTGATTCTGTTTCCCTATAATAAAGTTGTTCTGAGTCACAGCCATGTTTCTTTATGTCATTCATTCAGTGCTTCTCAAATCTGTCCAGGAGATTTTTTTTCACAAGTACATTTTTAAAACGCACAAAAGTGATCATGACAATGACAATGACAATTTATTTGTATAGCACTATTAAAAACAACAGCTGTTGACCAATGTGCTTTCCACATAGACTCACAAATCAATAAGAAACTTAATATTTAAAAAAACATGTAAGCACATACAAAAAGACAGTCTTTAATCAAAAGCTTTTGAAAATAAAAATGTTTTAAGTTTGGATTTAAAAATAATAAGAGATGGAGCCTGTCTTAAGCTATTATTCCATTGGGAGAGTATTCCAAAGTCTTGGTGCAGCGATGCAAAACGCTCGATCTCCTCTGCGCTTTAGCCGCGATTTTGGGGTAGACAGTAAGGCTTGATTTGAAGAGCGTAGAGACCTTGCAGGCTTTTGTTCCATTAATAATTCTACTTGATACGTTGGTGCTAATCCATTTAAAGATTTATAAACTAAAAGTAATACTTTAAATTCTACTCTGTAACCAGTGCAATGATCTTAGAATCGGGGTGATATGCTCTCTCTCTTTTTTCCGCACAGAAAACGGGCCGTAGCATTTTGGACAAATTGTAAACGAGATAGTGTTTGCTGACTAATTCCCAGATATAATGAGTTACAATAGTCCAATCTCTATGAAATAAAAACGTGAATTAATTTCTCAAGATCTTTAAATGAGAGAAACGGTTTTGCTTTAACGAGCAGACATAGCTGATAAAAACACGATTTTACCACAGAGTTTATTTGGCGATCAAATTTTAAATTATCGTCCAAAACAAAACCCAAATCTTTTACCCAGGGTCTCAGGTACGTTATACCTGATATACATCATATACATCATCGTATACCTATTATACATCATATATGTATAATAATAAAACAGCTTATTCAAAACCTGCTATATATGTTGGGATGTTTCCTTTAGGACAACCTGAGAATTTGGTCTAATAAATTGTTATTCTGGTTTTATCAAAATTGAACATTATGATCTGCCATTTAGTAATTTTAATTAGATTTGAATTCATTAGATAACCAATTATAATAATTATAATAATTATAATAATTATAATTATTCTATAAATGTTATTTAGTTAAGCAGCAGCAAGCACTGTGGTTCGAGATTTATATATAAAATAATAATAATAGCTAATTCACAAATTGCGCACCCTGGTTGTAAGGATCCAAAGATCCCCGTGGAATTTAACATTGAGTTGAACATTGTATTCATGACAACAAATGAACATGCGTTTGAACAAATGAACATGCGTTTGTCTTTAGGTTTGCTTGGAAAAAGCTGGCCCAAACCGAGGTAGCGTTTTATTTCTTCAATTATTGAAATAATTAAATGTTTAGTAATACACTTTTATGACAGAAATATTAGCTTACTTGCCTACATGTAGCCTAAATAATTAAATGATTTCCTTATCAACACTTTAGTAGCCTAATGCTAATGTCTAGAATTAAGTGTGAATTGCGAATTCTCTTTGTTTTAAGTCGGTCTTAAACTCGGATAGCCTGTGGGGGGTTGGGGGTTCAGGAGGTGTTAAATGTTCTGTCTTTCATATGCAGGGTGAGCCTGATGACCAGGCAAAGGCAACATACTTTTAAAGATAAATCTCTCGATGTGTCCAAATGTAGGCCCTTAAATTATAAATATTGTAGTTTTATGTATTGTATTTAAAGGGGTTTCACACACACTTTCAGTTGAAGTGTTCAATCCATTTGTTTCAACAAAAAAAACCATTTGTTTTGTAGAATTTTAACATGTTTGAGCAGTGTGTGTGTCAATAATCTGGCATTATCTAAACATGAACTATCGACGAAACGCGTTCTTGCCAACTAAACGAATGCAAGTGAGCAGCAGATACAGAGCTCTTTTATTCGCGATCCACCTAGTTTTATTGTACGGTGAATTCAACAAGTCATGCTGTGTCTTTGAAGCAACAAAGGCTAAATCATTTGTTACAGTTTTTTTTCGTGATTTGTATGGATGACACACAGCGACATAAGTATTATCAGCTGTATGATGGGTTTTTACCCTGAAATGTTTAATTTCGAGAGAGACCTGGCGCGCGCAGTGCAGGGAGACTAAATAAAATAAAATAAAAGAGATCCAGCGCGAGAGAGAAGCAAAGAAAAACGCATGATCTTATTTTATGTTGCTTGTTTGAACTATTTTCGTTTTGTAGACAAGCCTACTGTTTGTTTATTTAGCTGCAATTTCTTTGGCAATAGCCTACAGATTTAAAATGTCGCAAGAATAAGATTCTGTTTCTTACTTAGAAAATAAACTCTTAACTCGATGCAACCCTGTTTTAAATAAATAAACTGCCCCCGACACTTTATTTAAACCTTGAAATGCCCAGGATCTGTTTTTAAAAATGTCTTCCTTTGCTATGGCGGGTATCAATGTCATTCATCTCAATTTCGTGAATGATTCACAAAACAATAATTTAGCAGATTAAAGCTTCGTCATTTTCATTTTCTGACGCGATCGGCTGATAATCTTCCTTCATCAGTTTTCTCGTCTGTCCTCTACTGAAATGTAGCAAATTTATGTTGAAATGTGCCATTGATAATTAAACAAAACGCTTGACTTCAATAAACAGTTACATATCTAAGCATCAAGAATGGTAAAACATTTAACGCTGTCAGTCAAGGCTGAGATTCGATCTCGCATCGCTTGAAACTCCGTGAAGCTCGTGCTGTTGCGTTGTCCACTGAGCTATCGTCGGACCGCTGTTAACATCACGTTTTATGCTCTTACAAAGCCTCATTGATGTAGCCTAATATTTTTCTATTGCAATGTTTTGTGCTGAAATGTTTTCATTATTTATTAAATGTATTACATTTAATTTCAGTCTTGTGATTATGAATTCGTTTAACTACATCTTTCACTTGAATTGATCTGTTACCACATTTCAACCACTCTCAATGAGCCGCGGCGCGGCGGCAGATTACGCAATAGAGAGAATAAACTGACACTTTTCAAAGTCTACGAATGTAACGCATCTTAGCGGTCAAAGGCAGCAAATACACACCCGCAATTTTACCACCGCGGGAACGGCGGCGGTAAAAGTCGTATTCTGGTTGAGTACCATCTGTATGTTCTGTAAAAAAAAAAAAGGACCGATACTATTACTACTTTTATACTGTAATTATATTTTGCTGACTGAAAATAAAGAATTAAAAAAATAAATAAATACCAATCAGTGCCTTTAGTCTCGTTGACTCGTTCCTGTCTGTGTCAGTGTAGAGGACCTGGCTGATTATTACCCAATCTTTGTACAACATATTTGATGTTAATATTGTGCCTTTTGTAGCATCTGGATGAAATCAGGATGACTCATTTCATTCTAAGATTCAGAAAGCTTTTAACCTATTGACTCATTTCATGTAAATCACAGGTCCAGCGCCAAAGAGTCTGCATCAAATTGCTCCATTGACACCTTTAGGGGCATGTGAGAGTGTAAGCAGAAACACCCCCAAAAACTCCCAGCTCAAACTTGTGAGCTTCAAAAAGATCTTAATCAACTCAAGAAGGCCAGGTGGCATGGATGGACCTCTCAGAGACGCCTGTCACGGTTAATGAATTCACTGGCCCTGTCCCAATACCCGGACTTGCGCCCTTGTGCCCCTCCATGCGTGTTCTCGCTAAGGGGTGCAAGACCGTAGGGTGTCCCGATTATCTAATGATGTTCTCCAGGGGTGCTCATCAGCGCACTTAATGCACCCCTTTCGCAAGTGCGCATCAGAACTCACTTTGCTTTAGGGTATTACCCAGAATCCTTGTAGTGTCGTGACGTTTCGAACAGCTAACCAATGGGGGAGCAAAACGGTTGCTAACTAACCTAAAATCTCAAGCTGCGTCAATAGCAGAGGAGAAAGTCTGCGAAATTACTACTGTTATTGTGTCACGAAATGTAGTTTTAATAGTTTTTCAGTTGAGAATGTAGTTGTTTAAAGCTCAAATATGTTATTTATTTATACAGATAGCTCCTATTTAAAATTTTGATCTGACGTTTTCAGAGTTGTGAGATCAGGCAATCACCAGGTGCTCAGCGCTCATGTATCCCGCCTGGAAGCCTTTACCTCGGTTAGTTTTTCTGACGTTTGCCGCTGGCCGATGTCTCTAGTCTAATTGTTAAACATGAGATATAATTTTTCTTGTGTAGGCTATATCTAACGGGCGATCTTTGATCTCATTAATCTATAATTTGTTCCCTGGCAAAACGTTTTTTGGCTGAGGGCAAAGTTTAGTTTCATAACTTTATATAAATTAGTTAGGCTATTTATCTTTAACGTTGTAGCCTGCAGACTTATGTTTGTCTGAATCGTTTAAAGCTGCCGTCGGCAACATTTTTTTGATAAAATTCAGTGAAATTGATACTATACACAGGTTTCTTGTATACAAACAATACCGGATGCGCGCGCATCCAAGAGGCAAGACCGCTATATGTTATGCCGAGTTCTGTAAAAGAACATTGTAATTAACGTAGATTTCGCATTGTTTGTAAATTCTTGTTGACTCAATAATAAACTGCAATTTCAGAGTTGAATCTGTTTGCTTGTGTTTCATTTGCATATTAATATAACATTATGTAAAAAGTTAGTTAGTTGACTAGTATGAAATTGTCCAACTAAGTTTGCGAATCATAAAAACATGACATACCCTATGCATTTAGGTTAGTTTACAGCACAACAGCTCCGCGTTATCGCTGCTTCTGCTAGATATAGCCGTAAAGACTGTTGCTTTCTGCCTCTTAGATGCGCGCGCATCTACGTGATGACGTTGCACAGAAACCCATGTATAATCCGACAGAAAAACATAAATAAGGTGGTTTTAGAAAAAAAACAGAGTCAAGTCAAGTCAAGTCATCTTTATTTATATAGCGCTTTTTACAATACAGATTGTATCAAAGCAGCTTCACAGTGATAACATGAAAATAATACAAAAAAAACAATTTCATCATCATCCACCTTTAAGGCAGATCTATAATATTGTTGAATATTAAATGTCCCCAACTAAGCAAGCCAGAAGGTAAGGCAACAGCGGCAAGGAACCAAAACTCCATCAGGTGACAGAATGGAGGAAAAAAACCTTGGGAGAACCCAGGCTCAGTCGGGGGCCAGTTCTCCTCTGGCCAATGAGTGAACAGTGTATGAAGTTCAGAATGAATCAGAGTATTTGTCCAGTTCCGGTTGGTTGAAGTCGGAGTGGAGAGGAGGAGAGACTGGTTGACACTTCAGGTCAGCGGCGTCGTCGTCGTGTCCAGGCGCTGGTCCTTCATCAGATCTGGATACGGCCTGGTTCCGGTGGACAGCAGTAAAACCTCGGGATAGACAGAGAGACTAATATTAGCGTAGACGCCACCCTTCTTATGATGTACCAAGTACATCAGGATTTACGGGAAGTGTTCCCGGTCCCGGCTGTTCTAAACTATGCAGCCTAATTATATAAGTCTATAATGTGTTATGTGTATGCTAGGCCGAAGAGATGTGTTTTTAGTCTAGATTTGAACTGACAGAGTGTGTCTGCTTCCCGGACAATGGTAGGAAGACTGTTCCAAAGTTTTGGTGCTAAATAGGAAAAGGATCTACCGCCAGCAGTCGATTTTGATATTCTAGGTATTATTAACTGGCCGGAATTTTGAGATCGCAGTAGACGTGAAGGACTATAATGCGTTAAGAGCTCGCTCAAGTACTGCGGAGCTAAACCATTTAGTGCTTTGTAAGTGATCAGCAATATTTTAAAATTTATACGATGTTTAATAGGCAGCCAATGCAGTGTTGACAGAACAGGGCTAATATGGTCATACTTCCTGGTTCTAGTAAGAACTCGAGCTGCTGCGTTTTGAACTAGCTGTAGTTTGTTTATTAAGCGTGCAGGGCAACCACCCAGTAGAGCATTACAATAATCTAGCCTTGAGGTCATAAACGCATGAACTAATTGTTCTGCATTATTCATTGAGAGCATATGACGTAATTTAGATATATTTTTAAGATGGAAGAAAGCGGTTTTACAGATACTAGACACATGACTTTCAAATGAAAGATTGGTATCAAAGAGCACACCCAGGTTCCTAACCGACGACGAAGACTTAACAGAGCAGCCATCAAGTTTTAGACAGTACTCTAGGTTATTACGTGTGGAAGTTTTTTGTCCAATAATTAGAATCTCTGTTTTTTCTGAATTTAGTAGTAGGAAATTACTAGTCATCCAATTTTTTATATCAGCTATGCATTCCGTTAATTTTGTGAATTGGTAGGTTTCGTTAGGTTTTGAAGAAATATACAGCTGAGTATCGTCGGCATAACAGTGAAAGCTAATTCCATGTTTCCTAATGATATCTCCTAATGGTAGCATATACAGAGTGAACAGCAGCGGTCCTAGTACTGAGCCTTGTGGTACGCCATACTGAACTTGTGATTGATAAGACATCTCTTCATTTACTGCTACAAACTGATAACGGTCAGATAAGTATGATTTAAACCATGCTAGTGCAATTCCACTAATGCCAACATAATGTTCGAGTTCGAGTTCAGAGCTTCTAACTCCACCTGGAGCGTGTTATTTTCTTTTGCAAAGATCCACCGTCCCGGATCATCGGGTCTAATCAGTGCAAGGGGGTGTGAGATCTGACTGTCAATCACAGGTCGTGCACAAATCACAGATCCCCCTTCCTCGCGCAGACGCGGACGTTACAATATCACATGCACACGACACGCCTGAAGTTCGCCTGAAGATTGCACGAAGCGTGATGGCAGAGAGAAAATCTAATAGCAAGCTTCCAATTCCTCGGTTATTGCTATCTATGGATAGATTAGCCAGGGCAGCCTACCTCCGAGTCTATGGTGTTGATCGATGTTGAAGAGACGGACGCGTTCACAGAAAATCAGGTACACATGCACTGACGATGGGCGGGTGCTCGTTGGTAGTGGGGGAGGGGCATGAGAGTTGTAAATATTAAACATTTTGTCTAAGTCCTGTTGTAAAGTTTTTCTTTCATCGAAGCAAGGACCAGTGAGACAGTTGGGATCGCGTTCAGAAGTTGTTATTTATTGTAACACGGCTGCGGGTTCGTCCAAAATCAGTCTGACTCTAATACAGTATTGCATTGTAGTTATATACATTCCAAGGGGGAGGGATTACATAGAGGCGGAGATTCTAAACAAAGCATGTAAATGTAGCCTACCTGAGTCAAATCTCTTACAGAGATTTCCTGATCTCATCAGCATAACAGTGATTCAGAGCTAATGCTAATCCAATCAGCCGGACTAATCAACGACTGGGCCAGGGGCTCCAAGAGCCATTTGGGCTCCAAAGGCCATTAGGAAAACAAAAGGTGAGAGTCTCAGTGATTCTGTTCATTTAACTTACAATAGAGAAAACAGGTCTGGCAGGAATCTCTTGCTGGCATTGCAGGAATCTCAATAATCATCTGAAATCAGTAGGGGTGTGACGAGACCCTTATCTCACGAGACAAGACAAAGACGAGATTGGGTTCACGAGAATGAGACGAGACGAGATTTTTGCACAATATTTGATAGAACTCCTCAATGACAAAATTCATGACTGGAAAAATAGTCTGCAGGTGCATTTTGAATTGTTGTAACTAAATCATCTTGTAATGAATGTCATTTCAGTTCTACTTTGAGTATGAATTATCAAATACATTAAAATACAACAATATAGAAGCACTGTAAAGGTTTTACCACAAACTCAACTGACTAGCTTCTCTCAAGTATGATTTCACACGAGTCTCTTCAGACCTTACTGTACATTATGAGCTTCCAGAACTTCTGAGGCTGTGTGTGACCTCCAAATAAAACTACTTTTCACAAATTGAAAATAGAAATAAAAACTGTATAAAACAACAGTTTTTCTTAGTCTTATTAGTGCAAACGATAATTAAGTGCAAGTGCAACCATAATCAAAGTAGGCCAACTCTCTCTGTATTCAAAGTGCAAGCAGAGACCAAAGCAGAGACCAGAGCCACAACTATAACATCCAGAGATAGGTTTGATATTGGGAGACGGGCTATTGTATGCAGTCTAATTTGCGCGCATCGTGTTTTACTTTCATTTTCACTCCGTAGTGGCGGTGCTGAACGCGCGTTCTACAAGATAAGGGGGCCATTCACACAGAATGCGTTTTTGCTGTGTAAAATGCGATACGCTGGCAGTAGAATGGGGGAACTGATTTTAACTTGAGCGCCGCGTTTTTAGAATGCTGTGTCATGCGCGAGACGCTGCAAAAGATGCAAGACGCGAGCGCAAGGTTACACATCCGTCTAGCGTGTTTACATAGAAAAACAATGGAAAAGTACCGCACTGCAATGGAAAAACACGTTCTGTGTGAACCGCCATCTCAGACATATCAAGACATCTCATTCTCAGAAGACATCTCAGATCGACTCTCTGTTGCGCAACAAATCCTCCGCCATCGTAACGCGATCAGTGAACTGTGATTCCTGCAGCACTGTCACAGTCTGTGTGCGACTGCAACTCGTGCTGGATGAGCAGAGTAGATGTTTACAATACAATAGCAAAACGACAGTGGAGGCGGTGCCGCGGTGTACACCGTAATGTAATGTGAACGTGGCAAATTCTTTGCTAATCATGGCGATATCGCGACACAGCTTTTCACTCGACGAGAAATCTCGTCACATTTTAGTCTCGCGAAATCTCGTGGCACGAGATCTCGTCACACCCCTAGAAATCAGTCTACTAAACTTTATCAGTTTATATACTATTGCAGTGGAAAAACTAAATTAAACATTTAATAAATTTGTAATCCTTCAGTCCCCCGTTTGAGAGTTCTTAAAAACCTCACAAAATACAAATTTAACACTTAAAAGTTCATTCTTGTAACTTGTGATCATTACAGGCACGTATAACTTATTCTGTGTAGTTCTTCTGTAATAACATGCGGACACAGAAACAAACATGCAATTAGGGTTCGTGAACCTTTCAGTCATCCATTGGAATTTTGCTGAAAAATCAAAAATGTCTTGTTGGATTTTGTTCAAGTTCTCTGTTGGATCCATTAAACCTGTGAGACGGGATTAAAGCTCCAAAAGTTAGTAGTACGACAATCTTGATCATGTTCCATGGATGACTGAAGATTCCACTGTTTACATACGGAACGTATGTGAGTCTCTGCGTTGTGTATTTTTTTCTTTTTCTTTGTGATAGTTGGCTCAGCAGTGGATCGAGTCGTTTTCTGGAAGGTTTGTGGCATTATATGCCGGTGAGGAGGTCGGTGCATATGGGTCTCGGGACAGCCATGTGGTATCTGCACAGAGGAAGAAAGAAAACAAAAGAGAAAACGGCAACAGAGCAGTATTCGTTCGTTGTAAAGACTGGTTGTATCCTCTGTTCCATCCGAGTCTGCTATTTGTTGTTCATTCTTTCCCTAATACTTAATTCATGAGACACCTATGAACCCGTGAGGTAAGGATGGACTAGAGGATGGGGAAGGCCTAAGAGGGAAATCTTCACCCTGGGTTAACCCCCGAACGCCTGTTGCGTTCAGTCCTTCCCAGGGCACCTCACTTGTCCGTGTGTCCTATCCTGTCCCTGTTTAAGGGGGAAACAACCACGAGTCCAATGACGAGGGGAGGGGTTGCTTCAAAGTAGCAAACAAATGGAGTAAAAGCTGTATAACATTGTTAACTTGTCTTAAGTTATGCTTGTTTTTTCTACATTCTTTTCAAAAATGTCCGTGCTTGCCACAGTAAGAACAACTGGCTTCTCTAGGACTTTTGCGTTTCTTTGGCTTCTCTGAGTTGACCTTAAAAGATGCTGCTGCAACTTGTATTCTTGCCTGGACATCAGAATCTCGTTCCCACGTGACTAAACTGTCCAGGTTGTCTTCCAGGGTTCTACTGGACCATGTTAATTCTAAGTAAGACAATGCATTTTTATGTTCTGACAGAAGACCCTGAAACCATGTGCGAACTAGGGGACCATTATCACCTAGCACCTTCTCTGACGTGTCAGCAATTCCGCTGTAAGCTGCAGCGGTCTGACAGAATCTTTCTGTGTACTCACAAACAGTTTCATCCTTCTTCTGTAAACAACTAGTGAGCTTTGACCAGTCCATGTGTGGTCCAACAATGTTCTTTAGAATTTTCAAGACACCTTCTCTCAAATCATCTTTACTGGCCTGTTGCAGTTCAGAATTGTTTATAGCACTTTCAAAATCATTGAATTCTGACTCAGTCAAGATCTGTGATATTAGCTGGGTGACTTCAGCTAGAGTCATATCATAGAGCCGCATCTTTTTAGACAACTCTCTCCTAAACTCAGAAAAATTTCTTTGCACTGATGGCAAACTTTCAGCAATTCTCTCAATATCTTTAGGACCTAAAGAGGTTTTGACTGCTTGTGGCTGCAATATGGGGGTTGCAAATGAAACTGTATCGACACCTTTTCCCTGAGGCTTTTGTCTAGCTACGCACACTTCAGCTGCATTTACATCTGCATTTACATTGTCCTCTATTCTATCAAAATACTGTAAATCAGGATAGCTTTGATCTAACTGTTGGTCTTCTGAGTCACATTTGGTTGAGGCCTTGTTATGGCCCACCTTGTCTGTGAGACAGGACATTCGAGTGTGCAATTGTTTGTTCTGTTCAGTTAATTTAGCAATACACCGAGCTTGTTCTTGGGCAATGGATAAGCTAAATTCTCTGTGACATAAGATAATACCTTTCACATTTTTCTTCCTGATACATGCACCCAACACTTTCTTGCAATCTTCAATTGACCATACTTTGTCTGCATCAATGCCAAATTTCTTTGTTAAATTCAATCTGACTGGTTCAGTCACGATGGAGTCCATGTGCTCTGATAACCAAGACTTGAATTCACTATCAGTCCATAAAGGGGTAGTCAGTCTAGTACTTTTCCTAAACATTGTGAATTTCTATGTTACCACACAAACAAACACTAAACTTCTCTCTACTGTCTTACAAACAGAGGGTACAATCTTATAAGCACATGACGCTAATCTTCTCTAGCTTAAAGGACAGGCCTTCTCTAGCAAGAGGATACACACAAATCTTAACATGTAATGCTAACCTTCTCTGTGAAACAAAGGATAAACAAACTAACTAGCACGTAATGCTAATCTTCCCTGCCTGAGAACAGAGGATACCAAAATATTAGCGTAATGTTAAACTTCCCTGCCTAAAAACAGAGGATAACTTTCATCTCTAAAAGAAAAACTTTAGAGGATAACTTAGTTAACCAAACCCTGCAGCTGTCTGTTAACTCTTCTCTGAACGGCACAGAGGATCACATTTGTACTGGTCTGCAAAGGTTCTTTTGTATAGAGCAGCACTCACCAAACCTTAGTTGAGAGGTTTCAAGATTCAGTCTGGAACTCAGTCAGTTGAGATCTTTGTTGAGATTCAGTCTGGAAAAGTTCATTCTTTGTTGCTTGAAGTTTTCAATGAGGAAGCTGGAACTATATCCGGGTCACGGCACCATCTGATGTAAAGTTTTTCTTTCATCGAAGCAAGAACCAGTGAGACAGTTGGGATCGCGTTCAGAAGTTGTTATTTATTGTAACACGGCTGCGGGTTCGTCCAAAATCAGTCTGACTCTAATACAGTATTGCATTGTAGTTATATACATTCCCAGGGCCGTTTGAAGGAATTTGGGGGCCCCAAGCAAAATGGACATGGAGGCCCCCCCCTCCCCCCCCCCCATCCCATTATTATATAATGTTTAATAATTATTAATAGTGCTGTAAATTATCAGTTTATTGTAACACACATTATGTCTATCATATAATATATTGGGTATTGGGTAATGATTAAAAAATGTTTGTAAACCTTTAAGGAACCATTTTTTTAAACATCTATAAACATTACATAGATAGACGAACCAGATATTCCTAACACTTTGTTAAGGGTTACTAGTTGGTTTGTAAACTGTCTATAAACATTATCTGGAAGGTTATTATAAAGTTGCGACAGATGACTATAATACCTTGTTAAATAGTTAATAAAGAGTACCAGCAAAACACGTGGGTTGTCCTGATACTGTACTTCAAAATGTAACAGTGTAAAAATTGCCACACAGAATAAAGTAACTGTTCAAGGTCCATTGGTAACTTATAAAAATAATGTCATATTTGCGTAAACTGTTACTACCGTATATCACACGACACTAGCACATTAAGATAAGCTATGAAAAAATCATGTTCCTCTGCCTCTTTCTGGTTAAATACTGTTTATAGATGGGTAAAAAGACTGTTTGCTAACTGTTAAATGACAATTAACTAAAGATTAAATAACTAACCATTTACCATCTATTAATGATGGTTATTATAAAGTGTTACCGAAAAGATATGTTAGCATTTCCATATTTTGATATTAGAAGGGAAGGGATGCAGCTGCTTTCACAACTACCAATGCTTAAAATCATCCCAAGCTAATGTTTGATGCACAGAATGTATTGTGTGGTTTTCCTAACCCCCATAAATAGATTATCACGGTGGAATAGTTAGAAGGCTAAGTTATATGCTATGCCACTTTCATCAAAACCTATTACAAGCTATAGCAATGTCATGTCATTAAATACGATAAACAGTGATTCTGGAACAGATCTGCGTCTTCCTTATCCCATTAAAAAAACATATTACAGCAAAAGAAAAGTTGCACTAACTGTTCGTTACCAGCAGCGTTTGCCGTCAGGCAGGTAGCTAACATAAACATATTTTTGCTAGCCTACCTGCTGCAAAATTACACCATTTGTACAAGACAAGTAGAGCTATTTTATCCAGTGTAATTTATCACTTACCACTATCTTGTTTTTCTTTTTTGGCTTCCTGAAGCATAATTCTGCTTTATTATGACTACCGAGGAGGTTTTGTATTTTGCCGGCCGCAGAGATCGCGTGGTTGGCTGGCTGCTGTCAGCGAGAGGGGCCCTCTTGAGGGGTATCCCGATAACAGTGTCATTGCACTTTACTGCATTGACTATCAAAGGGGTGCTCACGCAGTTTGTCGTTGCATTTTATTCTTAACCAGTCGTTGTCTTGGGGCCCCAGGCCAGCTCGGGGCCCCAAGCAATTGCTTGGTTTGCTTGCCTTGTCGCGACGGGCCTATAGATTCCAAGGGGGAGGGATTACATAGAGGCGGAGATTCTAAACAAAGCATGTAAATGTAGCCTACCTGAGTCAAATCTCTTACAGAGATTTCCTGATCTCATCAGCATAACAGTGATTCAGAGCTAATGCTAATCCAATCAGCCGGACTAATCAACGACTGGGCCAGGGGCTCCAAGAGCCATTTGGGCTCCAAAGAATCTCTCATTCTGGCAGGAATCTCTTGCTGGCATTGTAGGAATCTCAATAATCATCTGAAATCAGTCTACTAAACTTTATCAGTTTATATACTATTGCAGTGGAAAAACTAAATTAAACATTTAATAAATTTGTAATCCTTCAGTCCACTCAATCTGCCAGACTTGCCGACGGCAGCTTTAACTTTATTTCTTGACTTGTATAGGTTCTAAAACCTTTTAGGTGGCCAGCGCCATGTTTGCTCTCCTTTTCTTTTTTTTCTTTTTTTTTTATTAAGCTTCAACACAAACAAACAAGGTACATTAACAAATCTCTGAATATAACAGCAGTTGGTTGAGCATAGGTTGAGCATAGCTATTTACAAAGAACAGAAAACTCACAATAAAACAATCAAATAATTAAATAAAAGAAATACAAAAATAAATATAAATTAAAATTTAAATTAATTTAAACGAAACCAAAAGAGACATACATTTAAAGGCTTTCTGATTTTTTACAAATTGTAAAGATTTGCACAAGAGTTTAACCTCATTTATCCACTGAATAAAGTTAGGTTTAGATTTAAACCATCTGCATTTATAAATGAAAAACTTTCCAAAACATAACAAGAAATTAATAATTAAATCACAATCTTGGTTTTCCAGACAAACACCAAACCTAATCAACTTCACCATATGTTTGCTCTCCTGATCACAACAGAAGTGACATGTGCAAAACTGTCCCAATTCTGCTCTTTACAGCTTCGGCCTCTTGCGCACATACTCTGCTAAGTGCACTTTCAACAAGTGTCCACTTCGAGGAAGACCTTAAGGCATAGTGTGGATATTGGGACAGGGCCAATGACATTTTCGGACATGGCCATTGACTCCAATGTTAAATGGGTCCATGGCCAATTCTTTTATAGTCAAAAACTCGAGAGAGGAACCATTGTCAAAAAAATTTTGTCCACCACTCTTGTTCATCCAAAACAAACTACAATATAGACTCAAGGTGTTAAATACCGGAATTATCCTTTAAAGGGATAGTTCACCCAAAAATGAAAATTAGCCCATGATTTATTCATCCTCAAGTCATCCTAGGTGTATGTGACATTCTTCTTTCAGACGAATATCGGAGTTATATTAAAACATTTCCTGGCTCTTCCAAGCTTTATAATGGCAGTGAATGGCCGTAAAAGTGCATCTATCCATCATTAAAGTGCTCCTCACAGCTCTGGGGGGGTTAATAAAGGCCTTCTGAAGCGAAGCGATGAGTTTGTGTTAGAAAAATATCCATATTTAAAACTTTACAAAGTAAAATAACTAGCTTCCGTCCACACGAACATACAGATTACACTTAAGTCTAAAGCGCAATATATGCGACGTACTGCTGATATTTACGCTACGCCATAACGCACTACTCTACTTCAACGTCATAAATTGCGCAAGTTGTGCTTTAGACGCAAGAAGACTGCGTTTGGCCGGAAGCTAGAATTTTACTTTGTAACATGTTAAATATGGATTTTTTTCTTAAACTCATTGCTTTAGATAATGTGCCTTTATTAACCCTCCGGAGCCGTATGGAGCACTTTTATGATGAATAGAGGCACTTTAATGGACTTTTTAAATATAACTCTTAAAGAAGAACGTCATATACATCTAGGATCCCAGCAAACACATTTACGTTGTGGCAACGTCTCTGGCACGTCGCATTTCTGCTACGGCAACATCGCTGTATTCGTCCTCACAACATTGTAGCAACATATAATTGTAAGACGCGACAGGGCTGTAGCAACGTTGTTACGCGACATTCAGCAACTGAGACGACGTTCTTACAATTTTTTTATATGCTGATAGATATGCCTAAAGATATCCCCCATTTAGCATTTTAGATAATTATATAGGCCTACTTATTAAATATTGTTTATCCTTAGGTCCTATTAATATTGAATGGGGCTATCAGTAATTTAGCCTAATTATAATCAACACCTGCAAGTGTACACTTTAACCCTCTGGGGACCAAGGTGTTTTTGGGGCCCTTGGGATGTTTTGAAATGCCCTGACATTTGTGCTTTTTTCAGTTATTTATAAACATGTTAATGGCAAAGGTGTAAATTCACTCTATATAGCACAAACGGGGCTACCATAATATGTGAGCAACATGTATGTACATGTTTGTATTTTTAAGAGAATAATGTTTATGCGTGGTTATTGAAAAAAATAAAAATGAAAGTTGCTGAAATGAGACCACAAAACGCATACTAAATATGTGTTCCGAAGACTTTTGACTAATGGATATTGTCCCTTCGAGTTCTGGCTTCAAAATGATGTGAAAAACATCCTGCCTAATCGGTCACATAAAACAATACATTGATTTAAACTTTGTAAGACAGTTTTTTTTTCAGAAGAGTTTTATGCAGGAGTGGTAATGGCCCATCAATATGAATGAGATTCAGACCAGGGGTGTGACAGACACTCCCCCAATGGCCCATCATGAGGCAAGCCTAAGAGAGGTTTTGTTTTTCAATCTGTTTTATTGTAATTCCTCTGTGGAGGAACTAAATGTTCAACTGAAGACACAAGTGAACATTGCATGCCTGGCATTTCCCACAAGGTGTGTCCTGCCTTTTACCAAGCTGTCCTTTTACAAAGCACACAGATCTTGCGACCAACTGTGCAAAAAGGAATATTTCGCAAAACTGCAATAGAAACAGTTTTTGCACATTTACAGTCACCTGACTTAGAAGACGCGGTGTGTTTGGGGTCCGTGTATGCAAATAATAATAATAATTATCATCATTATTATAACATTTATTAGGCTACATATTTAGAGACGCTTTTATCCAAAAAATGAACAAAGCAATTTGTTAAATGTCATTCATAATACGGGTTAGACAATAATAATACAGGGCTAAGATTATCACAAATAAACACAAGATTTTGACGCATATCCAACGGTTTGTGGTGTGGAGTGTGGAGCGCGCACAACTTGGCACGGAGCCGCGGACGCGAACACTTGCATTTTCCTATCAACAGTGGAAACAACTTAAAATACTTCGGGCTGGAGCTTGTGGGTGCAGTGAGGAGGGAACGTCAAATGTACAATCCCATGCTCCTTGCAAAAATTCAGTGCAGACACTGACACATGGGAAGCATGGTTATCTAACAAAAGGAGGACCTTTGACTCCTGCGATGGCTTTGTGTGGTTGGCAAAATGGCGTAGGAAAACTAAAAACTCATCGTCCTGCATCCATCCTGAACCATTTGCTGCACCAACACATCCAGTGGGTCCGTCACGGATAAAGTGTGCATGAAATTTCTTCCGAGGGAAGATAAAGAAAGGGGGAATATAATTTCCCTGTGCATTGACCACAACAGCAACAGTAACTAGTTTACCTCTCTCACCAGATGTCATGGCCCCAATCTGCCGCAACCCTTTGGACGCAATGATTTTTTCTGGTACTTGCACGGTGGAAACTCCGGTTTCATCCATATTCCAGATATTTTGTGGCTGCAAACCATGCTTGTCATACACGCTTTTCAGGTTCTTAAAAAAAGTGCCCACATTGTGTTTGTTGAAGCTTGAGGCCCTGGTTGCTTGTGGCTTCCTGATGGACAGTGTGGGGTTACGCTTAAGGAAAGATCATCCAGTCCTTTCCTGCCATCTCATTTGTCTTCCAGGACTCTGGATATGTGCAATTAAATTGCACTGCACACTGGAAGGCAAGTTTTCGGACCTGAAAAACAACAACATGCAAATTGTATGAATTGTTTATATTATTTATATGTAATGTTTATTTCCAACTGACCTTGTTTAAAATTAATACTATTACTATTTTTTATTAAACAAGCTAATTTGTTAACTTCAATGAAATGTAAGGTTAGCCAACTAAATAAATTGTATAGATTTTTTTTGTGGATGCTCTCTAGAATTAACCTTTTTATTTATATATTTGTTATTTAGTAACAATTTACAATTAGGCTCTATATTATAAATTAACCAACATGGCCTAACAATTCCAATGTCCAAGCAATCTATAGGCCTATTACTTTCTGTTTTTAGTAAAAATAAATAAAATAAAAAATAATAATAAAACTTAATTTATTATGCTGGAAACTAATACAACCACTGATTTTTTAAATGTTTTGGTTTTTAACAAGTTAATAAGCTTTTACCAAACAACCTTATTGTGAAGTGTTAGCTTAGCCCATAGTACATGGCAGATGCTATTCTTAAATAGTCCCTGAGCTTCTTTTCCTGCTCTGCTCTAAAGACCTGCTTGTGGCGAGAATAACCGACAGTGGGTAGCTTGCTGCTACCAGCCTCCTGAAGCTTTCTCTTCTGCATGACCAAACGATGGAGAGTCACATGGCAAATACCATACAACTTTGCCACTCCTCTGATAGACCTGCCACTATCCACATGCCTGGCAGCAATACACAGAAGGTCCCTACTCACTCTATCTGTTTTCCGCTTTGGATGTCTCATTCTGTAAAAAAAAACTGAAAGAATTAGGCTCCCTGTTTTAATTTCAATATCGTGAACACTTGGCGGCTTAGTTGTAACATTGTGCTACAACTAACCCAGCTGTGTAAAATATATTTTAAACCTAGCTAACAGTTGCTAGGAGTTGCTGACATGTTTCAAAATGGTGCCATGTTTTAGCCAACAAGACAGTGATTAAGGCAATATAAAGTTCGATTTGGTGACGTACACACACAACTCAGAAACAGAAAAATACTTATGATGAAAAAAAATACTTACATGGTGTCAAAACACTCTTTGTCCCGTATCTTCACAAAATATTACCAAAACTTTTCACAAATCCACGGGAGACCGTCTTCTTGCTGCGAGAGAAAAAGAGCGTATACACAACCCGCGTGACCCTGAGTAACTACGTAAAAGGTCCGTGTTACATTTAGCCCAGAGTTAGGTTGTGCCCCGCGCTCCCCTACGTTGTGCCAACGTTCTGTGTTTGCTGGGATGACTTGAGGGTGAATAAATCATGGGCTAATTTTCATTTTTGGGTTAACTATCCCTTTAATACCATAAACAGTAATATTTTCTGAGACATTACCATACTGTGAAAATCTCATACCGTTACAACCCTCAGGGGTGCTAACACATGTATGGTCAAAAAAGAGAGAGGTAATCGAAGCCCTCGTCCCGCGGCAAATATCCTGTATATATTACTGCTATTTCATGAAAACAATTTCACCTGATGATTTGAATAGCTCTTTTTGTAAAGAATTAATAATTCTAGGATGATTGGGGTAATTGTGTAGGGTAGGCCTAGTGCATCTCCATAGAAACTAATAAACAAAATACAAATATAAATACAATAAAACACAAATACACAAGAAATAAAGAAGTGCTTTATGTTTTTCAGGTAAATTAACTGTATTAAGTATTAATACAGTTTATCTTTTGACAAAACGTGATTTTTCTCTTTCTCTTTTGTTGTTTGATTAACTTTGGTGACACAAACAGCTGCAGGTATTCAATTCAATTCAATTCAAGTTTATTTGTATAGCGCTTTTCACAATACATATTGTTTCAAAGCAGCTTTACAGAAAATGCATTTCAAAAATATACATACAAAAATACAGTTAGTTAATCATAAAATTTAGGGCATAACATATCGCCGGCGTTGGGTCGTCTCTTCACAGGCGTCGAGTCGTCTCATTACAGGCGTTGGGGCATCTGAAGTCTCCATGAGAGGCTGGATACATAACTGGAGCTGACGAACTCTATTTGAGTTATCTCGGGACAGGGGTCCCGAGATAACAACAAAAAAGGCAGATGGGAAATAATTAGCGTAGCTGCTGTTCATAATATGAATGCATTTGATCTGATTTAACTGTAGTATAAAAGGTATGAGATGCATCATGTGAATGCTTAGCTAAAGAGATGCGTCTTTAGTCTAGTTTTAAACTGGGAGAGCGAGTCTGAGCCTCGGACAATATCAGGAAGGCTATTCCAGAGTTTAGGAGCTAGATGTGAAAACGCCCTCCCTCGTTTAGTGGACTTAGTTATCCTAGGTAAGACCAGAAGCCTCGAATTTAGCGATCTTAAAGAGCGCGATGGATTATATGGCGATAGAAGATCTCTTAAATACACAGGAGCTAAACCATTTAGGGCTTTATAGGTCAGTAACAATACTTTGTAATTGATACGGAACTTAATAGGTAACCAGTGTAGAGATGATAAAATTGGTGTTATATGATCATATTTTCTTGACCTAGTAAGAACTCTAGCAGCTGCATTTTGGACTAACTGTAGCTTGTTTACGGAGGATGCAGAACAACCAGCTAATAAAGCATTACAGTAATCTTGTCTCGAGGTCATGAATGCATGAACTAACTTTTCTGCATCAGAAACTGATAGCATATTACGTAGCTTAGCAATGTTTCTAAGGTGGAAAAAGGCTGTTCTTGTGACATTTGAAATATGATTTTCAAAAGACAAGTTGCGGTCTAGTATAACACCCAGGTCTTTTACTGTAGAGGATAAAGTAACAGGACGTCCATCTAGATTAAGGTTGTATTGTAAGAGGTTTTGTGGGCAGTTTTTTGGACCAATCAGTAATACCTCCGTTTTATCTGAATTTAATAGAAGAAAATTACACGTCATCCAATATTTTATATCTTTAACACACTCTGTCATTTTAGATAATTTAGTGTTATCATCTGGTCTTGATGAAATATATAATTGAGTGTCATCAGCATAACAGTGGAAACTTATTCCATGTTTTCTTATAATATTACCAATTGGCAGCATATAAATTGAGAATAGCAGGGGGCCTAATACAGATCCCTGCGGCACTCCATAATTTACTGACGTTATCTTTGATTTTTCCCCATTTAAATGGACAAAATGGTAACGGTCTGATAGGTACGATCTAAACCAGCTTAATGCCTGTCCCTGAACACCAGTGTAATTTTGAAGTCGATCTAAGAGTATTTTATGATCTATAGTGTCAAACGCAGCACTAAGATCGAGTAAAACTAGTATTGAGATACAGCCTTGGCCAGAAGCTAAAAGTAAATCATTTGTAATTTTAACCAGCGCAGTTTCTGTGCTATGATGTGGCCTGAATCCAGACTGAAACTTTTCATAGATATTGTTTTCTTGCAAGAAAGAGCACAGTTGAGCGGACACAACTTTTTCTAGTATTTTAGACATAAATGGAAGATTTGAAATGGGTCTGTAATTTGCTAGGTTATTTGGATCTAATTGTGGTTTCTTAATAAGAGGTTTTATAACTGCCAGCTTGAATGTTTTTGGAACATGTCCTAAAGATAGAGACGAGTTAATAATATTGAGAAGAGGCTCTTCCACTACAGGTAACACTTCTTTCAGTAGTTTAGTGGGTATTGGATCTAATAAACATGTTGTTGTTTTAGATGCAGTGATAAGTTTATTTAGCTCTTCCTGTCCTATAGTTGTAAAGCGCTGTAGTTGTTCTTGAGGGGCGATAATTGAGGCTGAATCATAAGACGCTGTCAAAGATTGTACATTTACAATTGTGTTTCTGATGCTTTCTATTTTCTCAGTGAAGAAATTCATGAAATCATTACTATTAAAATGTAACGGAATATTTTGTTCAGGTGATGTCTGTTTATTTGTTAATCTAGCCACAGTGTTAAATAAAAACCTTGGATTGTTTTGGTTATTTTCTATTAGTTTGCGGAGATGCTCAGCCCTGGCTGCTTTTAGAGCCTTTTTATAACGTGACATACTGTCTTTCCACGCGATTCTAAAGACCTCTAAATTTGTTTGTTTCCATTTGCGCTCTAAGTTACGAGTTTCTCTCTTGATAACAATGCGTAGCACTGCAACATGCGGCGCAACATGACGCATTTCAGCCGTACGTAGTATGCAAGTTACCATGTAATGATCAGTGACATCATCACTTTGCGGTATAATATCTATATCGGTTGGATCGGTTCCATATGATATAATTAAATCTAGAGTATGATTAAGACGATGAGTGGGACCACTAACGTTTTGCTTGACCCCAAAGGAGTTTAATAAATCTGTAAACGCAGCCCCTAACGCATCATTTGTGTTATCAACGTGTATGTTGAAATCTCCAACAATTATTGCCTTATCGACATTGACCAATAGATCTGAGAGAAAATCTGCAAACTCTTTTAGGAAATCAGCGTAAGGCCCTGGTGGTCTATATACAGTAGCCAAGGCTAGAGATAATAGGGATTTCTTTCTTACATCTAGGAGCGTAACATTTAGCACAAGTACTTCAAACGAATTAAACCTGTGGCCTGTTTTCTGAGTAACATTAAGAATATCTCTATAGATTGTTGCAACACCGCCGCCACGACCAATCAGACGGGGCTCATGCTTATAACCGTATCCTGGTGGACAGGATACTAAATTAGCAGTGATGCTACCAATATCACTACTAATTTAGGACTGAAATCTAGGATAGAGAATCAATCAATTCGACGGAGCTCCAAACACAAACAAAGCGATTCGAAACACAACACAAACTCCAAACACAAACAAAGCGATTCGAAACAACACAAACTCCAAACACAAACAAAGCGATTCGAACACAAACACAAACTCCAAACACAAACAAAGCGATTCGAAACACAACACAAACTCCAAACAAAGCGATTCGAAACACAAACTCCAACACAAACAAAGCGGTTCGAAACACAGACACAAATTCCAAACACAAACAAAGCGATTTTAGTGATTCGAGTGTAAATAAGACGGTCGATAGGCGAGACCACGCGTGCAATGCTAGCGGGCTAACATTAGAGATCTTGGGTGCTGTCCCTTTAAAACGAATGCACGTATCTAATACTGGTAATGACACGCATCCGTTTTGACTGCGTTTACGGGGAAACTCGTTGAGACGGACACTGGCTTATTTTTTCGTGCACATGTCTGTTCAAACACAAATAGATAAGATAGAAAAGGGAATTCGGTGTTCACGAACTTCACGTGCTGTCTGCGACTGCGTGGCTCTGTGCGCCGACAGACCATCTACATTTGGATGTTAAACATAATATATATAGCCTGATACAGCAAAGACAACGCCGGCAGTATTGACGGCAAAATAGGCTACAGAATATTTCGTTCTGTAGGCCTGACGGGCAATATTTGAAAATCGATAATTAGGCCTATTTTTTAAATTACAATTATATATGCATTTGTCAAAACCGAGAGACTTTCAAGCATCAAAATGTAATTTATTAATATGTATTTGCACCTTCTATTTTGTCTGAAAACTTCCAACACTCTTGCGTGTCGCGTGAAAAATAGGCGTCGGTTGCGGTTCTATTTCTAGCACGCGGTTTCGGCGCGGCTCGAGGAGTGTGTGTGTCACGCAGGCATTGTGCTCTAACCAGTTAACATGAGAGCCGACATAAAAACGGACACTCCACGCCACGCAGAGAGAAATGTGATGCAGTGGCAGATCCAGAGTGAGACAGAAACACTAGTGGTTTACGCTTGCGCACATACTGCTGGTTTGGCGCGCAGTGTTCTGATTCGCTTATTTCCTATTTACTTGTTGGTGGACGCAATCCAGAATTACTGTTGGTTAAATTATAATCAGACCCTCTCAAACCAACGATGTCAGATCGTTGTGGTGTTTCCGGCGTGTGTTCCTGTTCCCGTTTGGCATTCTCTCTTGGTCTCCGTTCCTGTTGAATTGTTCGTCGTGTCTTCGTCTCCGTTCATCGTCTTCACTCTCTGGAACTGGACTCATCATTCATCCACCTTCAGCCAGGTTGCCCATTGAAGTCCCTGCAAGATAATCTCTTCCCGCTCAAAGTTTCTGTGTTTTATTGGTCAGTTCACCCAAAATAGGTGTGGACTCAGTTTACCTTAAAGGACAATGACCATGGCTCATCGGTGCTTAGTCTTTAGTTTTTCTGAGCTTAGTCTCTAGTGCTTAGTCTTTCGTTTGCTGCGCTTAGTCTCTTGTACTTTTCTCTTAGTTCTTACATCTTAGTTCTTAGCTTAGTCTTTGGACAAATCTTAGTCTTTGCTCTTTGTTCTAGCTCACTTGCTTTTTCGTGTTTCTGATAAGTCCTATCCTCTGGGTGAAATGGACTTAGCCTGAATTTTCTGGCAACTTTATTTTCAAATGGACGTTTTAAACTTCCCGCGAACGACACGCGCTCCGGAAGAAACGAGAGAACGCTTTAAACTCACGGACACACCGAGGACCGACACTCACACACACGCATTCTTTCTCAGCAAAGACCCATGCAAGTTTTATGTCTATCGAGATTTAAATGCGCTTAAGATTGTTTGCCCCTGGTGATTTGATTCTTTGCTGGCTCTCAAAGGTTAACTGTTTGTGATATTTGCCATTCTGTGATCTCTCTCTGTCTTTCTTTATTCTTTCTCTTTATTCTCTTTCGTTACTGTCATTCTGTTATATCCTTTGTTTAAATGTAATCGTATGTTTTTATAGTTTCATTTATTAAAATCCATTATATGCTTTATTGTCTCTGTCTGCTGCTCACCTAACAAAGTCCCTTAAATGTTCGATCTGAAGCTACAAGCTTTATATTTGTCGAGTAAGCTACGTTAGGTAGTAATCTTATAGAACAGGAAAGTTATTTTTCATGGCCAGAATAATAGCCTTTCTTGAGAGTCTATAAGGATAACCCTGCTTGAGAGTTGATAAGAAGATCGTACGGTCAGTTCGGTGGACGAACAGATTATTCGATGTTAAATAAATTAATTCCTTTAAGGGTTATTCTGAAAATGTATCTATTCTAGCCTATCTGTATATTAATAATTGATTATAATTCGTTGTAGTTAATTATCCATATACAAGTACGTTGGCTACGTATTCCGCTTTTGGGGAATTTAAAATATGTATGCAATATCTGAGCATAACCATGATTAATTATTAATATATTCCCCTCATTTGAGCTGATTCGCTACACTTTGAAGGAAGGTGCTACTCATGCTTCGGGAGAATAACTTTAACAATCTCATCATGACACATTTGACTGGTATTGGTGTGCAGACAGGCAGTTATCTCCAGTTTGTTACCTTAGAAGACATAAAATATATTGTTCCTCTGTCAGGAAGACTAACACACCACCTCAATAACAGAGGTAAGAAATACTAGTGGTGCCCCTTGTTTACAATGCATAATTCCTGCATTTATAATATTGGACATTGAGTGTTGTCCTATTTAAATACTATTGTAGCATCTGGACGAAATCACGATGACTTATTCATTCTAAGCTTCAGAAAGCTTTTTCAGTCCTGAAAGTAGTGTTGTCCGGTTCGTGAAAGTTACACTACTTTTTAGTGTACTGGTCGAACCGGTTCACCAAATCGGACTGAATATGTCAAAACAGTTTGCGTCTCGAGTCAGAGCTGATCCACAAACTACTAATGTTTCTCAATTTCGGACGTGCTAGACAGTCACTCCAACTCGAAATAGACCAATTTCCCGAGTACTCCAACAGAACAGTAGCCTACACTGAACTGAGACATGCTGTGATGAGAAAACGGATGATAAGCTCAAGCTGCTTATGATACTGATTGTACGAGAAACGAAATCAAGCACATTATGTTTCTCAGTCACACCAGTGGAAAAGAATTCATCCTTCAATACTTTTAAAGGACCCCGTACATTATGTCCAAACACCAACTCCGACGGACTAAAACCAAGTGACTCTTGTCGCGCTTCACGCAGTGCAAATAAAACCAAAGGGACTCCCTCATCCCACTCATTCACTGCTTCCAGGCAATATTTTCGCAAACTGGACTTCAGCGTCTGATGCCATCTCTCCAGTGCGCCCTGCGATTCAGGATGGTAGGCACTGGATGTGACATGTGACACGCTCAAACCCTTCAACACACTTTGGAACATTTTTGACGAAATTAGTTCCTTGGTCGGTTTGAACAGTTCTCGGCAATCCAGATGTCGTGAAAGATTTTATTAGAGCCTTAGTGACGCTTTTGGCAGTTATATTCCGTAAAGGAATTGCTTCTGGAAACCGTGTGACAGCGCACATAATTGTCAAAATGTACTGAGAACCGGATTTAGTTCACGGCAGCGTTCAAACGGTTCACCTACAGCCGGAATAGGATGAAGTGGAGCAGATGGCACAATCTGATTGGGCTTTCCTACTACTTGACACACATGACAAGACTTAAAATATCGAGACACATCAGCTTTCAACCCAGGCTAAAAGAAATGCTGAAGCACCCGATGGTAAGTAAAATTTTTTAGATCTTTCTGCGTCATCTCGACCAGACTCTAACTGCCGCATTTTAATTTGCATCTCCGCATCAATACGATACAATTCAAGCTGATGCTGCAACTCATCCTTCCGTGCTTGAGCTCAGTCTTGCGTCTCAAGCTGTAAACGAGCTAAACATACTTTTAAACGCAAATCTCCCTGATGTACAGGTGATTCATCGGTAGAGAGGGACAAAGCCTCAAATTTAGGCAAAGAAAAAGGTGGTAATCCTACCTTCGCTCCCTCACTGGGACCCGGCGTAACTGGATTGCCAGCAAGAGGACGCAGTTAGGTAGAAGAATGCAGTGGGAGTTGCTCCTCATCCATAACAGCTGCAACTGATTCTGCTGCTTCAGGAACATCCTCCACTAAAGACAACACCCCAACATTAATTAAACCAGTTAACAAACAAGCTTTCAAGTCCTTTTTAAGCAATTTTTTAGAAACAGGCATGTCAAAATGTCGAGCAATAAGGAACAAATCGTCCTTCCTACATGTTTCCAACACTGCAATGCTAGGTTGACTTACAAACTCATTTAAATCAAACGTCGCCATAAGAAATTGATGAGCAAAAAACAAACTAGTAGTCTATAAATTAGTAGACTACGACCGACTCCGGACCTAAACCTACCTAACCGAGACCTAACTAAGACCTCTCTAGTCTTTAGAGGGTACCAGTTAAGAGGCAAGCCTCTCCCCTGGAGTACCTCCAAAAAAAATAAAAAATTATAATAAAGAAAACAATAAATAGCAAACCGTAGTGAGAACCGGCGCTAAGCACGGCCCCCCTGGTTTACTCTAACTACCCGGAGATCGCCCAGCACTACTAACTTTATCTGCTCATCAAACAAAATTACAGTAATCCGAAATCTCAAACGAGCCCCCAATTTATGTTACGAACCCTTTTGTTAAAAGTGGCTACGTAAGGGTTTCACAACATAAAGAAGGACACGTGAAACACGAGTACGCTGCGTTAACATTTATTATACTCACAAAACATATAAAAACTCACGAAACACGTATCACAGATAATGACATACTAAATTTCAAATAATATGAAGGTAACAGACATTAACAAACCGAACAGCAAAGTAATTTAACTAAATCAAAAGAAAACTAAAAACTTGTTTGCTAATTCTCCTCTCTCCTGCCATACTCCGCTTCAGTGTCCTTTATAGTGGATCAAAATCGACTCCAACAAGGCGCAGGTGTATATCGACACACAGGTGCGGACCTAATCAACTCAGACACAAAGAAAAGAAACAGAGTCATGATGTCATCATAAGGAGAGGAAAACACAAGACACAAACCGTAACAGGATCAGTATGGAATAATGAGGGCAGCAGCAACTTTTCTCCCACAGTCTAACGGTACGTTCACACGGGGCGTCAGCGCTTGGCGGAAGGCGTGGCGGAAGTTTGGCACGACGCCATGGTCATAGCAGCGTCAGCCAATGAAATTAGACAGGAATGACAGGATGAACGTGATGAACGTGATTGGCTGCCGCCTGGCTACTGTATTTGCATAGAGCGATCCTGATTGGCTGACGCTTCCGTCTGCGGCGATTCACTGGCGTTGCTCACGGCAGAAGTTGAAAAATTCTCAACTTCTGCCGCGAGCAACGCCAGTGAAGCGCCGCCGACGGATCCACAATTCTTTTCGGCAACGCTTGACGTCACCCATTCAAAGTCAATGGGAAGCGTTGACGCTGACGCCCCGTGTGAACGTACCGTAAGACTTTTGCAGAGAAGGATTCTCTGCGGGCCCCGTGTGATCACTTTCATATATTGGTTGAGGATGCTGGACTAACAGTATTCATTGAGCAACTGCGTCGGAAGGTAGCCAATAGCCTGGAATTTCCATCCCTCATGGAAGTATTGGACATTTGTGCTCCTGACATATTTCCAAACCTCAACAAACTACTTCAAGTCATCATCACCCTTCCCATGACTTCTTGTAGTGTTGAGAGACTGTTCTCCACTGCAGGTAGGATAAAACACGGACCTCAGAGCATCCATGAGTACTATACCCGCCTCAACAACCTGTGCCTTTTGTCCTTTGAAAAAGAACTCTGTGACTCTTTGGACTATGATGAGATCATTTCTGTTTTCAACACTAAACCCAGGCGCTTACGTCTTGTTTTCCTACAACAAAAGTAGGCCTGTTGTTTAACTAATTTCCTTCATTTTTGCCAGTGAAGTGATTTAACTTAGTGGTGTGTTGTGTATAGCTGTATGCCTTATATGCTACATTGTTTAGTTTAAATGAGTTGCTATTTTTTTGGCACAAAAGCTTAATTTCCACCAGGCTGATTGCATTGTATATGTGTAGTGGGATTGCCCCTCTAAGGATAATTGCGTGGCCCCTTTAAAAATAGTGCCCAGATTAGGTTAGGTAATCAGGTGGCTATATAAACACAGGTGAGATCTGGGTCCTTCATGACCATGTGATGATGTGGCCTGCTGGTGTAGGTCTTGTATCTCCTTCACTCCTCAGGAAAGGTATGTTTTGTTAACTTGAAGGATCAAAGATGGGAGGGAATTATGAAATTAGAATATGGGTGTTTGTGGGGATTTAATTTAGTTCACTTTGATTAATTTGCTTGTTCGGTATAATTGTAGATTAGTCGGGTGTGTCCAGGCATGGCTAGTGAGCATGTGAGTGTCATACACAGGAAAGGTAATTTTATTTTTCCCTTACCCTATTTGTGTGATTTAAATGTGAGGAGTGGGGAGAGAGAAAAGCCCAAACAAAAATGTCTATTTGTCTTGCAGAAGTTTCCAGCTGCTGCTTTGCTGCTGCTTAAATAGCGTGTCCAGTTTGGGACGCGTGATTTGTATGTGTGCAGGTGATTGCACGGAATGTCTTCAGTTGCTTGTGCCTGTGCAGCGCTCACGCTGTTGCATTGAACACAGGATCGAGCATCGTCAGTTGCTATTGCCTAATAATACCAAGCTCACGCGGTTGCATTGAACACATGATTGAGCATCGTCAGTTCATTATTGCCTTTACCGCGTCCACGTGGTTTTATTGAACGTCTTCAGCCGTTATTCCCATTAAAACTCTCGCGATCGCATTGAAGATCCTCGTCTGCACAACGCTCACGTTGTAACACGCTGTAACTCCGTGGCCTTGTTTCCGGCGCCACCTGGTTTCTGCTGGTGAAAGTACAGTGAGTTGTATTAATGTATTGTCTGTGTATTCTGTGTGCAATGTTTCGTTGAAATTGTTGTTCCTTTCGGTGTGCTTCATTTCTTTATTGTTATGATTTTTGTTATTAGGTTTTGGTTATTACCCCACATATTTAATTAGTTTATTTTGGTTGTATGTATCAGTTTTATTTTGTTCTATATTGATACTGCTTGAATGCAGATCTGTTAAATTTGGTTTCTTTTGGTTGGTTGCATTATTTCTTTGTCTTGCTCTACATTAATGCTGCTCTAATACAGAGCTGATTGACTTGGTTTATTTGATTGGTGCTGAGTGGGGTTAACTAATTATTTGATTTTTGGTTTGGTTGGTTTGAAGTGCTTGTGATTTATTTTGGTTGATTTGAGCAACAAAATGTTTTACAAGGAAAGAAACAACCTTATCCAATGCGCCCCCCCTACAAATTGATCAGAACGGGGCCCCCCCTTTGGGCTGACTTATTAAAGTGTCTTTTATTATTAATGTTGAGCTCAGCTGTTTTAGTGATTAATTGATAAATAAAATTGTAGACTGTGGTATTGTCTCTGCTTGTCCTTTTCATTTATTTGAAAGCTTGTTATGGAGGGGGCTTGAACATTTCTAGTCTTATTAGTGAAGTGATACCCTCGAACGGTTACAAGTGGCATAGTCGGCAGGGTTGAAGTGACAAGCAGGGACTTCCACAGTTAAAAAAAATAAATTATATTTAAGAATTGTCTTTTATCTGTTATGGTGTGTTTCCTTTACAGCAAAGCAGCAGCTGGTAAGACGCAGACAGGAGTCTGGTAGTGGAGAAAACTTGGGTTAAGTGGTAAGGTTTTCAGCTTCCTTTTTTTGCCTTTTTTTTTTAGCGGGGGGAGCTTGTAGACATGGAGGCTGAATTAGAGGAGTTGCGAAGTCAGGTGCAGAAAATTAGAAAATGAGCGGTTGCAACAACAAGCAGGCCAGGCGGTGGGACCTGCAGGACCCTCAACTGCGAATGCCCTACCTGCCCCTAGCCCCATAGTTGAACGAGTGGTCTATGTCCCTAGAGAACGGAGGGGCCGTATGTTTAGCGGTAGAGGGGAAGACAATGTATTTGAGTGGGTGGAGGAGATACAGGCTTGCTTGCGGGTCCGACATCTGCCTATGGTTGAACAGACCTTATTTATTTTTGACCATCTAGAGCAGGGGTAGGGAACGTCGGTCCTGGAGAGCCATAGCCCTGCAGAGTTTAGTTCCAACCCTAATCAAACACACCTGAACCAGCTAATCAATGTCTTTAGGATCATTAAGGCTACAATCAGGTGAGTTTTTTTCAGGGTTGGAGCTAAACTCTGCAGGGCTATGGCTCTCCAGGACCGACGTTCCCTACCCCTGATCTAGAGGGTCCTGCTAAAAATGAGATTAAGTTTAGGGCAAGGGAAGATAGGGAAACACCAACATTCTGAAGGAACTGTATGGGTGTTCACAGTCCTATATTGCCCTACAGCAAAACTTATCTTCCCGTAAACAACTTGAGGGGGAGTCTTTACAAGAGTATTCGCATGCCCTCTTTGCACTAATGGATAAGGTGATACATCAGGCCCCAGGGGGTGTGACTAATTCAGTGGTTTTGCTTAGAGACCAGTTTGTAGAGCACATGCTGGATAGTGGCTTGCGTCGGGAGCTCAAACGTTTTGTCCGATTGAACCCTAGCTCTACCCTTTTGGATGTTCGTAAAGAAGCCATTAGATGGGTGGATGAGGGGTTTCATTATGAGATGAGGGAAAGGAGTAATTCAGTCCCAGCTGCTCTTCAGTATAGAGTACAGGGACAGATAGATCCCTCTGGCCCATCTGACGTTAAGGTTTCAGAACTCTCAGAACTGAAGAGAATGATGAGGGCCAAGCAGGAGTAACTTAATGAACTCACTCAGAGTTTACGGCAGCTACAGTCTCAGAGTGTAGGAAACCACCCTAGGCTTAGCCCTATCATTTGTAGGCGATGCAATCAGCCTGGGCATATTGCTCGGAATTGTACATTAGGACAGACTCGGTTTAGAGATCAACATGCTCGTTCGTCACATGTGAATGTATTGCCTCCTAATGTGCAGGCGGAAAACTGCAACCCTCTGAACTGATGAGCCACAGTTCGGAAGGGATAGGGCCTGGCTCAGTGGCTCATGCCCCCACTAGTGCCCTCAAGGGACCTTCTACTTTGTTGGGTAACTGCCCCTCTGTCATAGTTAATATGGGTGGGGTTAATGTTCCATGTTTATTGGATACAGGCTCCATGGTAACCACTGTCACAGAGAGCTTCTTCCTGGCACATTTTGAACCCTGGGGTAAGGAACGGTTGAATGACTGTGGATGGTTGCAGCTTCGGGCTGCTAATGGTCTATCCATTCCTTTTGTAGGATACCTGAAGTTGGATTTTGTCATATTGGGTAGACACATTCACAATAAGGGTGTCCTTATTGTAAAGGACCCTCCCCAGATCCTTTCAACATCAGGGTTGCCTGGTCTATTGGGGATGAATGTTATAGATGAGTGTTTTCAGGAGCTTTTTAATCAACATGGGCCAGAGTTGTTCGATCTCCCTATAGTTAAAGAAATCCCAGCATGGACATTGGCAATGCAGTATTGCCAGACTGGTCGCTCTCGTAGGTCGGAATTTAGTGGAGGGCCTGTACGTGTTAGGGGTAGACATGTAGTCCGCATTCCGGCCAATTCTTTGCAGTTTGTCCCAGTCACGTGTGATGCGCAGTGTGGGTTCTTGTCTATGGCTCTTTATGAGCCCTTAGATAATGGGAATCCACTTCCTTCTGGCTTGTTGGCGTCTGTATCCCTGGTTCCGGTGAGAGGTGGTATCACTAAAGTCCCTATGGTTAACATAGGTGAACTTGATGTCTTTTTGCAACCACGGCAAGTGGTGGGAACATTGTGCCAGGTCCAGCCCATGAGCTGGCCAGGAGAGGTTATTGCTACTCGTCCAAGTGCTGCCAATGACCAACAGGCCGTAGTTTCTTCACAAGTGGGAAGTGTTGATGGGGTAGAAGAGGTTATCCAGCACCTGGATCTCTCACACCTCTCTGTAAAGGAGCAGAGTCAGGTAAAGGGTCTGTTGGGTAAATATAGATCTGTATTTTCAACAGATGATTCTGATTTGGGGTGTACCAACCTGATTACACATGAGATCCCACGATTGGATTCTGCTCCTATACGACAGAGGTATCGTCGTATCCCTCCTTCTGACTATGTTGCGGTTAAAGAACATGTGCAACAATTGCTTGCAAGTCAGGTGATTAGGGAAAGTAGTAGTCCCTTTACTTCCCCCATAGTCGTTGTTAAGAAAAAAGATGGCAAAATACGATTGTGTGTCGATTACCGACAATTAAATCAGAGGACTAGGAAGGATGCTTTCCCATTGCCCCGCATCGAGGAGACCTTGGATGCCCTTTCTGGGGCTCAGTGGTTTTCAACTGTTGATCTAGTAAGTGGCTATAACCAGGTTCCGGTGGCAGAGCAAGACAAGGGTAAGACCGCTTTTTTCACACCCTTTGGGCTATTCGAATTTAATCGGATGCCCTTTGGGTTGTGCAATGCCCCAAGTACATTCCAGCGGTTGATGGAACGCATGTTTGGGGATCAACGATTCCAAACCTTGTTGTTGTATTTGGATGACATCATTGTCTTCTCGACTAACGTAGCTCAACATCTTGTGCGATTGGAGTTGGTTTTTAGCCGTTTACAGCAGGAGGGCTTAAAGGCCAAACTGGAGAAATGCTGTTTTTTCCGTCAGGAGGTTCATTACTTGGGGCATATTGTTTCAAAAGGAGGAGTTTCTACCGATCCCGGTAAGATTAGCACGGTGGCAGAATGGAGGCGACCTATTAATGCTGCAGAGTTACGATCTTTTTTGGGCTTTGTGAGTTACTATCGGCGTTTCGTAGAGGGGTTTGCCAAGCTGGCTGCCCCTCTGCATCGCCTGGTAGCAGAGTTGGTCGGCACAAAGAAAAAGAGGGGCTCAGGAAGACCCATAGAGAGTTGCTGGACCCCAGAGTGTGAGCAAGGGTTCCAGTCTCTCAAGGAGAAATTGGTGGGAGCTCCTGTGTTGGCCTACGCTGATTTTGCTAAGCCTTTTGTTCTTGACATTGATGCTAGCCATTTGGGACTAGGGGCGGTGCTAAGTCAGGAGCAAGATGGGAGGTTACGTCCAGTGGCCTATGCCAGTCGAGGGCTTAGGCCTACAGAGACGAATATGGAGAATTACAGTTCCATGAAGTTGGAACTCCTCGCCCTTAAATGGGCGATGGCGGAAAAGTTTAAAGATTATCTCCTGGGCCATCAGTGTACTTTCTACACAGATAACAACCCACTGAGCAACCTGAACTCAGCTAAGCTTGGCGCAACTGAGCAGAGGTGGGTGTCTCAGTTGGCAATTTTTCATTTTGAAATCAAGTATCGCCCCGGTCGGGTTAATGGTAATGCCGACTCATTGTCAAGGCAGTATTCCTCTCGCATGCCGCCACAGTCCCTTGGTACATCATTGCCCAAGACACTCTGCAGAGTGGACATCCACCAGGGGGTGGAAGGTGAGTTGGTAGGCGCAGAGCAGCATGCTATTGTCGCCTTCCCATTCCGTTCTAAGGAAGAGCTCCAGCAGATGCAGTTGGAGGACCCAACATTGAGGCAATTTTTGGCATTTTTTTCCAATAATAAGTATCCATCTAAGGTAGAGCGGCAGTCAATGTCTAAATCTGCGCTTGAACTCTTGCGACAATGGGGCCGATTGTTTGTTAAGGAGGGATTGCTGTACCGCCACCTCCAATTTCCTGATGGTGGGGAGGAGGTAGACCAATTGGTATTACCAGAGGTTCTATGGGATGAGGTATTTAGGCAGTTGCACAATGGGCATGGCCATCAAGGCAGAGAACGGACCTATGAGTTAATTCGTAGGAGATGCGATTGGCCAAACATGAGTGCCTATGTTCAAGAGCATTGTCAGAACTGCAGGGAGTGTACTATTTCAAAGTCTAGTCATCAAGTAGCTCGTGCTCCCATGGGCCATCTGTTGGCATCTAAGCCCAACCAAATATTGGCCGTTGATTTCACCTCCTTAGAACCAGCAAGTGATGGACGTGAAAGTGTCTTAATTATGACAGACGTATTTTCCAAATACACCTTGGCAGTCCCAACTAGAGATTAGAGGGCAACTACTGTAGCCAACATTCTGGTCCAGGAATGGTTCTATAAGTTGGGTGTGCCGGCTAGAATTCATTCCGATCAGGGTCGGAACTTTGAGTGCAGTGATCGCCCAATTGTGTCATCTTTATGGGATTCAGAAAACTCACACGACCCGTACCATCCTCAGGGGAACGGGCAGTGTGAGAGGTTCAATCGTACACTGCACGATCTTCTTCGTTCCCTTCCACCCGAACAGAAACGTTCCTGGACTCTGCACTTGGCACATGTGGTCTTTACGTATAACACAACTTGCCATCATACTACCGGCGAGTCTCCTCATTTCCTGATGTTTGGACAATCTCCGCGGTTGCCCGTGGATTTTCTGCTGGCAGGAGTGGAGGATCCAGTCGGGGGTAGGGTGGAAGATTGGGTGGCTAGGCACCAGGAGGGGTTAAGAATAACCTATGGACGAGTAAAGGCCCGTCTTGAAGCAGCTGCAGAACATAGGAAGAACTTGTATGATCAGACAGTAAGAGGTCAACCACTAATCGAGGGTCAGTTAGTACATCTGCGTAACTGTGGTGTTTGAGGCCGGAATAAGATTCAGAATCATTGATCAACTGCACTGAAAATAGTAAGAGCTCCTCGGGAAGGTGGTCAGGTGTATAGTTAAGTTTATTGGATGGGCCCTCTCGGGTAAAACATGTGCATAGGTATTTGTTGAAGCTGGCTCATGAAACGGTACAACATGCTTATCATGTTGATTTGGGCTTACCGGGACATGATAGGCAGGAATGTTTGAGTGATGGCGACTCTGTGATGGTGGTTATTGAGCCTTTACCACCTACCCCTGTAAATGACACCTCTGCAGAAATTGATCCAAGTGTGACATCTGAATGTACCCTCCATTTAGTCTCTGTTTTAAGGGCACCGTCAAGTGAGGCTTCTGTTGTGGAGGCACAGGGCATGCGGAGATCAACTAGGACAACCGCTGGGAAACATCTGAATCGTTATCATTTGCCTAGGACCCTAATTGGTGATGTATCTTCTAGTGTGTTACTACCGACGGAAAACTCTTTCTTGGGTCAAGAAAGGGATTGTCCTTTCCGCCCTTGGCTGTAGGTTGAATCATTGGGACAATGATTGAAAGTCCTGGGGTAGATTGTAGTGGGATTGCCCCTCTAAGGATAATTGCGTGGCCCCTTTAAAAATAGTGCCCAGATTAGGTTAGGTAATCAGGTGGCTATATAAACACAGGTGAGATCTGGGTCCTTCATGACCATGTGATGATGTGGCTTGCCGGTGTAGGTCTTGTATCTCCTTCACTCCTCAGGAAAGGTATGTTTTGTTAACTTGAAGGATCAAAGATGGGAGGGAATCATGAAATTAGAATATGGGTGTTTGTGGGGATTTAATTTAGTTCACTTTGATTAATTTGCTTGTTCGGTATACTTGTAGATTAGCCGGGTGTGTCCAGGCATGGCTAGTGAGCATGTGAGTGTCATACACAGGAAAGGTAATTTTATTTTTCCCTTACCCTATTTGTGTGATTTAAATGTGAGGAGTGGGGAGAGAGAAAGCCCAAACAAAAATGTCTATTTGTCTTGCAGAAGTTTCCAGCTGCTGCTTTGCTGCTGCTTAAATAGCGTGTCCAGTTTGGTCCCAAACTCTTAAAACTCTCGCGATCGCATTGAAGATCCTCGTCTGCACAACGCTCACGTTGTAACACGCTGTAACTCCGTGGCCTTGTTTCTGGCGCCACCTGGTTTCCGCTGGTGAAAGTACAGTGAGTTGTATTAATGTATTGTCTGTGTATTCTGTGTAAATGTGTGCAATGTTTCGTTGAAATTGTTGTTCCTTTTGGTGTGCTTCATTTCTTTATTGTATTATTGTTATGATTTTTGTGTTAGGTTTTGGTTATTACCCCACATATTTAATTTGTTTATTTTGGTTGTATGTATCAGTTTTATTTTGTTCTATATTGATACTGCTTGAATGCAGATCTGTTAAATTTGGTTTCTTTTGGTTGGTTGCATTATTTCTTTGTCTTGCTCTACATTAATGCTGCTCTAATACAGAGCTGATTGACTTGGTTTATTTGATTGGTGCTGAGTGGGGTTAACTAATTATTTGATTTTTGGTTTGGTTGGTTTGAAGTGCTTGTGATTTATTTTGGTTGATTTGAGCAACAAAATGTTTTAGCAAGGAAAGAAACAACCTTATCCAATGTGTTTTCTTGTTTTGAGTGCTTGACCAGTGTATGCCCCCCCCCCCCCCCCCCCATACAAATTGATCAGAACGGGGGCCCCCCTTTGGGCTGACTTATTAAAGTGTCTTATTATTAATGTTGAGCTCAGCTGTTTTAGTGATTAATTGATAAATAAAATTGTAGACTGTGGTATTGTCTCTGCTTGTCCTGTTCATTTATTTGAAAGCTTGTTATGGAGGGGGCTTGAACATTTCTAGTCTTATTAGTGAAGTGATACCCTCGAACGGTTACATATGGTTGATTTAACAGAAATTAGGGAGTGTGTTGTTTATTTCAAACCGTGCTCTGCTGAGAGTTTTCATTATTTGAATTTCTTTTACTTTTAGCCTACTTTATTTTCAGGTGAACTGTCTTTGCACTGCTGAATAGCCTGAATAAAATAGACAGGTTATTGTCTATGCTGGTTTGTCCAGCCTTTATTGAGCTCTTAGTTGAACATGATGATTAGACAGTGTTTTGTTACTGCCTTTGCCGCGAATATTGCAAAATAAAGGTGTAACTGTTTTTCAGTTTGTCTATTCTTTTTTTCTACTCTCTAAGGTTTAAATATTATTTAAGTCATTTTTTCTAGGATAAACTATAGGCCCACTCACTTTTTCACTGGCCTGCCCAAAATACCCCACTGCCTACCCCACTGACCTCAGGTGGAAGCACTCACTGCCATTTCCTCCTGGGGCGGGAATTCACCCTCAGTCCGGACCAAGCACCACTGCAGTGGCTCCACCGCTGACTTCCTCTCCAGGAGGGGGGAGGGAGGCAGGGTGCAGGCCGGATGGCTCCCATGCCTGAGTTAGGCGTTGTGGCGAGGGGGGCGAATATGTGCCGTTTCTTTGGGTTCGTATATACACTCCCCGTTGGATGGGCTTTACAACTTAAGGTTGTAGAGCGGTCACGTTTCCAGATTGGTGGAATTGTAGTAGTCCACCCTCTCACCTGTCGCCCTCCCCAAGTTAATTGACTGGGGCTTAAAGCAAAATGGTTCTCCCTGACATATATCCTTTGATAGTAGAGCTGTGTGTGCTGCTGAATTTGTTCTGTTTTACTTGTAGATTGGAAATAATTAATGGAAGGTAAGAAATTCTTCCTTTGCATGCTTCCTTTGGTATGCTGCTCCCTTTAGGCTTGTGTTTGGTGGTATGATAATGTAGAATTTATGGCTGCTAATCGATAATCAAATTATTTTCATTATAATTACAGCTATATTATTATTATTAGTGCTGGGCAACGATTAAAATATTTAATCGCGATTAATCGCATGATTTTCTGTGATTAATCGCAGAATGCGCAAAATTCAATAATGAATACAAAAGTAGTGTATTACATACTTTTATTTGAAAAGTGCTGCTATATGAACAAAAGTGCAATAACATATGCTTTGCAAACACTTTAAACAAATAAGGTGCTTTTTTACAGCAGTTAAAACAGTAACAGTTACAATATTTCTTGTAAAAATCAACTTAAACATTAATGTAATCAAATTAAATTAATATAAAACCAAAACTATTTGCCACTGCATTAACGTTTTGTTTGGTTTGGTATCAAAAAACAAGTTATGTCTAGAGCCTCAATCATAACATTAAAACAGGCCCCTTCCAAGCAACAGCATAAATCTTTTTTTTTCTTTTTTTTTTCTGAACCGGTACCAGCAGAAACATTTTTCTTTTATCAGGGAGCAGCTTTCTCCTTTGGAGAATCTGTCAAAAAAAAAAAATGTAAACCCTTTCAGTGATACAGATTGAGTAGTTATACAATGACAAAATTTACTGCATTTATCGATTCCTCCAACTTTATATTTACTTACTCATCGGCACCAAGCCAGTTGCTAAGACACACAAGGTTATTCACATTTTCAGATGATAAAGAAACTCTCTTCTTCTGTACAATATGACCAGCAAGAGAAAACAACCTTTCACAGGGTACGGATGTTGCAGGTATGGCCAAGTACTTCTGTGCAATGGAGGCCAGCTTGCTGTGTGAGCCTGTGTGTTTGGACCACCATTGTAACGGACAGGCCTCTGTACTGATGGTGGGCTCTGCTCTGTATCGACGCACACTGTTCTCAACTTCTTCCTCGTCTTCCTCATGTTCAGAATCAGACTCTGATGAAGCAGCCAATAGGGCAAACTTTCTCTTTGGTGGCTTTGATGTTGTTGCTTCCACAGGTTTTTCTGCAACAACCCTCTGTTCCTTGAGTAAGTTAGATACTGAGGCCCACACCTCAACTCTCTCAGCTCTGGGTATGCACTTGAGGTCCTTGAATCTCGGGTCCAATGCGGTAGCAATCTTCAGATATGCAATGTTGGCATTTTCCTGGCGTGTCTCCAGGTCTGTTCTGAATGTAGACTTGAATTTGACCACATAAGCAGGGTCATCATCTGAGCTCTCCATCACCCGAAAGAGATGGCATAAAGCAGGCAGAACCACAGAGCATGAAACATACTTTTCTCCTCCCAGAAGTTCAGTCACATACCTGCAAAAAAAAAAATCAAACCCATTTCACTCAAATGTTTTGCATTCACTTATACACACACAAAAAAAATGTTAAGGCTATATTTACACACACACATACAGACACACTATTTCTCTCTCACGTGCACTCAGACAAAATAAATATATGACGCAAAACATACCTGCAGGGCTCCAGTAGCACTTCCAACCGCTGCAGTTTGTCCATTTCAGCTGTAGTTGGCATGGTGATCTTGGTGTTATGTGTGGTGAGGACATCGCTCAGTGGCTGTTCGTTTCTGCGGACACTTTTTATCATGTCCAGAGTCGAATTCCATCTGGTTGGAATGTCTTGTATAAGCGACTCCTTCTTTTGTCCATGTTCAATTTGTTTTTGTTCTAATTCTGCAGCACTCGCTGGACTGTGTTTAAAATGGCCCACTACTTTTCTGCATTTGGCCAGGACATTGTCAAACGCACTGTTGTGCAGAGATACTGTGACAGAACGCTGGAGACTGTGCGCGACGCAGGGGACGTGTTCAAAAGGCAGATGTCTCGCAGCAGCGATCATATTTCTTGCACTATCTGTGCTAAGTGTGCTGACTTTATTTGAAACGTTCCACTGCTGTGCAACATGAATAAAATGTTCAGCGCACGTTTCAGCAAAATGTCTCTATTGTGTTTTCATTACAGTCAGAGCATGTGAATGCAGTTCCCACTGTTCATCAATATAATGCACTGTAACTCCGAGGTAATTATGGTTGCCCAGCGATGTCCAGTAGTCTCCGGTGAGGGCAACAGTTGGTGCACGTTGTAACGCCGTCGCCTTTATAGTCCTCTCCTTTTCATACAATTCATGTATTCTTCTTGTGATGGTGCGTCTTGGAGGAGGCTCATACGTGCCGTCATTCGTGGCGATCCTGAGAACGTTCTTCAGACCGACATCTTCCACAATACTAATTGGCCTGCAGTTTGTAGCTACCCACTTCGCTATGGCATTTGTTAGCTTGTCTTTCTTTTGCTTATCTATAGTTCTCCCACACGCTGCATCCAACGTAGTCTGCCGAAGCCTCCCTCCACTGTTTGTTTGGGTGAGTGATTTGCTGGCATCGACGGTGTGCATTGCATTTAAGTGATACTTCAGACTCGAAGTACTCCGGTGATAAGAAAATTCGCCTTTGCAGTGGTTACAAATAACTTTAGTTCTATCATCTCCGCCGTGTGGAAGAGATTTAAAATGAAAATGTCCATTTAAGAGTTCGGTACCTTTTTCCATTTTTCTGTCCGCACCAGATATTTTCTGTTTCGCGCTGCGGCTCACCGCAAATGCTCTGATTGGTTGAGACGCGTGATGACGCCCATCCCAAGCCAGTACTGATCAACATCCCACTCCTGTGACGACATGGTTTGTCTGTATGTGTATTCAGAGGCAGTGAGCAACGGGCTTTCAGTAGGCTATAATAATAAATAACTACGTTAATGCGCGATAAAATATTTGTCGGCGTTAATTAATTAATGCGTTAACGCGATAATAACGCGTTAACTTGCCCAGCACTAATTATTATATATAATTATAATTATTATTTTATTATATTATAACAGCATATGCACGCTATGCTCGGAAACATCAGCCAGTCATTAACTATGGTGAATAACCCATTTCTATGGAAAAAACACATGTGGAAAACAGAGGAGGCTACAGAGTGAGCTGCTGCAGGAAAGGTACATGATCCAAGTTATGATCCACATGATCCAAGACATGAGAATATATATTTATAAGCGCTTCAAACTAAAGCATAAGCTTTACTGTGTCTTGCCATGTCGTGCCTTGACATGTGTGCAATTTAAAGCCACTGACACAATGACACGTGTTTTCCTCAGCACATAACTTACATTATATGGTTATATCCTTATCTGTACATGTTAGAAAGTCCCACAGGTATTTCCATTTAGCTCATTCTGACAACAAACGTCTTGCTAAACTTCAATGATTTCAATAAACGAGCGCCGGTGCATGCATGCGCGTCAAACAGACGAAGCGCAGTAGAATAAAGCGCAATAGTTCTGACTAAAATACATTATAAAAATGTTTTATTAGAAATTAAGTGTAGTTTTAAAGGGGTCATGACATGAGAAACCAAATTTGCCTTGATCTTTTAGTATATAAGAGGTCTTTGTACCATTAAAACGTCCTGCAAGTTTCATAGCTTAAGACTTCCTCCCCATTATAAACGAATCATTTATTTAATCAAGCTCTAAATACAGCTCGTTCTGGATTCATGGTAAGAAGTGACGTCACGGTACGAAGTGACGTACCAGCTTTTGCATATGACCGCCTCCAGGCACAAGACAACTACGCTTAAAGCGCAAGACAACTACGCTCATTTCGTATCGTTGTCGCGCCCGCGCGCTGCGTGCCTCACAAGTGTTCAGTCGACGGACAGCGAGTGGGTCTGTGTACAGGGAAATTACGATGCCACGCAGATGTGCTGTTCCTGGCTGTGGACAAACAACATCTTTGAATACGCTGCGAAAGATCCAGTCGTCAGGGGAAAATGGATGCACTTTATTTTTTGCGGACGTCTCAGTCACGGCAGTGTTAGTTTAAGCGTTTGTTCATTTGAAGGATGACTGTTTTGAGAACAAATCCCAAAATGATGCTGGCTTTGCCAGAAAACTGTTGCTCAAAGATAAGTCCTTGCCGACTATTCTGGGCTCAACAACGACTACGCAAACTGTAAGTAATGTGTTTAAAACTTTAAACTACTTTTTAAATACGCTGAATCCGCACAGGTTCTGGCTGGGGGCGTTAATAATTGATGCATAGGCACTGACGTTAGCCAATCATAACAGTGGGCGTTAACACTGAACTCTTAAAGGGGAAACACCCCCAAAACAGACTGTTTGAATCAGAGGATGAGAAACAGGGTGGGAAAGGGTCATAAATCACTACATTTTAAAAGTTTTTTGTAAAAAAAAACTATAGTAATACTATATTTGCACCTAAGGGAACATAATAATAAAATAAAAAAACCCATGTCATGACCCCTTTAAAATGTTACATGTAAGACAAGTAATCATGAGAGCAGTAACAGTAAAGGCACTTTTGTTGGAATAGCCCATTAATGGAATATAATTACTAAGTTCAGATGAGTGATCGTGTTCTTCATACCTCGTTCAAGTTCACATTTTGTCCTTTTGTTTTTTGTTTATTATTATTTTTAATTTAGTTGTTGCTGGATTAAAATAGTAAGCAATAATTTTTTTTTTTACGTTTAGAATGTCATTTTTGTATTTGAACCCTTTTTTGCTTATAATAGCCGACATAGATACATTCGCTATTTTTGTTTTCTTATCTAGCGGTGAAATTGTATTTTGCATTCAAACGAATAGTGCTCTCTAGCTCCTCGCTTTTTCAAATGCGTGTTGCAATTATAGTAGCCGTTAAGTACCAAGAAGCTATGACAACAATAGCCCTTCGTTGAGTTTAACTATACATGTTCTCCTGTTATGCTGGCTATATAAGGAATTACACAACCAAGCAATGGAAAAAAGCTTGTAATTTAGACCGTAACATTGACTAAAGGCAAGTTCACATTACAGGATTTTAAAACGTCGGGCTGAACTGTGCAGTTCACACTACATGACTTGCTCTCTGTGAAATCAGGAGTGTTCAAGTTGTTGAGCTGTTCACACCACACGACACAACGTGATTGATCCGCAACAGGAGGTAACTCACTACACGAGTTGACAACAACTCTGTCACCCAACGATTATATCTTGTCTACAAACCACGTTTTGTCACGAAACATCACGCGATAAAACAAACCGGAAATGACGCAATACAGCACGCGCGCCACTACCCAGCGAAGAAGAACACAAGTACACAACACACGAGTCTTGAATATGGACGTCAGACAGAAATTAGTGCTGCAAACTGTTTGCGCGATGATTTGCTCTGGAAAAAAAAAAACGTGTATTTTCCCGGTGACCTCAACCCATGCCTTGCTCTGATTGGCTGTAGCTCATGACATCACATGTGGTTGAGTCGTGCGACAGCTCTGGATATCTAGCATGCTAGATATTTTTCTGGGCTCGGCGACGTGTCTGCGAGGCGTCTGCGAGTGTCTTTGATGCGTTGTTGGCTCTTTCATACTAACAGATTGGCGAGCGTTCATCGGCCGCTAATCCCCCCCGATTTGCACGCGATAACACCCCGACCTGTCGGCGAGCTCAACGATGTGCAAATCGGGCTTAAATCGGGCTCAAAATCCTGTAGTGTGAACTAGGCATTACCCGTCGAGAAGAAAGCAGGCAACTTCAGCGTCCCTTTCAAAGTCTTTCTCCTTCATTAGCTCTTTCCATCTGGGTAAAGCTATCCCGTTATTTACCCTCGGTTTTTGGCACGGGCGAACCGGGCAGTCGCCCGGGGCGGCATTTTTTAATGTCACATTTCCCGATGGGAAGATTCGGACCGAATTTTACTATTAATAATAAAAGATAAGCTAATGTGCATTGTAAATGTCAGTAATTAATCTTTTTGGACTCATTCTTTTTATAAAAAGTATTTAAACGCTGAAATATGTGAGGTTTATATTTGTATAAAACCTTTTTTGTCTTTATTTGAACGTGTAACTTAGCCTACATGTTAGTAGATAACATAAAATACACTCCTTTAAAATCTGGCCATCATCTTTAATGTTATTATTTGAATGTTTATGTAAACAAAAAGTGCATATTGATGCTAATTTTATATGTTATTTGCTGGTTTTCTACATAAAACTTGAATTGATTTCATTGTGTAGTATTATAACTTTTTGAACAAGATTCTGTGATAACCGTGATCATTTTGGTCACTATAATCCTGAAATTAAAATTTCATGCCATTTTATCTCTAGTTATGATCAACTAAAATCACCATCAATTATGTGTTTTTACAGTAGCCTATAATATGCAAAGAAAATCTCTGATTCTGTTCTTTTCTCTGACATTTAAGGGTGACATAGGCCTACAAAAACTATTTTAGGATAGTTGTTAATATGAGAGTTATGAGACATTATTTAAAAAATTTAAGTAGCCTATTGTGTTACATGACTCATGAGTAGCTCTCGGCCACTTTCACTTTTAAAAACTCTATTTCGTGACAAAGTATATTTTAACAAGTCATAACTAAAAGTGTGCATGTGTCACGGGGTGACAAATAATCCCCGGAACTAATCCCATCAGAGAAGTGTTCCCGCCGTGACACTTTTAGTGTAACACTGTCCCCGGGCCGGTGTGTGTGTCTGTTGTCATGACAACTAAACGGCAGATTGACAACAGGTGCAGGGACTTCACTTTGATTACCTGATTGAGGTGGCACCAGTGTTTGGAGAGGATAAAACACAAGAGAAAGAGAAGGCTGTGTGTTCTCTCTCCGCGTTGTGTGGTTGTTTCTTTGTCTTCCCCCGGCGATCTGGTGTGGTTCTCTCCCGTTGGGAAATGTTTGTGGAGCGTTGCAGCTGAAGGACCATCGTGAAAGAAGAGGAGTGTTGCTTGTGGGATCCGAGGGCAGTTGTGAAGAGTGGAATTCGTCGTCTGGACTGGGAAAGAGTGAGATGAGTGATTGACAAATTGAATCTCATAAACGCATGTTTTCTACACTAAATTGGATACTGGTTTGAAGTGCTTGGATCACGTTGTATACATCGCACTGTATACAGTGAAATATACTGATTCCTTGTCGATCTCTAGCCTCCCCCTCGGCCATTGAAACCAGCGAAGTGAAGCCGCTTGTAGTGGTGAGGAAATTATTCACCGCATCTGTCCCAACTCTGACTATTATCGGCTCTTCAGATCGAGACCTCTGGGTGAGTGTTGGCCTTACTTTGCACTTGAAGAGTGGATTTGGTTGAGTGACCAATTCATAGTGACAGGTTGAGTGAACGCTGGCGCGTCTCTGCTGCCGCTGCTCTCCGGTTCTCCTTCAACTATGTGGATTAACTATGTGTGGCTTGTGCTCGCCTGGACTGTTCTGTCCTTGGTCTCTCATTCATCGACTGCACTGTTCCAGTATTCTACTGCTGAGCTTCTGAGGTTCCGCTTTTATCTACATGACGATCCAATACCACCAGCTCTGTCTTCACACCCGGACATTATATACCTGCCTCGTCGGAAATACATCCACCGTGGCTCTCGTCGGAACTTTCAGTATGATAAATCCAACTCCATAACATCCTTCTGGTCCACTACTCGACGTCCATCGAGGAATACTGGTCGCCGTGCTGACCATAGTGTGTTGGCCCGCCTAGCTAGGTCGGCTAACACGGCTGTCAAAATCAGTAACACTTCTGTCAACTTTGGTCTTCTTAACATCCGCTCACTTACGAGTAAGGAGCATCTTGTGAAGGATCTCCTCGTTGACTGTAAGTTTGACTTTTTGTGTTTAACAGAAACGTGGCAGCAGCCAAATGACTTTATTTCACTCAACGATGCCTCTCCTCCGGGATTTGTTTACATCTCTCAATCGCGTGATTCTGGCCGTGGGGGAGGTCTCGCGATAATCTATCGTGAGAAGTGGAGGATAGCGCCTGTCAATGCTCCTATCTGTCACTCATTTGAGGCTACTGTTTGTCAGCTTTCTGGACCTATTCCCACCATTATTGCTATTTTGTACCGCCCACCAAAGCCTAATAAGGATTTTACTGATGACCTTGCTGCCTTTCTGACTCATCTATCCACACTTTCATCAAATATACTACTCCTGGGGGATTTTAATATACATATGGATAATGTTGACAATACGCTTACCAAAGACTTTACATCCTGTTTGGATAGTTTTGGACTTCAGCAATACATAAACTTTCCCACACATAACAAAGGACATATTTTGGATTTAATCTGCTGTTCAGGTGTTACACCTGTCAACTGTAAAGCTGATTCTTTCCCTTTTTCTGATCACATGTTGCTCTCGTTCACTGTTGATCTCTCACTCTCCAAATCTGTTCTCCCACGTACTATATCATTCCGAAATATTAAGGATATCAACTTGGACATTTTATCATCTAGCATCACCAGTTTTCCCAGTATTGACAGTTTTTCTACTCCGGATGAACTGCTCTCTCACTACAACTACAATCTTCATAACCTCTTTAATAACCTTGCTCCACTCAAAACCAGGACTGTTTCATTTACTCTCTCTGCACCTTGGTTTAATCCTACTCTTAGAAAGTTAAAAACAAAAGGAAGACAACTTGAAAGACTCTACAGGAAAACGAATCTCACTGTGCACAAGGACATGTATTTAAATCACATTCTTTTTTACAAAGATTCGATTTCTAAAGCTAAAACCACCTATTATTCTGGTTTAATCAGTTCAAGCGAAGGAAATTCAAAGGCACTTTTTTCACTCATTTCCAACTTCATAAAACCTCGGGATCCACTTCCTCCTCATTTGTATTCGTCTGATTTTTGTAATTCCATATTATCATTTTTTTCTTTCAAAATTGAACATATTCACCAGCACCTTATGTCTACTTCTGGTCCGAACTCATTTGCCCCAGTTTCCTTTGCTCCCACCTGTTTACTCTCAGCATTTACCCTACCTTCAGTAAATGAAATTAATGAACTCATTCTAAAATCCAAAATTTCAACCTGCAGATTAGATCCCCTTCCAACTGTGCTTGTGAAAGCTACTGTTTCTTTTCTGTCCCCCCTAATTACTAACATTATTCACTCTTCACTTACCACTGGAATTGTTCCTTCTTCTCTTAAAACAGCTTCTGTAACTCCCATTCTTAAAAAACCTGGTTTAGATCCCAACGACTACAATAATTTCCGGCCTATTTCAAATCTTCCATTCATCTCCAAAATTTTGGAAAAAATAGTTGCTGCTCAACTCCATACTCATCTTTCTTGCAATAATCTATATGAACAATTCCAGTCTGGTTTCCGTCCTTATCATAGCACGGAAACAGCATTACTTGAAATCACTAACAACCTTCTTGAGCGTCTGACTCTGGCTTACTATCCATTCTTCTTCTGCTTGATTTGAGTGCGGCCTTCGATACTATTTCACACACCATCCTTTTGGACAGACTCTCCTCTATTGGAATTACTAGCACACCTCTTAACTGGTTTCATTCATATCTTTCAGGCCGCACTCAGTTTATTCAGTTAAAATCATTCACATCTCATTCTGTCCCTGTCACAACAGGTGTGCCCCAGGGCTCTGTTCTGGGGCCCTTACTGTTTATTATTTATCTTCTTCCCCTTGGTTACATCTTCCGTAAACATCAGATAAATTTTCATTGCTACGCAGATGACACCCAGCTCTATCTTTCAACTAAACCTAATTCCACACTTCCACCATCTTCCCTTACTAACTGCCTTCTTGACATAAAATCCTGGTTCACATCAAATTTCCTTAAATTAAATAGCAATAAAACGGAATTGCTTCTTTTAGGTACAAAATCAACATTAAACAAACTCCATAATTTTTCCATTTTCATTGATAACTCCTTCATTTCCCCCTCCCCTCAGGTTAAGAGTTTGGGTGTCATCTTTGATAGCACCCTGTCTTTTACATCTCATGTTAACAATGTTACCCGGTCTGCTTACTACCATCTTCGTAATATCAACCGTTTGCGTCCTTGCCTCACGCCTCACTCCACTGCCATTCTTGTTCACAGCTTAGTCACCTCCCGTTTAGATTATTGTAATTCCCTTTTGTTTGGCCTCCCACACAAAACTCTTCATAAACTTCAACTGGTCCAAAACTCAGCTGCTCGTATCATTACTCGCACCCCTTCTATTCATCACATCACTCCTATCTTACAACAGCTGCATTGGCTCCCTATTATTTATCGTATCAACTACAAAATACTTATCCTTACTTTTAAAGTCATTCATAATCTGGCCCCTTCATATCTTTTTGATCTCCTCCATATACCCACACACACGCGTACTCTTAGATCCTCTTCTTTTATTCATTTCACCGTTCCCCGTGTCCGCCTTGTTACTATGGGGAGTAGAGCTTTCAGTTTCTCTGCTCCTCAGCTCTGGAATTCGCTTCCACCGGACCTCCGTAATATTGATTCTCTCTCACTTTTCAAATCCAAACTCAAAACTCATCTGTTTAGAATAGCTTATTCCCTTTGACCACAACTGCACTATATTTTAATTGTATTGTATCTCATTGTTTTTTAAATTTTGTTATTGTTGTTGATGATGATGTAAGGTGACCTTGAGTGTCAAGAAAGGCGCCTATAAATAAAATGTATAATAATATAATAATAATAATTTGTAGTGCTGAAATTGACGTTTCCCATCACGTTGCATGTTTGGAATTGGACTGTCGTGTGTGTGTGGAAGATTTACCTTTTATCGCCGTGCACTCCCCATGTGTTATGCTGGTCTACCGTCCATCATAAGAGTCTAGTAAGATCGATTGCAGTCACCTGTTGGATGTCAGAAGGAAAAGCCCCCGTGCGCACACTACACGTGAGAACTGTTTTCCTCTGCTTGAAGTTTATGCTGTCTGTCCCAGTGAGAACCCTGCTCCGCTTATGACTTTGTCTCCTGCCACCCATGTGAGAGCTGTTCACCTCTATTTGAAGTGTTGATTCCGTCTGTTCCAGCGAATGTCGCTCAGCTTGTGACTTTGTCCCCTGCCACACACGTGAGAACTGCTTACCTCTGTTTGAAGTTTATGCTGCCTGTCCCAGTGAGAGCCCGGCTCAGCTTATGACTCTGTCTCCTGCCACCCTTGTGAGAACTGTTTACCTCTGCTTGAAGTCTGTGTGCTGTCTGCCCCAGTGAAAGCCCTGCTCAGCTTATGACTCTGTCTCCTGCCACCAACGTGAGAGCTGTTCACCTCTATTTGAAGTGTTGACTCCGTCTGTTCCAGTGAACGCCCGCTCAGCTTGTGACTTTGTCCCCTGCAACACACGTGAGAACTGTTTACCTCTGCTTGAAGTTTGAATGCTGTCTGTCCCAGCGAAAGCCCTGTTCAGCTATTGACTCTGTCTCCTGCCACCCATGTGAGAGCTATTCACCTCTATTTGAAGCGTTGATTCTGTCTGGGCCAGCCAAAGCCCCGCTCCGCTTGCGACTTGAGTCTGCTGTAGCCCTGAAACCCACCTGTATGGTGCGAAGTGCCCGCCCTTTACAACTCCTGTGAGCCCTGATCCACCTACTCACCTGCGATACTCACCTGTGATACTCACCTGTTCAGTGAGTTGGCACCAGCGCCAGAAGGAAGTAAGCCTGACTCCTTTACTTATCTGCGATACCCACCCATGCAGTACCTACCACTGCGAGTTGGCACCAGCGCCAGAAGGAAGTGAGCCTGACCCCCCACTTGCCTTGGATTCCTCGGAAGAGGAAGGAAGAGGAATTTTAGATTAGGATTTTCAAATTGTTTTTATATTTAATAAAGCCTGTCATTCTTTTTATTCCTGTCTCCTGCCTCCTCCTTTGACACGCTCCTCAGGGTGATCCTGGTCTAGGGGTGGGTGCAGTCTGGCTTGGCCCACCTCGACCTGTGACACATGCATAGAATTTGAAGCAGTAACCAATGAGCTAATGGTTCCTCCCTGAAAGTTAGATTAATATAGCAATAGTTAAATAACTGTATTCTCTTAACCCTCTGGGGTCTGAGGGGTTTTCTGATTTGTTCTGGTTAAAATTGCTTTTTAAAAATTACAAAATACGCACACACACACACACACACCATACATATATATATACGTATATATATATATATATATATATATAATGAACACCAGGTTTGTTGTGCCTTGTAGGCATATACGTGCAGGGCTGAATAAAATAATAATAACAACAGTATAGCAGGCATCGTTAAAAAAGAAACACTTCAGTAACACAACACTAGAGAAAAATATATTGATTATCATATGTTACTTCAAATGTTTACAATCGATATGACGTTATGAAATGAGATTGGAGTAAAAAACTTGATAATGTTTGGTGCGTTTTGCTTTTCAAACACACATCGCGCAACTGACTCAAACTCACAACGCGTGCAGAGAACATTCACTGAAGCATCGAGCAACAGTTCGACTGCAATGTGAAGTTTATGCAACAATAACACTAACTAATATAATTCAGAATTATTTCTTACCTTAAAATCTTTCTTGTCTTCAAATCGCGTTCTTCTTCTTCTGATGTAAATCCAATGTAAGCTCACAGTGTGTCTTCCAAACTCGACGACAGCAGAGGACTGATGAAGTTTGCCGCTTTGTTTTTGAGGTAATGAGCGTGTTTGCGTGGCGCGTGAATGATTTGCATGTCAATATCTTTTGCGCGTGTGGGTGTGGTTACATTAAAACTAATGAGCAAGCGTTAGAGAAACTGGATATCTTGTTGGTTTTATACAAATTACTTAAACAGAGAATATTTGTTTTTTCGTTTTGAATCAGATAATTTAAAACTACACACTTAAATGTTTATAAAGATATAGAACTCATAAATGTGTGACAAGTATTAGCTGAGTTTTGTTTATGTTTAGAGACCTGCTCAAGAAAAAAAAGTTCACGAGACGGAGAGGCAGAAAGTACACCCTGTTTAATTTCTTTATTTTACAAAAGCACGTTTTGTTTTGATTGTAAGTGGACACATACAAAAGTAGACATCTCAGATTCTTTTTTCATATTTATTAAGTCTGTATGACCATATTCAGCTGCTATGTGAAAAAAAAATATTTTTTAAGTGATATTTAAGTGATTGCCGACCCCAGAGGGTTAACTGTGTTTTTATTGTGGGTTTGTTTTGTGTTGGGGGGCGCTCGAAGTGGGTCTCCCCCAGGGTGTAATTCAATGTAGAACCACCACTGTTCGCCGGTCACGTTTCCTTTAAGTAAAATTTAGGCATTTCTCCTGTGGCTTGCACAAAGTATAATCCTGAATTATGAAGTACCGTGCAGTGCAGCCTTTCAAATGTACCGGGGCAGTGACACGCATTACGCCTCTCTCCTTGTCCGTCTCAGCTGGTTTCAGTCATGTTACGCTGGCTCTGAACAAAAACGCGTTGTGGAAACGCGTTGAGGTTGACTACTACTTTTTGTCCCTCTCTGCTATTATAGTTTTTCAAGATAGGGAACGACATGGAAGCCTCCGTGGACTTACCTGTCCCATGTAAATAAAGATAAGAAATTCTTTGCGTACGAGGATAAGTCGGATCATTGGGAGAGGTAATTGTACACCATTGAGGACATATTTATGAATAAAAACATTGATTTCAGCTAATAAAATACTTTTAAAACTACATTTTATACTTTAAATGTATAATAATAGATTTTTCATTCTATTAATCAAAATAATCATTAGTTGCAGCCCTAGTAGAGTTGCTGCGAGCGCCTGGTTCGACAACTGGATGTAGTGCTATGAACCTAAGCCGAGTGTATGTCTGTATACTCCCCTGATAGCTCTGTTCTTTGGGGCTCTGGGTTGTCCTGTAGCTCTGGCTCAGACTGGTACAAAAGTATCTGTGTCAGGAATGGTTGAGCATGGAAGCTTCGGGGCTCTTTTTCTAGTGCCTATAACACTAGCAAGATTGCAGTGTCACAGGATGCATCCTATTTGGTTGCTGCTAACACATTTACTCTGGGCTGATTCTCATCGAGTCCTTGTGTGATTAAGCTTGACCTTCACAGCACACAAGCAGGCATTGGTCAGCATGGCGTGATGGGCATTAACAACCCCATAGCGTCAGCAACTAATGCAGCATTGAGTTCCCTACCAAAGGGAATGACTAAAATTATGTATGTAACCCGGTTCTCTTTGAAGAGAATGAGATGCTGTGTCACATTGACATGCTTCGGGCATGTCTGCGAATCTTCCTTCAGACAATCCAAATCTGATGATGTGTAATGGGGCACCATTTTATACACTAGGGCACTCCATGTGACGTCATCAGACTGCCATCTGTCTATAAGATTAGTGTGATTTCACACGAGCTTGAGACACCTGTTCCGTGGGACGCGCCCCAATAGCATTAGCAACTGATGCAGCGTTTCGTTCCCTTATCAGGAAACCAGGGTTACATATGTAAACCGAGACATAAATTACAAAGAATGTAATTGATTTTGAAGTGATGTAACTTTTGAATATCACATTGTTGGTGTTTGGTGTTTTTATACAAAACAAAGATATTGGTTTTTGTGTAATAATATTTTAATTATGGATAAGTTTTATTTATACAAATGTAGATTTGTTAAGGTTTCTCCAAGTTTTGTGGCATTTAAAAATGTAAGTTCAATCCTTAAAGCAATTGAAAAAGATTTTAATTAAACCCCTTAACTTAAAGTTTAATTTAATTTGATATAATTTGCTTATATATTTTTGAATTTATTTTCTAATATATTTATTTTTAATTTGCTGCTTGGATTTATTGAAGCTGTGTTTAACAGTGATAATGCCTGTTTGTTATTTGAAGAGATTTCATAGAAGTTAAAAGAAAAAAAGAAAAGAAATGTATCAATTGGAAGAAGTGGTGGGCATTGTTTGGCCAGAAATGGCCAAGTCCTGCATATTTCACCAGAGATATGCTGATCTTCTGGGCTGTTTTAGAAAAATCCATATCTTTTCCATATTCATATCCGATACATATTTACTTTTTAGTGTTAATAGGGCTGACTAAAAATATGGAACACACAATAGGCCTTCATCAGAAATACCCAGCAATTAAAAACTAGAAAAAGCATAAATGCATATTTTTCCCCCGTTTATTGTTATTTTAGCGTATTTTTTTTTTTTTTTTTTGTAAATCAACAACTTTAGTGATTTTATCATGTTTCAATAAAATATGCAAAATAGGCATTGTATCCGAGTCATCTGCATGTACTATACGTTTTTAAATTACATGCATTAGGAACATTTATTACATACTGTATGTCTACAAGCAGGATATTGATTGGTCAAAAATGCATACACCAGAGATATGCAGACAGCATGTAAAACTATTTCATTTGTGTTTCTCTTCCCATTATGGCATGTCTAGTGTTTCTCTCTGGATGTAAAAGGATAATGTAGCACTTTGGGGCAAATATGGCCACCAGTAATCCAAAACTGGAAGCTAAAATGGCAAATATCTCAACAGCCACTGCATATTTCCCAGGTGAGCTCACATATGCTGGAACAAACGCAATCCACACAGCACAGAAGATCAACATGCTGAAAGTGATGAACTTTGCTTCATTAAAATTATCTGGAAGATTTCTCGCCAGGAAGGCTAACAAGAAACTTACTGCTGCCAATAGTCCAATGTATGCCAGCAGAATAGAAAAACCAGCCACTGAGCCAATAGCACATTCAAATACTATTTTAGAGCGAATATACTGGTTGTTTTTATGGGGTGTTGGAGAGGCAGTTGATAGCCAGACTGTACATATCACAACCTGAAGGGCTGTTAGTACTAGAACTGTGCATCTTTGTTGAACTACTCCAAACCATTTCATCGCTCCTTTGCCCTCTGGCCGAGATGACTTGAACACAGCTATGACCACCATAGTCTTGACCAGGATGCTGGAGATACACAGGACAAAGCTTATGCCAAACACAGCATGTCTTAACTGACATGTCCACAACTGCGGCTGACCAATGAACAGAAGCACACATAGAAAACACAGTTTAAGTGACAACAGCAGCAGGAAGCTGAGCTCTGAATTGTTGGCGCGTACTATGGGAGTGTTATGGTGAAGAGCAAAGATGACCATCACAAGAGCGCAGAAGCAGGTGCCAAGCAGAGATGCAGTGGTCAGAGAGATGCCCAGAGGTTCTTTATAGGATAGAAACTCTACATCTTTAGGGACACACTGATCTTTATCTGTATTAGACCAGAACTCATCTGGACACATTGTGCACTCAATAGCATCTGTGATTAAGAAAAAGAGAGAAGGCAAGAATTTAGGAGGAAACTGGGATAATTTTCAAATTATAGTCAAATACTGTTTGCCAACAGTAAACTACTCAATGGAATAAACACTTGATGTATTAGAAATTTCTCCATCTCCGCATGGCAGGCAGTCAAAACAGCAGACAGGAAGGCCCTTCTTTGTGGCTTGTCTGGTTCCTGGAGGGCAGCTCTCGCTGCACACAGACCGTGGGGGCTAAAACAGACATCATCATCATTCATGTGTTTATCTCTTTTACATAATGATAAGCATGGCCTCTCTATTCATTTATTTGTTTGTTTTTTTATCACAGAATTGACTATTTAGACTATATATATACAAAAATTATGTCATTAACATGAAATGTTAGTTACCTTTTTTGTCTCAAAGTTCCAGTAAATTGCTTCTTCATCCAGTGTGAACACCATCCCTGTTGCCGCCCCTTCATTTACTACACCAACCGTATAGATACTTATTGACCCATCAGAGGTCGGCTGCCAGTTCAACACATCATAGATAGCCAGAGCATCTCCATTCTTATCAAATGACACATGATCCCCAAAGCCTGTGGTGAAGTTCACTTTCTGTAGATAGTGAACCAGCTGTACAGTTTGTAGACAGGACAGGTATTATGTGTTTATCTGAAATTTGAATTAATGTAGAGCACATATTTTGCTTTTCCACATTTAGCTGGTCTACAGTATATGCCTGGATGGAATCTGCACTATACCCGTGGGTCTTACCTGCCAGGGTTTTAGGTTGATTATGTTGGCACATCTGTTCCCACTAAATGGTCCTCTCCCCTCTTCACACTGCATCAGATCATGAAGCGCATGTGCCAGGGCATAAACTGCCTTATAGACATTATACGCTGCCCTCAAACCTGAAACATCAGTGTATGGTGTGTCCGTGGTGTTCAGATCCTCCTGTCCTGTACAGGCCTTTTTCACTTGCTCTCCATCTTTATCCCCTGTTTCAAAACTGCAGCCAAACATGTTCTCCCAGAAGATCCTCAACATATTATTTCTTGGATCATTGCTGGGACAAAGACGTAGCAGAAAGTCATGAAGCCCCTGAATTTTTCCACGCCTAACAGCAATGCCCAGTGTGCCCCTGAGGAAGGGCATGAAACGTGGAGTGTGGTATACAGGAGAGGTGGCCCAAGCTTCACTTGCAATCCACTGCCTTCCTGTTAAGTTCTGCAACACAACCTCATCCATTAAAGGCAACAGAAAGGATGACGTGGAAAAAACTACCACCACTCTAGCTGTAGAGGCCTGAATCACTCCCGTTATACGCTGAATATCTCTGTGGTTGTTATCATGGGGCAGGATTTCATAAAAAGCAACACAATGTCCAAACCGCTGCATTTCCTGCTGAAAGGACTGAGCAGCGTAGATGCCATAGTCGTCATCACTGTAGACAAGACCAACCCAGGTCCATCCAAAATGCCTCAAGATCTGAACCATAGCCCGCACCTGGAAGGCATCACTGGGGATTGTTCTGAAGAAAGAAGGGTACTTTTTCCTGTCACTCAAACAAGAGCAGGTGGCATAGTGACTAACCTAATTAGTGGAGGTGGAGGGAGAAGAGAAGACATGAGCCAGAAAAATAGTTTGACAAACAACAAAAAATTATTAGTGCTTTTATAATTTTTTAAATACACAAACAGATGATAAGTTCTTAGATGAGAAGAAACATAATATATACATACGGCTGAAAAGGACATCAAATTTAACTTAATAGTGCAAACATATGCATACAGTGTATTTTGACTTTTTTTCATTCCATCTTACTATAGGTACTCGAAACAGTCCCAGAACGTTGGAAATCGCAATGGAAGGAGTTGAACTTGGATCCCCCACAATCCCAATCACCGGAGGAGGGCCAGTGCAGTTTAGGCTGGAGAAGGACTCCTCCGTTCCACTAGCCAGGGATAAGGCAGCCCGGAACGCCATTCCAAGCCTCACACAGTTGTCATAAAGATGGTAACCAAGAGTGACATTAGGCAACAGATTGGGATTCTTATTGATCTCATTTATTGCAAACGCCATGGTCTGTGCCTGCTGGAAGCTTTCCATATCAAATCTTGGAAAAAATAAATGTTAAATGATGACATTTAGTGTTACTAAAAGAAAATAATAATTCAAATTAATAGAACCATTAATACATTTCAAATACACCTGAGTTCAAACATCACTTACAGACTTGTCAAACACACGTAGTTTCAATTCAAATTTTTTTTTTTTTTTTTTTGTCAAGGCAGCATTACTGCTGTCGAAAAAATATGATACAAGAGGGCAAGAGAAACATTCATATTTGTTCTTATAATTTATTTATTTAAAAAATATGTCTCTCTCCTCTTTTATAGTTATGCAATCAGTCTAGCTCCAGACTCACTTTTCACAGTGTGGTGGTTCTGGTTCCGTTTTGAAGTTAAGATCTGGGAACACTGTGAAAAAATGAACCTGAAACAGGCCTCCAAGTATAACATCTCCATCCTGGTACATTCCATTCAATTTGAAGCGTCCCTGGAGCTGACATGTACCTGATCTGACGATTGATGCTACAGAGATATAGTTAAATGACAGGTATAAAGAAATACACAGTGTGATCCACATCGCTTACCCTTCTTCACCCACTCAGCTAACTGATTTATGATGAAGGTTGTGGTTGAAGGGGTGTTACTTTAAAAGAGCGGGTGGTACCATCCATGGAAATCACGACGTCACCATCTGATCTCATCATGGATTTCCTTTTCTAAACAAGGTTATGAAACTACAACTGTAAAGAAAAAAAGAAGATCTTTTATTTATATAGTGCCTTTCCATAGCCCAAGGTCGCTTTACATAGTACATTTCAAATACATTTGAACACACACACTGGAAACACATGAGGCCACATGAAGCCACATTACCGAAAATACATTTCAAACAGATACATTTTTAGCTGGATCTTGAAAGTAGACAGTAAAGAAATGTTACAGAGAGTAAGGTGTAGTAAGTTACAAAGTTTAGGAGCAGTAACACAAAATTACCTTCAACCTACAGTGGACAACCGAAATCTAGGAATGGCCGAAAATCCAAGTTCAGATGATCTATGGCATTTTCTTTGCTATTTACTTCGCTGCCAGAATAGAATTGATGTGCTTATTTGTTAAATCAATCCTTAAACTGGGAGAGAAAACCAGGGGGCTGTTCCATAAACGCCGCTTAGAAAAGCGGGGATTAAAGTCCAAAACCCGACTTGAATAAACCTAACAAATAAGTTGGGGCTAAAGCGGTTTCATAAAAGGTAATTCAAGTTCACGCAATCCCACTAATTTGATCCAGGTTTATCTAGTCTAGATAACTGCGTGTGCACGCGTTTCTTAAGCAGCCCTGGAGGTCGATCATAGATCAAATCGATCCACCATCAAACTGCATATATTTTGTGCTGTTTTATGCGTTTGAGACATGGTTTTTGCTAAACTTACATTTCACAGGAATATTCTCCATCTGAAAATCTTAGAAAGTCGTGCAAATAGTTCCATTTTGCTGTAAACTTCACATTGAACGAGCGCTGATGCGCGCATGCGCGCCAAATCGGAGCGCAATAATTATGACTAATATACATTTTGCTTGGAAAATGAATAGGCTATGCGATATTTTATAACACCAGAAATATCTTCTGATTATAATAATTTATCTTTAGGATGTTGGATCAGTTGCAGTGAACTTATATCTCATTAAACTCATATATTTTATACTTATAATAAAACAATTGAACAGAAGTAGGCCTAGGCCTAATTCAGGGAAGAAATTTTTAAGAAACCAAATATAATAAAGATACAAAATATAGTTTTGAGTTTAGGACCTAAGCTACTTAAAAAAGATGACTTACTGTATACTTATTTAATTAGAATGCTGAGAATTACAGCTTTTAAAGCAATCTTTTTTTTTTTGGAGAAAGCAAGAATGTTTGGTTAGATTTAGTTTATACAGTGCATTATGGAGAGGATAACATGAAATTAAGAGCAAAAGTATACATTTTGAAAAGATATGTGCAATCAAAGAATATTCCATAAAATAAAGGAATACATTAGCCTATAACTAAATAACCTTCCCTCCCTTAATTCTAGTTATTTGTTATTTTATTTATTTACTTATTTAATATTTGATATTTAAATAATATTACTTTAATAACTTATTATGAATTATGTGTCATTATAAGAGTTTGATATAAATATGTGAATGTTTGATTTTTTCCATTTTTTTCAAATGTAAAAGTGTCTAACTATGTACTTAATGGTTGTTGTTCTAATTGTTTTTGTGTTGTATTATCACAAAAGAAAAAAGTAGAAGGAAAAATAAGATTTATTGGGGGAAAATATTATGTCTTTAAAGGAACTGTCCATTTGTATAATTGTGTTAAATGTATTTGAATTGAAATACATAATAAAGTACATAAAAAAAAATATATATATATATGCTAAAATATTGGTTGTTGGACATTAGATGTGCCTTATTTAGAATTTTAAACCTACAATTTAGTGTATTTTTAGGATAATAACTGTAAAGGGACTGTTGTAATGGGGTAAATCAAGTGTATGTTAATACAATTACTAAGCTCAGATTCATCTTACCAGTTTAAATGTATACTGTGCTTTTGTAATTATTTCTTTTAAATGTTGTGTTTCATAAATTTTTTAAACTATCTAATTAAATCACAAAACATTCAGCCAGGAAGAAAAGAAAACCTGTAGGATATATATATGTATAAACCCCGACATATATATGTTTTTAGGTCTATATTGTCTAATTTATCATTGTAGCCTTAAGTTGATTTTCTTTACTGTATATTTATTTTTGGACTTATAGTGGTTAATAAAGTCAAATAATGGAATGAGAGATTGTCAGTAATTGTGTTCCTATTGGTCAGTGTTAGAGGATCTGTGCAACAACTGAGGCTTAGCCTGACAGTTAGCCTGCCCTGGACCAGGCTAGTTTCCCAGCATAAGTTGCCAGGGTAACTGAGTTTGAACTATTTTAAGTTTGCTTTATGAAACAGAATCAACCAACAATAAGTCTGACTAACCAAAATAAGTCTGGCTTATACTCTAATCTTGGTTTATGGAACAGCCCCCAGGAAAGAAGGAATTGACTTTATAAGAGAATTACTTCTCAGTTTATTTAGAGCTGTTGAGCTGAGCTGGATTTATTGCCTTCTACCTTACACAGATTTTTCTCCGAATGTCCTCTAGATGTCAGGCATGCATTTAACTTTTGCTAAGTAATAAAAACAGAATACTAAGGTAAGTATACTATACTGTACATCAAACCATGCATATGTTATAGTGTCTATAAAAAAAGCAACAAACAATTTACATCAAAATGTAAACTTGACATAAAATAAACTTGTCCCCTCAAATGTGATTGGTCAAGAAAGATGTGGATCCAGGAACATGTTGTACTTGGTAAAATCACATTCACCCATGTGACAAGGCAAGAGTGATAATGAAGTGGCTTGGAGATCATTACATTGAAATTTTGGATTTGTGGCCAGGCAACTCCCCGGATCTTAATCCCATAGAGCAGCGGTTTTCAAACCCTGGGTCCGAACCCTCGGGTGGGTCGCAAGACTTAAAAAAATGGGTCGCCAGGATGATTTAAGGAAAATATAATGAAATTAAAAAACATTTTATTTTTCATAAAATCATAGTCTATAGGCATATAAAAAAGAAACACGTGAAATATGGCTATTTAAACCATTATTAGATTAATAAAACTGACAGCTGCTGAGTTTGTTTCATTTCTGTGAGGCACGGCGCCTCACAAACAAATTGGCGGAAAGGAAACCGAGACGGCAGTTTGTTTGTTTTCTTTATTTTACAAAAGCACAATGTTGTGTTTTATTGGTAGTGTTCACAAATATATATAAATACTTTGCAGTTTAGATTTGTGTCCTGTATGAACAAAATAACGGAGTATATTTTTATGATTCCATCCCGTCGGCACCCCACATACACACACAACATATTCCAGCATTGCAATCTTGACATCGCAGCCGGTTCATTATCAAAATAAAATAGTCAACCTAACATATCAAAATCACACTGCTCTGTTTAAATAGTCAGTAGTAGCCTACAACTCTTGCCATTCAGCGTAAGCACCGGTCCACTGTGATATTTCCAAGCACATTTTTGCGCATGTGAAGAGGGTGATTTTTTGAAGAGGGATCGATATTGGAACGTGAACAAAGAAGCCCACGGGCGTAATTTCCTATGGGGACAGGGGGGACATGTCCATAAATCGCAAATATGGAAAAACAATTATTCCAATGAGAAAGTTACGTGAGCCCAACGCCGCTTACTTTCACTTTTTAAATGTAAAGGATTTGTTGTGGAATATTTTTAGTGTATTTTTTAAGCATACAGCAAACAATATTATGCTATTAATTGGTTACAATTCTTACAATGGTTAATGGTTAACCGTTAATTAGCATCCCTGTAGCTTTAGCTAGATCAAAAGAGGGCAGAATCAACTTTGCATTGCGATCGCGTCATGGATCAGCCACTGCACGTTGCATCATCAAAAACGGATGTTAAGAAAAGTGCTGAGCTGAATTTTTGTGCCAGCTGTGCACAACAGAGCACTTTTAAATGAGAATAAAGTCAAATGCACCTTTAGCCCTGTGATGTCCTCGTTTGGTGTTTGAAATTACCAGACGTTGGTTGAATATTTAATACACTTTACTGTGATAACAGGTTCAGGCAGGTCTTGCATGTACAGCCGTAGAATACTGATATAACCGACTAACTTCCCGTTCGCTGGTTTTGTGTTTACATCTATATCACATATCTATTTCTCCCATTTTCGGATTATTTGCTTTGCCTGTGTTAATTGCTTGGAGAGACAGCTGTCCTCACTCAGGTGTTTGAAAGCACTATATTTCTGTAGTGGTAGCGTTCAGCTCTTCTCGTGTGAAGACCGACTCGGGTAAAGACCATCGACTCTACCTGCGCAAGGACACCTAAAAGGACACCTAAAAGGCACTTAAGTATCCTCTTCTCCCTCTTCCTTTCACACTGGTATAGTATTTCCCTTACTCAATATGTGCTTTCAATACATTTCTGTTGTCTCTCGACGACGATCTCCCATCACGCACAGAAGGCAGCGCAATACTGCTAATCTGCGTCACATTCTCTCATCCTCACACACACCTCTCTCTATTTCTGTGGGTCTATGGAATTGTCAGTCAGCAGTCAACAAAACTGACTTCATTCCAGCCTTTGCATCTCATTCTACTCTTAATATTTTAGGCTTGACTGAGACCTGGATTCGTCCAGAAGACTCGGCAACCCCTGCTGCTCTCTATAACAACTTATCTTTCTCTCACACTCCTCGCCAGTCTGGGAGGTACAGGTCTTCTCATTTCTAACAATTTGAAATACTCAACCCTCTCCTCTCTATGCAATAACTACTCGTTTGAATATCATGCTATTACACTTACAACTCCCATTAAGATCCATATTGTAGTCATATATCGCCCCCCAGGTCAACTGGGAAGCTTTATAGAAGAGCTGGATGTGCTGCTGTCTTCCTTCCCTGAGGATGGCACCCCACTTGTAGTCTTTGGTGATTTCAACATTCATCTAGAGAAGCCGAATGCAACAGACTTCATCTCTCTCCTAGCATCATTCGATCTCAAACGGCTCATCACCATAGGTACTCACAAATTAGGCAACCAACTGGACCTGGTATACACACGCAACTGCATCACGGATAACATTTTGGTGAAACCTCTCCATGTTTCTGATCATTTCCTCATTACTTTCAATCTACAACTCTCTACCCATGCTCCACCAACCCCCCTACCAGTTACTTTCAGACGAAACCTGCGCTCACTCTCTCCCTCCCATCTTTCCTCTGCTGTATCATCTTCTCTCCCCTCACCCTCACAATTCTCATCTCTGGATGTTAATACCGCAACAGAAACATTATGCTCCACTTTAACTTCTTCTTTAGACAATATCTGCCCTATTTCCTCCAGGCCAGCACGCACTACTCCCTCTAACCCCTGGTTATCTGAGGTTCTTCGTGAACACCGGACCAAACTCAGGGCAACAGAGAGGAAATGGCACAAATCAAAAGACACAACTGACCTTAGTATGTATCAATCTCTGCTCTCTTCCTTGTTGATGTTCATGCTGCAAAATCTTCTTATTTCCACAACAAGATCAACAGCACCGCTAACACACAAACACTTTTCAAGACTTTCAACTCTCTCCTCTGTCCACCTCCACCACCACCCACCTCCTCTTTAACTGCTGATGATTTTGCTAACTTCTTTACCAACAAAACAACAACTATCAGCAGTCAGTTCTCAGCTCCACACACACATGAACCCAGTCCAACCCCTCCCACTCCCAAAAACCTTCTCTCCTCCTTCTCTCCACTAACCGAGGAAGAAGTATCTAAACTTCTCCTCTCCAGTCACCCTACCACCTGCCCTCTAGATCCCATCCCTTCAAACCTTCTACAAGCCATATCTCCCACACTTCTACCAGCACTCACACACATCATCAACTCATCCCTCCACACTGCCACTTTTCCTACAGCATTCAAGCAGGCTCGGGTAACTCCACTGCTTAAGAAACCGACATTAAACACATCACTCTTAGAAAATTATAGACCTGGGGACTTCCGGTTTGTCGAACCAGGAGATGGCAGCTTAGTGAACGTGCTCCCGACAATTTCGGACATAGTTACCCACTACAACCCGAATATTTTAAAACAAACTTAGTTTTCAGTGTGATTTAAGACAGTGGGTCTCGAGAATGCCCAGAGGGAAAAATAAAAAGTCAAAGCAGACGGAGTTACTCGACGTCGACAGAGCTAGCCAAACTTCATCGCTTAGCAGCGTAATGGAGGACGATGATGATACACATACGCAACTCAGAGCGGGTCAAAGCGAGACTGGGGACTTTGGCCTCATACTCAAAGAGCTGAGAGAGTTCAGAAAAGACAGCAGTCAGCAGCTGAATGCGATTCGGGAAGAAATCAATAAATCCAATACTAGGATCGAAGAGGCGGAGAGGAGGATTGACGCGACTGAAACACGGTTACAAGTGGCGGAGGATACCGTGCAGGAGCTGCTACATCTTCAGATACATCTAGACGCTAAGCTGACGGATTTAGAGGGCCGCTCCAGACGAGAAAATATCAGAATTCACGGCGTTAAAGAGGGAGCGGAGGAAAATTCCCCATCGATGGTGGTGTATGTGGAGCGATTGCTGCGGGAGGGATTGGAGCTTCCGGCTACATTTGAACTTCGAGTGGAAAGAGCTCATCGCACCTTGATGCTGAGGCCACCTGGGGAAGCCTCGCCGAGGTCCATCGTTGTCAAGATGTCAAGCTACAGGATGAAAGACGAGCTATTGAGAATGGCCTGGCAAAAGCGAGGATTTCAACATCTTGGGAAAAGAGTCAATCTCGACCACGATTATGCGCCGGATGTCTTGAAAAAACGAAGGGAATATGCCGAAGCAAAAGCGGTATTAAAGGAGAAGAAAATCCGATTTCAGACGCCGTTTCCCGCCAGGTTCAGAGTTTTCTACCAGGAGGGAGTTGTGATGTACGATTCGGCGGAGGATGCTACGGAGGATATGGCGAAGAGGGGGTTCCCGGTCACGGTAATCAAACACCCGGACTCGCTTTTGGAGCGGATCCAGCGGTTCACGTGGCATACCGTCAAGAGACCAGGGATCCGGCACAGAGCTAGCAGGGCTTTGGACTATAAGGAAAAATTACAGGCCTTTAGACATCAGGATTCAGGATGACTGTTAGTGAACGGAAAACTGCTGTGTGCGAGTTTGCTGGAATTATAACGGGTGAGTCCGTTAAGTCGATAGTTTCGCTTTTTAGTTTTTTTCACTCGGGACTCCCAGTAGAGAGAGGAATTAAGTATTTTAACACGTTCTGCTTATTAACGAAGCATGGAACGGGCTGCATAACTAAGTATAATGTAAACGTCGGTGAGATTTCTTTTATATGTTGCCAAGACAGAGACGATATCTGCATGAAGGCCCTCCCCCACCTGTGAGGGGGGAGGCGTTACCTCAGAGCCCTTTTTCCATCAGGGCTGCATCAGGGTCATTACTAAGACCCCACAGTTGGAAGTCTTTTTTTTTTCTGTCTTTATTGTTCTTATTGTGTTCTGTGTGTTGCAGCAGTTATTGCTGCTGTTCTTTGTAGTTTGTGGGGTATAACCTATATATTTAATATTGTTTATTTCATTTCTGATTTTTTCTCTTAGTATACACTGAATGCAACCAGTTAAAATAGCAACTTATAATGTGAATGGCCTTGTTAATCCCATCAAGAGAAGTAAGATATTAACTAAACTAAAAAGAGAAAGAGTTGAGGTGGCGTTTTTACAGGAAACACATCTTTCGGATACAGAACACGCTAAATTAAAACGATTGGGCTTTAAACATCAGTACTCATCATCGTATAAGGCGGGACACAGGAGGGGGGTGGCAGTATTGATATCCAACAAGACTAGTTTCGAACCCATTTTTGAAAAAAAGGACACAGAGGGAAGATTTATACTCGTGAGGGGAAATTTAGGGGGCTCATTGGTTACTCTATTTAACATCTATGCTCCTCCTAACTCTGACTGGAAGTTTTTCAAACAGATATTCGATTTAATAGCAGCAGAGACCCAGGGGGTCCTAATCTGTGGGGGGGATCTCAATATTAGACTAAATCCCAAATTGGACACCTCAAATATACACCCAGTCCAGCCCAATTTGATAAGTAAAAAGATCAATCTGGCTATGAAAGAAATTGGGTTAATTGACATCTGGAGAGAATTAAACCCTTCAAAGAGAGATTACACTTTTTTTTCAAATCCACATTTGGCGTATTCGAGAATTGATTATTTTCTTACTTTTGCTCAAGATCTAAACAGGGTAGTTGGCTGCGATGTGGGGAGCATGGACCTTTCAGACCATAGCCCCATTTATTTAAAATTAAATCTTGAACAATACCGGAAAGACACTTTATGGAGGTTAAACACATTGGTACTGATTCAGATGAAGGAACAAATTAAGAAGGATATTGCTGAATACTTAGAACAGAATGACAATGGGGAAGTTTCCCCCCCCAATATTATGGGATGCGTGTAAAGCTGTGCTTCGAGGCAAGATAATTGGATACAGTGCTCGCCTAAAGAGAGTAAGACAAAAAGAGCTAATTCAGTTGGAAGTAGAATTGAAACAATTGGAACAACGCCACAAAGACACAAATGATAATAAAAATAGAGAGCTAATTAGGAAAAAAAAGAACGAAATAAATGAGATTTATACAAAGGATATACAAAAAAAGTTAATTTTTACAAAACAGAAATATTATGAAGGGGGCGGGAAAGCCAGCAAATTATTAGCTTATAGGCTGAAAAAACAACAAGCAGAGAATTCAATTCATAAAATAAAAAATCCTATTACTAATTCTATACATTACAAATTAAACGAAATACAAGATTGTTTTGAAAATCATTATAAAAAACTATATTCACAGCCTCAAATAGATGGAGAGAAAATGGAAGATTTCTTTCAGAAAATTAATCTGCCTAAATTGAATAGTGAACAAAGTAGGAATCTGGTAGCAGAAATAACAGAGAAAGAAATTCGCTCAGCCATATCGCATCTTAAACGAAATAAGGCTCCAGGTCCGGATGGGTTCCCTTCTGAATGGTACAGAGTCATGGAGGGTTCTTTGATCTATATGCTGCAGTCTACCTTTAACTGGGTTCTTAAAGAGAACAGTATACCTCCCTCCTGGAGGGAGGCGGTAATATCTTTAATTCCGAAGGAGGGGAAGGACAAGTCTGAATGCGGCAATTTTAGACCAGTCAGCGTGTTGAACCAGGATTATAAAATATTTACCCATATACTAACCAAACGAATAGAGGGACTGCTACCATTAATTATTAGTCTTGACCAGACGGGCTTTATTCGCGGAAGACAAACTCAAGATAGTATCAGAAGGACTTTACATGTAATTAATCATATAACAGAATATAATTTAGATGCAGTACTAGTGGGGCTGGACGCAGAAAAAGCTTTTGACTGTGTAAATTGGTCTTTTTTATATAAAGTTTTGGACAAATTTGGTTTTCATAGTTCCTTTATTAAAACATTACGAGCTCTCTACGATAGCCCAAGGGCAAGAATTAAAATAAACGGGGCGGTCTCTAGCCCCTTTTCATTAGAAAGAGGAACAAGACAGGGCTGCCCAATTAGCCCCCTCCTGTTTGCAATCTTTATTGAGCCCCTGAGCCAATGGATCATTCAGGACAATAATATTAAAGGAATCGCTATGTATGGGAGAGAACAAATTATTTCGTTGTTCGCTGATGATGTACTGGTGTATTTAACTGACCCTGAGCGATCTTTGGCACGTCTATTGGAATTATTGGAGCAATATGGATCCTTCTCTGGATACAAGCTGAATGTTCCAAAAACACAAATTCTCTGTTTTAACTACAGCCCTTCGGTAAATATGAAAAATAAGCATAATTTGAAATGGGACTCGGTTTCAATTAAATATTTGGGGGTAAACATTCCAATAGACTTGACAAATTTGTTCTCACTTAACTACCACCCCCTGAACAAAAAGATTAGGGAAGACATAAGGAGATGGGATCTTTTACCTTTTCTTAACTTCGGATCACGCGTGGAATCTGTCAAAATGGTTATTTTGCCGAAATTGCTGTATCTCTTTCAATCTCTTCCACTAGATATACCTGATCAACAATTTCAAGAGTGGGACAAACATATTTCAAGGTTCATTTGGCAGGGACGAAGGCCAAGAATTAGATATCAGAGTTTACAATTGACAAAAATCAAGGGCGGAGTCGCTCTCCCATGCTTAAAAGACTACTATACCGCTGCTCAATTGAGGCCATTAGTATGCTGGTGCAACCCAGATTACTGTGCTAGATGGAAGGAGATTGAAAGTGCTATGTCAGATGAATTTCCAATTCAGGCTGCAATTGGGGATAAGGACTTGTTGTACAATTTAAAAGAATTAGGAAACCCATGGATAGGTTTGTCACTTAAGATATGGAGCAAGGTAATAGCTCAAAGTAACCTGAAGGAGGGGGTAAAGGTCCTGAGATGGTGTGCATTTGATACCAATTTTTTGTCTAATAGATGGGACGCAAGATTTAAGAGATGGACTTCGCAAGGTTTAACAGCATACTGCACATTTCTGCAAAAGGGAACCATGAATAACTTTCAAAATCTGAAGAGGAAATTTGCCTTAGATAAGGACGATTTTTATAGATTCCTTCAGGTCCGGCATTATATTGTTGTTCTTTACGAAAGCGGTAAACTGTTTTGCAAGATGTACAATATTGTTGTCGAACATAAAAGGAAATAGACAATTGACAAACACTTTGCCACCGCTAAACGTGCGGAGAATGACAGAAACGCATGGAGGCTGTAGTAAGATGAGACAAATCACCGTGACACAGGATGTTGCCTCCCGATCAATTGCAAGCTCTGAAAAAATCGAGGTAAGTTTGTTTGAATACAATGCATGGTGACTTAGAGGTAACGTTAATGTACTGTAGTTTTTCACCGAGTGACTAGCATCGCCGAAGTTAACATTACTGTCTTGTTTGCATGACATTGAACTGTGTGTGTGTGAGTGTGTGTGTGGAAGTAATGTCTAAACTGTTTTCGAAAGCTGCCTATTTTAAGTTGTTTCCACTTGTGGCGAGCGGTACGTTTTGATGGTAATAGAAAGAACTTGGAAATGAGAGAAAAACAAAGCAAGAAGAGAGAAAGAGCAAAGGAGGAAGAGAGTCGACTACGCCACCCTGGTCACTAAGCCAGGGAAGTATCCTAGTAAGGACACAGGTTCGATTTTTCCCTCTACACAGAGACTCTGAGACGGATATGACAAAGTACAAAAATATTCTTTATTGGACAGATAAAATATTGGAGTGCAAGTCAATTAGGCTCAATCATAACCACAACACAATAAAAAATAAACAGAGCCCCGGGCTCGTGATTACCGGAAGCAGGACGAGCTAGTGCCGGACTTCGCTAATGTCAGCGTTGGTCAAGGAGCACCCACACGTGCACTACACTTCACACGCACACTCACGTCAACCAAGATCACTCTCTAGGGGTTGTAGACCACAGACACACTGTGCCTCATCAAGACCCACCACCAAAATAGGACAACTAGCTCTCCTGCTCCGGACTCACAGTGCCTGAAACATAAGAAATACAAATTACAAAAGAAAATAATTGTTAGTACCTATGGGTACTCAGTTTACAAAACACAATAGCTATACAAAAAAAGACAAAATAACCAACAGGAAGAAAGACAATCCACTCAAACCTGCCCTCATTGATTCCAGTAATTGTGAATAGACCACTGCCACCCACCGGGCCAAGCCGGTTGCTACTCACAACCCCTCTTTCCCTGGAAAGGCAGAGTATCACTCACAGTAATAAGTAACAAAAGAAAATATTATTCATAACACAAAATGCAAAGACAGCACCCAAAAAAAGAACAAATAAATTAAAGCACGCGGAGCAAGCAAAAATGAAGAAAAATAAGAAATTAAACAAAAACAAACATCAATAATGCTGAAGTGTGCTCACATAGGAGCAACTGCACCAAAGCATGTTGATGTAACTTAACAAACAATAAAAAAACAAAATGTTAAAATAGTAGGAACAAAACAGCAGCGATGAAAGTCCAAAGCAAAGCAGCACAGTCTTCAAATGCCCTTCTAGAGGCAGATTAATTTACCTGCAAAAACCCAACAGTAAGCTAAGATAATACGTATTAATTCCTCATAGTTGTAAAATGATTGCACATACCCACATACGGAGATCGCGTCATTCGTCCGGCAGCCCACAGATAAACAAGGTTCACAAAGACGAGCTGGAATGCACAGATAAACCCCGTCACTCTATACCACAACATAATGGCGCTTTTCCACTGCATGGTACGGTTCGGTACGGCACGCCACGCTTTGGCGCGTTTTCTTCCACTGCATGGTACGGTACGGCTCGGTTCGGTACGGCTCACTTATGGCGCATTTCCACTGCATGGTACGGTACGGCACGGCTCGCTTCGGCTCGCTTTAAATGGTACCACTTCTGTTGAGGTTCCAAGCGTACCGTACCGATACTAAATGTGACGTGAAAACCTTGCAGATCACTGATTGGTCAGACAGAATCGTCACTTCAGCGTCATTGTATTTGCGAGACACGACTAAATCCTCTAGATTTAAATAGCCAGACAACAGCCAACGCGGCAATACGGAATGAAAAAGTGTTCCAAGAAGTAGCACAGCTCTTAGCCGCACACGGCTACCACCGGACGGCCAGGGATGAGAGATTTGTTTGACGGCCAGAAATTTGTTCAATAAAACAAACTACCACTTCACAAACAGTGCTTTTTTTCCCCTCTTGCACCACACACTGTGTTACCCGCCCCGCCTTCGGGCAGCGCAGAGTCACAGTCAATAACTATAAAGGCACCTCGTGGGGAGTGTGAGGTGTCTTTTCCCAGCCCTCATACAGCGGCGATGACCGCAGGTTTAGATCAGCCCACACTGAGTCCTTTTCAGGCAGCGTGGGAAGCTATTCCGGGCATTTCGCCGTGGGTGTTAAATATAATTCGGCACGGGTACACACTTCAGTTCAAACGCAGAACACCCCGCTTCCGCGGCGTAATCCAGTCTTTAACTTTGCCTCAGAATGTTCATGTGCTAAGGCAGGAAGTGTGCAACTTGCTCGAGAAGAGGGCGATAGAACCGGTTCCTCCGAGCGAGCGGGAGAGCGGTTTCTACAGTCGCTATTTTGTAGTGCCGAAGAAGGGAGGAGGTATCCGCCCCATACTGGATCTGAGACCTGTCAACAGAGCGCTTCACAAGCGCGCCTTCAGGATGACTACTCTGAAGCAAATCCTGGCGCAAATTCGCCCCGGGGATTGGTTTGCTTCAGTGGATTTAAAGGACGCGTACTTTCACATCCAGATAGTAAAGCGTCACAGGCGATTCCTGAGGTTTGCGTTCGAGAACTCGGTGTACCAATACACGGTGCTTCCGTTTGGACTAGCTCTCGCTCCCCGGACATTTTAAAAATGTGTAGACGCGGCACTTTCACCCCTCAGGTCGAACGGGATGCGCGTCTTGAACTATCTGGACGACTGGCTGATTCTCGCTCAGTCGAGAGAAACGCTAGTCAGCCATGTGGAAACCCTCCTGCGACACTTAGAGATGCTCGGTTTGAGGGTGAACGTTCAGAAAAGTGTGCTCACACCGAGCCAGACTACCACATTCCTGGGAGTGTGTTTGGATTCGGTGAGAATGAGAGCGCGCCTCTCCCCCGAGCGAGCGGAGGCTCTGAGTTCTTCTCTCGGTCTCTTCAGACCTGGCAGTCTCGTCCCACTGAAAGAGTTTCAGAGGCTGTTGGGACGGATGGCAGCGGCTTCTTCAGTGTGTCATCTGGGGCTGCTACACATGAGACCGCTTCAACACTGGCTGAAAGTGCGCGTCCCCCCGAGTGCGTGGTATTCCGGCCACAAGCGCATTATGGTCACCCACGGATGCGCCCGCGCCCTGGCCCCGTGGAAGAACCTGAATCTCTTCAGCTCAGGTGTCCCTATGGGCATAGTGACGCGGCGAGTGGAGGTCCTGACAGACGCGTCGTCCACCGGATGGGGAGCGGTCTGCTTGGGCAAGCCCGCCTCGGGCCAGTGGTCAGAGAAGCAGATGGAGTGGCACATAAATCGGACAACACTTCCGTAGTTTCGTACATAAATCGCCAAGGCGGTGTACATTCTAGAGCCCTATTCAAGCAGGCGGAATCCCTTCTGCTGTGGGCGGACCGGTTTTTCCTCTCGGTGAGAGCAGCTCACATCCCCGGTGTTCTAAATCGTGGAGCGGATATGCTCTCGAGGAGCGGGATTCCTCAGGGGGAATGGAGACTTCACCCCGGGACGGTTCAGCTGATATGGAAACATTTCGGCAGAGCGGAGGTAGACCTCTTTGCGACGAGCGAGAACGCACATTGTCTGTTGTTCTTCTCGCTGTCCCGTTCACCCCGGGAGATGGACGCGCTGACTGCACGATGGCCGAGACTCTGTCTCTATGCTTTTCCTCCAGTAGAAATTTTGCCCAGGGTGTTGTGCAAAATCAGGGAGGAGAAGGCGGCGGTGACTCTGGTAGCCCCGAACTGGCCGAATCAGCCCTGGTTCGCGGATTTGGTAGAGTTACTAGCAGGACAGCCATGGGAGATCCCGCTCAGGAAGGACCTTCTGTCTCAGGCGAGCGGAACGATCTGGCATCCCAGCCCCGGGCTGTGGAGCCTCCATGTGTGGCCGCTGCAGGGTCGCTGAGCGGGCGGGACGCGCTGCACTCGCGAGTTTTGAATACCATCGCGGAGGCACGAGCTCCGTCCACCAGGCGCCTGTATGCTCTGAAGTGGGGTGTGTTCTCAAAATGGTGTCAGGATATCGGAATAGACCCAGCGAACTGTTCTGTGTCGGATATTCTACGCTTCCTTCAGTACAGGATGGATGAAGGGAGCCTACCATCCACTCTGAAGGTATATGTGGCCGCTATTGCCGCGTTTCACCCCCCTGTTGACGGACAGTCTATCGGTAGACATACGTCGGTGACACGGTTCCTCAAGGGAGCTAGGAGATTATGCCCTGCACGGCCGCCTTCGGTGCCGCCGTGGGATTTAGCTTTGGTCTTGGAGGCTTTGTCACGACCGCCTTTCGAGCCCTTAGCTTCGATTGCCATTAAAGAGCTATCGGTAAAAACGGCACTGCTTCTCGCTCTCGCTTCGGTTGGGGATTTACAGGCTTTCTCTGTAAGTGAAGATTGTATTCGCTTTGGACCGGGAAACTGTAATGTAACTCTCAGACCGAGGCCGGGTTACGTTCCTAAGTCGCTCAATACCCCGTTCAGAGCGCAGATCGTTTCACTGCCTGCCCTGTCCGCGGAGCCTTCATCCTCTCAGGGATCGGATGCTCAAGGTTCCATTTGCCCAGTCAGAGCGCTCCGGGAATACATTTCTCGCTCGGCCGCTTTTCGACAATCCGACCAGCTGTTTGTGTGCTTTGGTGGGTGCAACAAAGGACAGGGGGTCTCTAAGCAGAGGCTTGCTCACTGGATTGTGGACGCTATTATTTTGGCTTATGATTGCCTGGGGCAGGAATGCCCCCTTAACGTGAAAGCCCATTCTACCAGGGCGTGGACTTTCCTCATGGGCATGGACTAAGGGTATGTCTATCCAGGATTTATGCCTTGCAGCTGGCTGGTCTTCTCAGAACACGTTTGCCAGGTTTTACAAGTTGGATTTGCCCTCCATAGCGTCTCGGGTGCTTTCAGTGAGTTGATTTTTTATAGCATTGGATGAGCTGCTCTGCGTTTTTGCTCATGAGTTGTTCTATGTGCTATTGTGTATGTTTTGCAGTTGTCACCGCTATGCGTTGATCTCTATTACTGTTGTTGCCCTGTTGCTCGACAGTGCAAACTTCCCCTAGTTTAAATTGCTCGGGATATGCAAATTCCGGCAGTGTTTTGTGAGCTTGTGATTGGTCTCTTTGGACCAATCAGAGGTTTGAGATTCGCTATTGGTCAATCTCGGCCTATCAGATGCTCGCATACTGGGGGGCGGTCTTTGTATTGGGTTCTGTTGTTCTGTTGTAGTGGTCGCTGTGCTACCACGGCGGGATTTTATACAGTTCCCATGTACGACATCCATAATGTCGAAGTTCCGTAGCCTTGATAGGGAACGTCTCCGGTTACTTTCGTAACCTCGGTTCCCTGAAAGGCAAGGAACGAGACATTACGCTCGCCGCCGTGTTCGCTATTGATTTTAGCATTTGTTCGATTCTGATGTAATTGACGCTGCACTTGCATTATATCTGCAACGGTGTTTCAGTATTTGCATATTTGCGTCAATTGGCCAGCTTGCTGGCGTCAGCCTATAAGATTTCAGCGGAAGTGAAGGAGGAGAGGAGTTCCCATATACGACATCCGTAATGTCTCGTTCCTTGCCTTTCAGGGAACCGAGGTTACGAAAGTAACCGGAGACGTTTCATATTGTTCATTATTAGTTTCAGAGGTTGTTAAACCTAAGACGAAGTCTTATAGCCTATTGCTCTGCATTACTGTCAGTAGTCGCACGGGTTAGACCATAATAATACAGGGCTAGCCTAAGATTATCACAAATAAACACAAGATTTTGACGCATATCCAAGCGTTTGTGGAGCGGAGTGTGAGCGCGCACTGCATGGCACGGACGCGAACACTTGCATTTCCCTATCAACAGTGAAACAATTAAAAATACTCTATCATTTCTGGTCATACAGAAACTAATAATACATTATTCACAACTACTTTTATTTGTGTAAAGTCGCAATAACAAGAAAACGTTGTGCTGTCAAATCAAATAAAACAATCAGCCGCGCTTTCATGATCTCCGTGAACTGGAGCGCGAGAACTGAAACTAAATTTACCCTAATTAAAGTAAAACTAAACTAAAGCTCGAAATGTCCACTTTAAAACTAACAAATTAGAATCGAAAGCTAATACCTTCTGATTATGTAATGCGTATGAAAGGTGCATTTCTCTCTAAAGGCGCATCCGCTTAACAGCGGAGATGGAGATATGTTTTTAACCGACACTGATTTAGAAAACAATAGTTTATTAATAAACAATTAAAATGCCTCGTTATTTTTTTCAGACACATTTATTATCATTAGCCTATAAATCACCTTTCTGTAGGCTGTGGTTCCAGAGACATATGGCTCTTCTCATTCAGCACTGCGGGAATAATATAATTTCCAGGTTCTAATTTTGTTTTAGAAAAATAAATCAACAACAACAAAATCCATATTAATTTGTGAATATTTTAAATGTTTAATTAAGTTGCAAAAAGTAATAAACAAAAATTTGTCAATATTTATTTTTTTGTGCAGCATTTGGTGTAGCCTAGGCTACAGTTCAAATTAAAATTTTGGTGTTCAACTTTGCCTTTTAAAAATACAACAACCGTTTTCGTTTTGTAATTACGGGTTAAAAATATTTTTGTTCTCTCTGTTTTGTCATTTTGTAAACTTTATAGATTTCAACCATATTATTCCTTCTTGAGTCTTTTTAACAAGAACTTAGATTAATGTATGAATTGAATAGTGATTGTGTGACTATTGATGAGGGAACAACCAGTGATAACCTTAGTACCATCAAATGATAGCCTATATAGCGATGTCATCAGGATATAAATACACCGTAGGCAGTGGCCCACCTTACCACCAGAATTTATAGTTTACCCACCTCTTTTTTTACCACTACACCTCTGACCGGACCTACAGTGTAGAGAAAATAAAAAAAACTAAAAAGTGACTACCGAGCCAGTAGAGGCGGCAACTATTAACGATCAGTCCCACCCACTTTGAAGCGGTACTAACTGCAGTGGAAAAGCAACCGAGCTAAAGCGAACCGAACCGTGCCGTACCGAGTAGAGTCGTACCACGCAGTGTAAAAGCGAAGCGAGCCGAACCGTTCCGCGCCGAGTCGAACCGTACCGAGCCGAACCGAGCCGTACCATGCAGTGGAAAAGCGCCATAAAATAAATAAAGGCTACAAGAGCCAGAAAGAGACCTACCAGGAAGTCAAGCAGCAATACACCGGTGACGCTTAGTGCAATATAGATAACGGGCGTTGGTATCCAGCAAACGGCGCGTATTGCCAATGGCTACAAACCCTCAGCACATCGTGTGCTCCTCCGCAACCAGCTCAACACCTGACGAAAATAACACGGTTAAAAGTTTAAAATCCGATCGGCTTGAGCACAATCACAAACGGCCGCCACACTCACCTCCAGCCAGAGCACCAGACAGACGGCAAAATGACGCGCTAGAAAGGCGGTCGCACATTGATGCCATGCCCGGTGGCAAAACAGCCACCTTCATATACCGTCGTGGGAATGAGATGCTGATTAACTGCGTGTATCTAGGGCGGAGTCAACAAACGCAGAAAGGACACAACCAACCAACGGTACTTCACTACAGACTGTTGATAGGAAAATGCCAGGCTAATCGCGTCGGCGCCTCCATGTCATGCAGTGAGCGCGCTCCTAATAATAGCGAACATTTATCTAGGTTAAAGTTAGACTCTGACTTAAAATGGCTGTAATCTGTTACCACAATAGTACTTGATCTGTTTAAAATGATTTCATTGATATATGCCTAAAGGTGTTAAATTAAAAATCAAAATTAAAATTTGTCTAATCCAGTAATTAATTTTTTTCTATTTTTGATCTGAGCACACAATCAGAAAATCAGAAAACCCGTTGTTATTAGTTTTTTTCATTTTAGTTCAGGAAATAAATAATGGAAAAACAAGTTGTTTTTCATTTTTGGTTTTAATTTGAAAAAACTATTGAACAAATGATACACTGACCCAGAGTTAATTATGTGTATTTAATTTGTATCCATAGGCCTACTCCGTGTAGGTGGCCCGCCATATAATGGCTAAAAAAAATATTGGCCCGCGACCAAAGTTACTTGCCGACCCCTGAGTTAGAGCAATAAGATACGTCTTTTTCGTGTTTTGTTTAACAAATCAAATCATGCCTTTTCTGGGGTTTTTTATATCGAGAGTAAGCACTACGCCAGTTTGAAAAAGGCTGCTGAGGCAAGACGGTAAAGCCAGCGCAACGAGAGAGGGGCCCCACTGAGGGCGATGCCGAGAGGTTGCTGTGTATTTTATATGAACATTTCTGATGGTTTAAATTATCAGCCCTCGGGGGCCCCCTTAAAATGCAGGGCCCCAGGCAATTACCTGGGTATTGCGATGCCTCTGGTGAGGCATAGGACACGGAGATACAAAAGTGAACTAAAAATAAATTATACAGTTTCTTGTTTTGGGAGGTTTTCTGTACTGTGGATTTAACCAGCTTCAGGAACATTAGCTGGGGGCAGTGTACCTGAAAGAAAAGGAACAACTTAAGACACATTTAGCCAAAAAGCCTGTTGCCGTCATATTCGATGAAACGCCAGACATAGAGGGCAGATGTGTACTATTGTTACGATTCGGCAAGGACGAAGCGGAGAGCGAATCCACATGCACGCACTACTTTATTTAACTCAGAACAGAACAGGACAGGAACAAGAAACAGCTACAGCAAACAACGACCGACAACCAACAACTGAAACACAGAGGTATAAATACACAGACAAACAAGCTAAACAAGATAACAAGGGGGTGTGGCAAATCAGAAACACATGGGAACAATGATCAGACAATTAACAAGACACATGGCAAACAGGGAATCACATGACACACAACAAGGAACAAAACCCACATCGTGACATAGCCCCTCCCCTATGGGCGGCTCCTGAAGCCCATAAGGGACAAAAAACAAAGACAAAAAACAAAACATGAACGTTCAGGTGGGCGGTGAAGCGGAGGCGGACTCGGGGGAGGGATGGAGGGCCAGGCCCGTGGAGCGGAAGAGGACCTAGAGATTGAGGCTGGACAGACGGCCAGAGCGGAGCAGGCTGTGCAAGTGGCCAGGGCGGAGCTTGAGGCCAGGGCGGAGCAGGACCCTCGGGCGGCCACGGCGGTGAAGACCCCTCGGGCGGCCACGGCGGTGAAGACCCCTCGGGCGGCCACGGCGGTGAAGACCGTGCAGGCGGGCGGAACGGGGCAGGTCCTTCGGGCGGCCATGGCGGAGACGACCACTCGGGTGACCACGGCACAGGAACAGAACCCGGCTCAGCGACAGCAACCGCCTCAGGAAAAGCGACAGACACCAGCTCAGGAACAGGGGCGGACGTGGCGTGCACCGTCTCTGGCTGGGCGGACGTGGCGTGAAGCTCTGGCTCTGCAGGACTGACGTGAAGCTCTGGCTCTGCAGGACTGACGTGAAGCTCTGGCTCTGGCTCGGCAGGACTGACGTGAAGCTCTGGCTCTGGCTCGGCAGGACTGACGTGAAGTGCAGGCTCGGCTGGACTGGCGTTCTCAGTCTCAGGCTCGGCGGGCATGACGCTCTCAGGCTCGGCGGACGTGGCGTGAAGGTCTGGCTCTGGCTCGGCAGGACTGACGTGAAGCTCTGGCTCTGGCTCGGCAGGACTGACGTGAAGCTCTGGCTCTGGCTCGGCAGGACTGACGTGAAGCTCAGGCTCGGCAGGGCTGACGTGGAGCTCAGGCTCGGCAGGGCTGACGTGGAGCTCAGGCTCGGCAGGGCTGACGTGGAGCTCGTGTGGTGTTCAACACTGACAACGCAGCCTATATGAAAAAGGCCTACAAAGCTGCGTTGCAGTCCTTATTCCCAAACTCGATACATGTGACATGCTTGGCTCATATAATAAACCTGATAGGTGGTGCCTTCCGGAGACCTTTTGACCAACTGAATGCATTCATGCTGTGTTTCTCACAAATGTTCTATCAAGCTGGCTCCCGGAAAAGAAGATATCTTCAATACATGACAAAAAAACTACCAACAGGAAGGAAAGCAAAGATGGCTCCAAATCCATGTGCTACGCGCTGGAACTCGTGGTTCACTGCAGTCCAGTACCATTCAGAACATTTCGGAGTCTACAAGGAGTTCATTGAGATGGAAGTGGATGTAAGTAAGCTACTTGCTTATTGTTGAAAGTCTTAGTTAAAAACACATTTCACTTTGTATTTCACACACACACACACACACACACACACAAACAAACAAACAAACAAACAAACAAACACACACACACAAAATCAACTTTTGTGGTTGATTGCATTAACACATTTTTTTTTTTACTTTTCTTTTTCATAGACTTGTGGCAGAAGCGCACCTCAGAGTGTGGAGAGACTCCATGAAATGCTACAAAATCCAGATATGGCTCAAAGTCTGCAGGTTGAGACCAGCATCATTTCAAAGAAGTGCAGAAGAGTAATTCAACTTCTGGACATCTTCCAGAGCAGACGTCCCGTAACCACCAAGGTTTTTGACTACCTTGAGGATCTGCACACGCACATTGTGGCAAATGCACAACTACAGTATGAAGCAGGTACCCAGTACTTTGAGGAACTTGACCTGACTTTGGCTATCAAGAACCACATCCTCAACAAAGTGGAACAGGCTTACAACAATGCAGAGGACAAACTCAGTACGTACATGTCAGATGGACAACCTGCCATTAATTTCCTGAAAGAAGTCAGGGTCTTTGATCCTCGTCACACTGCATTTATGGATGAGAGTGTGGTCAGCTACAAATACATTCCTTGCTTCAGTGCTGTTCCTACAGATGAATTGGATGCCTACTTCATCCACCTAGGTCCAGCTGCACTCAGAGCTTCAGCGCGTGGAGTGGTGTATTTGGATGTTTTCTGGGATGGGTTGCAGGAAAGGATGCCCGTACTGAGTGTCCTGGCCAAACGATACAAAGATGTCATTGTAAACTCAGCAGATGCTGAACGCAGCAACAGCATCTACAAGCTGGTTTTGTGCAGCCGAAGTAGATCAGTGTGAAACAACAACTTAAAAGCCTTGGTCTTCTTATACCACAACCAGAGACTTTTGAAACCAGTGGAGCTTTTGAAATGGTTGAAGTGTAGGAAGATTTTGAGGAGGACATGGAGGATATTGAGGATTAGTCAGCTCTCAGAAAACTAGATGTCAGACTAGACAGATGCACTTTACCCTTGATTCAGAGTATTTTGATAAGTCTAGCTTAAGATCAAGCAAAGTGGATTCATTACACAGGCTTGTGTATTACTTTATTTGTATTTATATATGTATAGCATTTAACTTGAAATGTTATGCATTCAGGTACTGTGTGGTTACAAAACTTGGTTTTGTATTGTTTTGGTATTGGCATATTGAAACATAAATGCTGTGAAGTTATCTATGTACTTTAGTTTTTGAACAGGGCCAGTTTTTTGTTTTCTTTACATTTACTGCATACTGATACAAATACAGTTTTGCCCTGCATATTTGTTGATCCATAGTGGTATCAGTGTTATGTTACTCAGAAGAATGCAGGCTTCAGCATTATTTTGTTATCCATATCTGCAGAAATAAATTAAATTATTATGTTTCATTAAAGCAAAGATTATTTTTGATTAGTTGGATGAAAGTATCAAAGTTATGAAATGGCCTGTACTGTGTTTACTGTAAAGGGCTTTGCACTTAAACTTTTTATCTTTCCACTATTTAACTTTTGTGGGTATTCCTAAGAAAACTGCATGTTGCACTTTATAAGTATTGGCACCTTTAAACATAAATGCTGCTCAATGTTTGTGAGGTTCTGCACATTTACTGTACATTTTTGCAGGTGCAGATCTTGTTTAAAAATAAAGCTTAGTTTGTTCTATTTTGCTGTGTCTTTAAATCGTTTGTTTTGCCTTTTTATAAGGTTACTAAAGGTTAGTTTTATTCACATTAGATCAATATCCTTTTTAATTTGTAATGATTTAATGATTCAACTAATGAGTCAAGTCAAGTCAAGTCAACTCACTAGCAGCTAGGCGAGCATTATAACGTGTGTTACAAAGTGAGCACGTTTGTCTCTGAAGTAAAGCCTGGACTACAATAGAGCAGATGGTGAACAGTGTTTTCTGCGGGACATGGTAAGTCCCTTTGGGGTGCACTTTGGGCTTTTTCGCTTTGTAAACCTATAACATGCACATGTGGCAACCACGGGGGAAAAGGATTATGTCATATGTTAGAATTTCGACTACGCCACCCTGGGAGTTTCACCCAGAGAATGTTAACCGCACAGGTTCCCCACTAATGACAGAAAAGAAGTATGGAGACACAGGTATTTATAGAAAATTACAAAAGGGTTTTATTATAATTTATAATAAAAGCACATACATAGAAATATGGGAAAAGCCTCATTAGTCAAAAATACAACTACAATGTTCACAAGGGAGAAAGCTGCGGCCTTGCAAAAAGGATATACGTTTCTCCTCCCACACTTACACACACACCACTGCACACTCTCAACACTAAGAACCCCAGTGAAATGATTAGTCACGGCACACGTTATGGTTACCACCACCAAAGAGAAGGGGGAAACAATTTCCCAAAGGCAAAGGGCCACAGCTCCTACAAAGAAAACACTCTCCACGCCACACATACACACACAGAACTTAAGAGAAGAGATTGAAGACAAGGTTACAAGCTAGAAGGTGGATGGCAAACAGTCATCCATCCTCAAGCCTAATCCAATAACGAAAACAATTTTAAAGAAAACAATTTCAATGGTCTTTTACCAAAATCAACAAAACCCAAAGTAATATTTATGTTTTTTCACATAAATCAACACTTCAAAATCAATATAATGAAAAATATAAATCAATTCACAAATATTAATATTCACCAAGAAAACAAATCAAAACATAAAAAAATATACAAAAGAAAATAAACAAAATGAAAACCACCAATGACTCTTTCTGCAAAGCAAAATAGCAAAGCAAAAAAACAAAATAACAATAAGTAGATGTATTATAATAAGATGGGCAAAATCTTCATTTAAGACACATGTAAGCAGAGGATATGAGACTATGATGAAACTCAATACAGTATCAGTTCATTGCAGCAGCAGTATCAAACTGGCCTGTGACAAAACAGCGGTGACGCTGCAGGAATTGTAGTTCATCTGAAATTCACACCATTGATTAAGACTATATATGCACCTATACATTTTAAAAAATAATTTGGATGTGACCTACCGTAGCCGCGGGACCAGGCACTTAAAAGGATATCCCCTCAATTTTTAATGCAGTCGTCATTCACGCACCAACAACCGAACTAACAAAACAAATGCAGGAGAGTTGCCACCTAAACAGTTTCTACACGTTAATACGGAGACAACAATAGATTAAAACCTGTTGTACCCGCACCTGAAGTCCACAGACACCCGCACAACAGCCATCCAAGTGAAGCAATAACCACGTTGATAATGAAGCACAAAATGCAAAGTGGTTGTCCGTCCGGAACGGTCACAGCCGCGTGCAGCAAATAAGGCGAGAGTTCACCAAGACAGCAACATGAAGCCAGCAGGCGAGAGTTCCCAAAAGAGACGCGCTGGGAGCGGTAACAGCAGCGTGCAGCATGAAACAAACAGGCGAGCGTTCAGAAGACGCGCGCCTCGAGCCTAAATGCAAGCGCCGGTGAATGACGTCACGCAACGCAGAATGCGGACAAATGAGCTTTCAGATCATTATGCCACAATCTACCCCACCTTTTTGCGACGTCGCCCCGACGATGAACTCAACTCCAGGGTCTAAAGACAGAAACTGAACTAGAGTTGGCCACTGATCGTATAGTAGACCCATAACCTCCCAATGCCCTAGGAAGATGATGAGGGTTAGAGTGTTGTCCTGCAGTCATTCGTCTTGGCCTCACCTGACCATTGTCTGACTCAGGGGGGGGGTATAACCCCTGACGAGATGGAGACCAAACTGTCACCCCATCTACATGAAGAGAATCCAGCTCGCCTGGGGCCACTAAAGGCATTGCGTCAGTGATGGATGCCTCAACCAAAACATGACCGTCTAAGACCGGCACCCCGGCCCCCTGATGCTCCCTTGGGACCACATGCCAGCAATCCACCTCATCTACCTCCTCATACACTGTCTCCAACAGTGTTGAAGGCACATCACTAGGACTCAACTCCAAAGTGACCACCTGACCTCGTCCCTTCAACAGGGAACGATGGACATGTTTAACCTGATTGGGTTCTTCCCGTGATGCAATAGAATACACAGCACCGTTACCCTCTGGTGCTTTCACTACATAATAGGCTACGGGACTCCAGAAATCCTGGATTTTATGGCGTCCTCGTCTACCGCACTCCTTCAAATACACCAGCTGGCCAACAGCCAATGGGACATCCCGAACATGCTGGTCATGGTTCGCCTTTCGACGATCCGCTGCAAGCTTTAACCGTGCACTGGCCCCCTCAAAAGCAGCCTGTAGCCTTGCTTGATGTTCTGTAATCCACTCGTGCACGTTGCCAGGAGCGACATCCTGGACCCCTCCCAACAGGAAATCCACTGGGAGCCGTGGCTCCTGCCCAAACATAAGGAAATATGGAGACTCACCGGTGGCCTGGTGGGGAGTGGTGTTATAGTAATACACCCCTTGAGGGAGACAAGATGCCCAATCCCTCTTTCGTGAGGGGGGAAGCGTGCGCAACAGATTGTGCAATGTGCGATTAAATCGCTCGCATTGGCCGTTACCCGCCGGATGATATGGAGTCGTGCGGGACTTTGTGATGTTGTACAATCTGCATAACTGTTGCACCAGGATGGACTCAAAGTTGCGCCCCTGGTCGGAATGAATTCGACCGGGGACTCCCAACCGATAAAACCATTCCCCCACTAACACCCTAGCAACCGTTTTAGCACGCTGGTCTCGAGTTGGGACAGCCAATGTATATTTAGTAAAAACATCGGTCATCACCAAAACATTCTCTATCCCTGTCTGAGATGCTTCCAAAACAGTGAAATCAATTGCTAGAATCTCATTAGGTCGAGATTCCAACAGATGGCCCATGTGACTACGAGCAGCTGGTTGCGTATCTTTAGCAACCTGGCACCGCTCACACTCTCGACACCACTGGGCCACTTCTGCTGCCATATTCGGCCAATAGCAGCGCTGCCTCACCAGTTCGAGAGTGCGCTCTATCCCCTGATGCCCATGTTCCTGGTGCAACAGTGTCAACACTTCACTGCGCAAAGAAGAAGGGAGAAGGATTTGAAGAATCTCCTCTCCTCCATCAGAACGGAAAAGCCGGCGGTACACTATACCTTCCCGATCTACCAACCTATTCCACTGATGGAGTCAGATTCGTGCCGAGTTAGAGAGCCCTCTGCGCTCCTCCCCAGTGGGAAAGATCTTACCATCCCAAAACTGTAAGACCTCACTAAGGACTCTGTCAGCACGCTGCTGGGCTCTAACTTCTTCGGTAGAGTGGCTGGGTAGGGCGGACATTGCTGCTTGGAAAACATGGGGACCTACTTCTCCCTGCCTCACAAAACGCATCTCCCCTGGTACACTAGTCCCAGGAAGCGCATATTCTAACCCATGACAGCCAGGCGGACCCTGTCTCGAGAGAGCATCAGCATTACGATTACTTCGGCCGGACCTATACTTTATCTCAAAGTCAAAGGAGGCAAGTTGTGCGGCCCACCGTTGCTCCGTAGCACCAAGCTTTGCAGTATTCAGATGGCTCAGGGGATTGTTGTCAGTGTAAACTACACATTTCTGTCCCAACAAATATTCTCTGAATTTTTCTGTCATGGCCCACTTGAGCGCTACAAACTCCAGCTTCATGGAGCTGTAATTTGACATGTTGCGCTCAGTGGGCCGTAGACTACGACTCGCATAAGCAATGGGTCGCACCCTGCCTCCCTGCTCCTGAGAGAGTCCCGCTCCCAATCCTCTATGGCTGGCATCTACTTCGAGAATGAAAGGTCGAGAGAAATCAGCATAGGCTAGGACCGGAGATGACGTAAGCTTACCTCGCAAACCATCAAAGCTTTTTTGACACTCCTCAGACCATGCCATTCCAAAGCGTTCAACTGTAGACTTCCTTGATTTGGACCCTGCAAATTCTGCCACTAACCGATGTAGAGGGGCAGCCAATTGAGCAAAGCCCTCGACAAAGCGACGATAATAACTTGCAAAACCCAAAAATGAGCGCAAATCCTTGACCGTCTCTGGGCGGTGCCACTGGGCCACTGCCTCAACTTTACTGGGGTCGGTGGACACTCCCTCGGCCGAAATGACATGTCCTAGATATTTTACCTCCTTCTGGAAAAAGGAACACTTAACCTAGCCTTTAACCTTTCAATCTCCAAACGATGTAAGACCACCTCTAGACGCATCAAGTGTTGTGCCACTGGTGATGAAAACACTACAATGTTTATACTCAAATAGGCCAAATGGGGTGCAAAAGGCGGTCTTCGGCCGATCCCCCTCAGCCACCGGGACTTGGTTGTATCCATTAGCCAAGTCCATGGTTGAGAACCAGCAGGCCCCTGATAGGGCATCTAAAGATTCCTCTATGCGAGGTAACGGAAATGCGTCTTTCCGGGTTTTGGCATTTAGTTGACGGTAATCTACGCACATGCGTAAAGTAACGTCCTTTTTCTTTACCAGGACTATCGGCGAAGCGTAAGGACTACAGCTCTCTCTAATCACTCGTGCCTCAAGCAATTGATTGATATGTGCTTTAACCACCTCATACTCAGAGGGCGGGATCCGGCGATAACGCTGCCGAACTGGAATGTCGTCCATGAGGGGAATATCATGAGCTAACAAACCAGTGCATCCCAAATCTCCCTCATGGGTCGAAACTACCGACTGGTATCTATGAAGCAACTTGACTTACCTCCTTCACCGATAATCCTGGCAACTCTAGAACATCAATCTGTTCCTCCACAGTGAGAACGACCTGGGAAACCTGAGTCTGGACAGTGGCGACAACAGATGGAGTTTCGGCCACATCTGGAGGCAAGCTGACCACAAGTATCTGATCCAACGTGCCCAAAGGGCTACGGGGATAAAGCATGACATCGGAAGTCCCGACGTTCACAATGGGCACATATGCAGTGCCCCGAATGACCTGAATTAATGCAGGAGACGCCAATAATCCAGCAGGTAACCCCTGCTCGAGTGGCTCAAAAAGCACAGGAGAGTCAGAGTAATGCTCAGAGCATGTGGCAGCAACAAATTTCACGGTGCCACCGGGTATACAGCAAGCCCGGTGGCCACGAACTCTGAGCTTACCAGCACGACCCTCAACTGGTTCAGTATTAACGCTACAGCAATACTGAAGTGCCTGAAGCATAACGCTCGGGGCCTGAGTAACAAACGGCACACTAAACATTGCAGGGCCATGCTGACCAAAAAGTTCCTGGTAACATCGGCGCAAGACATTCATCCCCAATACACCGGGAACCTTGTCACCCATGCCACCAGGAGGATCTCGGACCACGAGAACACCACACTTAGGCACCAAACTCCCACAAAGCTCGATATCTAACTCTACATAGCCAATATATGGAATCTCAAGCCCATTTGCCACACGCAGCTGCAACCAATGACACATTTTAAGCTCGTCCCGTTCTCTTGGTGCAATATCTCTACGGAAACAGCTCTCTGTAATGGTGGACACCATCGAACCAGTGTCCACCAGACAGGGAACTGAAACCCCACCAAAGACGACAACAAGATGTGGACAGGACGAAATCAGTAGAGGCATGTTTTCAACGTGATTCAAAACAGAGCCCATTGACACCCCAACCGAACTAGTTTTCCGACTGTTGTGCTGGGCGAGGCTGTCTTCCCTCAGATACGGGTACTACTGCAGAGGGAGGCCAAGGGCGAGGAGAAACTCGGTCATTATCACATTCTCTAGCAAAGTGACCAGCACGTTGACAAAGTCTACATATTACAGGACCCCTGCGAGGGGAGGGCTTTTGAAAGGATGAACCCTGTAACTGGGCAAGGCCTTGAGTAAGCTGGCCCAACTGTTCCTGTTGAAGTTTTAACATTTCTTTTAACTCATCAAATTCCGATCTGGCCACCAAGCCACCACTCTCCAACCCTGGACGCCCTTGCATTCCATATTGGACACCATATGTTAACGGGAGGGACTGACTCCGAGCTCTTGCAGCTCCCAAGATCCCCTCCCTCTCCCACCTTATTGCTTCCCTACGCACATATAAAAAGTTACAGGACGGCTCACGACGAACCAATTGTTTAAGCTCACGGCGTAATGCTGGATCTAAAACAAATTCGACAAACTGGTCACGTAGCAAAACCCCTGCATTTGGCATCGCGGCCGGTGACTGTCGTTTTACCTTCTCCTGGAGGCCCATTAAGGCGAGGGAGAACTCCAACAAGGTCTCCCCCTCCTGTTGCCTACGAGAGAAGAACGCTTCCTGTAGTGCAACATATGATAAAGAACAACCATACAGGTCACGAAGTGCCGCAATAATTTTATCAGGGTCTCCCTTTTCTGCATCAGGACGATGCCTAATCTCCTCTCGAGCTTCCCCCTCTAAATGATCAAAGAGAAAAAAAGCTTTGTCGGCCGTGGACAGACAACGAACCCGCATACAGGCCTGTGCTTCCTCAACCCACTCATTAATACTTACTCCTGATTTACCGCTAAACTTTGGGCACTTCCTGTCCCTGGGGACAAAAACAAACCTATCAACAGCTTCAGTGCCAGCACCGGCCTCTGAAGGCCTAGGTGTCGCTACATTACTACCGTGTGCATCACTTATGGTACTTACTGAAGGTTGCTGTCCCTGTAGCCTTTCGTTCTCGGCCCTCAATAAGGCCACCAGGTCCCGCAGCTCCTGCAACTCAACATCCATTTTTAACAATTCTCAATTGAAAAAAAGGATTAAGAATCAACTGCATAAACCCAACAAAAATGTAGGGATGTTAGATAGAAACAGTTAATGACACCGCTGTTTTGTCAAAATGCAAACAATCACACAAAAACACAAACAAACGAATACCTATGTCTCCAAAACCCTGTCAAAATAATAAGTAAGTCCTGCCGACTATACGCCAAATATGTGGCAACCATTCTCACCCAGAGAATGTTAACCGCACAGGTTCCCCACTAATGACAGAAAAGAAGTATGGAGACACAGGTATTTATAGAAAATTACAAAAGGGTTTTATTATAATTTATAATAAAAGCACATACACAGAAATATGGGAAAAGCCTCATCAGTCAAAAATACAACTACAATGTTCACAAGGGAGAAAGCTGCGGCCTTGCAAAAAGGATATACGTTTCTCCTCCCACACTTACACACACACCACTGCACACTCAAAACACTAAGAACCCCAGTGAAATGATTAGTCACGGCACACGTTATGGTTACCACCACCAAAGAGAAGGGGGAAACAATTTCCCAAAGGCAAAGGGCCACAGCTCCTACAAAGAAAACACTCTCCACGCCACACATACACACACAGAACTTAAGAGAAGAGATTGAAGACAAGGTTACAAGCTAGAAGGTGGATGGCAAACAGTCATCCATCCTCAAGCCTAATCCAATAACGAAAACAATTTTAAAGAAAACAATTTCAATAGTCTTTTACCAAAATCAACAAAACCCAAAGTAATATTTATGTTTTTTTCACATAAATCAACACTTCAAAATCAATATAATGAAAAATATAAATCAATTCACAAATATTAATATTCACCAAGAAAACAAATCAAAACATAAAAAAATATACAAAAGAAAATAAACAAAATGAAAACCACCAATGACTCTTTCTGCAAAGCAAAATAGCAAAGCAAAAAAACAAAATAACAATAAGTAGATGTATTATAATAAGATGGGCAAAATCTTCATTTAAGACACATGTAAGCAGAGGATATGAGACTATGATGAAACTCAATACAGTATCAGTTCATTGCAGCAGCAGTATAAAACTGGCCTGTGACAAAACAGCGGTGACGCTGCAGGAATTGTAGTTCATCTGAAATTCACACCATTGATTAAGACTATATATGCACCTATACATTTTAAAAAATAATTTGGATGTGACCTACCGTCAGGGCCGGATTAACCATTAGGGCAACTGGGCAGTTGCCCAGGGGCCCAGGACATCTAAGGGGCCCAGGGCACCGTCAAATATTATGTTAGATTAGGGGTGTGCGATATCACGATTTTTGATCGTGGACGAGTAAAATGTCTCGATCTGCTTTTGAAGAAATATCGTAGTATCGTGCATTCTATCAGTTTGCAGTTCTGGCGCCTCCGTCTCAACATACTGTACAGCGCGACGTATATTCACATCAAATGCAGAGGAACGGGACACTGTAGTTTATAAAAAATAATTATTTGCATGTGCTTTAAAGCCTTAAACATGTCATTCGCTGCTGATGCGCTGTTCTAACGGGCGCTTTTCTGAGCGCAATAACGTTACGCGCACATGCACTAAAGCCTGTCTAACAGCGCCTGTTACTGGACTAAGTTATCTTTCGAGTCTTATTGCTCTAATACTGTCAAATACACACAAGGTTTACATAAACAAAGTTGGTTATGTCTAAAGTGAAAGAACAGTAGAACAAATTAAGAAAACAATCTGATTGTCAAATGTGTGTATAAGACTCGTCGCGGGCAGATCTTAAAGGGACAGTAGCCCTAATAGTAAACATGCAGCCGCTTGTCCTTAAAGGGATAGTTCACTTTAAAATTAAAATTCTGTCATCATTTACTCACCCTCAAGTTGTTTCAAACCTGTATTAATTTATTTCTTCTGCTGAACACAAAGAAAGATATTTTGAAGAATGTCAGTAACCAAACAGTAGTCTGTACCCATTGACTTCCATAGTAGGAAAAAAAAATACTATGGAAGTCAATGGGTACAGACTACTGTTTGGTTACTGACATTCTTCAAAATATCTTTCTTTGTGTTCAGCAGAAGAAATAAATTAATACAGGGTTGAAACAACTTGAGGGTGAGTAAATGATGACAGAATTTTTATTTTAAAGTGAACTATCCCTTTAAAGGGATAGTTACCCAAAAATAAAAATGATGTCATTATTTACACACTCACTCTAATGTTGTTCCATACATGTATTCATTTCTTTCTTGTGCTGAACACACTTGAGGAGTGTGGCTAACCGGGCAGTTGCTGGTCCCCATTGACTATAGTAGGAAAAAACTATTATGGAAGTCTCTGGGGTACATCAACTGTTTGGTTACCCACATTCTTCCAAATAACTTTTATTTTCAACAGAAGAGGGAGACTTATTCGGGTTTGAAACAGCTTGAGGGAGTAGGCTAAATGATGACAATTAAAACATTTTTGGAGAACTATCCCTGTTAATACAACAACAAAATATTTCATATCAATTAATGACTTTCTTCAATGCTGTTAAATACATACTGTAGCTGAAAAAATAAAGCACTGTTTATTTCATTTGTATAATAAGGGTAAGGGGAGGGGGTCCTACAAGTCATTGTGCCCAGGGGCCTCTGAACTCTTAATCCGGCCCTGCCTACCGTAGCCGCGGGACCAGGCACTCAAAAGGATATCCCCTCAATTTGTAATGCAGTCGTCATTCACGCACCAACAACCGAACTAACAAAACAAATGCAGGAGAGTTGCCACCTAAACAGTTTCTACACGTTAATACGGAGACAACAATAGATTAAAACCTGTCGTACCCGCACCTGAAGTCCACAGACGCCCGCACAACAGCCATCCAAGTGAAGCAATAACCACGTTGATAATGAAGCACAAAATGCAAAGTGGTTGTCCGTCCGGAACGGTCACAGCCGCGTGCAGCAAATAAGGCGAGAGTTCACCAAGACAGCAACATGAAGCCAGCAGGCGAGAGTTCCCAAAAAGAGACGCGCAGGGAGCGGTAACAGCAGCGTGCAGCATGAAACAAACAGGCGAGCGTTCAGAAGACGCGCGCCTCGAGCCTAAATGCAAGCGCCGGTGAATGACGTCACGCAACAAAGAATGCGGACAAATGAGCTTTCAGATCATTATGCCACACACACAAAAAGATATATAACACAATAAAGGAAAGTAACTTTTAAGAAAAGCGGCCGCAACATCAGGCATTTTAGGCCGCAACAATCACAAAAAAGGCCCGCGAAATCCTGGAGGGACTGGCTTACTGTTGTCTCTGTGTTTTACTTCATAGTCCTTTCCAGGTGTTCTTTGCTTTGACCTGCACTGCCTGGCGAAGTGGTTTAGCTTCCCGCATGCTTTACAGTCTTTTCCTTTTGCTGGGCAGTCTCCGTCGTGTGGATACTTTCCTCCGCAATTCCTGCACTGAATGTTGGGCTTGGCTCCCCCGGCGCGTCGGCTGGTAGCTGTTCGCCCGTTCTGATGCACCGCATTTACTGATGCAGCCACACCCAGTTCCATTCCGGCTGCTTGTTGCTCGGACAGTTCTAACGTTCTCCCGTATTCGAGAAAGTCATCCAGGCTGTTGTCGGGCTCTCTGAGCGCTCTTCTATGCAGCCTGGTTGAACTGCAGCTTTGAATCAGCTGTGCTTTAATTTTGTGGCTTACATCTGTAAATTCACAGTTCTTTGCTAACATGCGTAGTCGGGTACAGTATGTGTCTAGGTTTTCGCCCGGCTGTCGCACTGCCTTTCGGAACATATATATTTCATACTGGACGTTCTTTTTAGGTGCAAAATACGTGCCTAGCTTCTGCTTAATGTCTGCAAACTTATCTTGCTCCGCTGTTAACGTGTCATAGATATCGTGCACACGCTCTCCTGCCAAATGCAGTAGTAATGCTTTCTGCCTAGCATCTCCGGTAATATCCAATGCTGTAATATAGTTCTTAAACCTTTGTATCCATTTTGTCCAGCGTGGTCCTACTGAGCTCGGATCCGTTTCGGTATCAAAAGCTGGCAGAGCGACGGTATTTCCAAGTGACATTTTTTTTTTTTTTACAACTCGTTCTCTTCAGATTTTGTCTAGCGCAATAGCCTTTGTTGTTTATCCTCGTCGCCAATGTGATGTCCTCGTTTGGTGTTTGAAATGACCAGACTTTGGTTGAATATTTAATACACTTTACTGTGATAACGGATAGGAATAATTAGCCCCTTTCACACAGCGCGTTGATCCCAGGAAATTGCCGGGAAATTTGTCAGAGTGCCTTTTGTGTGAACGCAAACACGTTAGGGACCTAGTAACTGCACGTGATGATGCACGTGCCATCGCGTGAAAGTTTGTGAAAGTCTAATCCAGTAATTAATTTTTTCTATTTTTGATCTGAGCACACAATCAGAAAATCAGAAAACCCGTCATTATTCGTTTTTTCATTTTAGTTCAGGAAATAAATAATGGAAAAACAAGTTGAAAGTTTCATCAAGAATGAAAAAATGTCTACAAACTGGAACGAAGCAGAGACCAGGGAGCGCCTTACTATCCGCACTGAAGCTGAGATCGTTCGCCAGCTTTGTAGAACGGTAGGCGATGCGTTAGTGTACATGTTTTCGACGCGTACGTTACACGTCTCATCCTGACGTCACGTGTTTTTACGTGATCTTACCAGGATGTGTGTGAACGCACTCACAGATCCCGGAAAATCACTGGCAGTGTGAATGAACCAAAATCAAACGTTCCCGGGAAAAAAACCCGGGTCACATTATCCGTGTATTTTCCGGAATCTCCGTGTAAAAGGGGCTATTTAGAGTGAGGAGTTGGGGTGGAGGATGGATGCTGGGAAAACTGTTGTAGAACAGAGGTAAGTCGGCTCTGTATACATGCCTCTTCTCGCTTTGATTGGGTAGATTATCTGAACGTGCTCCTCCTGAACTTTGTTAATAAAACATTATTTATTTTGTGAATCTCTTCCCATGATGGCTTTTTTTAGTGTTTCTCTCTGGGTGTAAAAGGATGATGTAGCACTTTGGGGCAAATATGGCCACCAGTAGTCCAAAACTGGAAGCTAAAATGGCAAATGTCTCCACAGCTACTGCATATTTCCCTGGTGAGCTCACATATGCTGGAACAAATGCAACCCACACAGCACAGAAGATCAACATGCTGAAAGTGATAAACCTTGATACCCTCAAACCGTATTCAGGACAAATGTGGGCAAAATCTTTTTTTTTTTTTTATCTTTTTTTTTTATCTTTCCTTAATCTGAGCAATACAAGACTTGGCTACTTTTTTAAGTTTTCCACCTGAACACACACACACATAAAAATAAATAAAATTGACTAGATTCTACAATGGTAAGTGGGTGAAAAATAGATCCAACACAATGCATATCATACGTACACACAAATGAAGGGGTGAACCTGGGGCCTGTACCATGAAGGTAGCTGAACAAACTCGGGGTTACAGGATTAGTTTTGAGTTGACAAAACCAAACCGATGCAATCAGGCTTTATTGGTACCATGACGCAGCTCATCAACTTTCTCTGTCAACTCAGGCTTTGATCTTAAGTTATGATTAATCCACGAGCGCGTGCACATACCAAAGTGATGTTGGCACCGAGCAACCAATCGCGTTCGATATGGATAGAGCGAGAGCGATATTTTTTTTCCGCAGAGAAACAAGAGATAATCATTCAGAATTTCGATGAATTTAAATATGTATTATAAGCTCGAAACAATACGGTCTCTGCTGCCAAAGCAAGAGAAGACTGTTGGAGAAAGATTGCTGATTGCGTTAATGTGTACGCTAAACAAATACGTTTTATATTAATGTAAAATTATGTATAAGTAGGCTATGAATGTATGTGTGTGTGAAATATAGCCTATATAAATATAGCCTTTATAATATATAAAAATGTGCATGTATATAGCTACTAATAAAGATTAAAGTCCCTGTAAAGTCAAAATTAAGTATGTGTTCTGAGTTTGTCATATCACAGAAAAATGTGTTATTAGCCACCCAGCCAAATTTGAATGATAAAAAAGCGCGTCATCAAGTAGGGGCGTGTCCAGGAGCTCAGGGGCTCCAGTGCGTCATCAAGTAGGGGCGTGTCCAGGAGCTCAGGGGCTCCAGTGCGTCATCAAGTAGGGGCGTGTCCAGGAGCTCAGGGGCTCCAGTGCGTCATCGAGCCCCCGTTTTAGCCCCGCCAAAAAAATCCGGAAAATTGCAATGGTGAAAAACTGTTTAACGGTCTAACTCCACAATTCAGTACTTCACAGTTCAGAGTCTTTGTAATATGTTCAGAGGTGTCAAGTAACGAAGTACAAATACTTCGTTACATTACTTAAGTAGAAATTTTGGGTATCTATACTTTACTTGAGTAATTATTTTTCAGCCGACTTTTTACTTCTACTCCTTACATTTTCACGCAATTATCTGTACTTTCTACTCCTTACATTTTAAAAATAGCCTCGTTACTCCTATTTCATTTCTGCTTGTTTTCATTCCCGCTTGTTTTCATTCTGGCTTGTCGTCGTTCAAAAAATGGCCAATTATACTACAATAGATCTGAGTCCCGCCTCCTGAACACACATCGCTAAACTGATTGGCTTTGTGTTTTCTTTCTAACTTGTGAGAGGCTGTCCGCGCGGCGCACTGTAGTTACATTTGGTTTGTGCGAAGCGGCAAAACTCCTCCGAAGGAAACCTACTGTAGATGCGGTAAGCGAGGGAGAAATCAACAGTTTTGTGCTCAAGAATACGGGGCAAATCGCGTCAAATATTGCTTTGGGGACAGCCGTTTTTACAATATTGCCTACTGTATGACAATCGCGGGATAAGTGGCAAACATAATCGTTAGTGTGTGTGTGTGCGTGCGCGCGTGTGTGTGTGAGAGAGAGGTGAGAGAGAGTGTGTGCCTGTGTGTGAGAGAGCGAGTGTGTGTGAGAGGGAGAGAGAGAGAGAGAGAGTGAGTGTGTGTGTGTGTGTGTGTGAGAGAGAGAGAGAGAGAGAGAGGGGAGAGAGTGTGTGTGTGAGAGAGAAGAGAGAGAGTGTGTGTGAGAGAGAGAGAGTGTGTGTGAGAGAGAAGAGAGAGAGTGTGTGTGTGTGAGAGAGAGAGAGAGAGAGTGCGTGCGTGTGTGTGTGTGTGTGCAGTGGCGCCTCCAGGGGGGGGCCAGGGGGGGCCACGGCCACGGCCACCCCCAAAATGACACTGGCCACCCCATTGGCCCCCCCAACCAGAAAGAGTGGAGTTTTTAGTATAGTGATTTTATTTTATAAATTAACATAGACATTAATGAAACACTATATTTAAAAAATAAAATAATAAACTTGTATGAACTGTATAATACGCTCTCAACCCCTCCCCCTCTTTACGTGCATTGCGGCAACTTCGCGCAAACACGTGCAGCCGCAATACCGCGAACTCGAAGCATGCAGCAGCAGCGTTTGGTTCGTTCAAGTTCAGGAGGATCAAGCAACGCAGGAGAGGAAACTTATAATGTAAGTAAAACTTGGTTTTCGTATGTCATATAAAAATTATGTCATTAATTGCTCACACTCGTGTCATTTCTAAACGTGTAAGACCTCCGTTCATCTTCAGAATGCAAATTAATACAGCGGAGTATGACGTTCAAGGCCCAGTAAGTTCCTAGATCCGATGATCGAAAAAGTAGTGTGTCATCAGTGGTTAAACTGTAATTTTACGAAGCTACGAGTACTTGCTCAAATAAAACAAAAATGACAGCTTTATTCCACATTTTCATCTCTGTCTGCGTGACTTGCATGTGTGGTGACCGACTCGTTAATTGCAGAGAGTCCATGACGGATTTCCGTCAATATCAGAGTTCCCCCCTGTCCTTGTGTCTTAAATCCACTTTTCATAATTTTAAGGCCGTAAATTTGCTCACATTTATCAAATAGTGTAATAAATGTCTTCATTTTAGTTTGAATGGGTCTTAAATTAAGGAAGGACGAGGTGTATTCACCCTTCTGAGGGGAATGTGATCAAAACCTGGAGTGGAGCGAAAGCACGTTCCTCTCTGCACTCACTGCGTTCTGTTATCACGCCGCCGGAATCCACTCCGGGTTTTCCATTCCCGCTTACGGAAAAACTGTTCACAGAAGGTGCGAGTCGAGCGCGAATTCCAGCGCGACGCTTCAGTTAATGGTCAGATGTAAGTAGCTAAACCAAACAAGATGTCAGTTTTAATGATCAATTGCTGTCTATGGCCCTCGGATTTCATAAAAAATATCGTAATTTGTGTTCCAATGATAAACGAAAGTCTTAAGGGTTTGGAACAACATGAGGATGAATATTTATTGACTGATTTTTCATTTTTGGGTTAATTAACCCTTAATATTACTGCATCAATTTGTCTATAAATTATTGCAGATTTGGGTAACATGTAATGCACTGTCATTTGCTCTAAAGTTACAAATGTAGAACAGTTAGTCAGTGTTTCCCATTAATTTATTAGACTATTGTGACAAGTACTATTTTATTAATGTATGTCTAAACAACAGAAACAGAAAATATGCAATTTAAACTCTGACTGGATATTTTCACACAAATATAGGGTTTATGAAGATTAATAAAAATGAAGAGGAAGGCAGTCAACATATCCACCTTCTTCAGCAAAAGGTCTGTGCATTCTGAGAAAGGTAATGAGGCAGTTAGGATGAAGGACCAAGTCCAAGAGAGTACAGAATGCAACAGACAGCAGCTGGAAGAGATGGACAGACAAGAGACGGACAGACAGCAGCTGGAAGAGACGGACAGACAAGAGATGGACAGACAGCAGCAGGAAGAGACGGACAGACAGCAGCAGGAAGAGACGGACAGACAGCAGCTGGAAGAGACGGACAGACAAGAGACGGACAGACAGCAGCAGGAAGAGACGGACTGTGACCCATCAGGTATGGACTGCTGTGCTGCACTCACTAACAGCACACTTAGCAAATATTCCTGAAGGTGTTTAGGCTTTCTCAGGGGACCTTAACAAATGTCCAAGGGGGTCTTAAACATTTTTTTCATATATTTTTTTCAAATGAATTAAAACAAGTAAAAATAAGGATATTTGTTAGCATTTGGCTTTTTATGACATTTTGAGTAGAAATTGTAATTGGGCCTTGAATTTAAAAAGATTGGTAAGCACTACTTTATTTAGACTTTAAAATTGTTCATATCATTTGTAAATATTGTAAAGGCCATGTTGCAGGTTAGAGTACCCAGTTAGAGTACCCAGTGAGCCAATATATAGAAAACGACTCCCTCACGTGACGTAATATGACGCGATGGTGCTTTTTCAACACGGTCAAGATTTCTACTAAATTTGTGCCTGTATGTTTTGAAAAACAATTTAAAATCCTGCATTAACTTTTCATATGGTATTTTCATACAAGGTTATATATTAATAATAATATTTAAAAAAACCTGCAACATGGCCTTTAAGTAAACTGGGGAGATGTATCTGTCTAACATAAGCATTAAATAAATCATATAATGAATGATCATATACTTAACGAATTGCAATATTAATGCTGCTTTTTGCTTCATTATAGATATATCAAAATCAAGAGATGAGGATCCTAAACAGCCCCATCTAAAGCTCTTTCCAAGAACTGCCCAGGGGGATAGAAGACGCTGTTTTAAAGCAGAATGGTTTAAGACTCACACATGGCTTGAATACTCTCAAAGTAAGGACTCTGCTTACTGCTACGCCTGCAGACACTTCTGTCTTCCAAAATCTGGTGATTCAGTCTTCACATCTGTTGAGGGTTTTCGAAACTGGAAAAAGGCCACTTACAAAGACGGAGGGTTTGCAGCGCACACAAAATCTGAATCTCATGTCAATGCAATGCTAGCATGGACAGAGTATAAAAGATCAGCTACAACCAGCTCTTCTCTGCTGAACTCTTTAAGTAATGAATACGATAAACTGGTCAAGGCAAATCGTGAATATATAAAGACAGTTGCTGAGGTATTGCTACTTACAGCAACACAGAATATAGCTCAGCGAGGCCACAGAGATACGGATGGTAATAAGGGTAATTTCCTTGCTATAATGGAAATGATCGCTAAACATGATGAAACGGTTAAAAGAAAGATGTCAAAACAACACAATGCAACTTACACAGGTCACGGGACACAAAATGAAATTTTGGATTGTCTTGCTGAAATGGTCCGTTCATCTATAATAAGGGAGGTTAAAGAGAGTGAATGCTTTAGTGTAATGGTTGATGAGACAAAAGACGTGAGTAAGAAAGAGCAAATGTCGATGGTCTTAAGATATTACTTACAGCGGCACAGTACATGAAAGCTTACTACATTTTGAGGCTGCGCAACACTTGGATGCTGCGGCTCTAACAGACAAAATCATTCAAAAGCTTCAGCTTTATGGCCTTGATTACAAACATAATTTAGTAGGCCAAGCATACGACGGTGCCTCAGTAATGAGTGGGAAAAACTCTGGGGTACAAGCACGGATTAAAAAGGAAGCTCCTTTGGCATTCTATGTGCACTGCAATGCGCACTGCCTAAATCTTGTACTTGTGGACACTGTTAAAACAGTCCCTGATGCGCATTGTTTCTTTTCACTGCTTCAAAAGCTGTATGTCTTTATATCAGGGTCTTACGTCCACCAAAAGTGGTTAGATGTTCAGAAGCAAATGTATGAGGGGCCACCTCGTGAAATGCAACGACTATCAGACACTCGATGGGCTTGTAGATATTTAGCCTGTAAAACTGTGAAAGACAGACTACCGGCTATCATCAAAGTCCTTGAAGAAATTTCACAGGAATCCAATGGAGAGAGGGCTGTTGAGGCACGTGGTATATTAGCTCAAATTGATTTGAAATTTGTTGGACTGCTCGTAATCTTCACTCAAGTTTTTGGAGATGCAAAACACTTGTCTGATGTTTTACAGTCCCCACAACTTAACCTTAGCACTGCCATTGCCCTTGTTGGTTCTCTTATGGAGACTTTTACTGACTACAGAGAGAGATCACACTTTGAGCAGATCTGGGACAATAGTATGAATCTTGCCCAACAGTGCAACATTTCACCTTTAACTCCAAAGCGTGAAGTAAAAGTCAGCTCCAGACTAGATGGACATTGGGTTACCTCTCCAATAGTAAAAAGACAAATGGAAATGGACAAAGACACCTTTCATACATCCACATTTATACCTGTCCTTGATGTTCTGCTCTGTGAATTAAAGAGAAGATTTTCTAAAGACAACTGTGACACGCTGATTGGAATAGAGGCTGTAAACCCTTCCAGCCCAACATTCTGTGATCAAGATGCTATTTCTGTGTTTGCTTCGAAATACAACTGCAGCGTTGATGACCTGAAATATGAAGTTCCTCAGATAAAAAGACTAATTATGAGAAAGAAGAAAAATGGATTAAAAACACCAGAAAATCTACAGGAAATGACAGTGTTTATTGAGCCTTTTAAAGAGGTGTTTAATGAGTTTTTCAAACTCTGTAAAATTGCACTTGCATTGCCTGTCAGCACAGCAGCTTGTGAGCGTAGTTTTTCTGTACTTAAGCGAACTAAGACCTACCTAAGAAGCACCATGAGTGATGAAAGACTGAGTAATTTAGGAATTCTGAGTGTAGAATCAGAAAGAGCTCGGGCCATTAACCTGGAAGATTTTGTTGATCTATTTGCAAGAAGACATGGAAACAGGAGAATAAAGCTGTTTTGATTTTGAGCGACTACAGGCAAAGACAACTGTGACTACAGACAAAGGAAATGATTAATAGACAAAGTAGCTAATGTGCTGTTATGGTTAGGGCTGTTAGGGCTTTATTATTTTATTAGGTTGTTGCATATATAAAATGCATTGACATAACCTATGCCTTCTTACACCCTATGCACACAACTCAATATGAATTAGTATATCTTCTTACTCTGCTTTTATATTCTTAAATAATATTCTAAAATATTATTTTGTAATTAGTAATTGTAGTATAAATATGTGACTAAGAATAATATGCAATATAACTTTCTTAAAGTTTCTTTGTTAACTGTAAAATGTCTACGGTTAGCGATTCTTTCAACTTTTTACATTGCATTACATTTGCAGCAGTGTAACAATTGTTTTAATAAAGTGATGAGTTAATCTACGCTTTCTTGTTTACTTTTATTCTCTGTTGAAATGAATGAGTACTCGAAATAAACAGGCTACCTCCAGGTAAATTGCACAGCAACATTTTTTTTTTTCTTGCTCTATGAATAGTAGTAGGCTACTGAAGTTTTGAAGCCTATAATGTTATATGCTTCAAAAGTAATGAAAACGCCAAACTTTTTGTCTGTCATTAGATTTAGGCATGCAACAGTATTGTGCCACCCTAACATTTTTGCTGGCCCCTTTCGGCCACCCCATGAAAAAAATCCTGGAGGCGCCACTGTGTGTGTGTGAGAGAGAGAGAGAGAGAGAGAGAGAGAGAGAGAGAGAGTGCGTGCGTGTGTGTGGGAGAGAGAGAGAGTGTGTGTGCGCGCAACCATTATAGTGTCAAAATATCCCCACAAAGATGGCAATATCCAAAATCCTTATATACGGCTGAAACAGGTATACCTGTTATTGTCACATCCACTGATGGACGTCTGTCACAGACACTGATGGACGAGGACACAAAGAGAACATTTAACAGGCTTTATTTATACACTGATGCAACACCGGGATACTGGGAGGCTTCAGGAACAGCTCTTGTTGAAATTAGGGTAATTAGAGTCTTTGAATCAACGAAGGAACAGAAACAATCACTGGATACTTGCTGCGCGATCCGAGATAACTTGGAACCAGATTAGATGTGTATAGCCACGGAGTCACAGACGTCGAAAGACGAGACCGGACACAGAGTACAGACAGAGTGAGGCTTATATCCTGTGCTGGTGTGTAGAGTAAGGTGATGAGATGCAGGTGCTGTGAATTAATCATAATTAGTGAGAGTGTGTGCAGGTGAGGAACAGGGGAAACCCGGGGAACCGTGACATTACTCTTCCCTCCCGAAAGGCGCGTCCTCGCGCCTGATAACATCCGAGGGGAGGGATGGTGGGAGTCCTGAAGTCCTACCCGGGGGGATAGGGAACCAGGGACCATGGACCAGGGACTCTAGGATGCTGAAGGACCAGAGGATACCAGGGCGGTGCCGGCCGAATGGTCGACCACGGGGGAGCAGGCTGGGTGGTTGACCATGGTGGTACAGGTTGGATGATCGTCCACGGAGCTGTCTCTCGACCAAGCAGGGCCAGTAGTGATTGGAGTTCAGGGCTGGACAAGACAAGCGACGAGACACGCTCTGGGTTGGATGGAGCTGGTGGTCTGGGGTACTTAGGGCTGGCAGAAGCTAAAGGACTGGGATGTTCTGGACTGAACGGAGTCAGCGTCCTGGGGAATTTGAGGCTGGGCGGAGCCAGCGTTCTGGGAAGCTCTGCACTGGAATGAGCTAGTGGTCTGGGAAACTCTGAACTGGACCTAACCAGCGACTTGGGCGACTCTGAGCTGGATTGGACCAGCGGCTTGGGAAACTCTGTGCTGGGCAGGGCCAGCGACTGAGAAGACTCTAAGCTGGGCTGGACCAGCGGCTTGGAAGACTCTGAACTGGACTGGACCAGCAGCTGGGAAGACTCTGGGCTGAGCAGAACCTGCGGTTTGGTGAACTCAGGACGTATAGTGCTTGACTTGACGGACTCGGTGCTCACAGCCCCTGACTGAGTGGTCACTATAATCTCAGTTCCTGAGACCGCGGGCAAAACCTTCACGGTCGCTGGCAAGGCGGCCATTAACACCACGGTTTCTGCTTCGACGGGTGCTAAGTTAAGCACAGGCTCATCTATTCTCACGTGGGTTGCGGCCTTGACAGGATTAGCAATACGTGCGGGCATGTTGGGTCTGGTGCGAGTCACGGTCTGGACAGTACTGACGTGAAGCTCTGGCTCGGCAGACCAGACACTCTCAGTCTCAGGCTCGGCGGGCATGACGCTCTCCGTCTCAGGCTCGGCGGGCATGACGCTCTCAATCTCAGGCTCGGCGGGCATGACGCTCTCAATCTCAGGCTCGGCTGGACTGGCGTGACGTGCAGGCTCGGCTGGACTGGCGTGACGTGCAGGCTCGGCTGGACTGGCGTGACGTGCAGGCTCGGCTGGACTGGCGTGACGTGCAGGCTCGGCTGGACTGGCGTGACGTGCAGGCTCGGCTGGACTGGCGTGACGTGCAGGCTCGGCTGGACTGGCGTGACGCGCGCTGGCTCGGCAGACGATGCGCGCTGGCTCGGCAGGGCAGACGATGCGCGCTGGCTCGGCAGACGATGCGCGCTGGCTCGGCAGACGATGCGCGCTGGCTCGGCAGGGCAGACGATGCGCGCTGGCTCGGCAGGGCAGACGATGCGCGCTGGCTCGGCTGGGCAGACGATGCGCGCTGGCTCGGCTGGGCAGACGATGCGCGCTGGCTCGGCTGGGCAGACGATGCGCGCTGGCTCGGCTGGGCAGACGATGCGCGCTGGCTCGGCTGGGCAGACGATGCGCGCTGGCTCGGCTGGGCAGACGATGCGCGCTGGCTCGGCTGGGCAGACGATGCGCGCTGGCTCGGCTGGGCAGACGATGCGCGCTGGCTCGGCTGGGCAGACGATCTGAAGAGCAGACTTGCGGGATGAAGCCTGATGAGGAAAGGTTTTTTCCAAAGCCCCTCGGACGGTCATAAGTGGAGGATCCATCAGTTTGGCAGTCAGATCGGCACTCATCGAAATCAGCTTGCGTGCTCTGGGGAAGGAGATCTCAGGGGTTGGTCTGGGGCGAACACAGGGTTCCTGTTTGGGAACCGTCTCTTTGGGGACTAAACTATCCACGCATGCGGCGACTGCAGCTCTCCAGCTCAGACCTGTGCAGTTCGGTAACGGTCGAGGGTCGATGTACTCCGCTCCGATGCGATAGCAGGCTTTAAGGGTTTCGTCTCCTAGATTTAAGTCTTTGGCCAGGAAACAGAACCGGAGACTGAAATCATAAAGATCGCGGCTCTCCTGGGCCATCTTAGCAATTTGTTCCCAGCACATCCTGTAGGATCAGAAGTGAGATGTTTGTGCAGCGGGGAACTCTGAACAACAATAATAAAACACTTGAAGTCCTTTAGTAAAACACAGGGGTTCCGTAGAAAGATAATCCAGAGGTTCAGAATATAATCCACAATAGAACAGTAGGCACTCTGTCGACGTGGAGATACACTCCGCTTGTAATGACATAGATGAGTTTACTGGAATGGCGGGAAGATCCTGACTATCCTTAGAAACGATACTCACTGAGTACTTGGAAGGGATTCAGTGATGGCGTGAAAATACCCGTCCGTGGGTGAAGGGAAGCAGATTATGCAGGTGGCAGTGCGGCGATAGGCAATGAAGAGATCTCAGAAGCCGTGGGTGCTTGCATCGTGTGTGGTCCGGTCTTCTGTCACATCCACTGATGGACGTCTGTCACAGACACTGATGGACGAGGACACAAAGAGAACGTTTAACAGGCTTTATTTATACACTGATGCAACACCGGGATACTGGGAGGCTTCAGGAACAGCTCTTGTTGAAATTAGGGTAATTAGAGTCTTTGAATCAACGAAGGAACAGAAACAATCACTGGATACTTGCTGCGCGATCCGAGATAACTTGGAACCAGATTAGATGTGTATAGCCACGGAGTCACAGACGTCGAAAGACGAGACCGGACACAGAGTACAGACAGAGTGAGGCTTATATCCTGTGCTGGTGTGTAGAGTAAGGTGATGAGATGCAGGTGCTGTGAATTAATCATAATTAGTGAGAGTGTGTGCAGGTGAGGAACAGGGGAAACCCGGGGAACCGTGACAGTTATACAGCTATAGCCTAGTGCCTCACAAGTTTTTCAACATTTACATTTTAATATATATATAACATTATAGTCATTATGGCCTTAGAGGTTTTTTTTTTTTTTTTTTTTTGAGGAGGTGGGGTGCACTATAGGCCCCTTTGGCGCGGTCTAAGCTTATGTCCTTAATGGCATTTTTTGCCTTGCATTACTTTTACTTTTATACTTTAAGTAGTTTTGAAACCATGTACTTTTACACTTTTACTTGAGTAAAAAGCTTGAGTTGATACTTTAACTTCTACAGAAGTCATTTTAAACCCTAGTATCTGTACTTCTACTTGAGTAATGAATGTGAATACTTTTGACACCTCTGAATATGTTTTAGCAATACATTTCTAACATTTATAATGTGTTTAGGATTTTTTTTAGAATTGCCTTTACAGGGACTTTAATATTAATTGATTTTTAATTATGTATATATGTAGGCTATGAATGTGTGTGTGTGTGTGTGTGTGTGTGTGTGTGTGTGTGTGTGTGTGTGTGTGTGTGTGTGTGTGTGTGTGTGTGTGTGTGTGCGTGCGTGCGTGCGTGTGTGTGAAATATAGCCTATATTTTTATAATATATAAAAATGTGCATGTAGGCTATATAGCTACTAATAAAGATTAATATTCATTGATTTTTAGATGCAACTCCAATCGTTCTTGGCAGCAGATAAAGACAAAATATAAAAATATAATTCAAAGTAGTATTACACACAACCTATTATTATTTTTGTAAACATTTGATCACAAACACTTCTAGTTCTAGAAAAAAAGAGTGAAATTCAGAAAACCGGTGGAGGCCACTCCTCCAGAATACACTGAGTTGGCTCTGATAGGAATAAGTGACGGCCGATTATGGATGGGATTACAGGTGCTGTACAATCTGACCCTGGTGCTGGCTCCTCTAAGCAAGTAACACTGGGTACGTGTGCGATACATTACTATTTTAATTTTTAAATATGGCTGACTGTATGTTCTGCAGTCGAGGGAAATGCAGTGTCCCTGTTGAAGCCAGCACACACACACACACACAGTCTCCCACACAGAGGTCAGTATGCAGCAGACAGAACACCAGAAACATAACCTGCTTTATAACAGTTATGCTTTATATTGGCCTATTTTAGTTATTAGGGTGGAGGAAATGATGAAGACACATCTCTTTTATTGTAGGATTTTTCACAACCTGCCCCAGAAACTGAAGCCTCTACCTCAACAGGCTTCAGAAGAAATGTGAACAAGGTAAGGATTTAAAACCCTTTACATAAATTACAGGTGTTTGTCAAGGAACTTTTAGTGAGTTGATTAGCCTCCAGAAAACTAGTAATGATCATGTTTGTGGTGGAAATATGTTTCAAGTGGAAACAGACTCAGTCAGGGCCCTTTACAAAAGGAGCCTATAGAGCTACTGTACTGCACACTAAAGGAGCCCATAGAGCTAGACTACACACTAAATGAGCCTATAGAGCTACTGTACTGCACACTAAAGGAGCCCATAGAGCTAGACTACACACTAAATGAGCCTATAGAGCTACTGTACTGCACACTAAAGGAGCCCATAGAGCTAGACTACACACTAAATGAGCCTATAGAGCTACTGTACTGCACACTAAAGGAGCCTATAGAGCTAGACTGCACACTAAAAGAGCAGGACTGTGAGCTGAGGAGGCTCCAAATTAAAACAATTTTTAATTGGAGATCAAACAGCTGGATTAAACTGATCTCAGTATGTGAACTTATTTAACCAAGTAACACTTTAGCATGAATATTTATTAATGCAACTTTATCTTGCTCTCTTTGTCACCCTATGATGTCACCCTATCAATATATCGTAGCGGCAATTTTATAAAAGCTCTCTTTTATGGACATGGTCGATATATGTCCCGGGAACATTATTAATGAAACTATTACTCCTGCAGAGCGAGGACCACCTTGCGAATAGTTCGACAAACCCCTAGATTCTGTGCATCACCGATCGTGCAAGTATGTACCACTTACAAAAAACACAATACCATTTGCGGTACAGTAATTAATTCGACGTGTTAAAATCTTTATGTGCGGCTCAAGAAGTTTGCAAAGATAAGATATTCCTTCCACAGAAAATTTGCATCTTTCATACAAGTAACTATCAGGAAAGGCAAAGGGATTTTGTCCGGCTAAAAAAACTTTCTCTACGGTGTGCTGAGTTGGGGTACTCGAACTCGGACTCGGACTCGAGTCCGGTCTCGAGTCCAATTTTGAATGGACTCGGACTTGTCACGCACTCGAATGAATTTGTACTCGGACTTGACACGGACTCGGGACATTTTAGACTCGGAAAAATGTCCGAGTCCAGTCGAGTCCGGGCACTGGATGACACAAAACGAAATTTTGTGAATTTTTTTTATTCAAAAACGAAACGAAACAACGTTGTTTCAGCGTTGAGCATTGTAGCCAATCACAGTTAAGTGCATAAACACAGTGGCAAATCAGAGGCGTTTTAGAGTCCGCATGCGAATAATTCGCTCAAAATGTATGTTTAGAATCAGCACAAGCTTTATCCTTTCGCAAATCCCCTCATAAACAACAAAGTCTCTCTAGACGCAATATAAATAAGATATTCACTGTGCAGTGCGGACAACTTCAGTCAGTGTTTATGACGAGAGTTTTAGGGAGAGTGCCGAACGCGGTAAGTGATGGCTTAAAGGGAGCGCTGTTGACAATCTAAATAGTTTTGTTTTTCATACTTCTAGAGGACCAGTGGTTACGTTCACACTGTAAATTATAAAGAGTTATAACTGCATTTAAATGTGGGATTGAATCCACTTAATTTTTGTCCTTTGAGTCATGAAATTGCGATGATTTGACACATAGCAACATAAGAACGTGATAACCATAGCAACATTTTGGCGTCTAATAATGTTATCATTTTTGTTGCATTTATACTTTAGTCATAAGTTTACACCTTGCAGAATCTCCAAAATGTTATTTTTATATGTTTTTTAATAAGACGGATCATACACATTGTTTCTATTTAGTACTGCCCTGAAAAAGCTTTTTCACATAACAGATGTTTAATAGCCTAAATAAAATACAAACACAAAATAAAGACAAATTACATAGGCTCGATTTTAATATTGTGTCATTACCTGAATGATCCAGAACTTTTTCTTCTTTTTTTTTAATGGTTGAGGAAAAATCATCCAGCTCCTGCACATTCTTTGCTTTTCCAGCATCTTCTGCATATTTGACTCCTTACTAGCAGTGACTATGATTGTAAGATCCATATTTCCACACTGGTGACAACTGAGGGACTCATACACAACTATTACAAACCCTGCAAACATTTAGTGATGCACAAGAAGGAAGCATCCGTTAAGAGCCAAGAGGTGTAAACTTTTGAACTGGATCATTGGTGTAAATTGGTCTTATTTGTTTAAAAATGCATTCATTAATTTAGTCCAACCCTTCAGAGGCTAAATAAGATATTAGCATGTACAACACAATAAGAAAAATGTAAACATCATCATCTTGCTCAAAAGTTTACCCCTGGCTCTTAATGCATCGTGTTGCATTATTAAGCATTACCTTGCAGATTCTAAAAGATGTACAATAGGTAAACGTATGACTGTAACTATACATTGCAATCATTTTGTAAGGTTTAAAATATTAATTTAAGAGCTCAGTGTTGAGACCTTTCGCCGGGATTTGATTGACAGGTGATCTGACCAATTATAATGCAGATACACGCCATTTTTGTTCGACAAACAAACCAAATCAGTTAGTAGATTAAAGGCAGTGGACTTGAACTTGAAAAATAGTGTGTATTGATTTCTTTTTGCAGTTCTGATGTTCATTTATGTTTAATTTGTGATATAACTAGAAGAGATTATCAGTTCACGTGCTGCTTGAACTGAGGCCTACACATTAAAGCACCACAAAACAGTATTTATCTTTGAATTTCATAAAAATTAAAAGAATTGAAAGCTGAGACTTTATTTCAAACCAAAAGTACCCTGCTCTGTCTTGTCTGTTGGCACATTGTTAGTGTCCTCTTTGCTCCGACCGAGAACATGTGGAGTGAGAGAGGAATGGCTTGTCGGACGTAGCAACAGTAACCAAGAGGGGCGGGTCTTTGTGAAAGGTCAATTTCAAATCATTTAAATCTTTGTGGACTCGGCCGGACTCGACTCGGACTCGGATGTTAAGGACTCGGACTCAAGTCCGACTCGACCCTCTTTGGACTCGGACTTGGACTTGTACTCGGTTGTTAAGGACTTGGACTCGACTCGGACTCGACAAAGGTGGACTCGGACCCAACACTAGATTTGCACTGAGATGTCCACAGGATTTGGAAGAAAATGTAAAGCCATTATAACAAACACTGGGAATTAGTTACGTCACCTATATGTTTCTTTGCTCACAGCTGATTGGTCAAACTTCAGTCTGAGATCGCGAATCCAGAACTTAACCTGCCCCGGAGCAGGTTAGCCGTGCAGCGTAAGATACCATGGCAACGAACACCGATTAAAGCCGAGCTACTTTCATAGTACCTAAAACCCAGGGTTGGCGGAAACTAAGCTGAAACATAGCTGGCTAGCCACCTAAACCGCCTTCATGGTACAGGCCTCTGTACAACATTCTCAATGTGGCAAACACACACACACACACACACAGAGAGAGAGAGAGAGAGAGAGAGAGAGAGAGAGAGAGAGAGAGAGAGAGAGAGAGAGCCTATAACAGCTGTTTTGTTTTTGTTTGTTTTTAAATAAAAATAAATAGATCCAACACAATGCATATCATGGATACACACAAATGAAGGGGTGATCCTGTACAACTTTCTAAATGTGCCAAACACTCTTTTTTATCTTGTTTTTCTGGCCTACCTACTGTAGAGTTTATTTTGGGACATGAGTATTGCAATGTTATTACATGTCTGTTCTATTTAGAAATCTTGTTATTTATTGACATTTAGACATATCTGCTCTCAACTGCTCACACTGACACTCTCAGATATTTCTCAAGAATAACAAATAAGCAAACAAACAAAAAGACAATTATGTAAAATGACTATAGCCGCGTTTCCACCACGGGAACTTTCCCCAGGAACTAGGAACTTTGGGGTGGTAGTCGGTGTGTTTACACCGCAGGAACCAGGGTCTAAATGAAGTTCCGGGTAAATATTTCCCCCTCCGAAAGTCCCTGCTGGCGAGGTAGTACTTTTTAAAAGTTCAGGAACTTTCGGGGGTGGGACTTGTGTGCTGAACATGCTGATTGGTTGTGTTTACGCCGCATTTTGACTGGAGGACTCCACGCAGCATTCTATTTTAACCGGGATTGTAAAAAATCTATTGCGGTTCGTGGCTTCATGCATTAAGAGTTGTCTGTCTGCAAATATGGAATTTAATAATAATAAAAAAAAAACACAGCTGGACTGGACCGACAACGAGGTTCAGGCTTTATTAAGCGTATTGTAACAGGAAATTTTCTGCGCGTTCGTCCTAGCCATCTCATTCAATGTCCGCAATACATCACACACAACTGCAGCACAGTTTGAATCTCCTCCATACTTATTAAAAATGTCTGTGGCGCTCAAAACTGATTACTGTCCGTCGCAGACTGGGAGGAGCAGACGCGCGCAGTTTATAATCTTCCCGGTACTTTAGACCGCAGTGTAAACGCAGAAAGCAACCGGTCTGGGGCAAAAAAAGTTCCTGGGAAAAAAGTTCCTGGGACAAATTGTTCCGGGTAATTTCGGTGGAAACGCGGCTTAACATGGATCTACCTCCTCCCTCTCTCTCTCTCTCTCTCTCTCTCTCTCTCTCTCTCTCTCTCTCTCTCTCTCTCTCACTCACTCACACACACACACACACACACACACACACAAACACATGCTTAAAAAAAAAAAAAAGTCACTCACACATACAAAAACAAATAACTGAATGAGCCAATGACTGACCTTTTTTTTTAATGTTCCAATCAACCACCTGTGCACGCGCACACACAGACACACAAGTGCATGTACACATTATAACTATGATTATTGTTTGTTCTTACCGGTTTATTCTTACCTAACACTTACTTTTTTATTTTTTACTTTATTGTTGTTTATTCTTACCTGTTTGATACCCATTCGTTTTTTTTGAGTTATTGAAATTTGATGCTTTTTGTTTGAAATAAATAATAAATCATCTAGGCCTACTACTGATTAATTATATATATATTAATATAATACATATTTTGGCATCTTTGTATAGTCTCACCTAACACAGATGTTTCTTTATATACATTTCAAAAACTTAAGAGGTTAAATTCATTTTAACAGTTGTTTATACAGTTCAGCCCAGAGCCATAGAGAGAAAGAGTTGCGACACTCTTTGATGTCGCCGCTATGGCTGTCACATGGTTCATGTAAGCCCCAATAGTTCCAAAACATACGCTGGCTGTCATGTTCTTCTATGGGACAGACAGCAGCGATTGCATTATTGAACGGAAAATATAAAATAAAACACACACCCAAGTACTTTTTCAGCTGTTATTGCATTTTGTTAATGTCAGTTTTGCATTTGGAGAGGCAACGAGGTACTGTATATTACTTAGTTAAGTTTTAGGCTATATTTTTGGAGGGAAAAGCTTGGTGTTCATGTTCGCATGGGTAGTAGTAGCACTGGCTTTAGCGGCTCTAACTTAACTTTTCCATATCATTCATCTGATGATGGACGTCTCATGATATTTATTTTAGCACAACTGGGCTGTATTAGGCTATTGATTCCCGTGATTTTGCTTATAAATTCCGATTCAGCCATTAGCCTACCTTAACTAACAAAACACTTGTAACTTCTGTTACAGCTATTGAGACATCAATTAAGCATGGCTGATACAAATGAAGATTTTCAAATAAAATATTTTTTATTAAACAATGACAGACAACAAAAATGTGTGCTTGTGTGAGTGTGTGTGAACAGGAAAAACAAAAACCAGGGGCAGGTGATCCATGAAACAGACATGACTGGTGATGGCCATAACAATCCTAGAGGTCCAGCATTGTTCTCACAAGCCGCTTCACTCAAGACAACAAATGAAAAGTTAGTATATCCCAAAAATTCAATTAAATAATAGTTGCTATAAAGGTGGTAGCGATTGATTACCGAACTAATTAGATGCTACCTTCACAGCTGGCGAAGTCGCGCTAACTAGCAAGCAGGCAATGCTAGAAAATAGGTTGAAACAACCAAGATAAAATATAAAATATTAGACTGTGCATGTACAAATGAAGACCAGTATAAGCATCGCAAAGGGCCTCTGAAACAATATAGACAGTTGACAATTCAAAAGAGGTCGATATTTCAGCAAGTTACCTCTGGAACAACTTAGCGCAGCAATGTAAGTGAATGGGGTTCAACGCCCAAATGACAGTGTTTGGAACTAATCCGATCTTCAAATCCCGGAAGTAGGCAGTTAAAAGCGCCGCCATTTTTTACAACGGAGGTCTATGGGAGTGTCGCAACTCTTTCTCTCTATGGCTCTGATTCAGCCTATATGCAGCCATGGAGTAGTACAGCCATCTAGTGGCTATTGATATTATGGCTTTTTTTGTTAATTTAATACCAAAATTAGACACCAGATATCGCCACATTTTTAGGTTTTGGCTGTCTGAACTTACTGGAATGATTTATTTTACTGAAGTTAAAGAAATATTAAATACATAATAAAAATAAGCATACTTTACATAGAAAGGTGGTACTTTTAGAGGTAAATTAATTCAAAAATACTCCTAAAAAACCCCCACCATAAATTGATAGATTTTATTTTATCGAAGACGGTGATATAACATGTATTAAAAAACATTTTTTGGATCACACCTGAGACCTCTGTGCCCAGATTTGTCCACGAACACGGAATTAAGGGCTGTAAGAATACGGCTTGGGGGTTAATAAAAAATTAATTCTTTTGTAAATCTCTTCCCATGATGGCTTTTTTAGTGTTTCTCTCTGGATGTAAAAGGATGATGTAGCACTTTGGGGCAAATATGGCCACCAGTAGTCCAAAACTAGAAGCTAAAATGGCAAATATCTCCACAGCTACTGCATATTTCCCTGGTGAGCTCACATATGCTGGAACAAATGCAACCCACACAGCACAGAAGATCAACATGCTGAAAGTGATGAACTTTGCTTCATTAAAATTATCGGGAAGATTTCTCGCCAGGAAGGCTAGAAGAAAGCTTACCGCTGCCAACAGTCCAATATATGCCAACAACATAGAAAAACCAGCCACGGAGCCTATAGCACATTCATATACTATTTTAGAGTGGATATACTGGTTGTTTTTATGGGGTGTTGGAGAGGCAGTTGATAGCCAGACTGCACATATCACAACCTGGATGGCAGTTAAGACCAGAACTGTGCATCTTTGTTGAGCTACTCCAAACCATTTTAACGTGTCTTGGCCCTCTGGTCGAGAGGAATTAAACACAGCTATGACCACCATAGTCTTGACCAGGATGCTGGAGATGCACAGGACAAAGCTTATGCCAAACACAGCATGTCTTAACAGACATGTCCATAACTGCGGCTGACCAATGAACAGTAGTGCGCACAGGAAACACAGTTTGAGTGACAACAGCAGCAGGAAGCTGAGCTCTGAATTGTTGGCGCGTACTATTGGAGTGTTACGGTGATTAGCAAAGATGACCATCACAAGAGCGCAGAAGCAGGTTCCAATCAGGGAAGCAGTGGTCAGAGAGATGCCCAGAGGTTCCTCGTAAGACAGAAACTCAACTTCTTTGGGGACACACTGATCCTTATCTGTATTGGACCAGAACTCATCTGGACATACTGTGCACTCATTTGCATCTGTGATTTAAGAAAAAGACAGAAGGTGAGGGATTTTAGAGTAACTTTTAAATTATTAAAAAAATTGCCAAATATAATCACCTCACCTGTTGTATTAGAAATCTCTCCATCTCTGCATGGAAGGCAATCAAAACAGCAAACAGGAAAGCCCTTCCTCGTGGCTCGTCTGGTTCCTGGGGGGCAGCTCTCACTGCACACAGACCTTGGGGTCTGAAAGAGACATCATCTGTTGTTAGTCATGTGTTTGTCTGGCATCTCTTTTACATAATGACAAGCTTGACCTTTCCATTACTTCATTCTTATTTGTCTTTTAAAACCTTAGACTATTTATAGGTTATATACTGTATCTGCAAAAGGGGTGACATTAACATTGCAATGTTAGTTACCTTTTTTGGCTCAAAGTTCCAATATAATGCATCTTCATCCAGTTTGAGCACCATCCCTGTTGCTGCCCCTTCATTTACCACACCAACAGCTTTTACCCTTATTGACCCATCAAAGCTTGGCTGCCAGTTCAACACATCATAGATAGCCAGAGCATCTCCATTCTTCTCAAATGACACATGATCCCCAAAGCCTGTAGTGTAATTCACTTTCTGTAGGTAGTGAACCAGCTGTACAGTTTGTAGACAGAACAGGTGTTATATGTTTATTTGAATTTATTATTAATTTAGCACATATATTTTGCTTTTCCACATCAGCTCTTGTATATTCCTGGAGATAATCTGCACTATACATGTACGTCGTACCTGCCAGGGTTTCAGGTTTGTTTTGTCAGCACATCTGTTCCCACTGAATGGTCCTCTACCCTCCTCACACTGCATCAGGTCATGAAGCGCATGTGCCAGGGCATAAACTGCCTTATAAACATTATAAGTGGCCCTCAGCTCTGAAACATCTGTGTATGGTGTGTTTGTGGTGCTTAGATCCTCCTGTCCTGTACAGACCTTTTTCACCTGCTCTCCATCTCTCTCTTTACTCCCAGTTTCAAAAGTACACCTGAACATTTTCTCCCAGAAGATCCTCAACATATTATTTTTTGGATCATTGCTGGGATGGAGACGTAGCAGAAATTCATGAAGTCCCTGGATCTCTCCACGCCTGATGGCGATCCCCAGAGTTCCTCTTAGAAAGGGTAGTAAACGTGGAGAGTGGTGTACAAGAGAGGTGGCCCAAGCTTCACTTGCAATCCACTGTCTGCCTGTTATGTTCTGCGACACCACATCATCCAACAAAGGTATCAAAAAGGATGGAGTGGAAAAAACTACCACCACTCTAGCTGTAGATGCCTGAATCACTGTTGTTATATGCTGAATATCTCTGAGGTTGTTATCATGGGGAAGGATTTCAGAAAAAGCAATACAGCCACCAAACCGCTGCATTTCCTGCTGGAAGAACTGAGCAGCATATATGCCATAGTCATCATCACTGTAGACGAGACCAACCCAGGTCCATCCAAAATATTTTAAAATCTGAACCATAGCCCGCACCTGGAAGGCATCACTGGGAATAGTTCTGAAGAAAGAGGGGTACTTTTTCCTGTCACTCAAACAGGAGCAGGTGGCGTAGTGACTAACCTAATTAGAGAGAAAGACAGAAGAAGATAAAACAGAAAAATAGTGACAATTAACAAAAAATTATCAGTACTTACGAAAAAAAAAAATGTCTCATACAAAAACAGACAAGATTTTTTTTTTTTAATTCAATCTTACTATAGGTACTCGAAACAGCCCAAGGATACTGGAAATTGCAATGGAAGCAGTTGAACTTGAATCCCCCACGATTCCAATCACTGGTGGTGGGCCAGTGCAGTTTAGATTTGAGAAGGACTCCTCTGTCCCACTAGCCAGGGATATGGCAGCCCGGAACGCCATTCCTAGCATCACACAGTTGTCATAAACATGGTAACCAAGAGTGATGTTAGGAAGCAAGTTTGGATTTTTATTGACCTCATCTATTGCAAAAGCCATGGTCTGTGCCTGCTGGAAGCTTTCCATATCAAATCTATGAAAAGCAAGAGAATGTTGATATTTAACTATCCTGGAAGGGTATTAGCAGTACAAATAACAATAAATCAATTATCAAATTCACAATGGAAATTAACATTGTATTCAAGATGTTTTGCAAAAATAAATAAATAAACATTGAAGTATATTTTTCTTGTTTTAATAAATTGTTCTCTTTTTTTCCAGCCTTGTATTGCTGTCCTTATCCACTCTAGACTCACTGCTCACAGTAAGGTGGTTCTGGCTCTGTTCTGAAGCTCAGCTCCGGGAACACTGTGAGGAAGTCAACCTCGAACAGGCCTCCAAATATAACATCTCCATCCTTGAACATTCCATTCAACCTGAAGTGCCCTTGAAGCTGACATGTGCCTGATTTAAATATTGAAGCTGACAAAGTAAAGTTAAAGGACAGATACAGGCAGATGTACAGAGTGAAACTCATCTCAATTTCTGAGCCATTCAACCACTCAGCTCACTAATTTATGATGAAGCTTGTGTGGGTGTTGCTTTAAAAGATCAGGCGATGTTAAGTGGGTGTCTCTGGAAATCATGATATTACCCTCCTATCACTGTTTTTTCCTAATCTATATGAAGTAATTACAACTTTGGGACTTTTTTATGATAGAACCAGTTCTTTAACAGGGGTGGGGCAGGGGACAATAAAACAGTACTTATGGAATAGTGAATACTTTATGCATTCACAGTGATTTGCTACCCAGGAAGGTTGTGAATGATTATTTAGATATGCTGAGGTGACAAAAAGTGTTTTATAGCTTAGGAATATAATATACATGATATTATATCTACTTGTCCATGTTTCCTTGACCGTGTGTTTCCTTAGAATGTCCTCTAGATGTCAGTCTTGCATTTGACTTTTGCTGAGCAAAAAAAGTGAAAAAGAAAAAAGAAGACTGCCTCAACAAAATCATTCAGTGACAAATGCTAATGCTAAGGTATAAAGAATTTATAGTAACACTTTAGAATACTGTATCTTACTTACTGCATAACTAATAAGGAATTATTGAAGATCTATTAGGTAATTCTTCATTAACTACTTCTTCACCACTGTTAACTACTAAGGAAGATGTGTTAACTAATCAGTATGTAATATAATTTTATGATTGTGTTAAGTAACAGTTAGTTAATTGATAACTAATTAATTCTGCCATACCTCCTGAAGAACTACTATTAATTATCTGCTAATTAAGGTTCAAGAAAAAGAAACTACTCGGTTACTAGTATTGCGTAGCATACGCTATGGGAAAACTCCTTTTCTCAAGAATACTGAAGCAATTTTTTCAAAACGCAGTGTAGCTGCACAGCAGACACATATGAGCGCGGGCGCGGTCATTGGCTGTGCTGCGGCAACTGTCCAAACCTATGGCAAGGCGGCTCAGGCGCAGGAACCAATCAGAAGAGGCGAAGAGGTCGACCTCTGCCGAAGGTACTCCATATCAACTGAATCGTGTGTGGGTGAAGAGACCATTCCCTTGGGGGAACATTGTCTCTGGACAGCATGTCTGCACCCGGTTCAGGATGCCTGGCACGTGTACCGCTCTCAGCGAGCGCAGGTTGTGCTGAGCCCACAGAATGAGGCTCCTGGCCATGGCGTGTAGGTTGTAAGACCTGAGGCCGCCTTGTAGGACTTTTTATGTAGGACACCACTGCCATGTTGTCCGTACGGACCAGGACATGGTGGCCCTTTAGGTATGGGAGAAAAGCTCTAAGAGCTAGGGCGACAGCTCTCATCTCCAGACAGTTTATGTGTAGGCACCTCTCTGGGCTTGACCAAAGGCCAGAGACGGGCCTGCCCTCGTAAAGGGCCCCCCAACCCAAGTTGTCGAGATCACTTTCCTCCTCGATACCACTCCCCAAACTCATGCCAGACTGAAACCAGTCTGTCACCAGAGTTTAAAGGTTATGGGCACCAGATAGCGCAGCAGGAATGGCGACTAAAGGCGGGCGAGAAGACGCCCGGCTTTCTCAGACACTTGGCTCTGCGATGTAGATGGCTCGTCCCGCTGCAGTGCCTTTTCAACGGCGCAGGCTTATTCCAGAGATCCAGCAATGTGAAGTGAACACTTCGCTGAAGAGATGAAAAATCAAAGTGCATCCTATCGTGATCTGGCTTATAAAAGCATAAGCCACGCCCATTCTGGCGGGCCGTGACAACTGAGGGCACCAGTGCCGATAGGTTGCAGTAAGTTGCTGCAGAGCAGCCAATAGGCGTGCGAGCTGCCTCGCCTAGGTCTGCTCGCTGCAGCAATATGCATTTTAAAATAATACAAAATTAAGGATAATTTTTGGCTTTAGTATTCTCGAGAAAAGGGATTTTCCCGTAGGGTAAGCTATCTTACGCAACACGAGAGTACTCTCGTAAGAGAATCAGCTCTTGGAAGAGATGGTGTTAAAGACTGGAAGAATTTGTCAAGCATCCTTAGCAACCATGAAAAATCAACTGAAAATATTGAAAGGTTTCATAAATGGAAAGAGTTGGACATAAGATTGGTCTCACAAAACACCATAGATGCACAAAATCAGCAGAAACGTGCTGCCGAGACAATACACTGGCAAAATGTGTTAAAGCGGTTTATTAGTCTCATCAGAGTAATGGCTATGCAAAACCTACCATTCTGTGGTAGCACAGATAGATTATTTAAGCATAACAATGGCACTTTCCTGAAACTAGTGGAGAAGATACGTAGGTCTTTTTGACAGCGTTATGGCTGAACACATTAGGAGAGACTTCAAAAGAAACACACGTTCACTATTTAGGCAAAGATATTCAAAATGAAATCATAGCAATGCTAGCATCCCAGATTCAGCTGGCAATTATCACGATGCTGAGGTAAGCTAAATACTTTTCTATCATTTTAGACTGTACTCCCGATGTAAGCTGAAGAGAACAGATGACCGTGATTGTACGTTTTGTTACAACACAAGGAGGAAGTGTGGATATCAGAGAACATTTCTTGGAATTCACGGCGATAACTGATTGTACAGGAGCCGGCATGACTGAGGTCCTTATTAAGAAACTTAGCCGGATATTGGACATATTGGACTTATTATGGACATGAGAGGTCAAGGCTACGATAATGGATCAAACATGAGAGGTAAGCATAGTGGTGTGCAAAAAAGAGTGCTAGACATAAACCCAAGGGAATTTTATGTGCCTTGCAGCGCCTACTCTCTTAACTTGGTAGTTAATGATGCAGCCGCATGTTGTCTGCAGGCAATTGACTTCTTTTCAACTATCCAGGAGGTTTATAACTTTTTCTCTGCTTCCACCTCTCGCTGGGACGTGTTAAAACAGCACATAGGTGAGCGTGGCCTCACAGTCAAGCCTTTAAGTGACACGAGATGGGAAAGACAGGTTGATGGACTCAAACCCATCCGACACCAGTTGGGGGATGTATATGATGCGCTGCTGTCAGTGGCAGAAGATGAAAGTCTAACCGGCACATGTCATTTTATATGAGATAAATGTGACCAGCCAAATACTACAGACAAAGAGTCTTGATGTACCTTGTGCAGTGGCACAGCTGAACTTGACAAAACGATTCCTGGTGCTTCCTATCGCACAGACAGCAGTTTTGAGAGAGTGCTGTCCAATGCAAGAGTATTGGCGGAGGATTTGGAAAAAGAGGCCTGCTTTCCTCCACAAAGTGCAGTGCGTCCACGAAAGAGGAAACATTTTTTCCCTATGAAGGAGAGGATAAGGCAGTGATGGATCCACAACAGGATTACAAAGTGTTTTTCTTCAATTTTGAAGAGCGTTTTTCTCTACTCCAGCAGCACGGGAACATATTTGGGGTGTTGTATGACATTGCATCCATCAAGGAGAAAAACGCTACTGACGTTCTGCAGGCAGTCGACTTCTTTTCAACTATCCAGGAGGTTTATAACTTTTGGTTTAATGTACAGCGCTGAAAAAAGCCCTGACACACGGCGACTCCAGAGATGTTGATGGACAAGAGCTTTTTGCGGAGTTGACTGCTTTGAGCAGACGTCTACCAACTGGAACTAAACCCTTAGACGCCCTCAAGTTCACATGTGATAACAGGATGGAATCAGTTTTTTCCAATGCTTTTGTGGCATTACGAGTGCTTCTCACCCTTCCTGTTACAGTGGCTTCAGGAGAACGCAGTTTCTCAAAGTTGAAACTAATAAAAAATACCTTCGTAGTACAATGAAACACGACAGACTTAATGGACTGGCGACAATCTCCATAGAACATGAACTGGCACAGAGAATCGAAATAAAGGATGCAGTTCCCTTTCGAGAATACTCTCGTGTTGCGTAAGCTGGCTTACCTAACACTCGTTCCCTCATCTCAGGGAACCGAGGTTACGTTAGTAACCGAGACGTTCCCTTTCGAGAGTACTCTCGTGTTGCGTAAGCTGGCTTACGCAACACTCGTTCCCTCATCTCAGGGAACCGAGGTTACGTTAGTAACCGAGACGATTTAAGACCTTTGCTGCGATGAAGGTCCGCCGTGCGAGCTTCTGAAAGGTAAGTTAAGCTTTATTTGCTCTTTAGTCGTTGTTTAAACCTGCTGATGATATAATGTGCTTGCGGATATTTCATTTGTTTGTGTTTTACGCACATAAGAAAGTGGTAATTTGAGGAGCTGAAATGTGATTATTTGGAAAAGTGCTGTCATGAATGCTTAATGCTTCCTGCATAAACTTTAATATTGTTGACATTTTGGGCACACTCGCGTTGCACACTATTTGCGTTATATGTAGGCTTATGGCTTATTGGTCTTTGTGTGTTGTTGCTGGTTTTGCGTTATATGTATGACATAGGCTATTGGTCTTTGTTGTTGCGGGTTTTGCGTTATATGTATGGCTTATTGGTCTTTGTGTGTTGTTGCTGGTTTTGAATTATATGTATGGCATAGGTTATTGGTCTTTGTTGTTGCTGGTTTTGCGTTACATGCAGGGGCGGAGCTATGTGGTGGCCAGGGGGGGCCACTGCCACCACTGGTCAAGGCTCGGCCCCTCTGCCGCCCCCCCAGTCTGAGGGGAAAATAAATTTAATAAAAAAAAAACTCCTGAACAGAAACGTTCTAAAGGAAGCTGAAATGTATGCATTATTATTTTTTTATCAAGTCATTTGTCACTTACGCTACAAGCCCCATATTAGCAACATGTTGGGTCACGCCCCCATCAACAGTGCAAGACATTACGTGCCTGCATAACGTGGCTGCATTCTGACAGCTCTTAATGGAGACTAGCAGCTAACCATGGATGCCACTGTAACTAACAGGTGCGTAAGTTGGTGATACTTGAAACTGAAAGCATAATTGAAATGATAAGATCATTATTGGGCCTACTGATGTTATTTTTGCAAACTTGTATGATTATCTCTGGCTAGAGAGCTAGCGCTAGCTAGTTAGCTTAAGTCAATTCCAATGTGTCACTTAGGGGTAAGCTACACCAGGCACGTAACTGAAGTGTTCCGTTCGCGACGCGTGAAATCCATTTTAGACGAATGGTCTATTTTTTCCGAATGTACGCACCGCTATCACATCTGGTGTATCCTAGCTACTTCCATTGATTATAGTGGAAGCTAATTGTTGCAGCAGACGCAAAGCGAACAGGACACTTCAGTTACGTGCCTGGTGTAGCTTAGCCCTAAGTCATAGATAACAGACTGTTGTTAGTTTACACTTAAAATTGAAATAAAAGCAGTCTATAGTTAATGTTATGTAAAACTTTTCTTTAAAGATGACAATGAAAAGGATAAGTGCCTCAGGGGGAGACAGGAAAATCCATGCTTTTTTGCCAGCACATGCACCAGAGATCCGCAAGCAGCAACAAGCATGACAGAGAATGTCCTAGAAAGAGATGTCAGGGAAACAGAAGGAGCTAGTGGAGAAAGCAGAGCAGGTGCAGAAAGGGAAGGAGCCAGTGAATGTTCAGCAGATGATGAGTTGTCGGAGACAGAGCAGGAGAAGGAGAGTGATTCTGGGAGAAGAGAACAAATAAAACTGAATGAAGCAGCAGGCAAGCATGATAAACAAGTCTGCCCTCCAGGCAGTGTTGCCAGATTGGGACGGTGATTTCCAGCCCAACAGCTCACCAAAACCCGCCCACTCCAAGAAAAAACCGCCCAAAATTTTACTACCAAAATAATGTGATATAATTGTATGGCCATGTCATTCAAGGTTGATAAGCACAATTTGTATCTCCTTAAAACAAAATAACGATGGTAAATTAAATTAAAAATTAAAAATAAACAAATTTCCAAGGAAAACGCATCAAACCAGGGCAATAATTAAGGAGAATAAGCAAATATGACTTTAAATGTCCAGGTGGACACTGTCAAAATGGCAATCAAGAAATGAACAATGACTTTAGCCCTCGGAAGAACACATTGCAGAACATAACGCAGAATTTAGCAGTCAAAACTGATTCATCGTTGATTCAAACCTTTTTCAGCAGCTTTCAGGGACAAGAGTGCATGCAGTCTGGACGGTGTAAAAATGTCAGATGACTGGTTAGGCTAGTGTGCACATGACATGACCATGGAAATGACTCTTGAGTCGTCCCATATTCAGTTTCAATTCAAGTAATTAAACTGCTCTCCTCTCAGTTATTCACCATCAAGTCATCAACCCCCACATGTGTACGTTTATAGACTTGCTCACTATCTAAATTTTTACTGTAGATGCAATTTACTGCATGTCACTTTGGCATTAGCGATCACTTGAATATACAGCTCAGCTACAAGTTATCGCGCTAAATCGCGTCTTCCTGCTGATCCCTCGTTGATTGGCTGAAAGTGCGTGCTCGCCGGTGACGTCAACACCAACGCCAGCTGACTCTGCGCAGCGTGTGTGTGTGTTGTAATGTCATGATGACCGATTTTATGCACTACATGCACATTTTAGTTTAGTTTTTTAACCAATTATACTTTAAAATGTAGATGTTTGAAAACCGCCGAACTGACCCCAAACCAGCCCAAATTTTGTCCACCCGCCCAAACCCTTTTTTACCCGCACAATCAAATTCAAAACCGCCCAATCTGGCAACACTGCCTCCAGGTATGTGGTTATCAGTAGCTGAAGAATGGGACAGGGTTGGTCAGGTTATGGCAAACAAAAATAATTTTAAGGCTGGTCATATAAAAAATATATATATATATATATATATATTATTTTTTTATTTTATAATTTTTTTATAGATTTTTTAGATTATTATTAAATCTGTAAAATGTTAATGACAGCATGTTTAGACTGTCATTAACAGCAAAAGAACAAAATGTCGTTGGAAGTGGGTAGCATTTATGTTAAAAGCTGATACTAATGGAATTCTTTGGTGTTTTACAGACATTTCCATGTCCAGGGGTGAAGCTCCAGCGTAACCTCAACTCAATTTCCCCAAGACACTCCAAGGAGACCGAAACAGGAGCTTGGTATGCAGAGTGCATGCAGTGATATGCAGTCCACCCCTGGTTAGAATACTCCATAAGTGAAGACTCTACCTTTTGCTATGCCTGTAGGCATTTCAGTTTACATGGCCATTGCTTCCATACCACTCACCATCCTCTGGCCCGCCCTCTGCATCCAGGCCATCCTCCTCTGTGCCATTGCTCCCATACCACTCATCGTCCTCTGGCCCGCCCTCTGCATCCAGGCCATCCTCCTCTGTGCCATTGCTCCCATACCACTCATCATCCTCTGGCCCGCCCTCTACATCCAGGCCATCCTCCTCTGTGCCATTGCTTCCATACCACTCATCGTCCTCTGGCCCGCCCTCTGCATCCAGGCCATCCTCCTCTGCTTGGCTTTCGCTAAACACCAACAGAGATGATGAGATTCAACCCAAACTTACTCGCCTTTTCAGACCAAACAATTTACCTTTTGGAGGATGGAGAGGCATATCCCGTAAGACAAAAAGGGAGGTACCCTGGACACATGTATTTGTGTGCCTTCCAGAGCCTGATAATGTGCCAAATCCTGAGGAGGCTCGTGTTTTTGAACAGTGTGGTATAGGAAAGAAGATAATAATCTTTCTGAGCAACATGGGTGATCACGCCTATCTCACAGAACATTTATACAAAACTTACCCACCACTCAGTGAAGCTGGTGGTTACACACTTGCAAAGAGTGACCGAGCCAAGAGGCTCAATAAGGTCCCTATTCCGGCATCAGGATACAGTATAGAGTACCTACGACGATTTGTGGACATCAAGAGGGCACCTCTGTATATAATCCCATTACAGCGGGCACTTAGTCTTTGTCTGCCTGTGGAGGAGGTAAGCCAATGTTCCATTTATTTGTTTTAAATATTATTAATTACTATGATATATTCAATGTCATATCTTGAATGTCAGAAATCAGCTGTAATGGAGAGATGTTTGAGGTGTGAGAAGGACATTCCCATCTGTGACTTGGAAAGCCATCTCAGAATATGGTAATGTCCACTACAGCATATTACACATTTGTCACTAATTACCTGTAAACTGTCCTATTAACTAAATGTGTTCATTCTGCAAACTGAAATGTGCAGCTTCTGCTGCAATTCTCACAGGATGTCATTGTCCAGTCATCAAACCTATGGAAATGTAGGCTAGTTGATATTTAAACTCAGCAGCCAATGCCATTAACTGATAAACTACTATAGATAGATTCTTGAATAGCTTACCTGATCTATCTCAGCTTCTCAGTGAACCCAAACAAACTGAGAACAGATGAGCTAGAGGAAATGACTAGCAGTATGAGCACCATTTTCTCTAGTACATTAGAAATTGTTGCACCAATTAGATTAAAAAAGTTTAGAGAGAAAACTAAAGCACCATGGTACAACAGTGCTACGCATGTTATCAAGAGAGAAACTCGTAACTTAGAGCGCAAATGGAAACAAACAAATTTAGAGGTCTTTAGAATTGCGTGGAAAGACAGTATGTCACGTTATAAAAAGGCTCTAAAAGCAGCCAGGGCTGAGCATCTCCGCAAACTAATAGAAAATAACCAAAACAATCCAAGGTTTTTATTTAACACTGTGGCTAGATTAACAAATAAACAGACATCACCTGAAAAAAATATTCCGTTACATTTTAATAGTAATGATTTCATGAATTTCTTCACTGAGAAAATAGAAAGCATCAGAAACACAATTGTAAATGTACAATCTTTGACAGCGTCTTATGATTCAGCCTCAATTATCGCCCCTCAAGAACAACTACAGCGCTTTACAACTATAGGACAGGAAGAGCTAAATAAACTTATCACTGCATCTAAACCAACAACATGTTTATTAGATCCAATACCCACTAAACTACTGAAAGAAGTGTTACCTGTAGTGGAAGAGCCTCTTCTCAATATTATTAACTCGTCTCTATCTTTAGGACATGTTCCAAAAACATTCAAGCTGGCAGTTATAAAACCTCTTATTAAGAAACCTGTCACGGGTCAGGTGCGGGTGAAGAATGGCAAAGGCAGAATTCTCCAAATCAAACTTTTACTATAATAAAACTTAAACAAAACTGGTACAGGCAAGGGTAACACTCTCCATACAACGTAACATAAACAAACACAAACATAAGCATAAGCATTGACCGACAACTGAAGGGTGAAAGACAGGAACTTAAATACACAGATGACAACGAGTGACGACAGGTGATGATGATGATGATTAACAATGACTAATTAACTAAACAGGTGACGAAAATGAACTAATGAAAATGACGACAGAGATGAAGAAAAACACTGAATGAGAAAAACAACCTAAAAGTCCATGGAAACAACAGAAAACACATTAACAATGTGACAGAACCCCCCCCTCCCCCCAGGCGTGTCCTCGCGCCGTAAAACATCCAAAGGGGTGGGAGGGTGGGCGCCCTGGAGGCTGATGAACAGGTGGCCGATCTGGAGCAGGAAGCCTCCAGGGCGGAGCAGGACGTGCAGGTGGCCAGGGCGGAGCAGGATGAGGGCGTGGCCATGGCGGAGCAGACGGACCCTCAGGCGTCCATGGTGGTGAGGACCCTTCGGGCGGCCACGGCGGTGAGGACCCTTCGGGCGGCCATGGCGGTGAGGACCCTTCGGGCGGCCATGGCGGTGAGGACCCTTCGGGCGGCCATGGCGGTGAGGACCCTTCGGGCGGCCATGGCGGTGAGGACCCTTCGGGCGGCCATGGCGGTGAGGACCCTTCGGGCGGCCATGGCGGTGAGGACCCTTCGGGCGGCCATGGCGGTGAGGACCCTTCGGGCGGCCATGGCGGTGAGGACCCTTCGGGCGGCCATGGCGACCGTGTCGGCAGGGCCTCCACGATCCCCTCAGAGGACTTATTGCCCCCCCCCAAAATTTTCTTGGGGAGATCAGCACTGGACTGGACCCGCGGCGAAGAGGACTCTGAGCTGACCGGGACCAGCGGCGAAGGCGGTCCTGGGCTGGACGGGACCAGCGGCGAAGGCTCTGGGCTGAACGGGACCAGTGGCGAAGGCCCTGGGCTGGACGGGACCAGCGGTGCAGGAAGCTCTGGGCTGGACGGGACCAGCGGTGCAGGAAGCTCTGGGCTGGACGGGACCAGTGGTGCAGGAAGCTCTGGGCTGGACGGGACCAGCGGTGCAGGAAGCTCAGGGCTGGACGGGACCAGCGGTGCAGGAAGCTCTGGGCTGGACGGGACCAGCGGTGCAGGAAGCTCTGGGCTGGACGGGACCAGCGGTACAGGAAGCTCTGGACTGGACGGAACCAGCGGTGCAGGAAGCTCTGGACTGGACGGGACCAGCGGTGCAGGAAGCTCTGGGCTGGACGGGACCAGCGGTGCAGGAAGCTCTGGGCTGGACGGGACCAGCGGTGCAGGAAGCTCAGGGCTGGACGGGACCAGCGGTGCAGGAAGCTCTGGGCTGGACGGGACCAGCGGTGCAGGAAGCTCTGGGCTGGACGGGACCAGCGGTGCAGGAAGCTCTGGGCTGGACGGGACCAGCGGTGCAGGAAGCTCTGGGCTGGACGGGACCAGCGGTGCAGGAAGCTCTGGGCTGGACGGGACCAGCGGTGCAGGAAGCTCTGGGCTGGACGGGACCAGCGGTGCAGGAAGCTCTGGGCTGGACGGGACCAGCGGTGCAGGAAGCTCTGTGCTGGGCAGCGATGAGGGCTCTGTGCTGGGCAGCGATGAGGGCTCTGTGCTGGGCAGCGACGAGGGCTCTGGCGCAGGGTCAGCGGGCTCAAGATCTGGCTGGACGCGAAGATCTGGCTGGACGCGAAGATCTGGCTGGATGTCTCCCACAGTGAGTGAGGAACCACACACCCAAAGTGCTCTGTCCATAAACTCAATAAAAGGTCTATCTAAGTCCCTGAGCAGCAATATCTGGGCTAGTGGATCATCAAGTCCTCTCCAGAACCGTTGCTTCAAAAACTCCTCCTCCCAGTAAACATCCTGATGAAGATGAAGGTAAACTTCCACAAACTCCTCCAAAGAACTCCCATTCTGATTAAACAGAAATGCCTCCATACCGTCCTCCTCCATTACTTTTTGGTCGGTCAATCTGTCACGGGTCAGGTGCGGGTGAAGAATGGCAAAGGCAGAATTCTCCAAATCAAACTTTTACTATAATAAAACTTAAACAAAACTGGTACAGGCAAGGGTAACACTCTCCATACAACGTAACATAAACAAACACAAACATAAGCATAAGCATTGACCGACAACTGAAGGGTGAAAGACAGGAACTTAAATACACAGATGACAACGAGTGACGACAGGTGATGATGATGATGATTAACAATGACTAATTAACTAAACAGGTGACGAAAATGAACTAATGAAAATGACGACAGAGATGAAGAAAAACACTGAATGAGAAAAACAACCTAAAAGTCCATGGAAACAACAGAAAACACATTAACAATGTGACAAAACCACAATTAGATCCAAATAACCTAGAAAATTACAGACCCATTTCAAATCTTCCATTTATGTCTAAAATACTAGAAAAAGTTGTGTCCGCTCAACTGTGCTCTTTCTTGCAAGAAAACGATATCTATGAAAAGTTTCAGTCTGGATTCAGGCCACATCATAGCACAGAAACTGCGCTGGTTAAAATTATAAATGATTTACTTTTAGCTTCTGACCAAGGCTGTATCTCAATACTAGTTTTACTCGATCTTAGTGCTGCGTTTGACACTATAGATCATAAAATACTCTTAGATCGACTTCAAAATTACACTGGTGTTCAGGGACAGGCATTAAGCTGGTTTAGATCGTACCTATCAGACCGTTACCATTTTGTTCACTTAAATGGGGAAAAATCAAAGATAACGTCAGTAAATTATGGAGTGCCGCAGGGATCTGTATTAGGCCCCCTGCTATTCTCAATTTATATGCTGCCACTTGGTAATATTATAAAAAAACATGGAATAAGTTTCCACTGTTATGCTGATGACACTCAATTATATATTTCATCAAGACCAGATGATAACACTAAATTATCTAAAATGACAGAGTGTGTTAAAGATATAAAATATTGGATGACGTGTAATTTTCTTCTATTAAATTCAGATAAAACGGAGGTATTACTGATTGGTCCAAAAAACTGCCCACAAAACCTCTTACAATACAACCTTAATCTAGATGGACGTCCTGTTACTTTATCCTCTACAGTAAAAGACCTGGGTGTTATACTAGACCGCAACTTGTCTTTTGAAAATCATATTTCAAATGTCACAAGAACAGCCTTTTTCCACCTTAGAAACATTGCTAAGCTACGTAATATGCTATCAGTTTCTGATGCAGAAAAGTTAGTTCATGCATTCATGACCTCGAGACTAGATTACTGTAATGCTTTATTAGCTGGTTGTCCTGCATCCTCCGTAAACAAGCTACAGTTAGTCCAAAATGCAGCCGCTAGAGTTCTTACTAGGTCAAGAAAATATGATCATATAACACCAATTTTATCATCTCTACACTGGTTACCTATTAAGTTCCGTATCAATTACAAAGTATTGTTACTGACTTATAAAGCCCTAAATGGTTTAGCTCCTGTGTATTTAAGAGATCTTCTATCGCCATATAATCCATCGCGCTCTTTAAGATCGCTAAATTCGAGGCTTCTGGTCGTACCTAGGATAACTAAGTCCACTAAAGGAGGGAGGGCATTTTCACATCTAGCTCCTAAACTCTGGAATAGCCTTCCTGATATTGTCCGAGGTTCAGACTCGCTCTCCCAGTTTAAAACTAGATTAAAGACGCATCTCTTTAGCCAAGCATTCACATGATGCATCTCATACCTTTTATACTACAGTTAAATCAGATCAAATGCATTCATATTATGAACAGCAGCTACGCTAATTATTTCCCATCTGCCTTTTTTTTTTCTTTTTTTGTTGTTGTTGTTGTTGATAACTCAAATAGAGTTCGTCAGCTCCAGTTATGTATCCAGCCTCTCATGGAGACTTCAGATGCCCCAACGCCTGTGATGAGACGACTCGACGCCTGTGAAGAGACGACCCAACGCCGGCGATATGTTATGCCCTAAATTTTATGATTAACTAACTGTATTTTTGTATGTATATTTTTGAAATGCATTTTCTGTAAAGCTGCTTTGAAACAATATGTATTGTGAAAAGCGCTATACAAATAAACTTGAATTGAATTGAATAATAATCGATTAACCATTAATAAATAAAATGCAAAACCAAGAAAATTGTATTGCTTCGGTAGCTCATACTTGCAGAAGCAAACATATTTTGTGTTGTGAAAATAGTGCTCCAATGTTGCCTGGCAATGCAACCGGTGCATACTGGCTTTTTATTTTTTATTTTGTATCATACACAATATTATCATTGAGTGCTGTTATTGTTTTAAGTGTAATGATCTGACAAAATATTTTTTCTATATCTTTTCCCCCTGAATGCTTCTACCTTGGTTTAGCGAGTACTTTGACTGAAATGCAAAGCTCTTCCTGCCATGCTTCTGAGGCATAGTTGGACCATGGTTGCCGTTCATGCTGTCTGGAAAAGTGTAAGAATTGGTCTGAGCTACTAAGATAAGACAATATTTAGGTATTTTTTTAACTGTCTACTGTTTTGTCTCCTGGAATCGCGAGCGTGCCCGCGAGACAGAGACTGTGTTCCAAACCGAGTAGTGCACTCACGGCAGAGAGAGCAAGAGTCCGCGCGCGTGTGCCTCAAGAAGCACATGTAATATGTTTGATGGACACAGGAGGAACCCAACAGAACCGTCACGGTGGAAAAAGTGTATCTGAGCATGTGACTGTCTATCCAAGTTTTGTCGAGAGCAGAAGGCGGCACCTAATTTGACGGAGGCGGCTGCCTCGTAATTCTCTCACAAATATTGGTGGGGACAATTTTGTCATTTTAAAATATTGATTCGGACTAGTACCTAGCGTCCCCCCCTAAACCTACGCCCATGCTCCTCACACTCTTCATCACTTTTGTGGTTTCTAGAGTTCGCTACAATTGGCGCAGCAGAGAGACGTCGTTTCTGCAGCTTTTTAAAACTTAAGTCGCAAACAATGCTCCATTTCTTTGAGACGAAATCGGTTAGCATACACTTCAGCTAGATATAGCATGTGCTCTAGTAACAATGCAGACAAATTAAAAACAAACTAACGTTACCGAAGTACATGGAAGCTTACCTGATCGCTGATTCAGTAAAAAAATTTAAATAAAAGCCAAATCTTCTGTGAAATTATCCAATATGCCTACCATAACTTAAATACGCCTACATTTTACATTTCGGACCGGATCCTATTTTTATTACTTCATATTCCAATGTGAGGAAAACATATGCACATGAAATTTGTTATGGATTATTAGCTATTATTTATTACATTCTTAGCTTAAAAACCCTTGAAATTAATTTAACTTAGTTAGCAACTATGGTTTTGGGAAACGCACCCCGGTCGGTCTAATGAAAGATGAGTTTATCTATAGATCAACCAGTTCCGGGAATCTCCCGCATATTGACAGCGGCTCCCCATTGCCCGCAAATTAGTTCAAATCTCCAGAAATTCCAGAGAAGGCTCTCGCTGCATCATGCGGTGGACAGAGTAGCATCTGCTTGCAAAACCGGAGGCTGCATTTTCAGGACCGCAGTTTTAGGACCGCATTTCTAGGACCATAGGTTTTTAGTGACCTACCGAATTAGAGGACCAGCGAAAATGGATAACAATCAGAGTGTGAGTATCAAATGTGAATCAATTTTTATTTGTTTAACTTAAAAATTGTGATGCATTTGTGATGCATTTCATTGGAAAGTTAACGTAGCCAATGTGATGGTGATTTGCGAAATAGTCTTGAATGCATATAGCCATATTAGCCTCTAATGCTGTAAAATGAAGTGTTAGCATGTTCATTTAACGGAACTGTTGCATGATAAGCCTGTTGACTTATTGACAGCACAATAAACTGTAGCATGTTCATTCTGAAAGCTTGTTAATTACTCATTGTTTTTCCATTTTAATTCAGTTAAAATAATCTTAATGCCTTCACTGTCACATGCTCACAGTCAGCCTGTTTAAGGCCACATTTACACATAGCCGGGTATTTAGAGAAACGAATATTTCTCCCCCTCCGTTTTCAATAATAACATCGTGCACACAACCCGCATAAATACGCCGTCGAGCGCCTTTATAACTATGCTAAACCTATGGGCGGCAGTGTAGGGAGAAGGATAAAGCAATGCAAGCCAATCAGAATCCTCAGAATCGACAAGAGAGAACCTAAAACCCCGTTTCTCCCAGTTGACACGGCAACATATAACCGGCGTTTTCAGAAATCTCCACTTTGGCCGGAGTTTTTAGAAATGATCGTTTTCTGGGATAAAAACGGCGTTTTCGTGTAAATGACAGGCCAAAACGCAGAGAAATATCTGCGTTTTCCCATCGTGTAAACGGGGCCTAAAGTTACCCACAATACATTTTATGAGTATGTCTCTTCATTCTGACATGGTTTTATAATGTTGGTTGAGACATATGACATTTTAATAGTCAGACTCAGACATAACAGAGAGACCATCATAATACCGTAATTGACTGTTAAAATACCACGTGTTAGATTGTGTCATTTACTGTGTACTGTATGAAGTGTTTTCAAGGACACAGCTCAGGGTAGGCAATAGTATGTATGCCGCCCATTGATTGAATGCGAGACTCCGGTTCCTTTTACAGATGTTTATTAACACCGTAGAACTAAAAGTTCAGATAGACAAAATAATAGACAACATCAAATATTGCAATCGTTACATAAATAGCATGGCTTAGCACTGCAGATAATGCTAATAAAGAATACAGTGTAATACTGACCACTTTAGCCTGCTTCTCAACCAACGACAGAGTCATTTCCCAGATGCAATCTTCAGTCGAAATATGATTCTTCAGCTTACACACAGATAAAGCAAACACCACGAAGCATGTAGTAATAAAGAAACAAAAAAAACTAGCAGGTAAAATCACCGCTACATCACTGCTACATGTGAGCTTTGGTATCTGAGTTTCACTTATGGCGCTTGCCGGAGCTAACAGACGCTACTTCCGGTTTTCGTCATGTCAAAATAAAAGTGCGTACATATTTCAAAATAAATTCAAAAAACCGGCTGCATTTACACTCCCACCATCACACAATGGGTGATTCACAACAAAAAATAGACATTGATAACAGAACCTTGTTAACATTGATGTAAATACACAAATATACCTTCAAATATAAACAAAACAATGTCATTGAAGAGCTAACCTACTCATTCAGCCTCAAGCAATAGTACTGTTTTGTGTATTGACCTTTCTAAGTACACTGGCTTATGTGAGCGTGTGCCTTTACTGTCTAGTGTTGTGTCACTAAGTAACAGTTTGAGTTTTCTGACTCTTCCATCAGATCCTTGGAAGACTTCAACTACCTTCGCCAACTTCCACTGATTTCTTGGTGTGCCATCATCTTGCAACAGGACAATGTCATTCACTTTAGCATTTCTCCTGTCCTTGTTCCATTTACTCCTCTGCTGCAGATTGAGCAAATACTCCTTTCTCCACCTGGTCCAAAATTCATTGGACAAGAACTGTACTCTCTTCCATCTTTTCTGAAGATAGAGATCTTCCCTTACAAACTCACCAGGTGGTGGTGCGATTATTGACGATTTCATTGTCAATATATGGTTTGGAGTTAGGGGTCCAGGTCCTAAAGGATCATTGAGATGTTCTGTGGTCAAAGGCCGACTGTTCACTATAGCCATCACTTCGTATAGGAATGTTCTTAATGAAGAGCTGTCTAATCTTCCAGCAGACTGGTCTAGGATGGATGTGAGGACACTTCTCACGGTCCGAATCTGCCTCTCCCAGACGCCGCCCATGTGACTGGAAGCAGGTGGGTTCATGACAAAGTTGCATCCCAACTCTTTCACACGTTCTCTCTCCATTCCTTTCATTAACTCTTGGAATTCATTGCGTGCCCCCACAAAGTTTGTGCCTTGATCACTTCGTAGTTGACTTACATTGCCTCTTATGGCAATAAAACAGCGCAACGCATTTAGGAAAGCATCAGTGGAAAGGTCATCCAATACCTCAATGTGGATGGCACGTGAACACATGCAGGTGTATAGAAGCCCATACCTCTTCAGTTCTTTCCTTCCATCTTTAACATAAAATGGTCCGAAACAGTCCATACCACTATAGGTAAATGGAGGGGTAGCTTCCATCCTCTCTGGGGGAAGGTCAGCCATTTTTTGTTCCTGATTACACTTTCTGAGCTTTCTGCAATTGAAGCACTTGAAAATGAGTGATGAAACTTCACTACTACACCCCAAGATCCAAATCCCATTAGAGCGTAGTTCATTGATGGTCATTCCACGACCCTGATGCTTCACCTTCTCATGATAGTGCCTTATCAACAAACGAGACACATGATGTCCTTTGGGAAGGATAGCTGGGTGTTTGACATGAGGGTGGAGTGTTGCTTGTGTCAACCTACCTCCCACCCTCAGGATATCTTGGCTGTCCATGAAAGGGTTCAACTTGTGCAGTTTGGTTGACTTGTTCCTTTGTACCTCTTCTTTTTGTTTAACCCTCTGGAGTCTAAGGTGTTTTTGGGGTCCTTGAGATGTTTTGACATGACCTGATATTTGTATTTTTTTCAGTTGCTTATAAACATATTAATGGCAAAGGTGTAATTACACTCTATTTAGCACGAACATGACTAACATAATATGTGAGCAACATGTATGTACATGTTTGCATTTTTGAGAGAATATTATTTATGCGTGGTTATTCAAAAAACTCAAACTTAAATGTTCTGATATAAGACCACAAACAACCAACTTCACATATTCCCACAATACTTTTGAATAATGGATCTTGTCGGCTAGAGTATTTACTTCAAAATGATCTGAAAATCATCCGGGCTAATCGTTCACATTAAACAATAGATTGATTTAAATTTTGTAAGACACTTTTTGTTTGGAAAGGCAATATGCAGGGGGGCGTGAATGATCCAACAAGGTCATGAATAATGTCCTCATTCACACCTGGAGACAAAGAAGACCTGCTAATGCTGCATACTAATGAGCCTTAGGTGTCACTGAGCCACACAGAATGCAAAGAATGCAAAGACAACACACACACATATATACATACATACATACATACACACACACACACACACACACACATATATATATATTACTACAGAATTGGTTCAGAGTTGGAAACATCTTGAAAAAAAAGTGTATTTTTCCACAAACTGTGTAGGCCTATGCTTGCAAATTGTATAATATCCAAGGTAAACATTTCTAGTAATTGTGCAGTTAATTCTCATTCGTATTTTCAGAAAGTTTTGGATTATGTAGGCTATCCTCTCCCCAAATTTGTCACTAATAAAACACAAAAATAATTTAAAGAGAAGGCTTATATTGACCTTTTAAGATTTTGTTTGCACCTTGTAAATTAGGTTTTGATGTGGCAGTACAAACTTTATAATCTATCCAAAACGAAATGTTGTCTTTCATATTTCGTCTGTAACATCGTCTTTTATAATATAGCCTATATTAGGGCATAAGTTAAATGTTAATTTGCAGTTTAAAATGTTGCTTATACAAAGACATTTTATTTCAACGTATTCAGTCGATTTTTACTCATCTCAGTAGGCAATATAGATAGTTTAATTCACACACACAGACGCGCGAGCTGTAGGCTAGTAAACAACAACATGCATATGTGCCGTTCATTCATTCAAACACAGAAACGCTGGAGTAAACAACAGCATGTGCCGTTCATTCAATCAAACACAGAAACGCTGGAGTAAACAACAGCATGTGCCGTTCATTCAATCAAACACAGAAACGCTGGAGTAAACAACAGCATGTGCCGTTCATTCAATCAAACACAGAAACGCTGGAGTAAACAACAGCATGTGCCGTTCATTCAATCAAACACAGAAACACTGGAGTAAACAACAGCATGTGCCGTTCATTCAATCAAACACAGAAACGCTGGAGTAAACAACAGCATGTGCCGTTCATTCAATCAAACAGCATGTGCCGTTCATTCATTCAAACACAGAAACGCGCGGGCAGGAGTAAACAACAGCATGTGCCGTTCATTCATTCAAACACAGAAACGCGATTCAAATTTAAACAGTCTTTTGCGGTTTACAGACACCATTTCATATCGCGATTAGAACAAAGCACTTACTGATGATCTGCAGCTGGATCCGTTGTTAGGCTACTCCAGCACGTTTGAGGTAAAATTTCCAGGATAATCACGATATTATTAGCAGAGCTATTCCTCACAGCGAGTGTGTTGTCCAGCTGTTGTGGGCGTTGACTGGTTTGCGTGTGTTGCTTCAGATAATCTGCGTTTGAATAGCAGCGCGCTCTCGATGGGCGTGTCACATTAGCAGATAATGAGCTTGCCAGAACGATAATGAGCACGACTGATCTCTCGCTCTTTTTATATAGATTACATAAACAGAGAATATTTGTTTTAGTTTTGAATTAGATAATTTAAAACTACACACTTAAATGATTATAGAGATATATAGCTCATGTCTGAGTGAATAGTATTCGCTGAGATTTGTATAAATTTAGAGATGTGCTTCAGAAAAAAAGTTCACGGAGACGGAGAGGCATAAAGCACTCCCTGTTTACTTTCTTTATTTTACAAAAGCACAATGTTTTATTTCGATTGTAAGTGGACACATAAAAAAGTAGACATTTAACAGCTTATTTTTTCATATTTCTTAAGTCTGTATGACCAAAACCGACGGAGTATTTTAGGTCTATTTTGCTGCTATGTAAAAAAAAACGAGCAAAACGCGCCCGCGCGTTTGCCGACCTCAGGGGGTTAAGAGTCTTGATTTCATCACTGAACGCTTCTTCTTGAACTGCATGGATTATGAATTGTTCAGCCTCCATTCTTTCTTCAAGTGTCGTAACTTCATTGGATCTTGTTTTAGGACCTTTCACCTCTTTTGCAAGACGCTTAAGTCTTGCTATGGCTCTTATGACTCTTTTCCAATCTGAAAACTTCTGAAGTCGGTCTGATAGGGACCTTTCCTCATTTACTTTCGTTGTGAGAACTTGTGCTCTTTTGATTTCTGGGTCGTCCTCATTGAGCTCTCTCACCTTAATCTCTTCTTCCTTAGGAAGGTCCTTTTGCCACAAGAAACTAGGTCCCGTGAACCAGTTAGACTCTACAAGCTCCTTTGCCAAGAGTCCACGAGAGGCATGGTCAGCCGGGTTATTTTCTGAGGCAACATATTGCCACTGACTTGGTTCTGTGCTCGATTTGATCTGCTGGATCCGATTAGCTACGAATACATGAAATCGCTTCTCATCATTATTAATGTAACCAAGGACGACCTTGGAATCGGTCCAAAAGTATTCCTGTAGATTTCAATCTCCATTTCTCTCCTTAGCAGATCACTTGACCTAGTGGCCACAACAGCAGCTGAGAGTTCCAACCTTGGGATTGTTGTTACTTTAGTCGGTGCAACCCTTGCCTTCCCCATAACAAGAGCACAATGGACTTCTCCAGACTTCGAAACAACCCTAAGGTAAGAACACATTCCATAGCCGGAAACACTGGCATCGGAAAAATGGTGAAGTTCACACTGCTGAACTTCCTTAGCTGCCAATGGTATGTAGTGACGTGGTATCTCTACCGAAGACAGATTATGAAGGTCTTGGAGCCATGCTTCCCAACGGGGCCTGAGGTCGTCAGGAAGAGGATCATCCCATCCCACCTTGTCTTGGCACATCCTTTTTGTAGAATCTGTTTACCTTTCAAAATAATAGGTGCCACAAATCCAAGAGGATCAGAAATTGAGGCCACTGTTGACAGTACTCCTCTTCTGGTAAAGGGATGCTCCTTTACCCTAACTCTGAACTGGAACTTATCAGAGCTAATGCACCATTGGACCCCGAGAGCCCGTTCCATCTTGTGCTCACCCAAGGCCATGTCCAGGTCAGATGCAACTTCAGCAAGTTCTTGCTTTGGGATAGTGGCAAGAACCCTCTTGTTGTTGGTAATGAATTTGTGTAAGTGGAGTTTACCGGTGTTGAAGAGGTCTCTTGCCTCTCTAACAAGCTCGATAGCTTCTTCTTCGCTGTCCAAACTTGTTAATCCATCATCAACATAAAAGTTGCGCTGTATAAACCTCACTGTAGCTTCACTAAACTTGCCTTCTCCTTCTGCAGCCAGGTGTTTGAGACCAAAGTTTGCACATCCAGGTGACGATGCAGCACCGAACAAGTGAACCCTCATGCGAAACACTGACGGTGGAGCTGCCATATTGCCTCTTTCCCACCACAGAAATCTGAGATAGTCTTGGTCCCTTGGTGCAACATGAAATTGATGGAACATCCGCTCTACATCACACATGATGACTACTTGTCCTTTGCGGAAGCGACACAAGACCCCTACAAGGGTATTTGTAAGGTCTGGTCCAGTGAGTAGATGCTCATTCAGTGATGTATTCTGAAACTTAGCTGAGCAATCAAATACCACGCAAATCTTTCCTGGCTTTTGGGGGTGGTAAACCCCATGGTGAGGGATATACCACGTGGTCTGATTGGTTACCTCTGACTCTGGAACCTTTTCTGCATCACCTCTTGCGATGATGTCCTCCATAAAAGTCACATAATCCTTGTGATATTGATCATCTTTCTTAAGACGTTTTTCCAGACATCTGAGTCTATGTTCTGCACACACTTTGTTGTTTGGCAGACTTGGTCTCTCTTCCTTGAAAGGCAATGGCATTTCGTAATGTCCATTTGGCCTTTGCTTGATTCCTTCTTTCAGCTTCACCAAGAACTTAATATCTTCTTGTGATATTAGAACTTCTTCACTGAACTTCTCAGTAAAATCTGCCTCAAAGACCTTGAGTATATCGGCTGGAGTGATCATTTCCTTGACTTGAGTTCTATAAACGAAATGGACCTCAGACTTGAGCTCAGTAAAGGGCTTGGTAGCTGGCTGAACTTTCTTTATGATGATACGGTGGCTCACACCGATTTCATCCTCAGGATCATAATCAACTTCAGTGCTGCTGTAGCCGATAATGCTCCAACCCAACACAGACCTTTGCGCATATGGCTGATTTTCATTGCCTGAGATGACATCTCTGGGATGTAAGGCTTGTGGACAGTTATAGCCGATTAACAATCCCACTTCACAGTTGAGCTCAGGAGACATTTCATCTGCCAAATGTTCTAAGTGAGGCCAGGACTTTGCGGTAGTGCTTGTGGGTATATGGGATCTGTTTGCCGGTATGTAATCTCTGGTATAGGTTGTTGGGAGTTTGATTTTAGTGTCAGAGCTGATGCCTCTTACCTGTAGTCCTTGCACCTTTTGGCTATTCACCACTTTTGTTTTTGATGTTATCGTGGACACTTTAAGTTTTACAGGCTCTTTCTTGGCACCCAATGTTACAGCTGCATCCTCCAGGATGAAAGTTGTGTCGCTCTGACTATCAAGTAAAGCATATACTAAAACTTCCTTGTCTGGTTCCATTGTCGTGGAGACATAGACTGGAACAATAGATGAAGTGTGAGTGCTGCTCTTCTCTTGAACAACTCGGTTAGAGGTAGCTTGCTGTATTTCAATTGATTCAGACTGTTGGTTCTTGTCTCCTTTGTTTTCATTTGGCCTTTCTTGTTTTAATCTTACTCCTTGTTCTTGCTTCCCACGATCTTGATGTAGGCAAGTAGGGTGGAGTTTTCCACATAAATCACACACACTCCTGGATGTACAAGCTCTAGAGTTATGACCGATCCTAAGGCAGCCAAAACATAATTTCTCCAGTTGTACGAACTTAACTCTTTCTTCAACTGTTTTTTCCCTAATCTTGAGACACCTATGGAGAGTATGGCCTTTCTTCTTGCAAAACATGCATGTGATGCTTGTCTTCTCACTTGTATTAGTAGTGAAAGTCTTAGCACTTAAGTTTTGATTTCGTTGATACCTAGACGGTTCTCGTTCTGTTGGCTTTGATCTTTCTTGGTCAGTTGACTTCATTGCATAAAATGATGTGATGGGGTTGCATGCAATACGAGCCTCCATGTTGAGAAATCTCACAAAGTATCTAAAATCAGGGAACATTTTGTGTCCATCTTGATAAATGGTGGCTTCTCGATTCCAGCGTGAGCTCAACCAATCTGGGAGCTTGAGAGCAATCCTTTGGTTTTCCACACAATCATTGAGAGTTTGTAGGCCTTGAACATATGGCATAGCGGATTCCACGCTACTCAGGAAATCAACAAACTCACGAAGATTTTCGCTGTCCTTGGGGCTAATTTTATGCCATGTATGTATCTTGTCACGGTATGACTTGGCAACTATGAATGGATTACCAAATCTGTCTTCAAGTATGTCCCAGGCAGCACGATAAGCTGTTTCTGTTCCTACAAGGAAATGGCCTTCAATAGCTCTCTTGGCTGAGCCACCAACGTACTTACGTAAAAAGAACAGCTTTTCTTGAGCTAGCAGGTTCTTGCGATCAATCAGAGTAAAGAAGGAAAGCTTCCAATCATTGTACTTAAGAGGATCTCCTTTGAAAATGTCAGATTCTGGGATTGGAACTCGATTAGCTGTGATTGCTTCCGCAAGAGTTCTCACAAGGTCATTGGAAGCTTCATGAGAGGTTAAAAAGGCTTGAGTGGCAGGAGCTTGACTGGTTGAGGCTTGTTGCATGAGTGGAAGTGCAGTTGAGGTGATGACATGACTTACAGGGACTTGAGAAAATGTGGCTGGCTGTGGAACAGAACATGAGGTGTACATGGAGGGATTTAGGAGAGGGTTTTTAGTGGCTGTGACCTCATGTGGGTGACGGACTTGACTGGGCTTGGCTTGTTGCGCAGGAAGAGCTTGAGAGACTGGTGCTTGATAGGAGGGAAAAAATGGATCCACTAAAGGGTTAAGTGCAAATAGTGGATCGACAGTTTCTGAATAAACCTGCAGTCTTGCTTGAGCTGCAACATGCCCTTTAAGTTCTTCTAGCCGCTCTACTTCTCTCTTTTTTCCTTCCAGCTTCAATTTTCTATCAGCACTTTCTGCTATGAACTGAGCTCTTTTTTTAGCGCTCTCTGCTTCAATTTCCCTTTCTTTTGCTTCTCTTTCAGCCTTCAGGATTTGATCTTCCACCTCAAGTCTTTGAATTTCTTCCTTCTGCTGATGTTGTGCATTTGTTCTCTTTATCACCTCTTGCGTAGCCACAACTTCCGCTGCCGCTTGTTTTGCATTAAGAGACAGGATGGAGGAGTGTCTGGATACTTTGGACGAAGCTTTTGACTTGGCGGTTTGAGCTGAGGAAACACTAGACACTGTGCTGTCAATTACTTTTTGATTGAATGCGAGACTCCGGTTCCTTTTACAGATGTTTATTAACACCGTAGAACTTAAAGTTCAGATAGACAAAATAATAGACAACATCAAATATTGCAATCGTTACATAAATAGCATGGCTTAGCACTGCAGATAATGCTAATAAAGAATAACGTTACAGTGTAATACTGACCACTTTAGCCTGCTTCTCAACCAACGACAGAGTCATTTCCCAGATGCAATCTTCAGTCGAAATATGATTCTTCAGCTTACACACAGATAAAGCAAACACCGCGAAGCATGTAGTAATAAAGAAACAAAAAAAAACTAGCAGGTAAAATCACCGCTACATCACTGCTACATGTGAGCTTTGGTATCTGAGTTTCACTTATGGCGCTTGCCGGAGCTAACAGACGCTACTTCCGGTTTTCGTCATGTCAAAATAAAAGTGCGTACATATTTCAAAATAAATTAAAAAAACCGGCTGCATTTACAGTATGACAAAAGATAAATAAATAAATTGGTTAAGTACTAGGCTTAGGCCTAATTTATGTCTATTTATTTATATGAAATTAACTTTAAAATGTTTTTCAAGAAACACATAACAATCCAAGAAGGGAGATCCTTTCCCACAACACCAAAATCCATTTTTTTAAAATCTTTGAACAGTATGCAATAATAGTATTATGAACATTAATTGGTATGAAGATTGATATCATTATTTTTGTATCGTATATGTGTGTGTAACTAAGATCTTTTTAAATATGAAATTTAAAATGAGAGAATAGAACATGTTAAACTAAATGTTCCTTATTTCATTCACTTCTCTTTCTCTCTCTTAGGAGTCAGTGAAGTTCTATCTATGTGGTTAACGTCATGAACAAATTTGTTTTTGTGAGTGTTTAAGTTCATTTGTATATTGTAATATATTGTTTTGTAAAATATACACAATCTACCCCCCCCCCGCGGATTTCTAGCGCATTTACTTGAACTTCATAGGTAATATATCTATGGTGTGACCCATTAGAGATGCGGCAAAAATCAGAATTTAAAATGGACTGAATAATAAAGCTCTCTACGAACTTGAGCGATGCCGCACTGACGGACCATAGACTGTATAAAAGAGTGACTGACATGCACATAATCACGGTCACACACACTCTCAGAGTAATATAACGTTATAAGTTACTGCATAATACATTTTCAACTAGCAGAATAGCTGTAACTTTCAGAATAACGATACACAGTCTCATTTGTAGCTATGTCTTTTAACTATTATAATATTTCAATGGGCAAAAACAGGACTTTTTAATTGGCATTCTGATTTGAATCATCAACTGTCACTTTAGCGCGAGCCCCGGTGCAGTCTCAGACTTGGTACTGTGAGTAGCATATAGCATTAGCTCCCAAGCCTGAGCTAACCTGGAGCTAACTCCATAACGTCGAGCTAGGTGGGTGTGGTTTCAGATAGCCCGGCATCTCAGCTCCGCCTCTTTGCCCATATTCTGTGTAACGGCATTGGGTCATACCTGAACATTAGCTCAAATGATCTATAGGGAATTTTAATAACTAATCATGAATATGATTAACATATTGCATATTACAGTTACATTAAATTATCGAAATTGAAAATAGATAGATTATATGAATATATGAATAATCAATCACAACGTCTTATAATTCCTTATTCATATATCAATAATCTTATTTCAGATCGATTATGAGATAATCCTTAAGGGAAATTAATGTAATTATCAAATCGGTGTTTGTCCAGCAAACGACCATAAGATTAACCTATCAATTTCTCAATAAAGTTATCCCTTCTTATAAACTCCAAGAAATATTAACTTTCTGGCCATGAACCGTAATTTTCCTGTGTTTATAAAATTAAACTACTCAATGTTAGCCTGGCTAACGCCAGTGGCGCCTCCAGAAATTTTTCATAGGGGTGGCCAGATGGGGCCACTTAAAATCTTGGGGTGGCACACCAAAACTATAAACCATCATTTCAGAATTGTATTCTACTGTTGTAGTAACCCATACGGAAATGTAATATATGACATATCCCTATATCGCTAGTGACGCCGTCATATATGTTAAATATAAGACAATATATTGCTATCATATATACATACCGGTATCTCTACATATATGTTGATATAGGTTTTTAACATATATAAATTTGCCATATTAAATGAGTATATTGACATATATTAATATGATGTATATGATTATTATTTATATAATACTGTATGTTTTGACCATATATGTCACCGATATGTTTAATTTATATATGCCAAACTATTTAACTATTTATTTCAAGTCTACATATCCACATTTCATTTCAATTTATATCTCATTATCCACATTTCATTTCAATTTCTATCTCATTTTCGAATCTTTTATAAATAAAATGTATTATTTATTATTATTTTACCTCTTCTTGACCAGCTCATAAAAACAAAACAAATATTACACAAATTCTATTTGAAAACTGATAATTATATATGTGACATGTATGTAAAAAAACACTATTATACATACATCAAATATATGGGCTGGTTTTATATGTCAATTGTTCCATTTTCTAATAGGTTTTATATATGGGCATATATATGGGTATATATATATTTTATATATGTGGATATATTTCATATATATTTCATATACCTAGGCTATGTACATATATTACATTTCCGTATGGGTAAACCGGCCTGAAGAAAACTATCAGAAAGACTTAAGGAAACTCCTACTGATATACTTTGGTTTATTGTGTTATATTTAACGGACATTGCATCACTTTGCATGAATTTCTTAAATGAAATAAACAGAGTTCACAAGCAGGTTAATAATAATACACACTCCATTTCATCATTGCAAATAACACATAGCCTATGACTCGACTGACAAAACTAGGAACTAACAGACACATGAAGTAAACTTGTGTGTAGTTTATAAAGTCCAACCTTGCACTTGTTGAAAACAATCTAAACTGTTTTTATGACGCAGCTCTTATTGATGCGACTTCCCAGCAGCGAGAGATGTGAGACTCTGCTGGTGGTGACGTAGCTCCGCCCGCAATATCACGCACACAAATGCAGTGATGCAACAGCCAATGTCGAGTTTTCCCAATTAATGCATGAATTTAAAAGCATTATTTAAACTCCGTTACACATATACATGCACCAGCTAACGACGTTAGCTAGGTAACTCTTGTCAAAACATGTCAAAGACGCATCAAAAAGCTGTTGTAACAGTATACTGTAACCATTTGGCACTTAAAAAGCAAGTCACGACACATAATTCCCCGTCTTCTTTTACTAAAGAATATGTTTTACTTATTTACTTACCGGTAGTCTTCGTCTTCTTTCTTAACTTCTTTTAAAATTGTTGACCGACGGGCACGCGCTGAGCTGTTGCTGTCTGAGCGCGCAACAGCGGCATGTACGGAGGGGCGGGGGAGGGGCGGGCTACTGTGCGATCGAAAGTCTAGATCAGCTTGCCTGCCTGGCTGTGCATTAGTGATGAAATGCATAACTGATGCTACTAAATTTTTTACTGGCCATTGGGGTGGCCAGTGGGGTGGCCAGGAGTCGGCCAGGGGTGGCCACGGCCACCCCTGGCCACCCCCTGGTGGCGCCATTGGCTAACGCCAGACCCAATTCTCGTTGAGACTTGGGTCTGGGAACCACATGTGCATTTTCACGTATTTGAGGCGTGAATACTAATGCCCGGCGCCGTTTATTGGGTGCTAAGAATATCTATCAAATGCGCCTGTACGTAGCTCATAGCCAATCGTTTCCATTATACCAGATGACGTATGTAGAGCGACAGAAATTAGACAAGGAAGAAGACGATGGGTAAGATATTTTTGTGTAAACAATGACGTTCAGCGACTATTGCCGTTTGTGCAAGATAAACATGAGGGTTGAAAGTATATATAGATATAAACAAACTGCTTAGTTGTGTCGCATAGATGTCGTCATCGTCTTGCTGCTCCCTCCCCATTCTGTGATTGGTTCCCTAGATGAGGCGAAAATCTGGTCCATGGTATCCAGACTGCCTTTCAGCGTGAATAAAATCGCGCTGCGCAAAGCCAGTATGGGGAAACCCAGGCTAACTCAATGTAGTAAATAATAAGAGCTGGTAGCTCTTGGATCGCAAATCTCATTGACTTTGTATTTACGAACCTTCAAACAGAAACAGTCATGGATATAATGGTTTTAATAAATGCAAAACTACAGAATATACGGACTACACAATATACACTGATCATATGTCTATGTACATAACTTACAGTTAAACAATACAAGACAAAACAGATAACAGATGAGAGAGGGAGAAAGGGAGAGAGAGGATGAGAGCGATTTAGGATGACTCGTAGGAGGGAGAGAGAGAGTGAGAGAGAATGAGAGAGAGAGAGATCAGAATGATCTCTGTAGCAAAATCACAGACCTTTTGAGAGCCAACAACGAATCAAACCTTAGAACATTAAAACTTGTTGGAGTTATACTTGCATAGTTCGTTTGTGTGTGACTGGGATTCGGAAAGGAAACGTGTGTGCGTGTGTCCTCGGAGAAGGGCGCGTTCTCTCGTGTTTCCGGAGCGCGCTGGTCGCGGGAGATTTGAAGGTCTCTTGGAAGTGACGTTACCGAAGGAATAATTCAGGCTAAGTTCGTTTCACTCTTAGGTGGAAGCGAACAAAAGAGAATTTGAAAATGAAAACGAAAGATTAAGATAAAGAAAATAAAAGAAGGCGCAAACTCATGAGGAGTTCAGGACCGGAGACTTCTTCACATGTCGAAGCAGGGACGAGAGCGGAAGAGAGAGCTAACCAGGGTGGTTCCGTCTTTTGAGGGAATCCTGTCCCCACCCCGTTTTTCGGGAAGGGCAAATCATCTGCCGAGATTTGCAAGCGGGAAGATTCCTTTGATTGCTGGGAACATCCTTCTGGCTTGAGTTACAAAAGTGTTTGACTTAAACCTTTCGGCTCCAGAAATATGAAATGTGTAAAACAATGTAAATTACTGCATTCTGCTATCGGAATTCGACTCTGTTAGATTTAGAGAATTACAGAGATATCAAACACGTCATATTAAGATTATAGGAATACAAAGTTACATAAGATATACATATTAGAAGCATTTAAAGTTTGATTAATACATACTAATATTGTTAAACAATCCCAATGTTATGTGGCACAAACTGCAATGTCATGATTCTGCCATCTAGTCCTTGTCTTTCTTTAAGTCTTGAGGCAGGATCATGACAGACTCATGTTTTGTGTGCAAGCACATGGCCTTGTGTTTGGGCTGTGTGCTTGTGTTGTCTTGTCACCCAACCCCGCCCCCTTGTTCTCCTCGTTAGTCATTATTGTTTCATCTGTATAACCTGTCGTCATTATTAGTTTCTCCCAATTTAATCCCCTTGTGTTTGCTGTCCTTTGCCGGTTCATTGTGATTCTCATTGGCCCTCATTTATGAAAAGTGCGTACACCAAATTTCCAGCGTACACCCGGCGTACACCCAAAACCACGGTGACTTTGCAATTTATCAATATGGACGTTGGCGTACGGCACGCTCAAATCCTACGCCAGCTCAGGAGGTGGTGTACATGTACGCACGTTTTGAGTTAGTGCTGAAATGCGCAGAAAAACAATTCCTAACACCACAAAACGCACTGACAAACTAAAGATATGATATATTACGACCCACTGTAAAATAACAACAACATAGAAATTATAAACTTCAGTGTTTATTTTTGTGAGTTAAGCCCGGCAGGTGCGCACGGACTGGGTTTCAATTACCAAAAAATAATTCAGACTGACAAAATAATTAAAATGACATCCTTCTTTTAAATAATAATAATAATACAAATAATAATAATAACAACAAAGACATTCTTCTTCTAAATAACAATAAGCATCATTAATAATCAAAATCATAATACTAATAAGAAGAATATTACAAATTGTCATGCAATTATTCACATTATCATCATCACTATTGTACACCCCATTACATGAAATTCAACGCTAATAGTTTCAAAACACGTGCTGTAAAATAATGCATTGTGATAGGTAATTTGCTCAACCAACCAGCGATTTAAACTGGATTTCCACCAGAGAAGTTTCTCCTCTTTGCCGTCTTCCGTGTGTCCATGGCGTAAAATGAGGGCGTGGGGGAGGCGGAGACGTGAATATATAGGGGCGTGTTAATCTAATGACGATCGTTTTCAGCCGCGGCATTTATCAAGAGGCAGGTATTGCGTACACCTGAATTTCAAAGGTACGCACAGCTTCGTAAATCAGGCGGTGAGAGGAGTGTAAGCATAATCTTACGGCAACATATACGCCCGTTTCGACGCAAGATTGATTACGCCCGTTTCGACGCAAGATTGATAAATGAGGGCCATTGTGTGTATCCTGTGAGACATTACCTGTGTGTAGACCTTCCTGTGAGTACCTTGTGAAGAACTCTGTCTTGTAAAGTCCTGATCTTGTCGCTGTTATTAGTCTAGTTATCTGTCAAGTCTTAGTGTAGTTTGTCTTTGTTTTTGCCCACCAGGTCTTGTTTTGCCCCATCGTGGGTTTTGTTTTTCCCTGTTTTCTCTGAATAAAACTGTGTTAAGAGCATACTGTCTGCAATTGGGTTCATCTCCCCACAAACCATAACATCCAACACAGAAAAGTATCATATACATTTGGTAATGTCTTAAAGGGCACTTATTATGACATTTAAAATGTTCCTAATGTTGTTTTGGGAGTCCCCAACAACAGTTTTACATGCATGCAATGACAAAAAACACTTTTGTTGTCGTATAATATGCTTTTAATTTTACCTGATTTGCTCACCGACTCCCAAATGATTCGTTCAACGACTCATTTTTCCAAACCCCTCCTTTGCGCGACGCTAATCTGCGTTGATTGGTCAGATGACCCAGCAGTGTTTACAGAGATAATACTTATTGTTTAACACCGAGTACAATGATGCTTTTATCAATAAAATTGTGTTATAATAATGATTATAGTCCACTGCTTTGTACTTTGTAGTAAAAAACAAAAAATAAGATAAAGAATTTAATGTTATGTTAGCGAGCATAGCCCAGAGTTCATATTGTAAAAGCACAATCAGTCTTTGTTTGCGTTAGCCCGATGCATAAACATAACGTTTTTACAAAAAAAAAAAAAAAATGCAGTTACGCTACTACGAGGTATTACTCTATTCTTTAAGACAACTCCGAAAACAACGACAAACACTTCACATATCTCAATACAATTGTCATTGAAGACCTAGAAGCTAAACGGTGGTTACACAACAAACAAAATAATTATTAAAGGGTTCGTTCACCCAAAAATGAAAATAATGTCATTAATGACTCACCCTCATGTCGTTCTAAGCCCGTAAGACCTCCGTTCATCTTCGGAACACAGTTTAAGATATTTTAGATTTAGTCCGAGAGCTTTCTGTTCCTCCATTGAAAATGTATATACGGTATACTGTCCATGTCCAGAAAGGTAATAAAAACATCATCAAAGTAGTCCATGTGACATCAGTGGGTTAGTTTTTGTTTTTGTTTTCAAAGTTTTTGAAGCATCGAAAATACTTTTTGGTCCAAAAATAACACAAAATAAGACTTTATTCAGCATTGTATTCTCTGCCGGGTCTGTTGTGAATCTGCGTTCAGGACTCCACAGTGACGCTGCTGACGTAAGACGCTGATGACGTGTTATCTGGTGCGCCCGAGCTTCGTTTACAGTCTGAGGGAGACGCACGCTATATTCAAGCTATTCTACATTGTTTGCGTGGATATCATTTTTTTAATGGTGCGTAAATGTGCATGTCGCGGATGAGACACTTTTACAGCGTGCGTCTCCCTCAGACTGTAAACGAAGCTCGGGCGCACCAGATAACACGTCATCAGCGTCTTACGCCATCAGCGTAACTGTGAAGGATTGACAACAGACCCGGGAGAGAATACAATGCTGAATAAAGTCTTATTTTGTGTTATTTTTGGACCAAAAAGTATTTTCGATGCTTCAAAAACTTCTAACTAACCCACTGATGTCACATGGACTACTTTGATGATGTTTTTATTACCTTTCTGGACATGGACAGTATACCGTATATACATTTTCAATGGAGGGACAGAAAGCTCTCGGACTAAATCTAAAATATCTTAAACTGTGTTCCGAAGATGAACGGAGGTCTTACGGGCTTAGAACGACATGAGGGTGAGTCATTAATGACATTATTTTCATTTTTGGGTGAACTAACCCTTTAAGCATGCTACATAAAACATAAAAGCAACAATTATTAATAACACTTACAGGTTGTGATACGGAGAAGGAAGCTGATGCAAATACGCTTAGAAATAAACCTTCCTTCAATATCAGCCGGCTCGCGAATCCAAGTTTGATTGCATTTAAGTTGGTAAAGCAATCGTCTTCAAAATGGCGCGAACAAAGCACAAGGCTCGGACTATACTTCTGTGGTATAGTTGTATATATGAATTGTAGCCACTTAGTCTTCAAATGCTCCTCCTTGGGCAGATGAAAAAAGTTGGCTTTTGAGTCGCACTTCAGAACACAGCGTCTCGTCGCCATGATGTTTTCAAGTTTTCCCTGGCCTTGGAGCGCAATAAGTGGGCGTATTATATTCAAATAACTTGACAAGTTGACGTCATCTAGTCAGAGAAAAAGCTTCGGTCTTCTAACGATTCATAAAAATGACTCAGAGTCGACTCTTACTTTTGAAAGACAATAACTTTATATACGGTGCACTTTCATATTTCAAACTTTGCAGGATGTTATTGTTCACTTAGATCTATGTTACACACTACATGAAAGGTACATTTCAAAATTCCATAATAGGTGCCCTTTAAATATGATTCGTTTAAGGACACATCTGGTGTGTGTGTGTTACTTCGTGTGAGGAATGTTGGGGTGTCAGGTTACGTGTGTTGAAGTGTGTGCGTTGAACTGATGCAATCATATCAGTGGACAATGTCAGCTTGTGTCCTGCATTGTGCTTTTGTGGGTCACATGACGTAAAACAGGGTACTCTTTGGAAGCAGGGCCGGATTAACCATTAGGGCAACTGGGCAACTGGGCAATTGCCCAGGACATCTAAGGGGCCCTGGGCACCGTCAAATATTGTCAAATATTATGATTAAAATGTCTCCACGATCTGCTTTTGAAGAAATATTGTAGGATCGTGCATTCTATCAGTTTGCAGTTCTGGCGCCTCCGTCTCAACATACTGTACAGCGCGACGTATATTCACATGAAATGCAGAGGAACGGGACACTGTAGTTTATAAAAATTAATTATTTGCATGTGCTTTAAATCTTTGCCGGTTAAACATGTCATTCGCTGCTGATGTACTGTTCTAACGGGCGCTTTTCTGAGCGCAATAACGTTACACCCCGACGCGTACATGCACTAAAAGCCTGTAGCCTATAACAGCGCCTGTTACTGGACTAAGTTATCTTTCGAGTCTTATTGCTCTAATACTGTCAAATACACACAAGGTTTACATAAACAAAGTTGGTTATGTCTAAAGTGAAAGAACAGTAGAAAAAAATAAGAAAAAAATCTGCTTGTCAAATGCGTGTAGACTCGTCGCGGGCAGGTCTTAAAGAGACAGTAGCCCTAATAGTAAACATGCGTCCGCTTGTCCTTAAAGGGATAGTTACCCAAAAATAAAAATGATGTCATTATTTACTCACTCACTCTGTTGTTCCAAACCTGTATTAATTTATTTCTTGTGTTGAACACAAAAGAAGATATTTTGAGTAGTGTGGCTAACCGGGCGGTTGCTGGTCCCCATTGACTACCATAGTAGAAAAAAAACTATTATGGAAGTCACTGGGGTACATCAACTGTTTGGTTACCCACATTCCTCCAAATAACTTTTATTTTCAACAGAAGAGGGAGACTTATTTGGGTTTGAAGCGGCTTGAGAGAGTAAGCTAAATGATGACAATTAAAAAATTCCCTGTTAATAAAGGGGGGGTCCTACAAGTCATTGTGCCCAGGGGCCTCTGAACTCTTAATCCGGCCCTGTTTGGAAGCTTCAGAGAAAAGGCTGTGTTCTGAGTGTTATTCATTAACTTAATCAAGTGGCCAATATCCTGTGCTTAAAGTCCCTTCTTAGTCTCTTTGGGGAGCCACAAAGACCTCTTGTCTTTTCAGACAATGAAGTATGTGTTTGATTCACTAATGTGAAAAGCAGCTGACCGGGTGTCATCGTCATTTTTGCTACATCTGTTATCCGGGAGTGACGAGCGGTGACGCGAGGCCAAGATGGCGATGGCTGGCTCTGCCCACTTTAGGCTTCAAAATGCTCTTCAGAAACCTACGGGTGATGTCACGGACACTACGTCCATATTTTTTTACAGTCTATGTTGTACGCATGCGCTGTTTCCTGTCAGAAATGTTTACGGTTGTTATCTTTCGTTACCGCTTTATACCCAATATAATACAGCCGAAATTATGCTTCTGTTATCTTCAACCACTCTTCTCTGAAGAGCTTCACTTCAAAAAGTCTCACCAGTCTCTCTCCAGTTTCACTAGAGATAACATCACATTTTGAGTTATAATGAAGGACAAAAACTATTAACTGCTTTTGAACTAATTCTCTAGGGTACATTTTTCATCCACAAATGTAGGCTAAATGTATAAAAACTTTTTTTTCGTCTTCAAGAGAGAATTTAGGCTATAAGTCCCCATTGTTCATGAAGAAGAAAACAGCCAAAGAAACTTCTTAATTTTATTGATACCTTAAAATTAACCGAAGCTTGACTGCTTGAAGCTTGAAGATTAACTTGAACTGTTGTTTTATTACTTTTTTTATTCGATTTTTTTTATCCCTTTGTTATTTAATATTTATTGCTTATTTTTTATTTATTTTCTTTACTTTAATTTACTTTCTTCTCCTTAAAGTTGTGTATATTATTTTACGTGCTCCGTTTCCTGTTAGCACTGATATTTTTGTGAATTCTGACTAAGCCAGATATTGTTGTAAATTTTACACTTTAATGAATAAAAAAATATCCTATATAAAAAAATATTTCGTTCTACTAATCATTTTTTTTTTGTAAAGGATGTCTAGAGTCTAGACTAAAATGGCACATCAACTTAAATCTAGTGTATAAATAATCTACAGAGCTAATTTCATCATCAAAACAGAAACGGTAAAACCTTTGATAAACCGGTTGATTAAAGTTAGGCTAATTGTTAATAAAAACCTTTATACCTTACCTTATTAATTTAAAAGTGCATAGCGCAATATTCTGAGTTTTTGCAGAACTATGCCACCTCTGGCGGCAAGCGAAACTGCAGCCAGAGATGTGCACGCACTAGACAAAAGTTTTATTTTTTTATCTTACGTGGAGTTTGCGTTGGTGTTTGAAATGAACTACAAGCAGGTCTCTTACAATCCATCTTCTACGGAGAATGCCGGCGAATACACAAACCTGCCAGACATAGCTATGTGAGCATGCCGTGAACGCGCATGACGTCATGCCCAGTCTCAAATTCCGGCCCGAATCCCTCTTTTTTATTTTACTTTACAGGATTATAGAGACAATCTCAGTGATAAGAGAAGGGCTCATTCAGCCCATCAGGCAATTGTTTAAGCATGTATGGGTTAGAAAAACGGGTATTTTTAACATGAAAAGTTGCTTAATGCACCTTTAAGTAATGAGATAAATTCAAATTTATTATGATCAAGTTTGACCAACCCTATGACACGTTTTAAATGTATTAATTTTAATGTACAATTAGATTGGTATTGTAAAAGTCACGCTGAACATATTTTCATTAATTTATAATTTTAATTTAATTTTCTAAGGATATAATCCACTTATAAAGTGTGAACATTTGAATGATTTTGAATATCGACAGTTCTCAATATGCAGTTGGGTACATATACAATACATAGATTACTTGCATTGATAGATTATATAAGTAACATGGAATTGATGAATTAAAGACATCAGCCCTTAATTCATTGTGTATTTTTGTATTTATTTTACAAAACAAATATGTTCAACAAAACATGTTGCAACAATCAGTTTGACCAGTTGCATGATTGGATGGACAGCTCTCTATATGTACACAAACACACAGGCTACATAGAGAGATTCCTTGCTCTGACTATTCACGGAACATGGCATGGACCTTCAGGCCTTGTTCATCAAGACAATTTGATATGAATGTGTCCAGGTCCTCCATACACTAAAAAGACAAATAAGAAGACATCCCTTGCTTTATCTGATTCTCCTCCCTGGTAGTCTTTGATGGCATTCTGCTGATTGGCACTGTCCATCCGGAGAAAGGCAGGCTCGGTCACCTCCCCACGGAATAACTCATGGTGGCTCTGTAACCATGTCCCTTACGAACATCCACTTAATTTCCTCTTCACCAGTGGCGGAGCCAGGATTTTTTCATGGGGGTGGCCAGGCAAGGGCCAGCAAACAGTCTGGGGTGGCACAGACATTTTTATCATTTTAATTTAAAAATGAGTTTGACTATAAGTATTGGACTGTTTTAGTGCCTACACAACTGAATACAGTTAATTTATACTTAATTGTAATTGAGATAGTAGTGAATTAGGAATCATGGAATACTGAGTGAATTTTTATCTTTTTTATTATTATTATTCACCACCTCCAGGCATATTAATAAAGGGGCACACACTAAGTTCAACTTGCTCAGTTAGCTTGCTTCTGGTTCTCAAAACACCCAATAGCTTGTTCTACATTGTTGCACCTTCATGAATGACTGAGACATGCAGATAACTACTGTAGCTCAAAGATGAATAAACCTTCAGTGAATTTTACATAATCATTGAATTCTTCAACCAATTCTGAGTTTGTCAAAAAAAAAAGTTGCAACTGAAAAAGTAAACACTCTATGTTTAACTTTTCTAAATTAGTTGTCAAAATAAATAATTGCAACAGTTCTATAATAGGCTACTTAAATTAAAAAGGGAAACAAATTTTTTTTTTGAATCCTCATGTGCAAGAATGTGAACAACGCAGAAGTCAACAGCACATAAATGCCAGAATGTAAAATTAGTTATTTTATGGGTTTAAAAATTATCCATTTTTGTCCTCTTTAAAAATTAACGCCAGCTAGTACAAATGCACACGTGCTCACATTTATTTGTAGGCTACATTTAAAAATGACATCAGTTTGTGCCTTATATTGTGATCTCACATAGCAGATTATTATTATTATTACAGACAGATGTGACACATAACAAATACATGATGCATGCATGCAGTTTTGACACGGCTTTAATCGCCTTTTTGATTATTTCACGAGTCAATTGACGTCAAAACACGCCGCATTTGCGCACAGCGAGCACAGTACAACGGCTGACAGGACAGGAAAGTTAGTTTTACTGAAATTTGGCCTAACATCTCATCTTACCGAAGATAGCCAACTGATGTAGGACAACGCGCGCCGCTTTTCTCAGCATCTGACAGAAGTCAAAATAAAAGTGGCATCAGAAAAACAAAGATTTACGCTTGTTGTTTCTTTGACTGCACACTAGCGACGGTCTTGCAAACCAGTTGAGAAACATTGACTCTATATTTACTATGCGTATATCACTGTCTGTTGTTCTGCTGAAGCTCGTTCGGCACCTGCACATTTCCGCACTCGTTTGACTTGCGCTGGCGCTGAGGTGTAGTTGGAGTGCGCGTTTTTTAAAGTTTTTTTTGTGGTCTTAAAGAGACGGTTCTGCGTTTAAAAAACGTAATTCTTGACAATAAAAAAAGAGACAGAAACAGCAGTTGTGAGAGGGGTGGCCAAAGGGGTGGCCAAGCTTAGGCAAAGGGTGGCCACGGCCACCCCTGGCCACCCCCTAGATCCGCCCCTGCTCTTCACACACCTGTTAAAAATATAAATACAGCATATTTCTAGTCTTTTCAACCCTTCAAAGCACTTAAGTCATTCAAAACATTCAACATTCTCTGGCCTCCCCTTTTGTTGTAAGTACACTGGACCATCTATATCTCAATATATTGTATGCCAAATAAATAAACAAATCTTTTGACATCACGATTCACAATACTTGCCCATAGTCTGTAAATTCACAATTTACCATAGATAGATAGATAGATAGATAGATAGATAGATAGATAGATAGATAGATAGATAGATAGATGGATAGATAGATAGTATGGGGAAACCCAGGCTACGGATATACAGGAAATAGCCAACAAAACATTGTATGGGTCAAAATTATCGATTTTTCTTTTATGCCAAAAACGATTTGGATATTAAGTAAAGATCAATGGGAAGGTTATTTATTCAGGTTTCATATGATGTATAAATCTCAAATTCAGAAAATTGACCCATGTGACTGGTTTTGTGGTCCAGGGTCTCACAATATGTATTGAAGCTTGTTTCCGCCACAGAATAAAACATCTTAAAATATAATTGCAACTTTTGTTCCTCAGAATTGTAACTTTATATCAAACAATTCTTACTTTATAACTCGCAATTGCAACTTTATATAAAAAGAAATCTGACTTTATGGGCCCTATTTTAACGATCTGAAACGCAAGTGTCAAAGCGCAAAGCGCAAGTAACTTTGTGGGTGGATCCCGGCGCTGTTGCTATTTTCCCGGCGGATAAACGACTCTTGCGCAAGACGCAAATCTAAAAGGGGTTGGTCTGAAGTAGCTTCATTATTCATAGGTGTGGTTTGGGCGTAACGTGAAATAAACCAATCAGAGCGTCCTCTCACATTCCCTTTAAGAGCAGGCACGCTTGTTCCACGGCGGATTGCTATTAGAACGGCGGATTTGCCAGCGCACGCCAGGAGCAGTTCACAGCCGAAGAGACCGACGTTCTCGTCAGGGCCGTAAAACACAGAGAAGTGAGACTGGGGATGATGGGAGAAACTCACTCAAATTAGCTTCGGTTAAACAGGCGTATAATTTGGGTAAATGTGTAGCCTAATCTAGATTTATTTATTTTTTTAAATCTAGATAGATCTTTTTCACATCTTCACGGACACAACCTCCCTCGTGTGTTAAAATTTTTCCTTGTAATAATGTATGATTTGCAAAAATGAAAACTGCTGCGTCTGTTTATAATTATTAGAGAATCAAAGTGGATGCGCGTTAACACACTACATTATGGCCAAGCACGCGCCCTTAAAATACCACATCACTAACGCGCAACGCGCCACTGTCTTTAGACTGTTTTTATCATGGTCAGTGGCGCAATTGCTTTCTAAAACTGGAAAATAGCACCAGGGGAGTTTTGCGCCGGAACACGCCTCCTCTTTGCGCTGAACCGCCCCCGCGAGCGCAAGTTCATTTCCTAATTTACCAACGTGCGTCTGTGGAGGGAAAAGTCCGCTGTGCGCGGGTGCAAAATAGGAATGATACATGCGTCGGTGTTCAAAGTCAATTGCGCTGGGTGCAAGATAGGGCCCTATCTATATCTCACAATTTTGACTTTAGGTTATTTCACGCAATTCTGAGATAAAAAGTCGTAATTACCTTTTTTATTTTTTATTCTGTGGCAGAAACAAGCTTCAATACATAAAGAGAAATAGATGAAGATGTGTTTTCAAAAGAAAATGTAGGCCTATTAGTGGACACCTTAAAAAAACTGTATTAATTTACTGACTTAATATTTCTCTTGTGGACATACATTATGGCAGTGAAAAAAAGAGAAGAAAATCTCTCCTTTTAAGTCTGTGTTTGAAGCTGCTTTTGATTTTCACAGGCAGATTTGGGCTGTGTTCAAAATCAACATGTTATTAGGCCTATATAATTGTAGTGATGGGCTATTATTATTAATTTATAATTGTAGGCATATTGTTTGTTTACATAATATGTGTAATACACACACATGCATGTATATTTTTAAGAATCTTTATTTGTTTATATATATATATATATATATACACAAATATTTCTTAAATATATACATGCATGTGTCTGTATTTATATATACAAAATAATTATACACACATACAGTACACATAATTATGTAAACACAAGCTTTTATTTTGGATGCCATTAATCGGTTTACAGGCCTACGAGCAAGGATGCAAACAACAACCGTATAAGAATGCGTTTGTTATAACAAGCACTCTTGACAATTTGTGAATAAATTCCCTTACAATTACATTTTGATGTTGGGGTGTAGGCTACATTTTCTTTGAGAAGTCTAATCCTTATACGTGCGGTCGGTAGAGGTTGAGGAAGGCAAATTACCTAATATTAATTTAATAACTAGCATTATAATAATTGTAGCGGACTCCGCTCTAATGATGGTCAACTTTGTTATGTTTTATGAAGTTTATTGCTTCCGTTTCATCTCAGAAAATCACCATTAGAGGTCAACAAAGCACAATAGATGTTTTATCATGAATAAAACACAGCTGTTCAATATCAGAATCACTTTATTGTCACATCACTAACAGCACATGTGCCGTAGTGCAGAGGTCTGGACTACACTTAATAATTTCACTCACTAGTGATTTAACATAAAAGACAGTGTATCATTTACAATTTTGCAATTTACAATTTTTACAATGTACAGATACAATAAACAGTATATGCTTAACATACTTAAAAGGTTTACAGTGCACATTATACACAATATAAACAATAATATATGAAATTACAGCTTATATATGTACAGAATACACAATGCAGTATGATGTGCATCAAGGACCGGAACTAACCGTTTGTTTATGTGTCAATAAAATCTGAAATTAAAGCTGCAGTCCGTCGTTTTTCCTCTTTGTCGCCATCTCTGTTAGAAATCTGCAATTGCAGTTATTCGCGGAATTATTAACTGTGCGTGGGTAGTAAATCGGCATGAAACAGCGCGGATGAACACAATGTATTGAGGCTGCCGCGTCGCTGTGGATACTGTAACGTTACTGTCATCAGCAATCTCGGAGTATACTTTTTGAAAGTGTCAACATTAGAATTTTCATCGGAAAATGTCATCTGAACAAGTAAGTAACATTCACTTTTGTTCTGACCAAATTCGGGTGGTGGGGGGAAGCATTGCAGTAGCTATATCATTCTGATTAATTCTAACGATTGCTTATATCACGTCAAAACGTGAAAAATATATTTTTTCTGTAGCCACTCTGAAGTCCGAAGTCTTTGGGTTTTACAACTGGTGAATCTCCAGTTGTCACTGGTGATTGTCGCTTTAAACTTTCGGGATCCGCCATACCAAGTGCTAAGCTAAATCTCCACCATCATCCACACACGCTAGCCGGGGACTCCTTCTCTATGTGTACAGAAGTGACGTAATGACGCAAAGACATGCTCGAAATTCCCGCGGAAATCCACCAGTACCACTGGAATTAAAATCATTATTACATGCTTACCGTTTTGAATCGAGGTAAGGCAAGCAGATCGTTTTGAACACTGGCTGGTTACGTTTTTTTTTTTAAATGTCTTTTTTGATATTTTTAAACCCAAAAAAGTGCCGGACTGCAGCTTTAAATCAACTTTAATTTTCCAAAGTTTTGGGTGAATATTGATTTTTAATGGATGGACAGAAATCTTTCAGATTTCAATAACAATAACCTTATTTGTGTTTCAAAGATGAATGAATGACGTGTGTATTTACTCTAACATTGTAAGTGATAAGATAATTTACATTTTTGGGTGACCTAACTCCTTAATGCTCTGAACATTTTATTGCATAATATAGCTTCTGGACCTACTCATAATGTCTTTTTTTATTTTTTAGATGGAGAATTGTGATCCATGGGGGTATAGATGGGTACAGTAGGAATATCATGTACCTGCATTCAAGTGACAACAATAGAGCCTTGACTCTTCTTTCTTCATTTGTTGGTGCTGTGCAACTCTTTGGGGTACCTAAAAGAGTGCGTAGCGATAAAGGTGGAGAAAATGTCGAGGTGGCACGCTTTATGCTGGAGCATCCAGATAAAGGATCAGGTATTTCTTGAATAGTGTAATTTTAGCAGTTCTCTTACGAGAGATACTCTCGTACTGCGTAGGAACTACGCTATGGGGAAAATCCTTTTCCACGAGAATACTGAAGCCAAAAAATTATCTTTAATTTTGTATAAATGTAAAACGCGTTGCCGCAGCATACAGACCTAGGCGAGACAGCTCGCGCGCCGATTGGCTGCTATGCTGGCAACTGCTTAAGCCTATCGAGCGAGACCATGAGTGACGTCACACCCAAATGAGATAACGGGCGTGGCTTGGGGCTATAAATTGGGCTTGCAGGCTTAACTCTGTGCCTCTTTTCAACGCCGCCAGACTCAGAGCTTGAGACCGTGCTCTTGATCTTCCAGCCGCCGCCCCGCAGCGCGTGGCCCGCGACCGAAGATCGCGTTGAAACCAGAGGTACAGAAATCATCCTAGCACTCCTAGGAAAACGACGGTGTTCAAGTCCCGCTGCGGCCGGACCTTCACCAAAGTTTGCCGCTCGTCCAGTCCCAAGAGAAGTGACTGGTCCAGTGTATATAGCAGCCAACAAGCCTGTTTCATTGCCCGCTTGTCTGCACACAACAGCCGTTTTCACGGCTACCCAGATAAATCCTTTAAAGAGCGTATTTTCTGGTGTCCCGGCCACGGCCGATGGTGTTTCATGAGTAGTAAGACTGCCCACTGTAATGTGCCCATCCCTACACACAAGCACAGCCCCACAAACAGGGCTCGCGCACATAAAATCGACTCAGGTCGATTGCGCACTAAATGTAGCAAACGTGCCCACTACTCAGTGCCCACTTTATGCTACCTCCTGCACGTTTCAACGGTAAAAACAAAACCGGCGTGCAGGCGCTCTGCCCAGGCGAGCGATGCTATAAAGGTGGTAAATGTGCCCGCTTCCCCGCGCCCACACACAAGCATCACAGTTCCAGTGGAACTCGTCCAGCCCTCCCCCTCCCGGTTAACCACTGTAGAGGGGTCGAAGTTGCTGTATCGCAAGCCGATCAGAGCGCGCCATTCAGCCCCTATCAACCCGTCCAGTTGCGTGGGCGAAGCTCCCCGGAGTTTCGGAATGGGTGATAAACATCATAAAAGAAGGCTATTCGCTGCAGTTTCGCCGACGCCCTTGCGCGTCGAGACCACGGTAGATTCGAATGTAGCACATCTACTTCGAGCCGAAATTCAGAAACTGTTGAGCAAGGGGGCAATAGAACCCTTATCTCAAGCTCAAAGCGAAGGGGGTCTTTACAGCAGATACTTCCTAGTACCCAAAAAAGACGGGGGTCTCAGACCCATACTAGATCTGCGGCAACTGAACAAAGCACTTATGAAGCGCCAGTTCAAGATGCTCACAACAAGAAAAATCCATGTTCGCCAAGGGGACTGGTTTGTGTCAATAGATCTAAAGGACGCGTATTTTCAAATACAGATTGCGTCAGGTCACAGGCAATTTTTGAGATTCGCCTTCGAGGGTCAGGCTTATCAGTACACAGTAAGGGTGTCACGATTTCGATTTTAAATCGAAATCGATCGAAATTAAGTCACAATTTCGATCATCGAATTAAAAAATAAAATCGTCGATGCTGCCACGCCCCCATGTCACGTTCGGTCGGCTTGTCAAGCAGAAAAAAACACGCGTGTTGAAATGCTGCGAGTCAACCTCCTCTGGATGGCGCACACCCGACGAGAAGCGCCGCGTCTATGACAACTCGAGGTATCGCCATATCGCACACACCGGAGGAGAAGCGCCGCGTCTTTGACAACTCGAGGTATCGCCATATCGCACACACCGGAGGAGAAGCGCCGCGTCGCGTCTGTGACAACTCGAGGTATCGAACACCGGACGCGCACTTTCATGTTTATGGCCTGCAATATTATGTTTAAGGACATTATGGAATTAAGATCATGTCTATGTTATGAGGCTACTGTACAACGTTGCTTAGTCTGCACTTTATCTCAGAGAGCGTCCGTTAACTGAATGTATCCTGAAAATCTGATAACATCAGCAATTTTCATTCAACCAGCTGATTTCTGTAAATGAATGTAAAACATATATATTGCAGCAAGTAATAACGACGATTTGACACAAATAAATGTATATAAAATCTATTAATTTAAAATAAATGTAATATAAAACTATGTGAATGGCGCTCTCTGGCGCGGCAGGATTAATTTTGAACAAGGTCTTGAGCCATTGCTGGCGTCGCGGACAGACGCCGAATGGCGCCGCCGGTGTGTGTGTGTGTGTGTGTACACTCTCAGAGAATAAAGTGTTAAAATTTTAAGTGGCTCTGCGCGACGCATAGATGTATCTGTTAAACTGTTTGTCTGTTTGTTTGTTTGTTTTGTTGTGAACTTGAATGTCATCTTCTCTGAAGAAGACTGCAGTTACAAAAGAGAAACTAGATCGCAGGTTATTTTGCTTAAGTTTCCAATTGACTGAAGATATAAGTATTGTTAAATTATGTTCTTAATACATTTTTTAAATTTGACAGTGGTAGCCTACATTGTGAACAAAGGTCAGATATTATGCATAAAAGTTTGGTCTAATAATGCATAGCAACCTGTGCTTAAAAAAAAAGAAAAAAAAAGTAAAAACCGAGAATCGAATCGAACTGTGACCTTAGAATCGAAAATGTAATCGAATCGAGGATTTGGAGAATCGTGACACCCCTAGTAACCATATATTCTACATTTACGCCCTGTTCCCTATACTATAAAAATATATTTTCTGTCTTATTTAATGATATGAATCCACATCAGATCACAGAAGGTTATGTCAAACACACTCAACTGATGTTATAAAATGAGTTTTGAGCAAATACATGGTTTAATCTGATAAATTGTTGTATTTTGATGCTCTGCTAAGCTAACATGCTAGCTAGCCCTTATATCCCTGTTACCATGAGCGATTATGTTGTATTGTCTGTATAAGAGACAAAATAATAATAATTACCAGCACCAGAAAACAATAGAGACAAAAGTCTGACTGGATACTTAGAAGATGTGAATAAACATCAGTTTGCATTTTAGAGTATTCTCTTAATAAAACCACATGTCATGGCCTTAAAATATATTTAATAAAACTCAAGAGTTTTAGAGCCAATTTAAATTTTATTTTCATAAATATATTTAATTAAAAGAAAATTCGAATAACTTCGCAATTCTTTTAAGCACTTTATAACAATTTATTTTTTATGACAATAATTAATTCTGACCTGACAATAAACTGCCAAGTGTCTGCTTTCAAAGCAGACCACCCTTATGATTGTAGTGCAAATGCTTCATAAACTGTATATATTTTAGATTACAAGCAGGTTAACACATACCACGGTAGGATACATTTCTCACAGGAAAGAACACAAATTAATTAAATGACCCATGTCACAAACTTTTTTATTTTTGACTTTCTATAATCAAGCTTGCAAACATTCTTTTCTCATTAATTTATTAAATAAAACAATTTTGCAAGATTGAACATGTAAAGGGGGTAAACATCTGAAGCAGACACAACATGTAAAAGGCAATATGACAAATAAAGCAAACAAATGGATGTTAATCATTGAAATACTACAAAACAGTAGGCATTGCAAAAAATGGCTTTGTTCATAGATGAAAATACAATTAAATCGATAAGTTGTCAAATTAGAGTCTACATTTTTACATCACAGTAATGGATAACTATTTGTTTTGTGTCTCTCTTCCCATTATGGATTGTTTAGTGTTTCTCTCTGGATGCAAAAGGATGATGTAGCACTTTGGAGCAAATATGGCTACCAGTACTCCAAAACTGGAAGCTAAAATAGCAAATATCTCCACAGCCACTGCATATTTCCCTGGTGAGCTCACATATGCTGGAACAAATGCAATCCACACAGCACAGAATATCAACATGCTGAAAGTAATGAACTTTGCTTCATTAAAATTATCTGGAAGATTTCTCGCTAGGAAGGCTAAAAGGAAACTTACTGCTGCCAACAGTCCAATGTATCCCAGCAACATAGAAAAACCAGCTACTGAGCCAATAGCACATTCATATACTATTTTAGAGCGGGTGTACTGGTTATTTTTATGGGGTGTTGGAGAAGCAGTTGATAGCCAGACTGCACATATCACCATCTGGAGGGCTGTTAGGATCAGAACTGTGCATCGTTGTTGAGTTGCTCCAAACCATTTCATAGCTCCTTTGCCTTCTGGTCGAGAGGACTTGAACACCGCTATTACCACCATAGTCTTGACCAGGATGCTGGAGATGCACAGGACAAAGCTTATGCCAAACACAGCATGTCTTAACTGACATGTCCACAGCTCCGGCCGACCAATGAATAGCAGAACACACAGGAAACACAGTTTGAGTGACAACAGCAGCAGGAAGCTGAGCTCTGAATTGTTGGCACGTACTATGGGAGTGTTACGGTGAAGAGCAAAAATGACCATCACAAGAGCACAGAAACAGGAGCCAAACAGAGATGCAGTGATCAGAGAGATGCCCAGAGGTTCCTCATAGGATAGAAACTCAACTTCTTTGGGGACACATTGATCATTATATGGATTGGACCAGAAGTCATCTGGACACACAGTGCACTCAATAGCATCTGTCATAAAGACACAAAAATTAAAGAAAAAAAGCATAAAGAGAAAATTCCCCTTTCACGTTATATAAAAAATTTGGAATATGATGTACCTGTTGCATTAGAAATCTCTCCATCTCCGCATGGCAGGCAGTCAAAACAGCAAACAGGAAAGCCCTTCCTTGTGGCTCGCCGGGTCCCTGGGGGGCAGCTCTCACTGCAAACAGACCGTTGGGGCTGAAAGAGACACCATCTGTTACTAATCATGTGTTTGTCATCTCTTTTAGATAATGACAAATGAAATTGCTCTGAACACCATTCAAACTACATATCTGCAAAAAGTATGACATTAACTTGCTATGTTAGTTACTTTTTTTGTCTCAAAGTTCCAGTAAATTGCTGCTTCATCCAATGTAAGCACCATCCCTGTTGCTGCCCCTTCATTTACTACACCGATCTTGTGGATCGTTATTGACCCATCAGAGCTTGGGTGCCAGTTCAACACATCATAGATGGCTAGAGCATCGCCATTCTTATCAAATGACACATGATCCCCAAAGCCAGTCGTGAAATTTGCTTTCTGGAGGTAGTGAACAAGCTGTGCAGTTTGTAGAAAGTACAGGTTTTATGTTTAACTTGAAATTGAATTAATGTAGAGTACACATTTTACACCTATTCTATATGCCTAGAGAGAATCTGCACTATACCTTTGGTTCTTACCTGCCAGGGTTTCAGGTTGATTATATCGGCACATCTGTTCCCACTGAAAGGTCCTTTCCATTTCTGACACTGCATCAGATCATGAAGCGCATGTGCCAGGGCATAAACTGCCTTATAGACATTATAAGATGCCCTCAATCCTGAAACATCAGTGTATGATGTGTCCGTGGTGGTTAGATCCTCTTGTCCTGTACACAACTTTTTAAATTGCTCTCCATCTGTCTGTTTACCCCTAGTTTCAAAACTACACTCAAACATGTTCTCCCAGAAGATCCTCAACATATTATTTCTTGGATCATTGCTGGGACGGAGACGTAGCAGATAGTCATGAAGCCCCTGAATCTCTCCACGTCTGATAGCAATGCCCAGTGTGCCTGCCAGGAAGGGCAGGAAACGTGGAGTGTGGTATTCAAGAGAGGTGGCCCAAGCTTCACTTGCAATCCACTGCCTGTCTGTCATGTTCTGCAACACCACCTCATCCATCAAAGGTATAAGAAAGGATGAAAGAGCAAAAACAACCACAACTCTTGCTGTAGAGGCCTGAATCACTCCCATTATACGCTGAATATCTCTGGGGTTGTGATCATTGGGCAGGATTTCAGAAAAAGCAACACAATGTCCAAACCGCTGCATTTCCTGCTGAAAGGACTGAGCAGCATTGCTGCCATAGTCATCATCACTGTAGAGAAGACCAACCCAGGTCCATCCAAAATGCCTCAAGATCTGAACCATAGCCCGCACCTGGAAGGCATCACTGGGGATTGTTCTGAAGAAAGAGGGGTACTTTTTCCTGTCACTCAAACAGGAGCAGGTGGCGTAGTGACTGACCTTATTAGGGGAGATGGAGAGAGAGAAGAGAGCATGAGACCGAAAAATAGAGTGACGATCAGATTTTTTTTTTGTAATTTAGATGTTTTATATATTATTCATATGAGCGAGAAAAAAACTTCTGGAAGGCTACAAGCTGACAAAAAAAACAAAAAAACACTGAAAAGTGTTAATGTATACAGTTTATTTTTACTTTTTGTCATCCCATCTTACTATTGGTACTCGAAACAGTCCCAGAACACTAGAAATCGCAATGGAAGGAGTTGAACTTGCATCCCCCACAATCCCAACCACCGGAGGAGGGCCAGTGCAGTTTAGGTTGGAGAAGGACTCCTCTGTCCCACTAGCCAGGGATATGGCAGCCCGGAACGCCATTCCTAGCATCACACAGTTGTCATAAAGATGGTAACCAAGAGTGATGTTAGGCAGTAGGTTGGGATTCTTATTAATCTCATCTATTGCAAAAGCCATGGTCTGTGCATGCTGAAAGCCTTCCATATTAAATCTAAAATAATTAAATAATAATAATGATTATTAAAGATATTAATAACCACAAGTCAAATTAATACCAGTATTAATACAAAGCAAATACATCAAAGTTCACACATCACTTCAGGATCCTTCCTATTATGCACACTTGGTAGATATACAGCATTCTCAATACAGATTTTTGTCCAAGGCTGCATTACTGTTGTCAAACACATAATTTGCACATATTTGGTAAAAGAGGGTAAGGGGAACACAACAATCTTATTTCTTCTTCCACTACTACTTCTTTTTCCTCTCATTAATCTAATTATTATTAATCATTTTAAATCGTTCTATACTTTTATAGTTATGAAGTCAGTCTGACTCACTTTTCACAGTATGGTCTTTCCGGTTCCATTCTAAAGCTCAGATCTGGGAACACTGTGAAAAAGTGAACATGAAACAGGCCTCCAAGTATAACATCTCCATCCTGGTACATTCCATTCAATTTGAAGTGTCCCTGGAGCTGACAGGTACCAGATCTGAGGATGGAATCTGCAGAGATACATTTAAAGGACAGGTAAAGAGAAATATACAGAGTGATCCACATCTCTCTCTCTCTTTCTGATCCACTCACCCACTTGGCACACTAATTTATGATGAAGGTTGTATGGGGTGTTGCTTGAAATTAGCATGTGTCAAGTTGGTGTCCATGGAAATCAGAACGTCACCCTCTCATCCCTCCTAACAAAGGCAAGGCAAGAAAAGAGCATTGATGGATTAATGGACATTGCATGCACAATATTGCTGATCAGGGAGATTGCATAAAGGCTTATTTAAAGATGTTGAGCTGAGAAATAATTGGTTTTATAGCCAAAGGATAAGAATCAATACATTTACTTGTCCTTGTCTTTTACTTAAGTGTTTTCTCTCAGAATTCCTCTAGATGTCAGTCATGCATGTCACTTTGACTACTATTTTTACTGCTGAGCAATAGACTACAAATAGAAATCTGCCTTGACAAAAACATTCTGTGGCACAACCAAATGATAGTGATGCTATCAGATGGTAATGTTATTTATCAAATTGAATGATTATCAAATGCATATTTCATGGTAGCTACATGTGTAAAAAACAAAACAAAAAACAAAGTGATACAGAAAGAACATCGTTTGTACAGTTTGTATAAATCAAGTGTTGGTCAGCTAACTTACGTTAAATTAACTCTCAAATGACTCAAAAGATTATTAAGTAATAGTACTTCAAATACTTCAATATCGTTCTTCAAAAGGGGCACCTAGTCATTGTCAGCTAACAACATCAGACACTGCACTGATATCTATCGATGTGATTCAACATAATAGCCTGAGTTTTATGTAAATGACTCTTTCACTAGAGTTTTTAGAGAGCAATCTACTCATTAATCTGCACAAGTGTAAGGATCTACAAATGAACAGAAAGTGATTCACAAATGTACAGAAAGCGATTCACAAATGTACAGAAAGTGATTCACAAATGTACAGAAAGCGATTCACAAATGCACAGAAAGTGATTCACAAATGAATGACAGGCAGAGTTGTGTTTGTGACAAAACACATTAGTAAAAAAAATTATTTGCAAATCTAATTTTATTTATTTGTGAATTGTATTCTTTTTTGTGGAACTCTTTACATTTATTTGTGGATCTCAATCTATTTATTTGGAATAATGCAACAATTCTCTCCCCGTACATTTAACATACGTCTTTGTTCAAAATGACTGACAATAGAGGAGTGTAAGCAATTCATCACTGAGCCATCAATATTCTCAGTATACAATGTCATCTTTATTAGAAGAGAATTGTGCATTGGTTTAGGATTGTGGAGTGGTTCAGTTTATACATTTATTCAGTTTATGGTTCAAAGACATAAAATAATGTGCATGTAAGTCCACAAGACCGCAAATGCGCATGAAATGTCTGGTGTAAAAATAAATATAAAGCCTAAAATAAATTTGGAAGAAAATTATATAGTTCTGGCATGAAAATCTGAATGGTGCAGGCTGATAGGTCTTTAATTGATTGGTAGCAATCATGTCATTATCTACATAGCACAGCTGATTGTTGCTGTAGAATCAGCGGCCAATGAGCTTGCTGCTCAAACATTCAAATACTTGGCACTGTTTGCTGTTATTGTCTTCAGTGTGCTTTCAGAAACCCTCCACCTTCCCCAGCGACACCTGTATAGAACTACTATATGGGGTTCCATTTGTGCCGAAATTATGTTGACATGCTGTCTGTCTATGCTATGTGTCGTCTTCCATGTTTATGTGTCTGTTCACTGTCTGTCTGTCTGTCTATGCTATGTGTCTGTTCACTGTCTATGTCTGTCTGTCTATGCTATGTGTCTGTTCACTGTCTATGTCTGTCTGTCTATGCTATGTGTCATCTTCCATGTCTATGTGTCTGTTCACTGTCGATGTGATTGCCCACGACTCAACTTTTGTCTTTGTGCACTCAACTTACTCCTGTCATCTGTCCTTGTCGTTTGACTGTCGTCTTGTGTGTCAATGCTGCATGTGTCATGACTGTGTGTTTTTTCATTCTGTCGGTTGCTTTGTTGTTTCACTCTGTCGTTAGCAAGAGCTAACGTTAGCTAGCTACGTTCCTTTCTAGCCACAACCATTAGTTATTACGAAAAGGCAAGTTCTACCTATGCAGTATGGCATGGATTTTGTGTGGATTACAAAGGCTAATGTTGGCTAACCTAAAAGAAGCACTGTATTCATATTTAAATCCTAAAATCTCAGACTATACTGACTGATAGAGGTATGCATCACCTTTTATGTCAAATTCTAACATTCAAATTAAATTCTATTAGAATAACACAGTACCACTGTCAAATTAAATAATTAAATTAAAATCCATCCTTACAGTGCAGAGGTGACACAGAAACGCCATCCGAACTGACATTAGGCCTACTACATTTACACTTAATTTGCAATTGCATAAATAAAGCTTTTCAATATTTAAATATGAAATTATTTATAATTTTAACATTTTAATTAAAGGGTACTTTAAATATGAAACTAAACCCGCCAGTAGGTGGCAGTAAGTCACTGTCTTAATAAGCGAGTTGTTGGAGTCATTTATTCAACCGATTTGTTCAAACGGCCGATTCATTCAAAAAAAGTGATTGTTCATTGAATCAAATGATTCGTTCAAAACGCGGATTTCAGTTTTTAAAAAAACATCGCTGTCTGTTGGACTACAGTTTCATTATGAAATTCTCGTCGGCGAAATAAAGGGGGAAACAAACAATATTGACAGTATAACACACAATGTTAACTTTATTGTTAATTTAACTGTTGTATAAAATATATAGCACATTTGCAATTGTGCACAGGAAAACGGCACTCTTGCTCGTGATATTCTAATATAACAACATAATATGATAGAAATATAAGACAAATACTCATTTGGGGACATATCTATAACTGCACTGACATCACGCAGTGAAAGGAGCACAGTGTTGCCAGATTGGGCGGGTTCCCGCCCAATTGGGCGGTTTTGAATTTGATTGTGCGGGTAAAAAAGGGTTTGTGCGGGTAAAAAAGGGTTTGGGCGGGTGGACAAAATTTGGGCTGGTTTGGGGTCAGTTCGGCGGTTTTCAAACATCTACATTTTAAAGTATAATTGGTTAAAAAACTAAACTAAAGTGTGCATGTAGTGCATAAAATCGGTCATCATGACATTACAACACACACACACGTGCAGCGCAGAGTCAGCTGGCGTTGGTGTTGACGTCACCGGCGAGCACGCACTTTCAGCCAATCAACGAGGGATCACAGCAGGAAGACGCGATTTAGCGCGATAACTTGTAGCTGTGTATTCAAGTGATCGTTAATGACAAAGTGACATGCAGTAAATTGCATCTACAGTAAAAATTTAGATAGTGAGCAATAAACGTACACATGTGGGGGTTGATGACTTGATGGTGAATAACTGAGAGGAGAGCACAGTTGAATTATCTTTGATTTTTCCCCATTTAAATGGACAAAATGGTAACGGTCTGATAGGTACGATCTAAACCAGCTTAATGCCTGTCCCTGAACACCAGTGTAATTTTGAAGTCGATCTAAGAGTATTTTATGATCTATAGTGTCAAACGCAGCACTAAGATCGAGTAAAACTAGTATTGAGATACAGCCTTGGTCAGAAGCTAAAAGTAAATAATTTGTAATTTTAACCAGCGCAGTTTCTGTGCTATGATGTGGCCTGAATCCAGACTGAAACTTTTCATAGATATCGTTTTCTTGCAAGAAAGAGCACAGTTGAGCGGACACAACTTTTTCTAGTATTTTAGACATAAATGGAAGATTTGAAATGGGTCTGTAGTTTGCTAGGTTATTTGGATCTAATTGTGGTTTCTTAATAAGAGGTTTTATAACTGCCAGCTTGAATGTTTTTGGAACATGTCCTAAAGATAGAGACGAGTTAATAATATTGAGAAGAGGCTCTTCCACTACAGGTAACACTTCTTTCAGTAGTTTAGTGGGTATTGGATCTAATAAACATGTTGTTGGTTTAGATGCAGTAATAAGTTTATTTAGCTCTTCCTGTCCTATAGTTGTAAAGCGCTGTAGTTGTTCTTGAGGGGCGATAATTGAGGCTGAATCATAAGACGCTGTCAAAGATTGTACATTTACAATTGTGTTTCTGATGCTTTCTATTTTCTCAGTGAAGAAATTCATGAAATCATTACTATTAAAATGTAACGGAATATTTTGTTCAGGTGATGTCTGTTTATTTGTTAATCTAGCCACAGTGTTAAATAAAAACCTTGGATTGTTTTGGTTATTTTCTATTAGTTTGCGGAGATGCTCAGCCCTGGCTGCTTTTAGAGCCTTTTTATAATGTGACATACTGTCTTTCCACGCGATTCTAAAGACCTCTAAATTAGTTTGTTTCCATTTGCGCTCTAAGTTACGAGTTTCTCTCTTGATAACATGCGTAGCACTGTTGTACCATGGTGCTTTAGTTTTCTCTCTAACCTTTTTTAATCTAATTGGTGCAACAATTTCTAATGTACTAGAGAAAATGGTGCTCATACTGCTAGTCATTTCCTCTAGCTCATCTGTTAGTTTGGGTTCACTGAGGAGCGGAGATAGATCAGGTAAGCTATTCAAGAATCTATCTATAGTAGTTGGAAGGATTGTTCTGCCTGGTCGATAACGCGGCGCAACATGGCACATTTCAGCCGTACGTAGTATGCAAGTTACCATGTAATGTTCAGTGACCTGTGGCCTGTTTTCTGAGTAACATTAAGAATATCTCTATAGATTGTTGCAGCACCGCCGCCACGACCAATCAGACGGGGCTCATGCTTATAACCGTATCCTGGTGGAGTGGACTCATTAAGACCGAAATAATCATTTGGTTTAAGCCAGGTTTCAGTAAGGCAGAGTACATCGAAGGTATTATCAGTGACCATTTCATTTACAATAACCGCCTTAGGTGTAAGCGATCTAATGTTTAGAAGACCTAGCTTTAGAAATTGTTTTTGTTCACTAATATTGAGATTTTCTGGTTTAATCACAATTAGATTTTTCTTAGATCCTGCAGTAGATTTATTGTTTGGCCTCACTAAACGAGGAATAGACACAGTTTCTATATAGTGTTCTACACTGGTACTTATATCAATTAATTTGGGACAGCAAAGAATGTGATTAGGATTAGACACATCCCTTAAAAAAAAGAAAGAAAGGTAGTGTATACTGTTACAAACAGACTCATGGGCGAATGTGAGTAAACAGAGGTCACTTGCGGTCCAGTTTCCCGGGCAGGAATCACGCAGTCTGTGCAACCATGTCCACATCAGTCTCGGTTTTCCATGACAGGGTGGACTTGGACCTGTTGCTTGTTTGCCATGGCTCTCTTCGGGACCGGTGCTTGGACATGTTCATTGTCACATCTGTTGATAACACAATCAAAGAAACTGTATTATTATCGTTATCAATCACTATGGCCATGGATTAAGAAAAAGACAACCGATTTTGTAATTTCACACAAGAATAGGTAGGCCCTACTTGTATATTATGACGAGTATATTATGTATATTGTAAACACAATTACATTTCATCAGTAAAATATTACGTCTGTGCACTTACCATCATTCTCGATTGAGAACTGAACGAAACCTGCGTGTCCCTCTGCTGTGCTGCAGAAGGAGAGTGTGATGCAAACACATTCCTAAAAAAATAAAAACAACTGTGTTAGCATACATTATCCAAAGATGGGCGATTAATGGGTATGGACGCTCAATGCATGTAGTCTATATATCTGTTGATGGGCCATAGGACGGAGAAATATCTATTTATGGGCCATAGATGCGTCACCGCGAGCTGTTGATGGCCATTATCTGCGCACGCATTTAGAGCATTTCAAACATTTACACCTGCATTCACAATCATCTGTGGCAATATTTTAGCGTGTGTCATAGGCTAACCAAAACCGAACATTTATATATAAAAATATAATGTCTAGTATTTAGACAGTATCACATTTTACCGTATGCTGAAATATATTTGCACGACATCATATTTACACCTAAGCAGATATTTGCAAAAGTCAGTATTTTTAGCATGATAATCAGTGTCATAAGCTAATCAAAACGGATTGAAATATAATACAAATATGTTTAGAGAGTAATATCACATTGAAACACGACCATATACGAATGTTAGGGATATTGTAAGGCAATATTTCCTGTAAGATGTCAAAAGCTAACCAAAACTAAGCAAAATATAGTCTGAAAATTCACATGAGTTCTATATAATCAGAAAAAGAATTATATAAACACTAAACAACTTACTCGAACTTGTATCCTCTGTGGGATCAATTCGCTCTTGAAAATGCAGCCGTTCTCCGTCTGAGATGCAACCGCTGCTGAAAAAAACAATAGAAACCATTACAGAAATTTTAATGGATTCCACTACAAAACCATTACAAACCATCAGCTGTTAACCATTAAAACCATTACGAAATGGTGTCCATTACGTAGTGTGTTTTGGGCCATATTCCATTAGGATCTATTGGTTTGTATAGGTTTCCATTACAAATTTGTATTGGTCTTGATTTGCACATATTTAATGGTTTCCATTACAGTTTTGTATTGGTCCTGATGGTTTCATTACAAATTTGTATTGGTCTTGATTTGCACATATTTAATGGTTTCCATTACAGTTTTGTATTGGTCCTGATGGTTTCATTACAAATTTGTATTGGTCTTGATTTGCACATATTTAATGGTTTCCATTACAGTGTTGTATTGGTCCTGTTGGTTTCATTACAAATTTGTATTGGTCTTGATTTGCACATATTTAATGGTTTCCAGTACAGATTGTATTGGTTAAGATTTGTATGTTTAATGGTTACATGCTTTTAGCTATTAATAATTAGGACATTAATTATAGTTTTTAATAAATTAATTTGAATTATTACTACAATTATACACAATTGATATAAACTGCACACCAACTTTTCAATAGCTTACAGCTCAGGTTTTGTTTAGCAAAGAATGAAGAACATGCACCTGAAATAAAAATGATATACATTAAGACCTGCTTTTGTACTCAACCCAGCTGGAAATAAACATCGGACACAAAACATTATTATTACATTTTATTATTCACAATTCTTCTTTTACATTGGTACATGTGTGGCTTCACTGGGGCTGACTGATTAGACCTGCAAAAAGAAAGGAGAATTCATTAGGACAATGTACCTCTTAAACCACATTACCAGTATATAAGATTATCTATACATTACGTAAGGGTTAATGCCCGACGAGGTGTCCATTGTCAGGTTTTAATGGACGACGGCGAGGTGTGAACCGGTTGCCTCCGCCGAAGTCCATTAAAACCTGACAATGGATACCTCGAAGGGCATTAACCCGCTTATACCATGGTCACTTGCCAAATAACACATTTTTAAAACATTAGTTTATATTTTAATTAGTTTTACAATCGAAATCTAAAGTTACAAGTTACAAACAATAACTTGGTTTCCTTGGTTACGCCTGACAGTTTATTTAGGTGTCCTCTATCACTTTTTAACGGACACCCTGCAGCCAATCAGAATCGAGTATTCACCCAGACCATGGTATAAATATTTATATATTCATTCAACATCTTTGGGCGTACTTTGCGCAGATTCAAGATCTTTGTAAACTTTGTCCACTAGTCATGTAATGTTCAGCATTACAGTCATCTTTTATTTAATCTTCTCCAGGTGTAGGTTTTAAATTATAAAACAGATAGTTCAGGTTAGGTATGCACCGAAATCAATTGTGTGGTCTGTTCACACACAATCTCTTAACATAAGGATGTTAAGAGGATAAAAGCAGGTTCAAAATTAGACCCCATTGAAGTCAATAGGGTGCACATTTTAAAAAGAGGATAACACGGTGTAGGCAACACCGATTTTTGTCGTTGTTCTCTGTATTGACAGCACTCCAAATTTACTAAAAATTGAGCTCAATGTTAAAATTGACCGGAGTTCTCCTTTAAGAGGATCCTAGACTGTTGATATGTGTTGAATAATATTCTTTAAGTTAATATGTGATGCAATCTCGTTTTGGTGAGTGACAGAGAGGAGTAGCTCACAGCTCGAGCACGTTAGTTAGCCGTGGGCTAAAGCTACCTCGTGTAATGTTATCAACTCATTGTATCATGAGTTGAGACAATGAGTGATTTTTAAGTGTCGATGTGTTAAACAACTGTCGAAAAGTTGGATTAACGTTAATATGTCATTTGAGATGCGCATGTATATGATTTGTTATAGAAATGTTCAATCAGAAATTAGTTATTGTACGTTTGTGTTTTGCAAGGCTGGGTTTTCTTGTTCTCTGTTTTTTTTCCTATGTGAACGTGATCGGCAAGTGTATCCTGTTTTGTGCCATAAATAATCATTTGGAGATGAATCGTCTGCCTAGTCAAGTGGATGCTATTAAATGTGCATAAACGACGAGCTGACCAGTGCTCCTGGACCCGTTTCCCATTTGAACCGTAATTTTAAACCATCAACTGGTAGGATATTTCCCATTTTCTTTTGTTTTTTAGACTCAAAAGACTTTGATTCGTGGAATTGGTTGATTTTATTTATTTTTTGCTTCTGAAATGGAGAGACTTTGTTTTTTTGTACTTGAACTGATCGAGAGTAATGATGGGTCGTTCACGAATGAGCGAGTAACCCCAGAGTGCAGTCTGGACGATGGGGCGGGGCGACACTTCTCCGCCCACCAACAATTTCATTGGTTTATAATACAGCAATCTTATTGGAGTAGACACTTGAGGCATGAGCATGCGCATTCCTTTATGTGCGAGACTGCGAGTTTATGAATAATCTTCTACGCAGTTTGGCCGTGGCTACTATGCATGGCGATTTCAGTAACGATCAATTAAATAATGTTTTTATTAACTTAATACGAGTTAAACAGTTAATACGAAATAATAAGTTAAATGAAGTTACTGTACAACAAACAATCCCTTCAATGCAGACCGCCGTGTAATATAGCCTATACGTGCTGCTAAATCTGGGGAACGAATTCTTAATTCGTGGCCACGATATCTAGGTCTATATCAAGTGAAGTCAAGTAAAAAAAAATTGTATAGCGCTCAATTCACATCGTTTTATAGCAGCTTTACAAAAAGTAATATAGGCCTAAGCATTAATATTGAGCAGTTTTAGAGCTGGGCGATATAAAGAAATATGTTGCTGATATAAATCATACGATGTTTTAGATTTAGCTAAATTATATTTATTAATTTACCCAGCAGATAAGTCAATGGCACTTTAAGTGAGCAATGATCATGACTGCATTAAATTACTAGCATTGCAAGGAGAGATAGCCTATTAGGCTGATAGTAGACAATATTTTCCGAATGTCATGCAGGGCTGCATCATTTTACATCATCAATTTATGCTACTTCAATTTTCCATTAGGATTGGTGAATAGAAACAAACTCGGGATTTTACACTACTCTACATAATGATAATTCACTGTATTTTAGTAAGACACAGTTCCGAAAGCGACAAATAAGACAATAATTTAAAAACCTGCAGTACTGAAAAGTGACAAGTGAAAAAGTGATTCTACTAAAACAGATATTATTATGTCGATCTAGGCCTATAGCAAATATTATTATTTATGTGCTCAATTTAAGTAGGTATAAATAAGTAACTATTTGAAGTAGGCTACTGTTAGGCTATAGGCCTATGCAAAGATTTACAGCGGTGTTTTTTTTTTTATAGTGGTTACAGTATCGATGGAGTAAGTTGATCTAGATAAGTGAAAACATGCAGAATTGAGAAAATAATATTAATGTAAATTGTACCCTGTGTCTCACAGGGCAAACAATCTGTAGTGATATGGTTAAATACCGCCCCCTAGTGGGGGAGTAGGAAGTTTCAGGAAAAAAAAGTGTATGTCATCATGTCTGTCTGACCTGGCTTACTTCAGCATAAAATATTGATAAATAGCCAACCGAACACAACATGTCAGAAGTCTGCACAACGGTGGCATAGGAGGACAGAGATAGAGTTTTGCCAACTTTTTCCAAAAGTGGTATAAACAAAGAATTCACGCTATTGGATGTGAAATTTCACAGTTCAAGTTCAAGTTACTTTATTTGTACCCAGAGGTAGATTTTTTGATTTTGTAAAACTGATTCAATAAAAGCGAGGTAAAAGAGGGTCATGATGGATTTTTCAATGTGAAAGCGACTCAGTTTCCTCAAACAGAACAGGCGCTGATCCCCTTTTTTACACATAAATTCACAGTTAGTTTCAAATGTGAGTTTTGAGTCTATTATCGTCCCCATGTATTTATACGATTGCACACATTTAAGTCAAGTCAAGAATATTTGTATAGCGCTTTTCACAATACAGATTGTATCAAAGCAGCTTCACAGTATTAATTAAAATAATAATAAAACGTCCATGTTTGGTAATGCTAATCAATAGTATTATTCATTAATTAATTAAATTGAATATCCCCAACTGAGCAAGCCAAAGGCAACAGTGGCAAGGAAACAAAAAACTCCATCAGGTGACCTAATGGTGACCTAAAACTCCATCAGGTTACCTAATGGTGACCTAAAACTCCATCAGGTTACCTAATGGAGAAAACAAGTCAGGGGCCAGTTCTCTTCTGGCGGTTATGAACTAGAGGCCGGATTTAACTGTAAGATTAAAACATGTATATGAATGCCTGGCTGAAGAGATGCGTCTTTAGTCTAGTTTTGAACTGGGAGAGCGAGTCTGAGCAACGAACAGTATCAGGAAGGCCATTCCAGAGTTTTGGAGCTAAATGTGAAAATGCTCTCCCTCCTTTGGTGGACCTAGATATCCTAGGTATAACCAAAAGCCTCAAATTTAGTGATCTTAAAGTGTGTATGTCAGGTTAATTTTTTTATTTTGATTAACACAAAATAGTGAGGGGAAATACACGTTTGACAAGTTAATGTATTGTTTTTTATGTTTTTCGATTCCTAAAGGCAGAATATAAGATGAAAAAGTTAGTTATTTTCAGTCCTCCCTTAAAACTGCTCCTCATTCCAAACGAATCGTTTGACGTCATATGAGGGAGACGTCACCCCAGCTCGCTGAGCTGTGTTGATAATTGCACGAGTGATAGAGCGAGAGAATTAGTGATTAGGACATTTATTTAGTTATTTAAGTTAGGTCGTTAGTATACGCAGGCGTATTTTCACGATGGTGAATTACTGAGTTTGTGCTGGGTGCAAAAACAGCATTAAAACCGGTCACAGAGTCCACTGTGTTCCGTGCCTGGGTCAACTTTGTTCGGACCAAACGCGCCGACTTCAGTGCTGCTTCGGTGCCCATTTCACTGAGAAGGACTACGCGGTTGGAGATCTCATGAGTTATAAAATGGGATTTAAAACCCGAGTGAGACTGGCAGCTGATGCGGTGCCTACGGTGTATGCTACTGTAGTAGAAGCACGTCGATCGCGCCCCTCTCTCTCCCTCTCCCTCTCTCTCTCTCACACACACACACACACACACACACACACACACACACACACACACCAACCAACATATTCCAGCATTGCAATATTGACATCGATCGCAGCCTGTTCATTATAGCCACAGAGCTTCAGAGCTAAGGCGGAGCTACAGATTAGGTGTCCCTAAATAACCCGCGTATCTAACAGTAGTTCCGCATTAATTAATTTGCGCGCAAGTTTAATTTATTTTTATACTGTGTAGTCTCCGTGTATATTCATGCACTGAACCGTGACACCCGTACCGTTTCGGTTCAATACGAATACATACCGTTACGCCTATACTTACCAGACACCTGACCAACTCTCCACTGGTTCTTCTTCACACCAGATATTTATGTTTCTTCGATATTAATTATTTACATTTCTGTTTGGCTCCTCATCTGTCTCCCGCCTGGGAGGCTCAAAATTGTATGGCTGTGGGCCATCGTATAGGTTTGAGGGGGATTTTGCATCTCCTCAGACTCAAAACTCTCCATACTTGAATAGAACTTTGTTGGCACGTCTCCCTCATATGACGTCACAGCTCAGCTGCGTTTTAAAAATATGATCTTGACAGAAATGGCTATAAAGCTTATTGTAGGGCAGTTACAGTAATAATTTTAATGATAATTACATTTTCACTCAGACATCTAAACCTTATTTAATATATCTAAAAAAAAAATTTAACCTGACATACACACTTTAAAGAGCGCGATGGATTATAATAAAAATAATAATAATAATAGGATGGATTATAGGGCGATAGAAGATCCGTTAAATAGACTGGAGCTAAGCCGTTTAGGGCTTTATAAGTCTTTAGGAACTTTATAGGTAACCAATGTAGTGATGATAAGATCGGTGTTATATGATCATATTTTCTTGATCTAGTAAGAACTCTAGCGGCTGCATTTTGGACTAACTGTAGCTTGTTTATTGAGGATGCAGGACAACCAGCTAATAGAGCATTACAGTAGGCCTAATTTAGTCTCTCGAGGTCATGAATGCATGAACTAACTTTTCTGCATCAGAAACTGATAGCATATTACGTAGCTTAGCAATGTTTCTAAGGTGGAAAAAGGCAGTTTTTGTAACATATGAAATATGATTTTTAAAAGACAGGTTGCAGCCTAGTATGACACCCAGGTCTTTTACTGTAGAGGATAAAGTAGAAGGACATCCTACTATGTTAAAGTTGTATTGTGAGAGGTTTTGTGGGCGTTTTTTTTAACCGATAAGTAGTACCTCTGTCATGTCTGGATTTAATAAAAGAAAATTACGTGTCATCCAATCTTTTATATCTTTAACACACTCTTGATAACACTCTTAAAACACACTTTTGATAATTTAGCGTTTTCATCCGGCCGTGATGAAATATATATTTGAGTGTCATCAGCATAGCAATGGAAACTAATTCCATGTTTCCTTATAATATTTCCAAGTGGCAGCATATATATTGAGAATAATAGAGGGCCTAGCACAGATCCCTGCGGCACTCCATAGTTTACTGAAGTTATGATCGATTTTTCTCCATTTAAATAGACAAAATGGTAGCGGTCAGATAAGTATGATCTGAACCAGCTTAATGCTTGTCCTTGAACGCCAGTATAAATTTGTAGTCAATCTAAGAGTATTGTGTGATCTATAGTATCGAACGCAGCACTAAGATCAAGTAAAACTAGTATTGAGATACAGCCTTGGTCCGAAGCTAAAAGTAAACCATTAGTGATTTTAACGAGCGCAGTTTCAGTGCTATGGTGCGGCCTGAATCCAGACGGAAACTTTTCATAGATGTCATTTTCTTGCAAAAAAGAGCTTAGTTGAGCGGACACAACTTTTTCTAATATTTTAGACATAAATGGAAGATTTGAAATAGGTCTATAATTTGCTAGATTATGTGGGTCTAATTGTGGTTTCTTAATGAGTGGTTTTATAACTGCCAGTTTAAATGTTTTTGGAACATGACCTAAAGATAAAGATGAGTTAATGATATTGAGGAGAGGCTCTTCTAGAGCTGAAGATCTTTGCCCGAACCCGATGGGTTCGGTCGGGTTCGGTCTTAATTTAAATAATTTTAGACGGGCTCGGGCCGGGCTCGGGCTTGCGCGCCGGGTTGCGCGGTAAATGAGCGGTCAGGTGATGCGTTTCGATTAGCGCGAAAATGGATGCTGAGGAGGTGAAACGGAGGCTGGTCTCTGGCGATTATATTTTGGTTGCACCGGCAAAAAAAGCAAAGTCTGAGGTGTGGAAAACTTTTGACCATGTGCATAATGAAAATAATGAGCCAGTGGGTTATGTGAAATGCAAAAGATGCGAAATTCTATTAAAGTACGACAGCAAAACGACAGGGAATTCGTCGCTGATAAGGCATGCTGACCGAAGCTGTTCAACACCTGCCATTGCCCAGGACCAACCTGCAATCACATCGTTTGTTACAGCATCAAAACCCATCCCTGCAAAGGTGAAACAAACTGTGACAGAGAAGTGTGTCAGCTTTTGCTGTAAAGACATTAGGCCTTTTAATATCGTAAATGGAAAGGGGTTTGAAGAGGTTCTGGTTCTTTGGCCCATCCCCGTCATCCTGTGAAAGAGAGGTTACACTCAGTGATCTGCTGCTGTCTTGTGAGAAGAGAAGACCTGTTCTCTTACGTAGAGTTCTCTCCTACTGCGTCGAAGACGCTACGGGAAAGATATTTCTTTTTCGAGATTGAAGCCTAAAAATGAATCCTTAATTTTGTAAATATTGTAAAACGCTTTTCTGTAGCATACAACCTTAGGCGGAGCAAATCGCGCGCCCATTGGCTGCTCCGCCAGAAAAGCACAGCCTATGCGAGGCCAGTGACGCTGACCAATGAGGGCGCTTCGCGCCCTTCCGCGTCATCTCCCGCCGAAACGGGCGTGGTCTAGGCCTATAAATACAAGCATAGCTGTCTCCCACTCTGATTTTCTATTCTTCACGAAGCAACACGCATCGTAGGAGGACTGGATTCGAGCCGCCACAGCCGTTTGGAACAAGCACCTCAGCAGGACGAGCCCTTTATCTGAAGCCGCCGCCTTCAGCCGCCGTTCCCTGCTGCGCTTCTCCGGCGTGGAATATCCTTTCACTTTGTGTGTGTTTTGTGTGTGTGTTCGCCTACTGCGTCACACATTGTTTCTCACAGAAAGAGCAAAACGAGTGTCTTTCTAAAGATGCCTCGTGATTCCTGCGGCTCCTGCTGAGCCGTGCTCATCGACGGGGACCACCACGTGCTGTGTGTTTCCTGCTTGGGCGAGGAACATGCAGCTATCGCTCTCGGTGATGGCGGCTGCCATCACTGTGACATGATGCCCATCGCGACTCTGCGGACTCGCCTTGCATCATTCGCAGAAGCTGCTCACCCACCCCCTGTAGCGCCGCGCCGTAAAAAGCGCCGCGCTCAGCGGGTCCCGGAACCTCCCTCCACGAGGAGCTCGCCACCGCCGCCGCTAGCTCCTCTCACTGCTTCATTGGAGTCGCTCTCCGACGGACAACGGCCGCAGCCCGCCGCCTTATCCGTCATGGAAGACGACCAGCAAGCCGTATCTGAGGGGGATGACGACTGCTGTTCACTTCTCGCTTCGGGGAGCGAGGGATGGGCGAGCTCCGTGGACCTCCCCTCCCCCGCTGTTCTGGAACGCCGAGGAGGGAAGATCAGCATCGAGGCAGAGCTGATGCGTCTGCTCACACAGGCCGTGTCGAGCCTCGGCCTCGATTGGTCGACGCCCGAAGAGCCTGCTTTCAACCGGCTGGATGGATGCTTCCTCTCTGGAGACCGCGCTTCGCCCCCCTCCAGACACGCCCCGTTTCTTCCTGAGCTTCACGAAGAGGTGGCGAAATCGTGGAAGGCGCCATTTTCAGCCAGGGTACGTACCTCTGCCTCGCCAGCATTCTCCGTTGTGGACGGTGCTCGAGACAGAGGCTACCATGCTCTCCCTCCGGTCGAGGAGGCTGTAGCGACTCACCTTTGCCCACCCTCTGCTGGACGGCGGGCTAAGGGAGTCCTACCATCCAAAGCTTGCCGCACGTCATCAGCTTCGAACGGCCGCGTGTACTCCGCCACCGGACAAGCTGCATCGGCGCTGCACACCATGGCGGTGCTTCAAATCCACCAGGCCAACCTCCTCCGCAAGCTAGACGAGGAAGGCCCAGGCGCGATCAATGTTCCGGACTTGCGTAGCGCCACGGACCTAGCTCTTCGCGCTACAAAGTCCGCTGCACACGCCATCGGCAGGATTATGGGACTCTCTCTGAAATGGCGGAGTCAGAGCGCTCTGCGTTCCTCGATGCTCCCGTTTCAGCGACTGGCCTCTTCGGATCGTCCGTGAAGGACTTCGCAGACCGATTCGCCGAGGTACAGAAGACATTTCCTGCCAAAGCGCTCCAGTTCCGCAACAGGCCGCCCTAAACAGCCGCCTGCCCGAACTCAGCAGCGCCCCGCGCCCGCCACGCCAGCCCAGCAGCAACAGGCCCGAGAGAGACCACGGTCTCGCTCCGCCGGACGCCGCCCGGCACCGCGTGGTCCTCGGCCCAAGATCTCACTCAAGCCTGAGGCCTCGGCGCCATCCTAGCCCTGCTAGGAAAAAGACGGTGTTCGGGTACCGCTGCTGCCGGACTTCCACCAAAGATTCCCGCTTATACAGCCCTAAGTTCCGTGTTTGTACCAGTGTATTCAGCAGCCAACAAACCGGCCGTAAAGCCTGTTTGCCTGCACACAAACGCCGTTTTCACGGCGACCCAGATAAATCTAAAAAAGAGTTTAATTTCTGGTGTTCCGGCCACGGTCGATGGTGTAATGTGTGTAACTGCAATGCCCACCCAGTGCCCATTCATTCACACAAGCACAGCCCCGTTCAACACAGGGTTTGCACACATAAAATCGACTCATGTCGGTTGTGCTTTACATGTAGTGAGCGTGCCCACTGCCCAGTGCCCACAACCACTACACACTGCACGTTCCGCGGTTTCTGTAAAAACGAAACTAACGAACGGTCAGTCAGTTCACAAACACAGTATTAGTCAGTCAGTTCACAAACACAGTATTACCGGTGTTATAAATGTACCCGCTACCACGCGCCCACATTTATTCACAAATATAACGAGCCCTACGGGGCTCGCCCCGCGCGCTCTCTCTCAAACTCAGAGAGCCGAGCGCGCGCGGGATGCATACTGTGTTAAACATGCCCCCCGCCTCAGACGCCACGGCGTCCATGTTACAGCACACGGTTGCTCTCGTGTCGCCGCCATTTCGCGACCAGGGCCCAGATTACATTCAACCCCTAGTCACGCGTGCAGATGCATGGGAAAGACTTCCCGGGGTCTCAGAATGGGTGCTAGAGACTATAAAAAGAGGCTATTCGCTACAGTTTCATCGACGCCCTCCCCGTTACAAGGGGAGAGTCGAAACCACGGTGAAAGCAGAAGTAGCACATCTACTTCGAGCCGAAATAGCGAAGCTATTGAGCAAAGGGGCCATAGAGCCTTTATCTCAAGCTCAGAGCGAAGGGGGTCTGTACAGCAGATATTTCCTGGTACCGAAAAAAGACGGGGGTCTCAGACCCATTTTAGATCTGAGGCATCTGAACAAAGCGCTAACAAAGCGAAAGTTCAGAATGCTCACGACCAGAAAGATCCTCGCGCAGATTCGCCGAGGAGACTGGTTTATGGCAATAGATCTGAAAGACGCGTATTTTCACATACAAATTGCGTCACGTCAGGGCCGGGCCGGGCATATCAGTACACAGTCCTGCCATTCGGCCTATCCCTAGCACCTCGTACATTTACAGTGTGCATGGACGCGGCGCTGGCACCCCTGAGACTCCAGGGCGTTCGAATTCTGAACTATTTGGACGATTGGCTGATTCTGGCTCAATCGTCTTCAGAGCTCGCTCGCCACAAGACACTAATACTCAATCACCTCGAGTGCTTCGGTCTGAGAGTCAATTGGGAGAAAAGTTCACTGTTTCCCAGTCAAAGGATCTCCTTTTTAGGACTGGATCTGAACTCGCTGTCTATGACAGCACGGCTGTCATCACAGCGCAGGCGAAACACCCTGCAAATGGCGAAATCCTTCCGCAGCGGCCATATAGTGCCGCTCAAGAGATTTCAGAAAATGCTAGGCCTCATGGCCTCAGCCTCAACAGTACTACAACTGGGCCTGCTGCGCATGCGCCCACTGCAGTTCTGGCTGAGAGTGCGCGTACCGCGCCGAGCATGGGTTCACGGTCGCTATCGCCTCAAGGTCAATCAGGAATGCATTTCAGCCCTGACACCATGGAGAGCGTCAGACTGGTACCGGTCAGGTGTAAGCCTGGGGACTTCCTCGAGCCTGAAGGTGGTGTCCACGGACGCGTCCACCTCGGGCTGGGGAGCGCTGCTCGACGGCAGACCGTTCTTTGGCCAGTGGGCAGAACGAGTCGAACTACCGCACATAAACTGCCTGGAAATGATGGCGGTGGACTTTGCGCTGAGGCGTTTTTGTCCCCGGATAAAAGGGCACCACGTCCTGGTCCGTTCGGACAACACGTCGGTAGTAGCCTACATAAACCGCCAGGGTGGCGTGAGATCTCGGAACCTCTTCAGGTTGACGGAACGCATACTGGTATGGGCCCAGCACAACCTGCGCTCGCTGAGAGCAATGCATGTGCCGGGCCACCTGAACGTAGGCCCAGACAGACTCTCACGGAACAACGTTCCTACAGGAGAGTGGTCCCTACACACACAGACAGTGCGTCTGCTGTGGAAAAAGTTCGGCAGAGCGGAAATAGACCTGTTTGCAAACCAGGAAAACGCTCACTGCCCGGAATTCTTTTCGAAGAGCGCGAACGTATCATATCAGCCATATGAACGTATCATATCAACTCATATCATATCAACCCATATCAGCGTTCGTTAATCCAACGCTCGGCCATTCACTGGGCAGAAACGACCTGGTGGTCCGTTTCCTTAGAGGAGCCAGGAGGTTAAATCCTCCAAGGCCTCCTTCAGTCCCCGTTTGGGACCTTTCTACGGTGTTGAACGCTATGAAAGGGGCCCCTTTCGAGCCTATTCACTCAGTTGACATGAAGCACCTGTCTTTCAAGACCGTGTTTCTTTTGGCTCTCGCTTCAGTGAAGCGTGTGGGGGATTTGCAAGTGCTCTCAGTTAGAGCCTCTTGTATGGAGTTCGGGCCCAACGACTCTGTAGTCGTGTTGAAACCGAAGCATGGGTACGTACCTAAGTCCCTCAACACACCGTTCAGGGCTCAGGTCATCTCCCTGTCGGCTCGGCCGGCCTCTGAGGACGGAAATAGCTCTCTTTGCCCGGTCAGGGCATTAAGAGCTTATGTGTCCCGCTCCGCTGTTTTTCGACAGTCGGAGCAGCTCTTTGTTTCGTTCAGTGGGCGCTCTAAAGGGCGAGCTGTGACGAAACAGAGTCTATCTCGATTGACGCTAGCCTACGCATCTAGAGGTTTGGAATGCCCTCTGGGCATTAGAGCACATTCTACGAGAGGCATGGCCTCTTCGTGGGCTTGGTATAGCGGAATCTCGTTACAAGATATATGTATGGCGGCAGGCTGGGCCTCCCCGTCTACATTTATAAGGTTCTATAACCTAGAGGTTCCTGCGTTGCAGGCTAAACTGCTCTCGGTCTAGAAGACTATGTATAGTGTTCCTGCCCCGCGCTGCGGCCCAGGTCACTCCAATGTTTTAAGCATCACTCACTGACAATGTGTCCCATGAGCATGCTATTACCCCTCATATATATCTAGTATCATATATATGTTATTATGCCCTTAGAGGCACTACTATAAGGGGATGATGCTAATTTTTAGCCGCTCTCCCTATACATTCTTGGTGTAGGCGCTTGTATACCAGGGCGTGCGCGCCCGTGGGTGTCTGTGTCGGTCCAAGAGCACGCACGGCGTGTTACAGGGGTTCCCGTAGCGTCTTCGACGCAGTAGGAGAGAACTCTACGTAAGAGAACGTACTCGGTTACTGACGTAACCTCGGTTCTCTCTAGGAGAGGGAACGAGTACTGCGTCTCAGGCCGTGCGTGCCCATGCTGCGTCGCTTCAGTGACGAAAATCAGAGTGGGAGACAGCTATGCTTGTATTTATAGGCCTAGACCATGCCCGTTTCGGCGGGAGATGACGCGGAAGGGCGCGAAGCGCCCTCATTGGTCAGCGTCACTGGCCTCGCATAGGCTGTGCTTTTCTGGCGGAGCAGCCAATGGGCGCGCGATTTGCTCCGCCTAAGGTTGTATGCTACAGAAAAGCGTTTTACAATATTTACAAAATTAAGGATTCATTTTTAGGCTTCAATCTCGAAAAAGAAATATCTTTCCCGTAGCGTCTTCGACGCAGTACTCGTTTCCTCTCCTAGAGAGAACCGAGGTTACGCCAGTAACTGAGTACGATTTTACTGTTGAAATGTAATTGTGTTTACATCGTCATAATATACAAGTAGGGCCTACCTATTCTTGTGTGAAATGACAAACTGTTGTCTTTTTTTTTATCCATGGCCATTAGTGATTGATAATGATAATACAGTTTATTTGATTGTGTTATCAACAGATGTGACAATGAACATGTCCAAGCACCTGTCCCGAAGAGAGCCAAGGTCCAAGTCCACCCTGTCATGGAAAACCGAGACTGATGTTGACATGGTTGCACAGAATGCGCGATTCCTGCCCGCACGGGAAACTGGAAAGCAACTGAGCTCTGTTGACTCACATTCGCCCATGAGTCTGTTTGTAACAGTATACACTACCTTTCTTTCTTTTTTTGAAAGGATGTGTTAAGTTATATTGTTAGGAAAAAAATATATTTTGAATAAATGCTTTTCTTTTTAATCCGTGAATCCTGAAAAAAGTATCACAGGTTATAAAAAAATATTAAGCAGCACAACGGTTTCCAACATTGATAATACCTGATTATCAAATCATGATATCAGAATGATTTCTGAAGGATCATGTGACACTGAAGACTGGAGTAAGGATGCTGAAAATTCAGCTTTGATGAAATAAATAAATTATATTTTAAAGTATATTAAAATAGAAAATCATTATTTTAAATTGTAATAATATTTCACAATATTACTGTTGTTTCTGTATTTTTGATCAAATAAATGCAGCCATCTTCCAAAAATATTAAAAATGGTAATATGTCCAAACGTTTGACTGGTACTATGTGTTTATATATGTACGGTAGCACTGTGGTCTTGTGAGGCACAACATTTAGTTCATCCACCTAGAGGAATTACAATAAAAACAGATTGAAAAACAAAACCTTTGAATCTCTTCTTATTCTCAGATTCTCCTCTCTGCCTCACATCACCGTGATGGGGCATTAGCCATTGGGGGAGTGTCTATTGTCTCCCCTCATTCATATTCATGGCCATCAACACCCCTACGCATAAAGCAGTGCTGGCACAAAAACTGACTTACAAAGTTTAAATTGTTATATTGTTGTTTTGTGAAAGAGTGATCAGAATGATTTTCACATCATTTTGTAGTAAACATTTTAGCCTACAAGAATGGTAACTCAAAAGTCTTGTGCCAAACTATTCAGTATGAGTTATATGGGCTCATTGCAGTGACAATTTTTTCCCCCAAAACTTACTAACCACGCATAATATTTTTTTTCTATAAAATGCAAACATGTAACTTCCATTTTGCTCACATATTATTGTAGCAGAGTTTGTGCTGAATACAGCATAATTATGAGTTGGCCAAAGGTATGTTTGTAAGTAGCTGAAATAAGCAAAAATGTCAGGGCATGTCAAAACATCTCAAGGGCCCCAAAAACCCCTCAGACCCCAGAGGATTAATTAACACAATTTTTTTCTTTTTTTCGTTATTTCAGTTGCCTCAAAATAGCAATGCGCCAACAATGCGCCTGAACACACCTCGTTTTCAGACCAGCACGTCCATGGGCGCACAAATGGGCACAAATGCATTTGCCATTTAAAAGAACTTAAAGAGTTGTGAGAAAATGGGATGTATGTGAGATGTGCAGCAGCGGCAGGTCTTAACCCTCTGGGGACCAAGGTGTTTTTGGGGTCCTTAAGATGTTCTGACATGCCCTGACATTTGTGCTTTTTTCAGTTGCTTATAAACATATTAATGGCAAAGGTGTAATTACACTCTATTTATCACAAACAGGGCTACCATAATATGTGAGCAACATGCATGTACATGTTTGTATTTTTGAGAGAATAATGTTTATGCATGGTTTTATTTAAAAAACAAAAATTAAAGTGTCTGAAATAATGCGACAAAACACATAGTAAATATGTGTTCACAATACTTTTGAGAAATGGAAGTTATCGCCTAGAGTTTTTCCTTCAAAATGATCTGAAAATCATCCTGCCTAATCATTCAAATAAAACAATACATTGATTTACAGTTAGTAAAACACTTTTTGTTTGGGAAGGCAATATGCGCAATGTGCATGGACGATGCAACACCATCATGAATAGTAAGTGGTTCACACCTAAGAAAGACAATGGCCTGCATAATGACCCCGCATAATGAGCTTGCATAATGAGCCTTTCATTCAGGTGTGTCACACAAGAAAGAATGTCAAAGTCAAAGTCAAAGTCAAAGTTTATTTATATAGCACTTTTTAAAAACAACAGGTGTTTAACAAAGTGCTGTACACATATATGCCATATCAATAATGCAATCAACCAACATGAAAAATAAAAGGAGTAAAAAATTATAAAAACAGCAAGCATAAAACAATACTCTCACATAGTATCAAATGCCAAACTATAGTAGTGAGTTTTGAGGTTTGATTTTAAAATAGCAAGGGTTTGGGCCTGTTTGATATGCAGGGGCAAACTATTCCAGAGCTTTGGTCCAGCTACTGCAAATGCTCTTTCACCTCTACTTTTTTTTTTTCACCCGAGGGACAACCAACAACAAATGGTCAGCAGACCTAAGCGCTCTTGACGGAGCGTATTGCCTAATCAGTTCTGACATATACTTAGGAGCAAGGCCATGAAGCGATTTAAAAACAAACATCAAAATTTTGAAGTTAATTCTAAAATAGATTGGTAGCCAGTGAAGAGAGGAAAGAACAGGTGTAATATGTTCGCGCTTTCGTGTCCCTGTCAACAAGCGAGCTGCAGCATTCTGAACCCTCTGTAGTCTAGAGAGAGAGGCCTGACTAATGCCTATATAGAGGCCATTGCAATAATCTAAACGCGATGAAATAAAAATGTGGAGAAGTCTTTCAAAGTCTCTAGAAGACAAAAATGATTTTACCTTGGTGAGTTGTCTCAATTGAAAAAAGCTCGATTTAACTACCAAGTTAATCTGTTTATCCAATTTAAAATCACAATCCATAGTGAAACCTAGATTTTTGACATATGGTTTCACTAGTGGATTCAGCTCACCAAGATCAAAATTTAGCGAGTCATAAGTGCCACCGGGAGTAAAAAGTATAACCTCTGTTTTGCTTTCATTAAAACATAAGAAGTTCTGTGCCATCCAAGCTTTAATTTCCTCGAGACATTGGAGTAAAGGCGCTAAAGTGCAGGTGTCTTTTCTTTTCAGAGGCAGGTAAATTTGGGTATCATCTGCATAGACATGAAACGAAACTCCAAATTTCCTAAAGATATGACCTAGGGGCAGTAAATACAAGGCAAACAACATTGGCCCCAAAATGGAGCCCTGAGGGACACCAGACGTGAGAGACGCCGTAGATGAGACAAATTCTCCAAGGCGAATTGCAAAAGTTCTTTCAGACAAATACGACTTAAACCATGCCAACGCAGTACCCTCAACACCAACACATTCTTCTAAACGTGAGATTAAAATCCTATGGTCTAAGGTGTCAAATGCAGCTGAAAGATCCAATAATAATAAAATCGCACAATTCCCTGAGTCAGTGGTAAGTAACAAATCATTTGAAACTCTCAACAATGCAGTTTCTGTACTGTGTAGCGACTTAAAACCAGACTGAAACACTTCGTGGATACCATTTAAACATAAAAATACATTCAACTGTTCAAATACAACTTTTTCGAGTAATTTAGACAGGAACGAAAGCTTAGAGATGGGCCTAAAATGATCAAAAACTGATGGATCCAGATTACTTTTCTTAATAACCGGTTCCACCACTGCGTGTTTAAAAGATTTAGGTACAACTCCCGTAGCCAGGCTACTGTTAATAATAGCAAGAACCGAAAAGCTAACGGCATCAAATACATCCTTTAGGAGACGTGGAGGAACAATGTCAGTGTGACATGTAGACAATTTCATTTTGACAAAAGTCTCCCTCAATGAGACAAGGGACACTGGCTCAAACTGATTTAAGACAGCAGAGCGCTCAAAACTAATAGGTTGGAAAATCAGCGAAGATGATATATTCAATCTAATAGCATCAATCTTGTCAATAAAGAAATGTAAAAAATGTTCACACAGTTCGGTAGAATGTTCTAAACTAGCAGCTTGGGGAGTATTTAAAACCGCATTAATGGTACTAAACAGTACAGCTGGCTTAAGGGAGTTACTACTAATTATATTCGATAAGTATTTTGATTTCTCCTGTCTCACACACTTTTGATATTTAGACAAGTTATAGCGTAGGATATCAAGTGAGATCTGCAACTTATCCTTCTTCCAGCGGCGTTCAGCCCTTCTGCATTCCAGCCTTATAGCTCTAGTTGTAGCGTTTAGCCACGGTTGGACTTTACATTTATCTCGAATCGTCCTGAAAGGGGCAACAGTGTCCAAAATGCTATTGCAAGTTGAAAAGAACGATGAAGTTAATTCTTCAGTAGTTTGCCCACATGATGGCATCCGATAGTCTAACTCAATTAAATTAAAAGCCTCAGAAAATAAATGAGAAGTTGAGGAATTTATCATCCGGCAACAACGTTTTGGAGCAGTCACTTTAGAGTCACGAGAAGTAGATATCTCAAATAGTACAGGCAAATGATCAGAGAAAGTGGCATCACAGACGTCGAGGTTATTAATAGGCAAGCCATAAGTCAAAACCAAATCTAATGTATGTCCTCGTATATGAGTGGGACTAACAACAAACTGAGTCAGATTAAAAGACTCCACAAGATTTAAGAAAGCTTTGACCAGAGGCTTTTCAGGACAACATACATGGATGTTAAAATCCCCCACAATTAAAACCCGGTCATATTTAATCATGATACTGGCTAAATAATCAGAAAAATCGTCGATAAACTCTTTGTTATATGAAGGTGGGCGATAAACCACAGTGCACAATACCGGATGGCACAGATCAAATTCAAAAACATTAAGTTCAAAGCTGGAGTAGGAGAAAGGCAGACGCCTACAGTTTAAATGTTCTTTAAAAATGGTTGCTACTCCACCTCCACGTCCGACAAGACGTGGAGAGTTAAAATATGTGCAATTCAACGGTAAAACTTCAGAAAATACACTCGACTCACCAACCCCGACCCAGGTCTCAGTCACACACAATATGTCCAGGTCCTTGGAAGTAAAAAAGTCATTCAGAATAAAGGACTTGTTGGCTAGTGATCTAGCATTCACCAAAGCTATCCTCACAGGAGTGGACTCCTTCAGCGACGGAGATTCGAAGACCAAGGACCGATGGAGAGTAGCGTCCACACCTCTTTTAAACCTGGAAGTCCAATGTGTTGTGAGCAGGGATTTTTGGTCGAGAGACCGATGAAACGATACATCCACACCATTTTTAAACCTGGATGGCAAATATGTTGTGATCACACACGTTATTTGTGCCTTTCCGAATACCGTATTCGGGTTCGGCTCCACCCCTAATATATATATATATATATATATATATATATATAATCCAAATATAAATTAAAATCAAAAGCACATTTTTAGTACATAGTCATACCTGGAAACAAATCCTATTCAACTAGGCTATATGAGCCATTCTACAGAATTGGTTCAAAGATAGATTTGGAAACTTATCTTTTTTTTCACCATTTTTTTTATACATGCAAATGGTATAATATCCAAGGTAAACATTTCTAGTAATTGTGCAGTTAATTCTCATACTATATTTTCAGAAAGTTTTGGAATACATCCTCTGCCCAAAATGTGTCACTAATAAAAAACAATAATACATAATTTAATGAGAAGGCTAATATTGACCTAAAGATTATTTTACATCTACCATGTAAATATATTTTTTGCTATTTTATTAAAAAGTGTTCACATGTAAATCAACAACAATTACAATTTTAACAATATTTCAAGTGTAATCTTTCTTTTTTTTAAAGTATCATACATATTTCAAAGTTAAGGATTCATTAGTTGACAAAACATACTATATATTTAACATATGAGCAGAAACTGGCTAACAAAAGCTTATTTGATGTCTATTTTACAGTAAAAACTTAATAGTCTATCCAAAACTAGCCACAACTAGTAGCAACAGCGCGCATATATGCCGTTCATTCATCAGAAACGCGATTCATATTTAAACAGTCTTTTTGCAGTTTACAGACACTATTCCATATCGTGATTAGAACAAAGCATATAAGAATAAAAAACGTACTACTAATCCTCAACTGGATCAATTGCTCCTCGAAGTGAAACCAGCACTTCTGAGGTAAATTTTCCAGGATTATTCATCATAGCCTTGCAAGATGACACATAGTACATTCATCTGATTAAACTTGATGTGTTTTATCGAGCTGATGTGGCCGGTTTGCATGTTTGCATGTATTGCCTCAGATCATTTGCGTTTGAATAGCGCGCGCTCTCCGTGGGGGTGGTCACATTAAAAGATAACTAGCTATACTGAGCTGAAATGAGAACTCACTCTTTTTATATAGATTACATAAACAGAGAATATTTGTTTTAGTTTTGAATTAGATAATTGAATAGTACACACTTAAATGATTATAAAGATATATTGCTCATGCCTGGGTGAATAGTATTCGGTGAGTTTTGTTTATGTTTACAGACGTGCACTAGAAAAAAAGTTCACGGAGAGGCAGAAAGCACACCCTGTTTATTTTCTTTATTTTACAAAAGCACAATGTTTTATTTCGAATTTAAGTGGACACATAAAAAAGTAGACATTTAACAGCTTATTCACATCTTAAAGTCTGTATGACCAAAAATGACGGAGTATTTTAAGTCTATTTTGCTGCTATGTAAAAAAAAACGAGCAAAACGCGCCGACGCGTTTGCCGTCCCCAGAGGGTTAAAGTGTAAGATGTAATGTCTATTAAGTCTCTCTGTACTTCGTATCATTTTGTTTGTAATACCAGTGCTCTGTTCAGTATACATTTTGTTAGTTAGAGCCTGTCAATGTTCTATGGAGGCTACGCCGTCGTCAGTTAATGTGTGCGTGCCTGTACACACACACACACATACGGTACACAGGCCTCTGCGACTCACACATGGACATTTTTGATGAAACTACCTTTAAATGTAGTAAATGTATCTCTTTTTGTGCTTAGATGTATGTATATGTCATATTAGAATTAGCTCTAATGTGTACAGTGTGGTAATCAAACTCTATATGCTCGTAATTACGAACAATCCTGTATCTCTGTATTCCTGACTCGCAACATTATAGTTTGTGGTGTCTGTATAATCGTAAAAACCTGACTGCGTCGAATCTCGACGACAAATCACAAAAAAATTCATTATTTCAGAAGTACCATCTTTCTGAGGATAAATGCTCAATTTTGTCACCACCATAAATTAGAAAGGGGGTTGGACGAACCAAACAAAGAGAGTTTTTCCCGCCTCAGTTTCTCATACATGATTGGTCCATTTACGGGAAATAGGTGTGACCCACCTTGCCCATAAAGACAATTCTGTACCCTTGCTCTTTGCATTCCGCCAGAGAAAGAGCATCTTCATTCTTCACGAGAAAACTCCTCCAAGGAGTCTCTCCGTTTATTTTCTTTAATTTCGTTTTCATCTTAGTCTTTTCTTTATTTCCGTCTGAGTCTAGACTTAGTTCAGTGTCTCCGCGAGCTAAACAAACTCAAGTCTAGTCATCTCTCGGTAAGGTTTACATTCGTGTTAACCGTCGAGTCCCTGAACTGCTCCCAGGACTCCGGAAAACTGCTCCAAAGGACAATTTGAACTCCGCTACACACAAGAGCCAGATCAAAAGCAAGTATTTTATATCACGATTGAAACTGCTGTTTAATATGGAAGTTATTCCCTAACAAAATTAAAATACTTCAAAAAATCAAATAATAAATCAAAGTCTCAAAACAACTGCAAAAATGATAAATAAAATGGTCAAACTATTAAATAATAAATCAAACTCTCAAAATGGCTGCTCAAATGATAAATCAAATGCTCAAATGCAATTTCATTTCCTCATTCGTGGAATGTACAAAAACATACAGTATAAACCTGTCAAAATTAAATCTATAAGTCAATGCTCAAATCGTAAATCAAATGCTCAAATTATAAATCAAATGCTCAAACCAACATTGAAAATTCTAATTCAAATGCTCAAACGGACATCGCAAATGATAAATCAAATGCTCAAACTGAAGCCGGAAACGGCAAATGATAAAGCAAATGCAAATGAGGAGTGTCAATCAAGTAGCGTGGGCGGAGCTTTGAGACGGAACGGTGTTTACCTCATCGGCGACATCCATTTTTTGTTTATAAAAAATGGACAAAAGTTTAATTACCAAACTTTTAAGGGATGCAGCAGAAGCCCTGTAGCAGAGCTCCTTATTGATAACCGGCCCTCCCCAGCAGCCTACGGCTGAATGTGCTCCTCCAGATCGACGGGCACCAGGCCCGTCGCGACAAGGCAAGCAAACCAAGCAATTGCTTGGGGCCCCGAGCTGGCCTGGGGCCCCAAGACAACGACTGGTTAAGAATAAAATGCAACGACAAACTGCGTGAGCACCCCTTTGATAGTCAATGCAGTAAAGTGCAATGACACTGTTATCGGGATACCCCTCAAGAGGGCCCCTCTCGCTGACAGCAGCCAGCCAACCACGCGATCTCTGCGGCGGGCAAAATACAAAACCTCCTCGGTAGTCATAATGAAGCGGAATTATGCTTCAGGAAGCCAGAAAAGAAAAAGAAAAACAAGATAGTGGTAAGTGATAAATTACACTGGATAAAATAGCTCTACTTGTCTTGTACAAGTGGTGTAATTTTGCAGCAGGTAGGCTAGCAAAAATATGTTTATGTTAGCTACCTGCCTGACGGCAAATGCTACTGGTAACGAACAGTTAGTGCAACTTTTTTTTGCTGTAATGTGTTTTTTTAACGGGATAAGGAAGACGCAGATCTGTTCCAGAATCACTGTTTATCGTATTTAATGACATGACATTGCAATAGCTTGTAATAGGTTTTGATGAAAGTGGCATAGCATGCTATAGCCTACTAACTGTTCCACAGTGATAATCTATTTATGGGGGTTAGGAAAACCACACAATACATTCTGTGCATCAAACATTAGCTTGGGATGATTTTAAGCATTGGTAGTTGTGAAAGCAGCTGCATCCCTTCCCTTCTAATATCAAAATATGGAAATGCTAACATATCTTTTCGGTAACACTTTATAATAACCATCATTAATAGATGGTAAATTGTTAGTTATTTAATCTTTAGTTAATTGTCATTTAACAGTTAGCAAACAGTCTTTTTACCCATCTATAAACAGTATTTAACCAGAAATTTTTTCATAGCTTATCTTAATGTGCTAGTGTCGTGACTCGTGTGATATATGGTAGTAACAGTTTACGCAAATATGACATTATTTTTGTTACCAATGGAACTTGAACAGTTACTTTATTCTGTGTGGCAATTTTTATACTGTTACATTCCATTTTGCTTGGGGCCCCCAAATTCCTTCAAACGGCCCTGACGGGCACAAGAGGTACCGTTGCAAGGTGAGTCTAACGTTAATCTCTGTTAGCCATTTTGTAATCGCTAACGTACAGTCCCCTTAATATCTGTGGTTAAATGATCATGTTTTCATAATTAATCTGAAAGTAACTTAGCTGTTTAAACTTTGTACTTAGTAACAGTGTATTGAGGGTAGGCTACGTACGAAGTATGTAATCTAGCTACTTTATGCCTATGGCGGGCCGGATTTTTTAAATTATCTTTAAAATAGAATATTCTGAAAGTGACTTTCCATTTTTGCTGATTCACATTGGTATCAAAATAGGTCAAACACATTTCAAAGTTAAATACGAATTTGACAGTGAGTCGCCCGTTGTGTATACAGAACCACCGCTGGCCTATCAGTGGGAAAGTCAGTAGTAACGTTTGCAAATGCTAGTGGCTAAGTTATAGTATAGTGACTTCCTACGACAAGTCATTAGTCCTATTTTTGGACCTTCCGGCCCGCCTTATATGCCTGCTCTTTAATGAGTAACGTTACTGTGAATTGGGACATACTACTTCTGTCACATGGTTAAGCTAATCATTCTTTTTTATACTTAAGGCATTGACTTTGTATTTAGCACTGCTTTAAATTGTGAAATTTGATTTCTAGGTGAGGTGAATCGATTATTTTCACCCTACCCTCGTCGTCCATTTCTAATTGTAATTGGTCCTAATTGTAATGAGCAGCGAAATATTCTTTCAAGTTCCTTTAAGACGCCCATCCAGAATTGTTGTATTGCCGAGCAGCTCCAGAAACAGTGAAAGAGGGTCTCTTCTAGCCTTTTACATTTGTTACATAGGTTAGAGAATTTTGGGTTTACTTTATGTCTTTGGGCTGGAGTCACATGCAAACGTTGAACAATTTTAAATTGCATTTCCCTTGCTGAATTGTTGGCAAGATAGGAGGGCATCTCACATATGGCTTTCCAATCAGATGTCTGAATTTCTTCCCCAAAGTCCTTTTCCCATAACATCCTGGTTTTATCTGAGTTGTCTGTATTTGCCCTTATCAAAGTAGTATAGAACATTTTTGATGCAGATCGAGATGATGTTAGTTTATTTAAGTGTTCCTCAATTGGGGATACACCGAGACCCTTTGAATAGACCCTGAGATTTTTTTTGATGAAACTACGTATTTGGTGGTAAATTCAATTCAATTCAATTCAAGTTTATTTGTATAGCGCTTTTCACAATACACATTGTTTCAAAGCAGCTTTACAGAAAATGCATTTCAAAAATATACATACAAAAATACAGTTAGTTAATCATGAAATTTAGGGCATAACATATTGCCGGCGTTGGGTCGTCTCTTCACAGGCGTCGAGTCGTCTCATCACAGGCGTTGGGGCATCTGAAGTCTCCATGAGAGGCTGGATACTAACTGGAGCTGACAAACTCTATTTGAGTTATCTCGGGACAGGCGTCCCGAGATAACAACAAAAAAGGCAGATGGGAAATAATTAGCGTAGCTGCTGTTCTTAATATGAATGCATTTGATCTGATTTAACTGTAGTATAAAAGGTATGAGATGCATCATGTGAATGCTTGGCTAAAGAGATGCGTCTTTAATCTAGTTTTAAACTGGGAGAGCGAGTCTGAGCCTCGGACAGTATCAGGAAGGCTATTCCAGAGTTTAGGAGCTAGATGTGAAAACGCCCTCCCTCCTTTAGTGGACTTAGATATCCTAGGTACGACCAGAAGCCTCGAATTTAGCGATCTTAAAGAGCGCGATGGAATATATGGCGATAGAAGATCTCTTAAATACACAGGAGCTAAACCATTTAGGGCTTTATAGGTCAGTAACAATACTTTGTAATTGATACGGAACTTAATAGGTAACCAGTGTAGAGATGATAAAATTGGTGTTATATGATCATATTTTCTTGACCTAGTAAGAACTCTAGCGGCTGCATTTTGGACTAACTGTAGCTTGTTTACTGAGGATGCAGGACAACCAGCTAATAGAGCATTACAGTAATCTAGTCTCGAGGTCATGAATGCATGAACTAACTTTTCTGCATCAGAAACTGATAGCATATTACGTAGCTTAGCAATGTTTCTAAGGTGGAAAAAGGCTGTTCTTGTGACATTTGAAATATGATTTTCAAAAGACAAGTTGCGGTCTAGTATAACACCCAGGTCTTTTACTGTAGAGGATAAAGTAACAGGACGTCCATCTAGATTAAGGTTGTATTGTAAGAGGTTTTTTGGGCAGTTTTTTGGACCAATCAGTAATACCTCCGTTTTATCTGAATTTAATAGAAGAAAATTACACGTCATCCAATATTTTATATCTTTAACACACTCTGTCATTTTAGATAATTTAGTGTTATCATCTGGTCTAGATGAAATATATAATTGAGTGTCATCAGCATAACAGTGGAAACTTATTCCATGTTTTCTTATAATATTACCAAGTGGCAGCATATAAATTGAGAATAGCAGGGGGCCTAATACAGATCCCTGTGGCACTCCATAATTTACTGACGTTATCTTTGATTTGTCCCCATTTAAATGGACAAAATGGTAACGGTCTGATAGGTACGATCTAAACCAGCTTAATGCCTGTCCCTGAACACCAGTGTAATTTTGAAGTCGATCTAAGAGTATTTTATGATCTATAGTGTCGAACGCAGCACTAAAATCGAGTAAAACTAGTATTGAGAGACAGCCTTGGTCAGAAGCTAAAAGTAAATCATTTGTAATTTTAACCAGCGCAGTTTCTGTGCTATGATGTGGCCTGAATCCTGACTGAAACTTTTCATAGATATCGTTTTCTTGCAAGAAAGAGCACAATTGAGCGGACACAACTTTTTCTAGTATTTTAGACATAAATGGAAGATTTGAAATGGGTCTGTAATTTGCTAGGTTATTTGGATCTAATTGTGGTTTCTTAATAAGAGGTTTTATAACTGCCAGCTTGAATGTTTTTGGAACATGTCCTAAAGATAGAGACGAGTTAATAATATTGAGAAGAGGCTCTTCCACTACAGGTAACACTTCTTTCAGTAGTTTAGTGGGTATTGGATCTAATAAACATGTTGTTGTTTTAGATGCAGTGATAAGTTTATTTAGCTCTTCCTGTCCTATAGTTGTAAAGCGCTGTAGTTGTTCTTGAGGGGCGATAATTGAGGCTGAATCATAAGACGCTGTCAAAGATTGTACATTTACAATTGTGTTTCTGATGCTTTCTATTTTCTCAGTGAAGAAATTCATGAAATCATTACTATTAAAATGTAACGGAATATTTTGTTCAGGTGATGTCTGTTTATTTGTTAATCTAGCCACGGTGTTAAATAAAAACCTTGGATTGTTTTGGTTATTTTCTATTAGTTTGCGTAGATGCTCAGACCTGGCTGCTTTTAGAGCCTTTTTATAACGTGACATACTGTCTTTCCACGCGATTCTAAAGACCTCTAAATTAGTTTGTTTCCATTTGCGCTCTAAGTTACGAGTTTCTCTCTTGATAACATGCGTAGCACTGTTGTACCATGGTGCTTTAGTTTTCTCTCTAACCTTTTTTAATCTAATTGGTGCAACAGTTTCTAATGTACTAGAGAAAATGGTGCTCATACTGCTAGTCATTTCCTCTAGTTCCTCTGTTTGTTTGGGTTCACTGAGGAGCGGAGATAGATCAGGTAAGCTATTCAAGAATCTATCTATAGTGGTTGGAAGGATTGTTCTGCCTGGTCGATAACGTGGCGCAACATGACACATTTCAGCCGTACGTAGTATGCAAGTTACCATGTAATGATCAGTGATATCATCACTTTGCGGTATAATATCTATATCGGTTGGATCGGTTCCATATGATATAATTAAATCTAGAGTATGATTAAGACGATGAGTGGGACCACTAACGTTTTGCTTGACCCCAAAGGAGTTTAATAAATCTGTGAACGCAGCTCCTAACGCATCATTTGTGTTATCAACGTGTATGTTGAAATCTCCAACAATTATTGCCTTATCGGCATTGACCAATAGATCTGAGAGAAAATCTGCAAACTCTTTTAGGAAATCAGCGTAAGGCCCTGGCGGTCTATATACAGTAGCCAAGGCTAGAGATAATAGGGATTTCTTTCTTACATCTAGGAGCGTAACATTTAGAACAAGTACTTCAAACGAATTAAACCTGTGGCCTGTTTTCTGAGTAACATTAAGAATATCTCTATAGATTGTTGCAACACCGCCGCCACGACCAATCAGACGGGGCTCAATCAGACCAATCAGACGGGGCTAAATCAAAAAGTACTTCTTATTGAGAGTATATTTTGCAGTGAATTGTTCAAAGGTCATAAGCTGTTTATTCTCTGTCAGATCTCCTATGACATGTATTCCTTTGTCTTTCAAATATATTAAACCGTCATTCATCCCCGGGGGGAAATCTGGGTTTTTATGCAAGGGTGTGAGTGGTGATAGGTGAGAATTAAACCCTTCTGTTTTGCGTACTGATCTCCACATTTTAATCATATTTTTAAGAATAAAATTATCTTTAGTTAAAGTTCTCTGATTTTTGGAAGACACATATAGTAGATTTTGTAGAGGGATTTGCCCAAGAGTTGTGGACTCTGCACTAATCCAAGTTGAGTTTGGATCATTCAAGTGCCATTCCAGTGTAAAACGAAGTTGGGCAGCAAGCTGATATAGCTTAATGTCTGGGGCCGCTAGTCCTCCACATTTACTCAAAAGTGTTAAAAAGCTGTATCTCAATCTAGCTCTTTTTTTTCGCCAGATAAAGGAAATAATAGAGCTACGTAACTGTTTGAGTGCTTTGTTAGGAATAAGAACTGGTAGCATTTGAAATGGGTAAAGAAAGCGGGGTAAGACATTAATTTTGACCAGGTGGACACAACCCAGTAAGGATAAAGGAAGATTACACCATCTATCTAGATCTGATTTGATTTTAGTTAAAATAGGGACAAAATTGCTTTTATATAGACTTTCTAGCTTCGGTGTAATTTTTATACCCAAATAAACAAAGCCTGCAGGAGACCATTTAAATGGTTGAGAGGCTGTAGGATTGTGGGAATGTGATTTACTTAACGGCATTGCTTCTGACTTTGAAAGATTAATTTTATACCCAGAGAATGAGCCAAAATTAGAAATTGTATCAATAAGATGTGGAATTGATTCTTGTGGAGAGGCGAGGTAAATTAAGATGTCATCCGCATACAGCGAGATTTTAAACATTTTCTCTCCCAGTGTAAGTCCTTCAATGGATGGGTTATCTCTAATGGCTGCAGCCAGCGGTTCAATAGCCAGTGTGAATAGCAGTGGCGACATTGGGCATCCTTGCCTAGTACCACGTGCTAAAGCAAAACCAGGGGATTTAAGACCATAATGACTCGCTGTGGGGGAAGAGTACAATATCCTAACCCATTTAATAAATGCATCACCCAATTTAAATTTAGAGAGTACTGAAAATAAATATGGCCATTCGACCCTATCGAATGCCTTCTCAGCATCTAATGAGATGACTAATCCTGAATTTGCATATTGATTTGAATATTGAATTATATTAAAAAGCCTTCTAATATTATGGGCTGAGGATCTACCTTTGACAAAGCCTGTCTGATCAGGATCAATTATTTTAGGAAGAACTGACTCAAGTCGAGTGGCTAATATCTTCGCCACAATTTTTGTGTCCACATTAAGCAGAGAAATAGGCCGATAAGAACCGCACTCCTCAGGGCATTTGCCTTTTTTTTTAGAAAAACACATATGTTGGCTTCTGTCATGGAGTCTGGAAGCCTATCAAAATCAAATGAATACTGTATCATTTCATGCATTAGGCTCCCTAGCTCCATTTTAAATCCATCAGGCCCTGGGGCTTTTCCTTTAGGAAGGCTATTAATACAATTCAAAATTTCGCTAATTCCAATTGGTTTGTTTAACATCTGTCTTTGCTCCTCAGTTGATTCGCGTAGATTAAGGTTTGCAAGGAATTTATCCATATTATCACCAGAAAACCCTGATTGGGATGAATAAAGCCTTTTATAAAATGCCCTAAAGATTTTGTTAATTACTTTGTTATCGTGATGGCACTTGCCTTCTTTATCTTTGATACTGGATATAACCTGGGCTTGGGATCGGCTCCGTAGTAAATTAGCTAGATATTTGTTAGGTTTATTGGCAAATTCATACATTCGCTGTCTAGCAAAGAACACAGATTTTTCAGCTTTATTTGTAAGAACTGCTTCAAGAGAGGTTTTAATGGTTTCTATCTCGGCCAGTAGCACATCTGACGGGCACGTATTATATTTGTTTTTTAAATCATGGAGCATAATTTCTAATTTTCTCTGATCTGCCAGCTGCTTTTTTTTCTGATTAGATACATAGGAAATAATCAAACCCCTAATATATGCTTTAGCAGTGTCCCAGAGCAAGTTGGGAGATACTTCTGGGGTTCTATTATCCATAATAAATAGTTTAATTTGTTCTTTAAGGTAGGATTCAAAATTTGGGTCATGAGCGAGCCATGGTTTGAATTTCCATGAAGCCGGATAATATATTTGGTTGGATAAGCCTAATCTAAGAAAAACGGGAGCATGATCCGAGATTATAATGTTGCCAATATTACAGTCAATTACATTTTGAAGTGAAGTTTTGGGAGAGAAAAAGTAGTCTATTCTGCTTGCGGTTTTATGGACCCCAGAAAAGAATGTGTATTCTCTATCTCTGGGATGCAGAGCACGCCAAACATCTATCAGACCAATTTCTTCACACATCTCATTCAGAGCCTGTACTCTGTTTGAGGGCTTATCATTAGATGATATCGTTTTGTCAAGTTTTGGTAGGAGTGTACAAATAAAATCACCCGCAATTATACTATGTTCACATTGCCATTCAGCAAATTTGGAAAAAACCTGTGTAATTAATTCATTGGATTGAATAGGGGGATATAGACATTCATAAGGGTAATGGGTTGTCCAGATAGTGTTGCTTTAAGCAGAATATACCGGCCTGATTTGTCGGAATATGTGTTAATATCTGATAGTGGTATACATTTATTCACAAGAATGACAACTCCCCTACTTTTACTGGTGAATGATGAGCCATACACTTGTCCTACCCAGTCTCTTTTCAATTTGACATGCTCACTGTCTGTTAGGTGCGTCTCCTGCAGAAATGCAATATGAATTTGTTCTTTTTGTAGGTAATTTAGAATCTTTTTTCTTTTTACTGGGTTATTAATACCCTTTACATTCCAACTACATACGTTTATTATTGTTTTATTTGTTGACATAGCCATAGGATAGTTTAACCCCCTGGGGTCGGCAATCACGCCGGCGTGATCTGCTCGCTTTTTTTCTTATCAGTGCAAAAGAGATTCAAAATACTTTGTTGGTTTTGATCTTACATTTAAGTGTTTTACATCATTCGATCCAGTTAAGTTTCTATTTTTTTTGTGTATACTCACAATAAAAACAAAGTGTTGTGTCTTTCGCCAAATAAAGAAAAATAAACATGATGCGAGTTCTGCCTTCTCTCTGTCAGGGAAATCCATTCTGAAACGCGTCCGAAAATGAACTGTAACTCAGCGAATACTTGTCACTCAGGAACGAGACATTTGTCTTTATGAAGCTAGAATTCTCTTCTTTTAAATGAAGTAATTTATATTCAAAAACACATATTCTTAGTTTATGTAATCCGTTTGAAACCAAGGAGAGGCGCAGTTTTTCGTTCTCTCTTCATTATTTTTAATGAGCTGATGCCGCCACGCCCCCCGGCGCTATTCACATGCTAATAGTTGAGGTGATCTATAGCCTACGCATCGCACACGCCCTCCGATCAATGCCATCACGCAGTTTCTCGTCAGATTCACGGATAGTTCATCGCGTTTTGAGGATGGCACGCTTCTCCGGTAAAGTCGTCCTCCAGATGATTATGGACAGCGAGGAAGAATTCACCTTTTCCTCACAGAAACGGTTGCATCTCAGACGGAGAACGGCTGCATTTTCAAGAGCGAATTGATCCCACAGAGGATACAAGTTCGAGTAAGTTGTTTAGTGTTTATATAATTCTTTTCTGATTATATAGAACTCATGTGAATTTTCAGACTATATTTTGCTTAGTTTTGGTTAGCTTTTGACATATTACAGGAAAGATTGCCTTACAATATCCCTAACATTCGTATATGGTCGTGTTTCAATGTGATATTACTCTCTAAACATATTTGTATTATATTTCACTCCGTTTTGATTCGCTTATGACACTGATTATCATGCTAAACTTTTGCGAATATCTGCTTAGGTGTAAATATGATTTCGTGCAAATATATTTCAGCCTCCGGTAAAATGTGATAGCCTACTGTCTAAATACTAGACATTATATTTTTATATATAAATGTTCGGTTTTGGTTAGACTATGACACACGCTAAAATATTGCCACAGATGATTGTGAATACAGGTGTAAATGTTTGAAATGTGCGCAGATAATGGCCATCAACAGCGCGATCTATGGCCCATAAATAGATATTTCTCCGTCCTATGGCCCATCAACAGATATATAGACTACATGCATTGTGCGTCCATACCCATTAATCGCCCATCTTTGGATAATGTATGCTAACACAGTTGTTTTTATTTTTTTAGGAATGTGTCTGCATCACACTCTCCTTCTCCAGCAGAGGGACACGCAGGTGTCGTTCAGTTCTCAATCGAGAATGATGGTAAGTGCACAGACGGAATATTTTACTGATGAAATGTAATTGTGTTTACAATATACATAATATACTCGTCATAATATACAAGTAGGGCCTACCTATTCTTGTGTGAAATTACAAAATCGGTTGTCTTTTTCTTAATCCATGGCCATAGTGATTGATAGCGATAATAATACAGTTTCTTTGATTGTGTTATCAACAGATGTGACAATGAACATGTCCAAGCACCGGTCCCGAAGAGAGCCATGGCAAACAAGCAACAGGTCCAAGTCCACCCTGTCATGGAAAACTGAGACTGATGTTGACATGGTTGCACAGACTGCGTGATTCCTGCCCGGGAAACTGGACCGCAAGTGACCTCTGTTTACTCACATTCACCCATGAGTCTGTTTGTAACAGTATACACTACCTTTCTTTCTTTTTTTTAAAGGATGTGTTAAGTTATATTGTTAGGAAAGATTTCTATTTTGAATAAATGCTTTTCTTTTTAATAATAATAATAATAATAATAACTGTTTTTCCAACATTGATAATACCTGATTATCAAATCATGATATTAGAATGATTTCTGAAGGATCATGTGACACTGAAGACTGGAGTAAGGATGCTGAAAATTCAGCTTTGATCAAAGAAATAAATTATATTTTAAAGTATATTAAAATAGAAAATCCTTATTTTAAATTGTAATAATATTTCACAATATTACTGTTGTTTCTGTATTTTTTATCAAATAAATGCAGCCATCTTCCAAAAATATTAAAAATGGTAATGTGTCCAAACGTTTGACTGGTACTATATGTTTATATATGTACGGTAGCACTGTGGTCTTGTGAGGCACAACATTTAGTTCCTCCACATAGAGGAATTACAATAAAAACAGATTAAAAAACAAAACCTTTGAATGTCCTCTCATTCTCAGATTCTCCTCTCTGCCTCACAGCACCTTGATGGGGGCATTAGCCATTGGGGGAGTGTCTATTGTCTCCCCTCATTCATATTCATGGCCATCAACACCCCTACGCATAAAGCAGTGCTGGCACAAAAACTGACTTGCAAAGTTTAAATCATTATATTGTTGTTTTGTGAAAGAGTGATCAGAATGATTTTCACATCATTTTGTAGTAAACATTCTAGCCTACAAGAATGGTAACTCAAAAGTCTTGTGCCAAACTATTCAGTATGAGTTATATGAGCTCATTGCAGTGACACATTTTTTCCCAAAACTTACTAACCACGCATAATATTTTTTTTCTATAAAATGCAAACATGTAACTTCCATTTTGCTCACATATTATTGTAGCAGAGTTTGTGCTGCAATACAGCATAATTATGTGTTGGCCAAAGGTATGTTGTAAGTAGCTGAAATAAGCACAAATGTCAGGGCATGTCAAAACCTCTCAAGGGCCCCAAAAACCCCTCAGACCCCAGGGGGTTAATATACCAGCTGCACCGATATGCGAGATGTCCTACCATATTTTGAAGTGCATCTAGTCTGCTCAATTATGAGACACAGGAAAGATATATCCATAGAAGTTGAATAGACAATGGTAGCATGTATGATATGAGAGAGAGAAAAAAATAATAAAAAAAAATAAAAAATTATAGAAAAAATAAATTAAAATGTTGTGTATCCCTGCATGTCGAACATAAAACATAGAACTATTTACATTTAACGACTTACAGACATTTTTACAAAAAGACAAGGGAAGTCTGACGCTGGTCAGTTTCACATTTGAGAACAAAAGTGATCGACACTCTGTCTCCTTGGAAACATTACATGACCGAAGCTTAGATTGAACAAACAAACAGTGCAAGGTATTCAAAAGGAATACCGCAAGATGAAAGAGATTAGATGTAACGATTACCAAACCGCTGAGACAGCAAACCTTCTATATAGTATTAGTTCCATATTTTAAATCATACCGCCATTATATTATTTTGCGTTTAAACGTATGTCCCCCCCCCCCAAACAAAAATTCTGAACGCAGCAGACGCCCTAGGGTCTGATTGGTCCGTTCGGCTTGACCATTGGTCTGGGGATGGAATCCGGACGACAAACTGGGGGACGCCCCAATCAGTCGGCAGAACTCCCTCCAGAACAGAGAGGCAAATTGGGGCCCTCTGTCAGACACAATGTCTGAAGGAAGACCGTGAATCTTAAAAATGTGATCAACTACGATCTGGGCGGTCTCACGGGCTGAAGGCAACTTAGGTAGCGGAATAAAACGAGCAGCCTTGGAAAAACGATCTACGACCGTGAGAATCACAGTATTACCAGCAGACGACGGAAGACCCGTAACGAAATCTACAGCTATATGCGACCATGGACGAGAAGGAATGGGTCTAAGGAGGTCTAAGGAGACCTGCTGGCGGAGCATTACTTGACTTGGTCTGAGCGCAGACAGGACATGAAGCCACAAACCGACGTACGTCTCGTTCCCTAGTAGGCCACCAAAACCTCTGACGAATAGCAGCCAAGGTACCCCTGATGCCGGGATGAGCGACTAACCTAGAGGAGTGACCCCAGTGAAGAACAACAGAACGAGCGATCTCGGGTACGAATAATCTCCCCTCAGGAGCGGAGGGAGGTCTAATCGCGCGTGAAAGAGCCTTCTTGACGGTCTGCTCGACTCCCCAGACGGCAGCTCCGACCACGCATGTTTGAGGAATGATGACCTCCTCGGCCGGAATCTCCTCTGTGAAGCAGAACTGTCGTGAAAGGGCGTCGGGCTTTAGGTTCTTAGAGCCAGGGCGGTACGAAATTGAAAAGTCAAAACGACCAAAAAACAAAGCCCAACGAGCCTGCCGAGCGTTAAGTCGTTTGGCGGAGCGGATGTATTCGAGGTTGCGGTGGTCTGTCCAGACAACAAACGGAAATTTGGCACCCTCAAGCCAATGACGCCACTCTCCCAGCGCTAAACGAATCGCCAGGAGTTCCCGATTACCCACATCATAATTCTGCTCCGCAGGAGATAGGCGATGTGAAAAAAAGGCGCATGGGTGAACCTTGTTATCAGAGGAAGAACGTTGAGACAAAATAGCCCCTACTCCCACGCTGGAAGCGTCAACCTCAACTATAAATTGTCTCTCAGGATCTGGGGAAACCAGAATGGGCGCTGAGGTGAACAATCTCTTTAGTCGGGCGAAAGCGCTCTGCGCTCTCTCCGACCAAAGAAATTGAGACTTGGTCGAAGTGAGGGCAGACAACGGAGCGGCAACCTGACTAAAATTACGAACGAATCGTCTGTAAAAATTTGCGAAGCCTAAAAACCGCTGTAGTGCAACCCGGGACTCAGGAATAGGCCAATCGAGGACCGCCCGTACCTTCTCGGGGTCCATGCTGATACCCTCAGCTGAGACCACCGAGCCAAGGAATGTTACCGATCGAGCATGAAACGCACACTTCTCTGATTTAACAAAGAGACGGTTCTCAAGTAAACGTTGCAATACTCGGCGAACATGTAAGATGTGTACCTCGAGAGAGGGTGAAAAAATAAGGATGTCGTCCAGATAAACGAATACAAAGACATTCAGCATGTCACGCAAGACGTCGTTGACCAACGCCTGAAACACGGCGGGAGCGTTGACCAACCCGAAGGGAAGAACGCAATACTCAAAGTGGCCAATAGGGGTGTTAAAAGCGGTCTTCCATTCGTCTCCCTGCTTGATCCGAACGAGATGGTAAGCATTACGTAAGTCTAACTTTGTGAAGAACTTCGCACCCTGCAGGATTTCGAAGGCCGACGCCATAAGGGGCAAGGGATAGTGATTCTTGACCGTTATGGCATTCAGCCCTCGATAATCGATGCAGGGACGCAACGAACCATCCTTTTTCTTCACAAAGAAAAACCCTACCCCCGCGGGAGAAGAGGACGGGACAATGATGCCAGCCTCTAGTGACTCAGAGAGATACTTCTCTAACGCCTCTCGCTCAGGTACGGATAGAGAATACAATCTACCGCGGGGTGGCGTGGTGCCGGGAAGAAGCTTGATGCTGCAATCGTAAGGGCGATGTGGTGGAAGAGAGACAGCCCGGGACCTGCTGAAGACCGCCCGCAAATCGTGGTACTCCTCCGGTACCCCCGACAGATCACCAGGCTCCTCCTGAAAAACAGAAACAGAAGGACAAACAGGGATAGCAGAGACCAAACAATTAACATGACAGGGAAGACTCCAAGACAAAATAGAGCTCTTGACCCAATTAATATGAGGGTTATGTTGAGTAAGCCAGGGGTGTCCCAAAACAACTGGAGCAAGAGGTGAATGAAAAATGAGAAAAGAAATAGTCTCTTGGTGGTTACCCGATACAGTCAGACTCACCGGGCTGGTAACACGTCGGATCTTAGATAACATCCTGCCATCTAAAGCAAAAACAGTAGAGCCTTCTGTCAGGTCCATCAGGGGAATGTCGTGCTCTCGAGCCCATCCCTCATCGATAAAGTTCCCCTCGGCCCCTGAGTCGATCAGCGCAGGGCATGAAGTGGATCGGCCGGACCACCGGAGAATAGCAGGCAGAGTGGTACAGGATCTGGAAGAAGAGGATGTCACCGCCGCGCTCGTCAGTATTCCTCTGTCTACTGGCGAGCTCCTCCTTTTACCGGACACGTAGAGGCAAAATGACCAGCCGCCCCGCAATAGAGGCAGAGCTTGTTCGAAATGCGGCTCTGTCTCTCCTCCGGCTGGAGACGGATATTCCCTAGCTGCATGGGCTCGGACTCAGAAAAAGAAGAAGATGTTGAACGAGAAAGGGGCTCGCGAAGTGAAACAAGAGAACTACGAGCACGTCTTCGCTGTTCAAAACATCTGTCCAAACGGATAGCCAACTCAATGAGAGGATCGAGCTGGTCCGGAGAACCTCGAGCATAAATCTCTTCTTTAAGATCCACACTTAATCCCTCCAGGAAACGAGCCACTAGAGCAGGCTCATTCCATTCGCAGGTAGTAGATAGTGTGCGAAATTCAATCGCATAATCCACCACAGATCGCCTCCCCTGACGAAATGTGGTCAGCAGACGTGAAGCCTCTCGTCCAAACACTGACTGGTCAAAGACCTTAATCATCTCCTCTCTGAAGAGACTAAAACGTCGACAACAAGGACCTCCTGCCTCCCATACGGAAGTACCCCAATCGCGGGCGCGTCCAGTCAGCAGAGAGATAACATATGCGATGCGAGCTTGATCCTCAGCGTAAGTCATCGGTTGTAAAGAAAAGGCCACCTCACACTGGGTCAAAAAAGCTCTGCATTCCGCCGGCTCTCCCGCGTAACATGGGGGGTTGTTAATTCACGGTTCAGCAGGAGACGAGGAATTCCGTAGAACCGGGGGTTCAATCTGTGAATGGTGAAGACGAGTAGACAGGTCGTTAACCTGAGCGGTCAAATTCTCTACGACCCGTCTGGCCGCTAACAATTCTTCCTGGTGTCGACCCAGCAATGTACCCTGGGCCTCCACCGCCGACAAGATCGACTCTTCCCTCGCTGGATCCATCTCCTGGTCGGATTATTCTGTCACGGGACGTAATAAGATCCAAAAGCAGAGGGAATGCAGCAAACAGTCTTTTAATGAAGAACAAAAGCAGGCTGACAAACAGCTCCCACGAGTAACAAAGAAAACTCTCACCAAAGAGGTGGCAAACTTCAGGCACATAAAAAATAAAAGGAAAACTGAAAACAAATCCTCAAAAGAGCAGGGATCCTTGACGACAGGGCAGAGGACCTTTAAAGGCTCACCACAGCAGAAGGCTCGCAGACTGGAGGTACAATGAACGCGGTCTGAGGCACAGGACAAGACTGGGTAAATGAGCAGTCAACACGAGAACACATCACACATAATAATCCGACAAAAACCAGAGAGAACAAACACTAGAAATAGACAGGGTGATCAAAAGTAATTAGAGACAGGTGTCACCGCAAAGTAGCGGAGACGCTGATTGAGAAGGGCTGCAGGAGATGAGATAATCACGAAAGAGCGTGTGTGTGTATGTGCGTGTGCGCGAGCGTGTGTGAGAGTGTGTGCGTGCGTGTGGGAAGATATGAATGAATGTAACAGAAGGGTGTAAATGTATGTGTAAATGGGGAAGACAGAATGTGAGTGGAGAGGAAAGAACAGAGAGGAAACCTGGATCCTGACAGTATCATTTAGCCTCTCCGGGGTAATTTGGGGTTGAGATAGATGTGGTTGATGATGGCTCGGGCAGACCGTCCAGAAAAGACTCAACCTCTGTCGGCTGTTTGAAGAACTTTTCGCCGCCGTTGTGCTGTACTCGATCATATATATCATAGCGTAGCAAATTCCTCGTTCGTGGAGTCGTTTCTTCACATTTCCAAAGGCTTGTCTTTTTCTCACTATAGCCACAGAAAAGTCTTCAAAGATAGAGATGTTGTGGCGTTTAAAGGTCAGCTGCCTCGCAACTCTCGCTGCCTGTAGAATGCGCACCTTGTCTTGAAAATTATGCAGTTTAAGCATCAACGCCCTCTGTCTTTCTCCTGATGATGGAGGGCGCGAAGGGACACGATGCGCGCGTTCAATCTTTACCTGATGGTCCTTGAAATCGACGTTGAGTAGATTGGGCAGCCAGGTCCTGAGAAACGCGACCGGGTTCGTCCCTTCCTCCCCTTCAGGTAGGCCTATAATTCGTAAGTTACATCGCCTGCTCCTATTTTCCAGGTCATCTATCTTTTCCAGGGCCGCGTCGAGCTTTTTTTTCATATCGTTTACGTCCGCGCTGTCTCTTGAGACCGTGTCTTCCACCGCCGATATACGCGTTTCAGCTTCAGTGACTCGGTTCTCCATCTGCTCGACGTGTGTCACTACTGCAGACAATTTCTCTAGCACTGGATCGATCTTGTTATCCAAGGCCTTATCGACACCAGCTAGGACTTCTGTTGTTATTTTCTTTACAAGTGCGTCCATGTCGCTAAGATCCTTTGGAGCATCCGACATTTTCGGAGAGGAACACGTGTTAGAGTCCGTTACGTCGTTGTTACAAAGTCTATGACTGGATTTAAGTTGTTTCTTTGGCATATCTTGTCACTTCTACTCAAATTCAGCCCACTTAAAAATAATATCGCGTTTAGGGAGGGAGATTTTCGAAGGCTTTGCCGGAGCTCGTCGTCAACACGTCTACTCCATTGAGTGCGTCACGTGACCCCCCTGGGCAATATTCGAATTTATACTATTATTTTTGGGGGAGTAGGGAACTATTGTATCCTTTAGGCCACACACAGCTGCATAATATGGTTGTCAGTCCAGTATTAAATAATCTTAACCCAAAGTTTTTGTAGTTTTTAAGCCTTTGTAAGTTTAGCATGTTTTTGGCAGGTTGCTGTAGGACAAGTGTCTGGAAAGGGGCCACCAGTGGTCTGTTTGTATTGCAGCAAGACTTTTCCATTACCGGAGATACACGAGCATATTGATCGTTGTGAACTGTAAGTATATTTCTTCGGCTTTTCAGGATTTACTTTAAATTAGATTTCTGAAGTGTCCAATTTACTTCAAAGGCCCTATTTACACATAGTATTAATATAATCTGATCAAAAGTCTTTTACAACTCCACTTTAGTTGGAGTTATACCAGCAAGTAGTCCCAACACCCTACATTATGAGAGCAGTGTTGGTAGCAGCAACAGAATTTCCATTCTTCAGAGCAGCACCAGCTTTTCCATTCCCGAAAGCAGCAGCAGAGCAGGGAGCAGCACCAGCTTTTCCATTCCCGACAGCAGAGCAGGGAGCAGCACCAGCTTTTCCATTCCCGAAAGCAGAGCAGGGAGCAGCACCAGCTTTTCCATTCCCGAAAGCAGAGCAGGGAGCAGCACCAGATTTTCCATTCCCGAAAGCAGAGCAGGGAGCAGCACCAGCTTTTCCATTCCTGAAAGCAGAGCAGGGAGCAGCACCAGCTTTTCCATTCCCGAAAGCAGAGCAGGAAGCAGCACCAGCTTTTCCATTCCCGAAAGCAGCAGCAGCAGAGCAGGAAGCATTCTTTCTGGCAGAGAGCAGGAGCATCAAGAGACCAGTGGATCTGAGATTTGTGCTGAAGTTGAAGGTCTGCACATTCTGCGATATTCTAAATGGGCTTTTTTATCATACGTCTTCAAATGCAATTGTCGAAAATGTTCTCATTGTATATGTACAATTTTTCTGCAGAACGTGTTATCTTAGCTCTGAGTTCATACAATGCCAGTCTTTCTGTCTTTCCCTCCGTCTATAAGTCTGTCTGACATCTATCTGTCTGACATCTACGTATATATGTCTGTCTATCGGTCTGTTTGATTTCATCGAACGCTGATAACATGATTAATATTCAGGAACCCAGCAGCTCAGCAATAATATATCTAATATTTTAAGTGCAACCACCAGTCCTAAGTTAATTTAAAATGATAAATATGAATTCATTGATGGTTACCAAGTTTTAGTTCTAATTACTAAAGTTACAGCTTATACTAACTTAACTTTTCAGATTGGAAAATCGAGAGTGATGAACAGCAGGCAGCATACCAGTTTCGAAGAAAATTATTACATGGAGCTGAAGACCGGACACCCCTTAAGGTTACACTAGATCTAACCAGCAGTATGCAAGACAGAGATAGACAGTTTCTTTCATTGTACAAGTCAAACCGAATTGACTGGACATCCCCACTATCAATCAACCTTAAAGGTATGGTTAAAACATAGTAATCTTTTTCATTAAACTTAAAATTATTATTTATATACTATTTGTATGTATAAAGAAAGCTTTTTATTGCGTCAGGTGATGCTGCAATTGGGGATGGTGTAACACGTTATTACTTTGCGACGCTTATGTCCAGAATACAATACGGCTTCATTTTAAACATTGGTAAGTGTATTTTATTTACTTTTCTTGTACAATTGAGAAGTTTTTGTCTTAATTATTGTATGAACTAAATGCCAACTTTTAAAACTTTTTAAGAAAACACTGGAAAAATGCTGTTCTTCAATGGAGAAGAAGATCACTTGGTACCAACGTCCTCACGAGTTCTTCTGGACAGTGATCTTTTTAAGGTCATTGGTCGAATGATTGGCCACTCGTTCATTCATGGAGGGCCACTCTTGACAGGGCTGAGCACCTCCATGTTCAACCTACTTCTAGGAAGTGACGAGCCAGCCATCATAGACATGAAAGACTGCCCAGATCAAGATATACTGGATATTGTTTCTCTGGTTAGTTTAATTCTACTTTAAGTCATCACAGTGCTTTTTATTTAGCAAATTAAATGACAAATAATTTAGTAAAAAAAAATTTAAGAAGTTTTTGTCTTAATTATTGTATGAACTAAATGCCAACTTTTAAAACTTTTTAAGAAAACACTGGAAAAATGCTGTTCTTCAATGGAGAAGAAGATCACTTGGTACCATCGTCCTCACGAGTTCTTCTGGACAGTGATCTTTTTAAGGTCATTGGTCGAATGATTGGCCACTCGTTCATTCATGGAGGGCCACTCTTGACAGGGCTGAGCACCTCCATGTTCAACCTACTTCTAGGAAGTGACGAGCCAGCCATCATAGACATGAAAGACTGCCCAGATCAAGATATACTGGATATTGTTTCTCTGGTTAGTTTAATTCTACTTTAAGTCATCACAGTGCTTTTTATTTAGCAAATTAAATGACAAATAATTTAGTAAAAAAAAATTGCTTATTTTTTCATAGCTTGAAGAGCCACGGAATCTGACAGATGTGGAACGATACAAAGTGATCTTGCTTTTAGCTGGGACTTGCCAACATTAACTACAGAAAACCGGAAGTGGCTTGCAGAAACCATTCTTCAACATGCGGTATTCAGTATTGTGATGTATTTCTGTGTGAAGTTGAATGAGAAGGAATAGCTTGTTTGCAGTCACATGCTTCTGATGAAGTTTAAAAAGCAGAATAGACCAGCTGAAGGAAAGTTTGAATTACAGGGTCATATCAACCAAATTTCAGAAACTTCCCTAGCTCAAATTTAGTGCTGGGCACTTTGTTGTTGTTTTTTAAGATTCTAGCATAACAACCCCTTTTAGCCGTCACAATACAGCACAGCCTCTCGTACCTTATTGTAGGGATGGCCCGATACCACTTTTTCCAGACCGAGTCCGACACCGATACTTTCATTTTATGTTTAAAAAAGGGTAGCCTATTTATTTAGTCAAGAGCAGTGAGTAATTCATTTGTCCTTTGTTTGATTAACATTAAAACACAGTTGATTAATTAAACTGCTGCACCTTTAAGACCGAACGCACGGACCCCATTTGAATATACCGTCTACGTTCACTTGAGATATAACAGACTTTGTTTATAAGGATACTCACCAAGACGGGCGTTTTTACATAGTTTTGTGTGAATTCATCCGTACAAGCGCAAGACGTGAGAGACTTCAATTCAGTATTCGTGCTCTGTCTGGAGACGCTGGTTTTCGGGGCGCGCGCTTTGGATGTTTGAAGTTCATGTAACTTCTTGACCTGCAAATGTCCTGTAATAATGTAGGCAACCACTCGTTAAACATAGTTGTAAAATTGTAAGGACAAATAAAAGTTAATTTAAAATGTTTAATCAAATCAGTACATAAAGCTAACAATTTAGTTTAAAATGAACTCAAAAGAAAAATATATAATAATTGGTATGTTTTTACTGTGTGTAATTTCAATGGGGATTAACAAAGAGTTCAAAATAGCCTAGGGGGGATAAAATAAGCTACAAACGTTTATAAATATGTCCGTTCTTACAATATGGTGTCTGATTCTTTAGGTTATTGGACGTAGAGAGAAGCAGATGAAACAAATAAAACGAGGTCTGAAGGACACTGGGGTCCTGCTCATGATAAAGGAACGCCCTTCTCTCATCACAGTGCTGTTTCCTAGAGCTGTTGACAAAATCATCCTTCCTGAAGTAATGGATTATTTATGGTTCTGAAAACATGCAATCTTTAACCAAACTTTTCATGTTCTAAAGCATTTATGCTATTTCCTTTGTCCATAGATGGTTTTAGAAAGAGTTATAAGGCCAATGACACAGAACGAGGAGGACGAGGATGAGGATGATCAAGAGGTTCCTCTGGAGTTGAAATGCCAGATGGCATCGTACCTCAGGATGTACATTGAAAATGGTAATGTTCTTTACCAGACATTCATTTCAGAGTCATTTCACAACTTTGTAAATTGTGCACCATTTTTTTTTTACAGCTACAGCATTGGATATTGAGCAGCTTGTTACATTTTGGGTGGGTTGGGCAATCCTCCCACAACATCTCTATGTGGAGGTGTCTAACTCCATTAAAATGCCCACTGCATTCACATGCACAGAGACAATAAAACTGCCTTCTCACTACACTAACTACATGGACTTTCAGGCGGATGTAAAAGCAGCAGTGTCCACAAGTGAAAGTGGATTTGGATTAATTTAATCATATGGTGAGTTCCTGGGCTTTTTAAATGAAGAGGCCAGTCCTCAACTGTTAGTCAGTGTAACAACAATGACTGCTGCTTTTCGATCAGTGAATCGTGATTCATGCATTGACACTTCATGCATTGTCTGAACCGACGAGAGCTTTGTCTCTTTCTCCATCACACACACACAAAGAGACATGTAATGTGACACCCAAACATTCCTTTCCCAAAGAAGCACACACACACACACCAAGACACCCACGTGTCTTGCACAGAGAAAAAGGACTGCTAAATAGTCACTCTTAAATGTAATAAATATATCCCTTTTTGTGTTAAGATGTGTGTATAAACCATAGGAAAGCATATATATGTCCAAGTGTAACATTAATCGAACTTTAAATGTCTATACTAATGCATAATAATCAAACGTTGTATTCCTAACCGTAAACCTGATGTGTTTCATATCATTTTAAATCTTGAGACCTAACGGAGTTGAATCTCGATAATAGACTGCAATGATATGATTATTACTATATGAATCCTTTTCAGTCGTAGAAATGACTAAACCCAAAGCTCTATCATAAATTATCCCTTTATGACCTGCCATAGAACAATTCCGCCAGATTATATCTTTGTATTTTTACATGCTGTGCTGTCATTCTTTAGAGCATTTTCATATGCCATACATCAAAACAATCCTTACACTCCCAATTTAAAGGCTATCTTTGTAATAAATCAATAGTAACTAGATAAAAAGCTGAAAAGTGCAATAAACCAAAAAATTTTATTAAAATTGTTTATTTTTTTCTACATATTTTATTAAATACAGAAATATCGCAAATGTCAACCTCAAACTTGTCAATGTAAAAAATGAGCATAAAACACTTTAAAACTACACACAATTGATTTGAACTGTTTACATAAATTAGTTTGTAAGATACACTCATTCATCGGGCGCAAGTAGCAGCTAGTGTGCCAAAACCTCCGCGTCCGTGTACTTCTCTAGTCGTGCAGGCATGACGTTGCGCGTGCGTGTGTGTGAGAATGTGCTTGCATTTGTAAATGTGCGTTTGTATGTATGTGTAAAAGAGTAATAAATGATAAAATGACGAAGCAATGATAAAAAAGACAATAACGAAAGTAAATCGCATCAGAGTAGCTATCAGGTAGCAATGGGAGTCAAATGTCGCATCTTGTGACGTCACAACATGCGACACACTCTGGGGTCATAGTGCATGAACGTGTATGAGCGTATGGGAAGACGTGATTGTAGATCGCAGATCTATATAACATGTGTGCAAAGGACATGCAATGCGTTTTAGTGTTTTTATTTGAAAACGCATATTATGCTATTTGTGCAGACTCATTAGAGGGTGAAAACAACGCAACAGGAGTATGTTGGAGGCTCGATCGGAACGTGTAACGTCTCTGGTTTTGTGTGCAAAAATAATTATTGAGCTAGCCACTTGGTTTCAGTTTCTATCGGCTCTTAAACAGAGACACGCAAACGGGAGCGCCGACGCTCCCGTCGGTCTTAAAGGGTTATACAGCAGGGGGTCTCTTCTGACAAGACAAAGAGAGTTCCCGCCTTTGAATCACTGAATGCTATTGGCTACTCGCGCCAAACGAAGGTGGAGCTTTACATTCTATAACCTGTTAGCCTTCACCAGAGCGAGGACGCACTGAAGCGTTTTTTTTTTTTATATAGTTCAAAGTTACTATCAGATTTAATGTTATTACCTTGACAAACTATACATCATTAAAAAGATATAAGTCTCACGTTTCAGTATTTGACCACTATTGTATTCTGAGAAACTTATAGTGACAGTTATGTCTTAATTTGTGTCAGGATTTATGTATTGAAAAAATGAGTCGATACCTTTAATATGAATTATGAGCATCAGCCGCGTCCATTCAAAAAAAACTCCCGTGTTGTCATGAGAACGCGTGACAAAACAACGTCCCTCAGGGCTTTTGGCTCAAAAATGTGCAGATTTGGAGAAATATTGATAGATTCTCATAGGTTTACATCATATTTCTATAGACAGGAATAATATTTATTGAATTTATATCCAAATGCGTCGATCTAAACATAAAGAGCGCTGGATACTCTGATGTACTGTGTTTTCAATCCATCCAGCAGCCTGAGGGCGATCTATGCACAGAATTTTTCCAAATATGGTGCACAGTGCACTCACGAAGAAGAACCATAACCTGTGACCTTCCAGGACATCACTCACATAAACAACGCTATCAGAGATCGCTGTAACATGCAGATAAAGATGTTTTGAAGACAATAAACATGATTGCAATGATATTTGATTTACCTGTGTTCTTCGAGTCATGTCAGGTATTTTTATAATAATAGATTATATTTATAATGGAATGCTAATCGATATAGACTTTAGCATTGTGCAGAATACGATAACATAATATATGTTCTGTCTGATTTTCTTTTCTGAAGCCAAATAAGATCATAGAAGATTATTTAAAACACTCGACTTGCGCTATAAAGTAAGTTTGGAGCACACACATGGTTTTAATCTCATAAATTGTCGTGTATTGATGGTGTGCTAAGCTAACATGCTAGCTAGCTCTCTAGTTGCACCTGCCATCTAGCTGTTATTTTTTATGATTTTTTTCTAAATCGGAATGCTTACTGAAATATTTCTTTATTTAAGAAAGGCATTTGATACAGTTTCAAATGTGAAGTGAAGATTATGAAATAAATTAGGGGGTGAAAAACCGTGAATAGCCAGTCGTTAGGCATTATAATGGAGACAAAGGGAAAGCATATTTATGGCCATAAGCAGGCTGGATAGGTGTAAATGTGAGCAGGAGAGAGACTGTCACTGAATGGGTCTCGTTTGCACCACAAAACAATAGAGACAATAGACTGAATAGATGCTAATAGATGACAATAAACACAAGTTTACATTTTAGAGTCAATTCAAAATAAAGTCATTTGAGATGATCTTGAAAAACATTTAACAAAATACAGAGTTTTAGACTTATCACCTTCAAATTTTAAATATAACATGGTCAGACATGTGTCTTTAGCTGGAGTGCATTTCTAGAGTGCTGACGGGCCAACTTCAATTTAATTTTCATGAAGATGTTTCATAAAAATAAATTTCTAATAACTTACACAACTTTGAAGCTATTCATAATTTTTTTTTTCATTATGACAATAATTCATTCTACATTTCCAATAAAGTGCCAGGTGTCAGCTTTCAAATGAGATCATGCCTGTGCTTTTTGTACAAAGCGTCAATGAACTGAATCTGTTTTCGGTTGAGAATGCAATTTCTGGGGATTTTTCAAAAGTGGCGCTGAAGGCTAACAGGTTAAAAGAGAGAGCCAAAGCTCCTCCTCTCTCTCGTTCCCTGCTCTTCCTGTCGTCAGCATGTGAAATCTTTGGTCAGGGACTCCCTCCCGGAGTTCCCTCCTTTTTATTTTCTTTATCTCAGTCTTGTGTTTAATTTTCAAATTCCACTTTGTTCGTTTCCACCTACGAGTCAAACGAACGAAGCCTGAATTCCTTCAGCAACTTCCCTTCCAAAGAGGCCTTCTCCAAAACTCCCGCGAACAGCTTGCTCTGGCAACAAGCACGCGCGCCTCAGCACGAGCGCGCGCACTCTGCTCCGAGAACACGCGCAGGCTGGACACAGCTCGTGCACACAAACGAACTTTGCAAGTATCAAACTCTAACGAGTTTTAATGTTTTAAGGTTTGTTTCGATTGATGGCTCTCTCAAAGGTCTGTGATTTTGCTATTCCTACGATCATTCGTGATCTTCTCCTTCTCTCTATCCCTCAAACCGCGCGCGAACGGCGCGCGTCACTCTTGCGCCCCTCCTCAGAAAACTTTATCTCTCTCACTTTCTCTCTCTCATCTGTTATTCGTCTTGTTTGTCCACATGTAAGATATGTACAAACCTATAATCACTATGTGTAGTCCGTTATATTCTGTAGTTTGCATTTATTAAAACAATATATTCAACTGTTTCTGTGAAAGTGCTTGTAAAAATACAAACGTCAATGAGGTTCACGATCCGAGCTACCGCGCTCAATATTTACTACGTTAAGTAGCTTTAATTTTATAAACACAAGGAAATTAATGTTCAAGGCCAGAAGGTTAATATTTCTTGGAGTTTATAAGAAAGGATAGCTTTATTGAGAAATTAATCACTTAATCTGACGGTTGGTCGCTGGACGAACAACGATTTGATAATTACATTAATTTCCCTTAAGGATTATCTCATAATCGAAGTTAAGTAAGATTAGTGATATATGAATGAGGAATTATAATTCGTTGTGATTGATTATTCATATATTCATATAATCCACTTTCACTTTCGACACTTTAATGTAACTGTAATATGCAAAATATTAATCATATTCATGATTAGTTATTAAAATTCCCTATGGATCATTTGAGCTAATTCATACGGACCCAGAGTCCGAAGCATAAGGTCTACATCAGTATGCTCCCTGCCATCTGGCTTTTAATTGGACTGTTTGAGATAAATGAATTAAAATGAAACTAAAAACTACATGATATTATAATTTCATGTCTATTTATTTGTAGCAAGTTACATAATTTTTAACTTAAAGATGAAATTTGATGTAAAAAAAAGGTAAATGTACTAGTACTGTAATATTTTTAATGTGTATTTTTAAGTTTTATCAAATGTAAATTTGTCCATTTATTTATTTGTAGTAAGTTACATAATTTAACTTAAAGATTACATTTTATGTTAAAAAAGGTAAATGTACTAGTAATTTAATATTTTTAATGTGTATTTGTAAGTTTAATCAAATGTAATTACCAGCCAGTGCATCAGAATTTATTTATTTATTTGTACATCAATAAACATTTGATTCAAGAATCTCAAGAGTTGAACATGATGTTATTATAAGGAGGCACAAGTTTCTGTGATTGACAATAACTGGGTTACCACACTGACTGTATCAAAGTAAATTTGAATAGAACTTAAAAATGGAACATCAGGATGAGGCAAGGTTGCAAGTTCTCGTGGTAGTTGAACCTCGGGGATATTCACACCTTCTTCCTCACAGGAGTGTGGTCCTTCCCAGTCCACACCATAGTAGTCATCCACCTGGAGTAAAGAAAATCTGTTACATTCTCCTCAATCTACAGTAAAGGATGCTTAGGAACTGATGATGGACTATTAATTTTTGTTCAGGATTTCTGCATTTTTATGAAGGTAAACATAAGACCAATGAATTAAATATATTAATGAGAACACAATGTCAATAAGTTCTCTAAATGTACATTTCTACACAATGAATTATAACAAATCAAAGTTTGAAAATATAACTTCCAGTCAGTGTTATTGTCAGTAACTATTGTGATACTAGGATTTTTTAAGTTTAAATAATTATCTATTTTTGTACATTTATGTAACTATTTTAAGCAATTAAATATTTCAATATTATCAATTACCTACAAGAATCTTGCTTCAGTAGATTTAATTGTTAATTTCCAAAATATTTTACAAAAAAAAATCTAGCTCAACTAAGTATAGAAATCACTTTTACTAAGCCTTCTCATCACGTATTTTTATTCAAGGATGTTCAGATATTTGTATTGGAAAACGAGATAAAATTATTGGGGAAGAAATGTTTACAGTACACGTAACTTGTAATGTTACGTCTTTATGAATTCAAGACTTTATGCTGCAATTTAAGACCTTTTTAAAGGAGTAGTTCACTTTCAAATAAATATTTCCTTGAAAAAACCGAACCTTCAAACCGTTGGATGCCATTGAAGTCCGTTATATGTAGAAAAATCCTGGAATGTTTTCCTCAAAAACCTTAATTTATTTATCTTGGATGACATGGAGGTGAGTAAATTATCAGGAAATGTTATTTGAAAGTGAACTAATCCTTTAAGGCCTTATTTTGTGTATAAACCCCCTAAAACAAACCTGCAACTATTCCTTTAATATTTTTGTAGTTCATTTTCTTGTTTGCAAGAAAATCCACTACTTAAATTTGTGATTTTGATTAGCAGGTGACTAACTTAACAATTTGAAAGCACCTGGTATGGATCTTGAACATCCTGGAACCTTGTCCAGAGTTGCAGTGGAGACTGGTTGCCTGCTGTTCTGATTTTGTGATTATTCCATGCCTCCTGGAAAAATCCGAGATGCCTTTGCAGCTGTGGCAGATAGGTCCAATGCAGAGCAAAAAGATGCACCTCATTGTCAGGATTTAATGTGCCATCTGCCTCCAGATCAAGGAAGAGACAGGATAACAGGTCCAAAACTTGCTGGTAAACGTCCCTCCACAGTCTCTCGATCCTGTAATTATAACATAAATGTTTCCTCAGACAACAAGCCCGATGTATTGTGATAACGTAGATACTTGGCACTACGCTTGAGGTCGATTGCTCCTGTCTGCGGTCGATTGCTCCTGTCTGCCTCGCTGTGACTGCTGCTGCTGTGAGTTTGTTTGCTGCGTCTAAGCCTCGTATTAGCTTCGTATTTCTTTCTGTTTTGAACCATCATTTATTATAAATTCTAGTTGTTTATACTACTAAATACATCTTACTCAACATCTCAGATTAACCTGACATTGCTAGCTTCCGTTATTGTCAGCACAACACGCTAACTCGCTAGCCTTTTAACGCACCACCCGTGCGCTCAGTTATTTATTTTTCTCTCGCGCGCCCGCGCCTTTGAGTTCATAAAAGCCCAGGTGAGTAAGAATCAGTCAACAAACACGGTGAGTAATGTCTTCTCCTGTTATTGTCACCTGCACTTCATGTCACATGTTTACCATAGCCTTCTCTGTCGGCAATATAGGATTTATATGTGATAAATGCAAGGAGACAGTCAGGCTGACGGAGAAGATTTCAGAACTAGAGACACGCATCCAAACTTTAATCGAGAATAGTAAGAAGAGTGCTAGAGCTTTAGATACTATTTTGGATGCGCCTAGCCTAGTGAACTCTTTACATGAGTCGGTTCCGGCTGAAGTAGAGCCCGTGCAGCAGGGCAGATGGGTGACAGTGAGAGATCGCTCTAGTCGCGGATCAAAAAACCCCTTTTCCGTTCCGATAACAAATCGATTTGCCCCGCTCAGTGAAACACCCACTGAGAATTATTCTGATTGTGCCCTAGTTATTGGCGATTCTATTACACGGAACGTGAAAATAGAGACACCAGCCACCATAGTCACATGTTTGCCGGGAGCCAGAGCGCCTGACATCAAAGCAAATTTGAAAGTGCTGGCTAATGCTAAACGTAAATTCTCTAAGATTATTATTCACGTCGGCACTAATGATGTTCGACTTCGCCAGTCGGAGATCACCAAAATTAATATTAAAGAGGTGTGTGAACTTGCAAGTACGATGTCAAGCACTGTAATTTGCTCTGGCCCCCTTCCTGTTCGCCGGAGTGATGAGATAGTTAGTAGATTGTGTTCACTCAATGGCTGGCTGTCTGGGTGGTGTCCGCAGAATAATATAGAATTCATAGACAATTGGAAAAGTTTTTGGGGCAAACCTGACCTGTTGAAAAGAGATGGTATTCATCCCTCCTGGGATGGTGCTGCTCTTCTCTCTAGTAATTTGGCTCATAGTCTTAGAGCTAAAACATGACAATCTGGGCCTCAGGTCAGGAAGCAGACAGACTGGCTTAACCGACCGTCTGCTAGCGGCCTCACGTCACCAAGGTCAGATAAATCCCATCACATAGAGCCTCTTTCACCTAGATATCATCATATAGAGACTGTGTCTGTTCCCCGAACTTGGAAATCCAAAATACGTTCAAACCCATCTAAGGTTAAAAATTTAATTGATCTTCAACAAATAAAAAACAGATATAATACAAATGAGCAAATGATAAAGCTTGGGTTGCTGAATATTCGATCTCTTACTTCAAAAGCGCTAATAGTTAATGATATGATTACAGATTATAACCTAGATGTGCTGTGTTTAACAGAAACCTGGCTAAAACCAAACGATTACATTGCTTTAAATGAGTCAACCCCACAAGATTACGGTTATAAACATGAACCTCGTCTGAAACGCAAAGGAGGAGGTGTTGCTGTAATTTATAGTAATATTTTCAAAACCACTAAGAAATCTAGTTGTAAATATAATTCTTTTGAAGTGTTGGTGCTTAATGTAAAAATATATAGTGTAAACGATAAATCACGTTTGAAAATTCTGCTGGCTACTGTATATAGGCCACCAGGGCACCATACAGACTTTATCAAAGAATTTGCGGACTTTCTATCAGAATTAGTATTGGCTGCAGATAAAGTACTAATTGTTGGTGACTTTAATATACACATAGATAATGAAAAAGATGCATTGGGATTGGCATTTAAAGACATTATAAACTCAATTGGAGTTAGACAACACGTGTCAGGACCGACTCATTGTCGTAATCATACTCTAGATCTAATACTATCACATGGAATAGATGTTGATGCCGTTGAAATACTGCAACAGAGCGATGACATCTCAGATCACTATCTAGTCTCGTGTAAATTACATTTAGCCAAGGCTGCAAAGCCGACTCCGTGTTATAAATATGTTAGACCGATCACTTCTGCCACTAAAGATTGCTTTATCAATAACCTTCCTAATCAGTTTCATCATCTCAGCATCCCGGATAGCTTAGAAGAACTTGATATTGCAACAGAAACTTTTAACTCTCTCTTTTCCAGCACTTTAGACACAGTTGCTCCGCTGCGCTTAAAGAAGATTAAAGAACATAGTCCAACGCCGTGGCACAACGAGCACACTCAGGCCCTTAAGAGAGCAGCCAGAAAAATGGAGCGCAACTGGAAGAAAACAAAACTAGAGGTGTTTAGGATTTCATGGAAGGAGAGCTCGATTGCTTACAGAGAGGCTTTAAAAGCTGCTAGATCTGCTTATTTTTCAACCCTATTAGAAGATAATAAACATAATCCTAGGTATTTATTTGAAACAGTGGCTAAACTAACGAAAAAGAAAGCTTCAAGCCCAGAAGTTTCCATGCAACACAGCAGTAATGACTTTATGAACTTCTTCACTTATAAGATCGATAATATCAGGGACAAAATTATAACTATGCAACCGTCTAATACAGTATCGCATTTTGCAAACTCGTCAAATCATCTAAATCGACAACGTGCATGTTAGACCCTATACCGACTAAGCTGCTGAAAGAGATGCTTCCAGATGTCATAGATCCTCTTCTTAATATCATTAATTCATCTTTGTCTCTAGGATACGTACCGAAAACCTTTAAGCTAGCTATGATTAAACCGCTTGTTAAAAAACAGCAACTTGATCCTACAAAGCTAGTCAATTACAGGCCGATCTCTAATCTGCCATTTCTGTCAAAAATATTAGAAAAAGCAGTATCCTCACAACTGTGTTCTTTTCTTGAAAGAAATGATATCTGCGAGGATTTTCAGTCCGGATTTAGACCGTACCATAGTACCGAGACCGCTCTCGTTAGAGTCACAAATGATTTGCTCTTATCATCCGATCGTGGTTGTATCTCTCTATTAGTATTACTGGATCTTAGTGCTGCATTTGACACCATTGACCACAACATCCTTTTAAATAGACTCGAACATTATGTTGGCATTAGTGGAATTGCACTAGCATGGTTTAAATCATACTTATCTGACCGTTATCAGTTTGTAGCAGTAAATGAAGAGATGTCTTATCAATCACAAGTTCAGTATGGCGTACCACAAGGCTCAGTACTAGGACCGCTGCTGTTCACTCTGTATATGCTACCATTAGGAGATATCATTAGGAAACATGGAATTAGCTTTCACTGTTATGCCGACGATACTCAGCTGTATATTTCTTCAAAACCTAACGAAACCTACGAATTCACAAAATTAACGGAATGCATAGCTGATATAAAAAATTGGATGACTAGTAATTTCCTACTACTAAATTCAGAAAAAACAGAGATTCTAATTATTGGACAAAAAACTTCCACACGTAATAACCTAGAGTACTGTCTAACACTTGATGGCTGCTCTGTTAAGTCTTCGTCGTCGGTTAGGAACCTGGGTGTGCTCTTTGATACCAATCTTTCATTTGAAAGTCATGTGTCTAGTATCTGTAAAACCGCTTTCTTCCATCTTAAAAATATATCTAAATTACGTCATATGCTCTCAATGAATAATGCAGAACAATTAGTTCATGCGTTTATGACCTCAAGGCTAGATTATTGTAATGCTCTACTGGGTGGTTGCCCTGCACGCTTAATAAACAAACTACAGCTAGTTCAAAACGCAGCAGCTCGAGTTCTTACTAGAACCAGGAAGTATGACCATATTAGCCCTGTTCTGTCAACACTGCATTGGCTGCCTATTAAACATCGGATAAATTTTAAAATATTGCTGATCACTTACAAAGCACTAAATGGTTTAGCTCCGCAGTACTTGAGCGAGCTCTTAACGCATTATAGTCCTTCACGTCTACTGCGATCTCAAAATTCCGGTCAGTTAATAATACCTAGAATATCAAAATCGACTGCTGGCGGTAGATCCTTTTCCTATTTAGCACCAAAACTTTGGAACAGTCTTCCTACCATTGTCCGGGAAGCAGACACACTCTGTCAGTTCAAATCTAGACTAAAAACACATCTCTTCAGCCTAGCATACACATAACACATTATAGACTTATATAATTAGGCTGCATAGTTTAGAACAGCCGGGACCGGGAACACTTCCCGTAATCCTGATGTACTTGGTACATCATAAGAAGGACGGCGTCTACGCTAATATTAGTCTCTCTGTCTATCCCGAGGTTTACCGCTGTCCACTGGAACCAGGCCGTATCCAGATCTGATGAAGGACCAGCGCCAGGACACGACGACGACGCCGCTGACCTGAAGTGTCAACCAGTCTCTCCTCCTCTCCACTCCGACTTCAACCAACCGGAACTGGACAAATACTCTGATTCATTCTGAACTTCATACACTGTTCACTCATTGGCCAGAGGAGAACTGGCCCCCGACTGAGCCTGGGTTCTCCCAAGGTTTTTTTCTCCCTTCTGTCACCTGATGGAGTTTTGGTTCCTTGCCGCTGTTGCCTTACCTTCTGGCTTGCTTAGTTGGGGACATTTAATATTCAACAATATTATAGATCTGCCTTAAAGGTGGATGATGATGAAATTATTTTTTGTATTATTTTCATGTTATCACTGTGAAGCTGCTTTGATACAATCTGTATTGTAAAAAGCGCTATATAAATAAAGATGACTTGACTTGACTTGACTGCATTTCTTACAAAACATTCTTAATTTTAGATGCTGATATTTAATCACTTAATGGCATATGACTTTTTGAGTAATAATAAAAGGGGGAAAAAAAAAACTTTGGTTATGGACACTGCGCCCTGTGATGTGGGAGTGTCGGTTTTCCCCTCGATTGGACACCATGAAGTAGGCCACATCAACATTCTCCCGGCCCTTATCAGATCGCACTCTGGAGGGTAATCCAAAGCGATTTACAGCTTGTATGAAACTGTGCAGCACAACAGAAGCACTGTTTTTCATAGCAGCTTTTAAGTACACTATCATCCTGCTGAAGCCATCTATGCCTCCATGGATCCTCCACCTATACAAAAAAAATGTTGCCGGAACAGTGACTTTATAAATCAAGGAACAAAATGTCAGCAAACTAAAAGATAAATTCTGTCATTAGGCCTATTCAGGCGGTAATCATTTGTCATGTAGACATCTGTAAAAAAGAAAAGAAAAGAAAAAAGTGCTTGGCATCTCTGATAAAACTCATGCACTCAGACGGTTCTATTTACAGGGATAGTTCTGTGATTCTATGAACATGGGAAAGCACTGCTTATGTGGTCGCATGGTTGTAAGAAAGATATGAACATCTTAGATGACATGGGGGTAAGTAAATTATCAGGACATTTTAATTCTAAAGTGAACTAATCCTTTAAAGCTTAAAAACATACCTAATTAGTTTGTGGTTCCCATCTATATGCCACATGGCATTAGGTGCTGGAACAGAATACTGTCGACGCCTTATTGTGCGTAGCGACAAGGCTCGTAGCTGTGTTCCCTGTGGATCCACTCTCCGTAGGGACTCGCGCACTCTTTCAACTAATATAACAAAAGAGAAATCTTAATCTTACCTGTATAAATTCTCTGACTACTGAAGATCGAATTTGCCTGTTTCAGGAGTTAGCCTACTTAATGTAGGCTAATGGTGTCTAGGCTTCTGTAGAAGTATGGCCAATTGTATGCAATAATCATTATTTTACATTAAGATGAACAAGTCTTACCTTGTACTTTAACACCTCTTGAGCTCAAGTGGCCATGCATCATACGGTAGCCAGAGTTGGGGTAGAGGTTCTGGATTTCTGCTACAGTTCTGTAGCACAATGGTATGGCAATTAAAGAAAAACAAGGTTTAAGCCACAAAGACAGGAACTAGTTCAAAATTAATTTAGAAAGAACAATTTGAAACAAGCAAGTTTTATGGGACTTCATTAACTTCTAGTGCTTCTAGTACAGTAAATTTACCGCTGGTTTCAAAGACATTTCTTAAGTTACTCCCAGACTAAAATGCAAATTAGAGTTGAAAATAACTTACAGTGACAGATCTTGAAATATGCCAGTGTCATTGTTTGTCTCAAGATGCACATCAGTAATGTTTTATCTAAGGCATTTTTATAAAATGCTGGCTTAAACTAAGCGCTGTCTGTGAAACCGGGCCTTAAAGAGATAGGAACGTAACGTTAAACCTGTTTGGTTACAAGTGGTCCCTTACAAAGATTAATTCTAAGGGCTTTTAATTAAAATCAAACTGCACAGACATGTTGAAGTTCTGACAGAAACACTGATCAGACGTAACGTTAACGTTAGTGAGTAACGTTAATTTCTTCAATAACTAAATTATTGTTTCGCAGCACCCCCTGCAAATTAGTGATAAGACAAAAAGTATGTGACCATATGTGACTTACCTAATTCCATATTCACGCATTCGACGACGTATAGTCATCTCCGAAACGCCAAACAATCGTGCGATTTCCACAGCCTTTATACCTCGCATTAGATACGTCTCGATGGTCTCTGGTGGGATGTTTTGACTTGGTCTCCCTGGCAATGGCGTTTCTCTGACTTTTTGTACCTGCAGTTGCCTCAGTACCTCGCGCAGGTTTGCAATCGCAACGTTGTTGACCTCGGTGTCTCCAAGGGCCGATATTTCTCCCATTCTTTCAAGAAGGTATTCCACCGTTGACTCCAAAACCTTTTCATCAAAGGTTCCCAAGGACACATCTTCGGAGAGGGCACGCAAATGTAAAAATACCTCTTGAAAAACCATTATCGCCGATGAGGTAAACACCGTTCCGTCTCAAAGCTCCGCTCACGCTACTTGATTGACACTCCTCATTTGCATTTGTTGTATCATTTGCCGTTTCCGGCTTCAGTTTGAGCATTTGATTTATCATTTGCGATGTCCGTTTGAGCATTTGAATTTTAATTTTCGATGTTGGTTTGAGCATTTGATTTATAATTTGAGCATTTGATTTAGGATTTGAGCATTGACTTATAGATTTAATTATGACAGGTTTATACTGGGTTGATAATGAAAATTAAAAATCTAATACAAATGAGTTTTAATTTGATTTTTGACACAGTTCATGCTTCCACGAATGAGGAAATGAAATAGCATTTGAGCATTTGATTTATCATTTGAGCAGCCATTTTGAGAGTTTGATTTATTATTTAATAGTTTGACCATTTTATTTATCATTTGTGCAGTTGTTTTGAGACTTTGATTTATTATTTGATTTTTTGAAGTATTTTAATTTTAATTATGTTAGGAAAAAACTTCCATAGTTTTGGTTGTCTAGGTTGTCTAGGCTATTCCCGCGTGCGGGATTATCTAGGGGTCTCTCTTGGAAAGTTAACTTATTGAAAATCATCATTCTCTCTCTCTCTCTCTCTCTCTCTCTCTCCTTATTATTCGTTGTTCAATTATCTTGTTTTAAATTGTACTGTTTGTTTTGCTATATACTCATATTTACTCTGTGTGAATCGTAGTCATGCATTCTTTAGTTTGTTTTTATTAAACCCAATAAGCTTCTTGAATTGAATCTGTTTTATTGCTCACCAAATCGAAGTCCCTGAAATCGTATGATCCAAGCTACGAAGATTTATTTTCTTGTTACTTTTTCAGTAACCTAAATTGTATAAACATAGGAAAGATTGTTTTTCCTGATCAGAAGATTAATCTTTCTTGGGGTTTGTAAGAAGGGTACTTTTATTGCTGTTTGATAAGGAAGTCTAGCATCCAGTTCGTGGGACGAACAGATTGTTCAGATAACTGAAATTAATCCTGGTAAAGGTTACCTTTAAATGATTGAATATTCCCTCTTTGGGGAATTTTATATTTGTAGACGATAAGCAAATCATATTCATAGACTCTTTCACTTCATTTGAGTTAATTATTCCCCGAAAGTGATTGTCGCTACAACTTGGTGGAGTTATTTTAGGCAGCGTTTCAAACTTTGGTTTTGTGAGCAATGTTCATATTCATATTCATGTGTATTTTTGGGTATTAATATTAGGCATTTGTGCAATTGTGTTTACGGGAGCCTAGCAACAGACGGAGAATTCCTGTTGTCCACAGGAGTGCGTTGCAGTGAGAAAATCCTGCTATGTTCTCTCTTGTGTAGCATTAATAACACCAAGGTCCGCTGAGACCCGTTCGTGTATTTGTGACTGTTGCAGAACATCGACGTGTCAAACACGCTCAGATTTTGAGTCACGTTGAAGTTGTAATCCCGCTGACGAACACCAGAGGGCGACCTTTAAATGTTTAACAACATTTCTCTGAACTAACTTTATTCGGGGTGGGCTCTACAGCGCCATCTTGTGGGTATTTGCGGATAGTTCTACTTTCCGCCATTATTCCTTGTTTTTTCAAACTGCCTGGCTGCGTTCCAAACCGCATACTTCCCTACTATTTAGTATGGGGAAAAGAGTAGGCGAGCAAAAAAGTATGTATGAATCCAAAAGAGTAGGCGAGAATTACCTGGGTGAAGTACAAATTATCGCGAGATTCGGACTTAACCCTCCTGTTACCCTCAAATCTGAGAAAAAATTTTACCCACTGGGGTCGATTTGACCCCAGCAATTTAAACCTCCAGAATATGATTTTTTTTTTTTACAAAGGTTTGTGTCTCAGGTAATTTATGTCTTTAATAGCCTACTTAAATAGCCTTTTAAATTGACATCCAGACATGTACATTCCAGCCTTTCGTCTGCACTACTTTGCACATGATGTGCAGAAAGTGTGTGCGTGCTCCTTGCAGATGTATTTTTTGCATTTCACACAAATGTTGCTGGTCTTGGTGTCATTTCTGTTGGGACAGACCTGGCACCTGCCACGTTTCCTGCCTGCAGTTTGAACCAATGGTGTGTGGGTCTCCATTTGGATTTCCTTCACAACAGTTGTAGCAGCCGTTGGTGCTCTTGGAAGGCACCGTCTTCTCTCGATGTGAGGTTTCACTAGCTCAAAACCCAGCTGCTCCAGGAAAATTCTCCTTCGACTCAGGTTTCCGCTATTCCAGTCCTTGTTTATTTCACTCCATAACACAAAGGCATTGTAGGCGCTCACATCAATGATGTTGAAGAAAATGACAAGGGGCCAACGGGCAGTCATGCGTCGGCAGCTGTAGGTGGCTGTAACCTTGTCCAAATTATCAACCCCTCCCTTTGTCTCATTGTAATGCAGGACCATTTGTGGTTTTCGGTCTTCTCTGGTGCTCAGAACAGCATCTTTGTGCATAGTGCTCATTAGCAGGACATTTTTCCCTTTCTTGGGGCAATAGGAGACGACAGTGGCTTTTTCAGTGAAGACAAACATTGAAGATGTTACCTTCCTGTTCAGGAAGTTCTGGCTTATTTTTTCTCACTGTCCCCAACATGGTAACCTTCCTTTTTAGCAGTTCTTCACCCAGGGCGTACGATGTGAAAAAATTATCACATGTAATGTTATGGCCATATGGTGCTTCTCCAGGTGATTTACCCGTGTACACCTGCATATTCCAGGCATAGCTGGACTGTGCATCACATGCGGCCCATATTTTTATGCCATATTTGGCTGGTTTGCTTGGTATGTTTTGTCTGAAAGGGCAGCGCCCACGAAATGCAACCAGACATTCATCCACAGTGATGTGGGGGCCTGGATTGTAAAGAAAGGGTAATCGCTAGGGGTGTGCTAAAAAATCGATACAGCAATACATCGCGATTTTTATATTCATGATATACAACATCGATTTCCAGCTCAAAAAATCGATGTAAAAAAAAATAATAATAATTAAATCACGTTTTAAACGGGGTGTGACCTGGTGAACTACAAACCGCCGTTCCTGTAGATGTCGCAGTATGGCGGCTTTATGTTCTTGTCGTGGACAAGAAACATATCAGACTACACGTTGCTTTCCGACCAGTCATCGCGTGCCGTCTCACACACACATTCACTCGCACACATACACACACTCTCTCGCGCTCACTCACACACACAAACAGCGCTCACACGCTCTCACACACACGCACTCTCTCACGCTCACTCACTCACACAAACAGCGCGCTCGCACACACACACACACACTCTCGCGCTCACTCACACACACAAACGCACGCTCACTCAGTAGCGCACACACACTCACTCGCTCACTCACTCACACAAACGCACATTCACTCACACACGCACTCTCTCGCGCTCACACACACACACACACAAACAAACAAACGCACGCTCACTCAGTAGCGCACACACACTCTCTCAATTTCGGTAGTGAAAGCTGCATATTTCACTTCATTGTTTACATGGACAGTACCTGAGTATCTGCACTTTATTTCCATGTTTTTATTTTATTTTATTCAAGCTCAGCCCCACATAACCTCAGTGAGTTAACTTACCGTAACTGTGCACTACACTTTAATTTAGTTTTAAATATCTAATGCACTTTATTATTTTAACGTTTTTAATGTTAACATTGTTAAAAGTTCAAGTCTATTTTGTTATGGCAGCTAAAAAAATTAATTGGAAAGGAAATTTTGTATTATATTGTTTTGACTCAATTCTTCTGCTGATTTATCAATGTGATCTGATCTAAGACTACTCAGGTGGCACACCGAAACTTGTATTTTATTTTGGTTTTACATTTTTAGTTAACTGTGTGGAATATCGCAATATTTATCGTATCGTGATGTATCGTGATGAAATTGTATCGTGATGCGTATCGTATCGTGAAGTCCTTGCCAATACCCACCCCTAGTAATCGCTGGACCCACTTGTCCCATACATCCCGTATTGCTGCGAGTTTGTCACGATCTCGTCTGCCCTGTCTTGTTTCTCTGTCATCAAAACGTATGACACGGGAGAAAACATGGAATGTCTTTAGAGACATGGTGGCTGGAAATATTGCCCTTCCAGTGTCAGCATTCCAAAGGCTTGCTGTTGCTTCTCCTTTTGACTTGTAGACCCCTGCCAAAATGAGCAACCCAATGTAGGCTTGCAAGTCAGTCACATCAAAGTCTTTCCAACCGTCCCCATACACACGCCTACCCTCTAGTTTGTCATTTCAAGTACATCCTTTTCAATTGATGGTGTGATGAAAAGATCAAATGCTGATTTTATATCTTGGACATGGCTCACAGCATATCTAGTGGGCCCTGGAACCATTTTGATGACATTAGCTGCACTAAGTCTACCCTGTCGTTCAGGTGGTGAGCGGGACCATGATAACTTTCCATTTTTGGAAGGTAATGGGTTTGTGGGTGGTTGAGAGACAACAGGATGGTCAACACTAGGAGTCTCATTCTCATCTGAGGAGGATGCCTCATAATCAGGGTCCTCCTCAATATTATCATCGGGCTCAGACACATTCTCCTCTATGTCACTTTCACTGTCAAAAAACTGTGTCAAAATCTCATTGACAGAAAATCTTTTCTTAGATGTCATTTTAGAGAGTACACAGAGCACAAAGAGAAATGGTTTAGAAGGCTTCTGTTCATGCTTTTATAATGTTTGCTTTTCCCCTTTTTTTTTGGTAAACCATGATAATTATGTTTTCCCCTCCCCCATGGCACGGGAAACATCTTAGTTCTAGCAAAAAATTATGTTTTCCCCTCCCCCGTGGCACGGGAAACATCTTAGTTCTCGCAAAAAAATACGTTTTCCCCTCCCCCGTGGCACGGGAAACATCAAAACTCTCATGAGAATTATTTCCCATGTCATGTGATCTACTAGTGGTTCTCGCAATAGACCTTTTACGCACTTCCGCATTTTTCGACCGGAAATACGTCACTGAAGTGTATTAGAACTTCCTGTTATCGTAACGGCAGATACGAAAAATGGCAGAGTCGAAGAGTCGCAGTTTCTGTTGTGTTCCAGGCTGTTCCTGTTCCACCCAAAAACAGCCCTACCTTTCATTTCATTCCTTTCCTGTGGATCCAAACCTGAAACCCAAATGGATACAGGCGATCCGAAGAGAGGAAGGGAACAGTTTTGATATAAAAAGAGGTAGCACCTATGTCTGTAGCCGGCACTTCGCTCCGGATGATTACGTTGGTGTCTGTGTCAAAAAACTGTCATAAAATTTTAAAACTTGAGAGCACAGACTTAAAGGATTAGTTTACTTTTAAAGTGAAAATTCTGTCATCATATACTCACCCTTAAGTTGTTTCAAACCTGTATGAATTTCTTTCCTCTGCTGAACACAAAGGAAGATATTAAGAAGAATGTCGGTAACCAGACAGTTTTTGGTTCCCAATGACTGCCATAGTAGGAAAAAAATATACTATGGCAGTCATTGGGAACCAAAAACTGTCTGGTTACCGACATTCTTCTTAATATCTTCCTTTGTGTTCAGCAGAGGAAAGAAATTCATACAGGTTTGAAACAACTTAAGGGTGAGTATATGATGACAGAATTTTCATTTTAAAAGTGAACTAATCCTTTAAGTTTGGTCTTATTTAAAGAATACCCTTGGCAGATTATTGCTTAAAATTAATAAGTAAATCCCCCAACAAAGTTTTATAGGTGTAAGTTTATGAAAATTATTTTATATAAAATATATATACACATTACTCTAAAACGTCTAGAAATCAAAGCCATAAATCTAAATAAGTTGTGTTCTAAATTTGAGGTTGATATCTCAAAAAATAAGCGGTAATATTTTGTTTGGCCGCAGTTACAGATTTTCCCCATTAGATGCCAGCAAAACTCCACTGCTGCACACAGTGATTGGATTTATTTTCTCTCTCAACATTACTAACACACACATATATTTTTAATTTAACTAACGTTAGCCTACATCTGTAACTCTGTAACAGTCTCATGCTGTCTAGCTGTAGGGGGCTCTGAATGACATTCTTTCTGCAGTGATGTCATTTAAGAGTTGACATGACATGATTACTGTTCTGTGTTGTGTTGAAAGGTAGCATAAATATGTTAAGACTGTTTTTTAATTTCTTTATCTTTACAGGTGCTCTGGATGAGGCTTTGGATTACATCCATGACTTAGAAGTAGGGCTGTCAAACGATTAAAATATTTAATCGCGATTAATCGCATTAATGTCATAGTTAACTCGCGATTAATCGCACATTTTTATCTATTCTAAATGTCTCTTGATTTCTTTTTGTCCCATTATTTTTTTCTCATTTTAAAGCTCTTATCAACATGGAAAAGTGGATCGGCTTGCTTTGTGCAAATGTTTTTTTTTTTTTTTTAAACAACATTGGCATACTGTGTTCAATTTCACACTAACATTCTCACTTGGAGCAAATAATCTCTCACACAATGTGACACTGTCCATCAATAAAAGACTGAAAGAAATACTGACGAGGTAACGTTACTTATATTGACGAGTGGCCGTAGAAACGCATCAGCTGAGTGTGTGTGTGTGTGTGCGCTTGACTATCAAGTGGTATTTAGCCTGGACGTGCTGCGATGATAGCTCAGTTCACAACAACACAACACACCACTTTGGTCTTGTCAATTGAACCATTTGGCAACTTTTTAAAAGTAAACTTTCCATTCAGAATCTTTATTGGCCTCCATTTTGGCGTCTCGCGCTCATCATTCATCCACTCAAAACGTAACGTTCAGACGAGAAGCGCCGCGTCGCGCAGCGGCTCGTATTTAAAATTCGAACACATTATTATCTATGAGTGTACACACACCGGCGGCGCCATTCAGCGTTTTTATTGCTGGCCATAAACTGAGAAAGTGCGCGTCCGATGTGCTAGACGCGCTCAGTTGTCCTAGACGCGGCTCAGCGCTGTGCTTCCCGTCCACTCTTTGGCCGGTTCGCATCGCAAGCCCAAACAAGTGTGTGCGGCGTGCCTGTTGTTTTGTTTCTGGTCTAGCTAGATCCGGTGTGGTGTTGTAGTTTTAATAACGTTACTAGTTGTTGCAAAAGCATGTGAAAAAAACTACAAAGTTTGCTAGGCGTTAATCTCGCGATAAAAAAATTGACGCCGTTAAAATGGGTTTGCGTTAACGCCATTAACCCTCAGGGGTCTGAGGTGTTTTCTGGGTCCTGGAGGTGTTCTGACATGCTCTAACATTTGTGCTTATTTCTGTTACTTGTGACATTTTCATGACTAAAGTATTATTACACTGCATTCAGCACAAACTCTGCTACAATAATATGTCAGCAGCATCAGTGTTTCCTCTAGGATTTTTTCCAGCTGTGGTGGCAGGCCCATTTCCCCAGGGGGAGGGGGCGTCGCCCATGCGTGATATTCCCACGGGCCACGCCCCCTTGCCCCAGGTGTTTAAACCTCCCCTAAGTATTATAATTAGGGATGGGTATCGATTCAGATGTTCCAATTCGATTTAAATTCGCAAGCTCTCAATTCGATTCAATTTCGATTCTCGATTCCACTCAATGAATATACTGTAGATTTAACACAAAACCTATATTTATAAAAAAGAACAGTGAACATAAGTTTACGAGTGGTTAATTAATAAAAAGAAATTAAGAGCCAGTATATTAAACTCTTATTATTTTAGGGTACACTTGGGTACATTAAAACAGCATATATCAAATGCATACAATGAATAGACAGGATTTTGATGCAAGATGAAAAATTGATTATTGAAAAAGTCAGAACAGTCTCATGCCTTGATCAAACAGGATCAGGTTATTTTATGTTTAAGATAAAACAAACACAAAATCTCACTGCATTAGAATAACATGGAGGCTGCAAGCCTATGAAGTGTAGGAAAACTAATACTGGCTTTTGGGTGCGCATGAAGAACAATTCGAATTCAGAGTGCTCAGTGCTGTAATCTAACAGAACTAACGCAATAAACTCCAGTAACAGTAATATAAAGTAATTTTATGCAAACCATAGACCTTTATCTACAAATAAAGTATAATAATGTGAACATTGATCTTGGAGAGTGTCATCGTGTTACTCGTAACCGAAGGTGACGCGATGTTTGAGTTCTGAATGGAGAATGACTGAGGAGAGATGAGTTTTCATTAACTTTAACTTAACGACTTCAATATTATTTTTTACCTCACATTATGCTATCGAATGACTTTAGAAGTCTTGGAATATAGTGCACGAAAACTTTATGGTGCTTTACAATGTTTTTTATGCCTTTAGTGGGGCTTAACAATAACACAATAGTATGCACAATATCGGACGGACCTCACTGAGAAGCTGCAGCCGTGGCGGGAGGATTTTTGGTGTGGCGGCCCACCACGGCTGAATGAATGTAGCGGAAACACTGAGCATGTATGTAAAAGTTTGTAGTTTTGAGATAATAACATTTATGCGTGGTTTGTGAAAATGACCAAAAAAAAAGTCACTGAAATAATGTCATGAAAGACAAACTAATTATTTTGTCGCAAGGCTTTTGAAAATTGTATCACGTAGCCTAGAATATTTGCTCCAAAACTATGTGAAAATCATCCTGAATACTCATTCAGATAAGACAATATATTGATTTAAAATTTGTATGACATGTTTTGTGTAAGAAAGCTTTATGCGAGGAGGCGTTAACCACCATGAATATTGAGTGTTTCACACCTGAGAAAGACAAAGAGCCTCCCATAATGGCCCTATTAGGAGCTCTCAGGCACTATCATTACATTACCTTGCACAAAGAATGAGGAGATTTAAAAAAAAATGGCTTTTTGATTGTTTGAATTTATTTACAACACAACATCATCCAAAGATACACAACAAATGGCAAAAAGCACATTATTTAACACACTGAACTAAAGACAGAGACTTAACCAGTCACACACCTTTCCTTTCCTGAAACATAGTGCATACCTGTCATTTCCAAGGTGTTTGATTTTTCACTTTACCTCCCCATGCTCATGTTGAAGTCAGCAGGACGGGTAGCTACCTAAAAAAAAAATATATATATATATAAAAGCTGTGAGCATGCTGATATCAAGAAGAAACCAGGGCTGCATGATTGTGGGAATACATTTTAGATTTCTGGTGAAAATTCCTTTTTAAAATTTACAAAATACACACACACACACACACACATATATATATATATATATATATATATATATATATATATATATATATATATATATATATATATATACATACATATATATATATATTTGTTGTGCCTTGTAGGCATATACCTGCACTGCAAAAAATGATTTTCTTACTTAGTATTTTTGTTTTGTTTCCAGTCCAAATATCTAAAAATTATTAAATCAAGAAGCATTTACTAGAGAAGTAAAATGACATAAGAAATTCTATTTTGTTTTAAGATAAAAATAAAGTAATTTAAGTAATTTTTGCTTAAAACGAGCAAAATTATCTGCCAATGGGGTAAGCAAAAAAAATCTGAATTCGAATAGAAAACAAGAAAAAAAATCTTAATTCAAATGGAAACCAAGAATTTTTTGCTTACCCCATTGGCAGATAATTTTGCTCGTTTTAAGCAAAAATTACTTAAATTACTTTCTTTTTATCTTAAAACAAAATAGAATTTCTTATGTCATTTTACTTCTCTAGTAAACAATTCTTGGTTTAAGAATTTTTAGATATTTGGACTGGAAACAAAACAAAAATACTAACTAAGAAAGTATTTTTTGCAGCAGGGCTGAATCAAATAATAAGAACAGTATAGCAGGCATAGTTAAAAAGGAACACTTCAGTAACACTACACTAGAGAAAAACATATTGATTATCATATGTTACTTCAAATGTTTACATCGATATGACGTTATGAAATGAGATCCCAGACAGCAAGCCAACATGGAATAAACATTGTTTTTCCATCTGAATCATCATTATGGTTGATGTTGAAATTGCAATGCAAAATAAATGTTGAATCACCATTACCATATCGATGAAAACCTGATGTTATGAATGTTGATGGCAAAAATATTGGAACAACATTGATCTATAGTTATCTTTATAATTGATTAAGCATTGATATTTGGTTTACCGGGCGATCGCTGAATGTGTTGAAAAGTCATTGATTTATAGTTGACCGGGAAACGACGCTGTTGTTGAAGATTCATCGGCATATAGTTGACCGGGAAATATGGTTGAAAATGCATTGATATATAGTTGACCGGGAAATATGATTGAAAATCCATCGATTTTTGGTTGACCGGGAGATCAACACTCAACGTACTGCACGTCTGCACCGGACACAGCTCATTTCTGGACCTTGGCACAAACGTACAGGTAAGCTTGCTTAATGTTCGATATGAATGAATTGTACCAAATCAAATACTGTTAGGTTGATCGTTAACATGATGGTTGATGTAGTAACGTTAACCGACGGAGTGCTGCAGTGCAGTCACTGAAATAGATTTTTGTTTTACCCATGTGTCAAAATCTGCCAAAAGTACTTGATCTCTTCTAGGTTATAAAGTTAGCAAAACCTCATTGGTCCAGTAGGCCTACGTCTATTTTTGTGACAGCTAGCTCAAAATACATGTCTGTACCCATTGCTGCTAGTGTCGTGAAATCTATTAACACAGCACCGCTATTTCTTCTGACCGCCGGAGAACACCGGCGGAACCAACGCTAGCATAGTGCTCTATCTAGCGCTACCCACAGCAGTGACCGCGGCAGGCCAGAATTACACAAAAGACATGGTTTACCTTTACTTTATTCAATGCAGAACTGTCTCGAGTTGTAACGTTAACTGGAAATGTTGATTAGACCATTTAGCAATAGCCTACAAATTCAAAATATGAATAATCCTCGATATCACGATTTTTGATGATCTTCTGCACCTTTTCTGAGCGCGGGGAAGCGCGCGCGCACTGTTAAGTGTGAAGTGGAAGGCACTTCCACTTCCTGCTCAGCTACTGTTCGGACGCTCTTGCTTACTGCTCCGCGCTTTGCTCTATCGCTTTTATATTTTTTATATTTTATCTTCTTTTATCAACTAATTTTAACCTCAGCAAATCAGCACAGTGCTCAAACGCTTGGATTACTACAAAAAAGCTGAATTATTTTATTCGACCAGCCTCCCACTGAAAGCTTACATTCCGGGGAAGAGAAAACACAACTGCATAAGGATAAGAGAAAATGCCTCCTCTGAAATCTACTTGCTGCAGTAACTGCCACAGACTTTTACAAAGGATTGCAGTTCTTGAAACAAAGTTATTTGCGGGACCACCAAACCAGACGGAACACACAACAGAGCTCCGTCATGGACGCCCTCAGCATACAGCAGGTGAGCCCCATGAATCTACTGCTCCTCAGCAGGCCATACTGAGTGTAGAGAAACAAGCCGATCGACTTACAAATCGATGGCACACACAGGGAGCGAGACCCAAAGGCACTCGAGACATCAGATTGTCACGAGTATCACATATTGCCGCAGTAGCATCCTCTACCCCAGATACGGCTCTGACAAGGATTGCAAACACTGGTCTCCTACCACCGCCTATACATCTTGAGAACAGATTTGAAGTATTAATGAATGTAAATGAGGAATCTCCAAACGTGATGAATGTGATCGAACACAGACTGGATAAGCCAGTAGCTAACACTGATGCTAACTTGCGCTCAAGGTCGAGCAGACAGCGGCACTCAGCGCAGAGCACAGCCGAGCACACGACTCTGATAGTAGGAGACTCCATTATCCGAAACACTAGTAGCAGGGATACAACTACGTGCTGCCTTCCACAAGCAACAATTTCTGATGTAAACAGGGAACTTGAGAACATTCTGATGAAACATAAGACTGCAAATCGACTCATCATTCATGTGGGGAAAAATGATATTCATAAAGAGCAGTCAGAACTCCTTAAGAAGGATTTCAATGAACTTCTTGAAACACTTAAAAGACTGAAAGTACAAACATTCATCAGTGGCCCACTCCCAGCAAGAGGAACAAACAGGTTTTCACGGTTGCTTGGGCTTAATACATGGCTCCAAAAAACCTGCAATATAAAAGGAGTGAACTTCATTGACAACTTCAATCTTTTCTGGAGTCAGAGGCAACTGTTCCAACAGGACGGCCTCCACCCAAACAAACTTGGTTCAAGAGTGCTAAAGGACAATATCTACTTCTCCCTCAATCATCCTTCTGCAGTGTGTGCCAATCCACTCAACCTGAATGGCACACACACACCTGGACACAGTATGGATGACCACAGGACTTCACTCCAGCACCTGAATGGACATGCGGTTGACACGTCACACAAGGACAATGATAACACCACTCAGCCACAACGACTTCTGCTCACGGACACAATCTCAGCTGAGCCCTGCCCACAGACAGACTGTGACATACTAGAACTGCTCCAAGATTCAACACCCAAGGACGACTTCCTGGAAAACAGCCAGGGAAACCAGGACAGCATATTACAGCCTCCGATAACACCAGAACAACAGCCCCTCTCACCAGACACGCTATCTCTATCTCCAGCATCTCCACTTCTGTGCTTCTCAGAGAGAATGGAAAAACTGGTCTATGCTGGAACCAAACTATCCCACTCTTTTGCAAGCCCTCAGATATCAACCAAAAAACGGCAGGCCCCAAAACCACCAAAGCCTGCGGGCCCCGCTCACCCTCCCCCTCCTCCTGCAAGAGTTCTTCGGGCTCTGCCACAACGACAGGGCTCACACCCTCCTCCTCCGGCTCGAGGTGAACCAAAAACAACTGATACCAGCTCTCATTGATATGTGCCGGGTCCCCGCTATGATAACAGTAACTTTCTCAAATGTTTACAGAACAAGCGGGAACCCTGTGTGCCTGTATCTTTCTCTATTGCTGTTCGATTACATGATAGAAAGTCTAAGGCCTTCAAAAGCCGTACAGCAAAACCATCTAATCTGGTGCCTATTACACGCCAAACTAAGACTGCTGTGCGGACAAAAAGTAAGACTGTAAAGTTAGCACTCTTAAACATCTGCTCACTTAAAAATAAATCACTTCTAGTCAATGACTTAATAACCACATACAACCTGGATTTTATGTTTCTAAATGAAACTTGGCTAGAAGACAACTGCAGTGCAACTGTCCTCAATGAAACATCCCCTCCTAACTTCACTTTTATGAGTGTCTGCAGAACGGGTAGGAGAGGTGGGGGAGTAGCTGCTCTTTTTAAAGATGTCTATCCATGTAAGCAAATATCATTTGGTAATTACCCGTCTTTTGAATATCTGGGTATTGTGTTAAAAGGTGCTCCACGCATTTTACTAATCATTGTTTACAGGCCTCCAAAATACTCTTCAGCCTTTGCTGAGGATTTTACAGAACTGTTATCAACCATTTCCTCAGAGTTTGACTGTTTTGCTATTGCCGGAGATTTCAACATCCACATAGACAATGCAGAAAACAATATGGCAAAAGAAATCAAAACTGTTTTAAAAACTTTTGATCTGACTCAGCATGTACATGGACCGACACACAATCGTGGACACACTCTAGATTTACTTATCAGTAAGGGTCTAAACATTTCATCGATTGTTATTAAGGATGTAGCACTGTCTGATCATTTCTGTATTTTCTTTGATATATTGATCTCTCCTGCCATTGAAGCTAGATCTGTGCCTGTCAAGAAGAGATGCTTAAATGAGAACACTAGTGTACTATTTATGAAGGCTATATCTTTAACACCAAGCATATCTGCTGACTCTGTTGATTTTCTCCTTGATTCTTTTAACTCAAAAGTTAAAATTGTAATTGATGATATTGCTCCTGTGAAGGTCAGGAAGAGTGGTAGACAAAAGGCACCATGGAGAAACTCAACAGCAGTGCAAAATATGAAAAGACAATGCAGAAAAGCAGAGCGCATGTGGCGGAAGACAAAACTTGTAGTCCATTATAACATCTACAAAGACACCATCCATGCTTTCAATATGGAACTAGGCAAAGCTAGACAGACTTTCTTCTCAAATATTATTAACAGCAACTTAAACAACACACGCACTCTTTTTGCTACTGTTGAGAGATTAACGAACCCCCCGAGCCAGATTCCCAGTGAAATGCTCTCAGACAGCAAGTGCAGTGAGTTCGCTTCTTTCTTATCTGAGAAAATCAATAATATCAGAAAGGTGATCAGCACATCCTTGAGTTGCACTGGGGTCAGACAGATCAGACCACAACCTGAGAAAGTAGTTACTATGTCTGATTTCAAAGAAATTGATGGCAAAATTTTGGAAGAAACCGTACAGCACCTTAAAACATCAACCTGCGCCCTTGACGCTCTTCCCACATCTTTCTTCAAAAGTGTGTTAAACAGCTTAGAAGCAGATCTCCTAGAAGTGGTAAATGCCTCACTTCTCTCTGGAAGTTTTCCAAACTCCCTGAAAACTGCAGTTGTCAAACCCCTCCTAAAAAAGAGTAATCTTGATAAGACTATATTAAGCAATTATAGACCGATCTCAAATCTTCCTTTCATTGGCAAGATCATTGAAAAAGTTGTTTTCAATCAGCTGAACAAATTCTTAAGCTCGAATGGATACTTTGACAATTTTCAATCTGGTTTCCGATCGCATCACAGCACAGAGACAGCGCTCATAAAGATAATTAACGATATTCGCTTAAATACTGATACAGGCAAATTATCAGTGTTGGTACTGCTCGACCTCAGTGCTGCATTTGACACTGTTGATCACAACATACTTCTTGACAGGCTGGAAAACTGGGTGGGTCTTTCTGGGATAGTCCTAAAATGGTTCAGGTCATACTTAGAAGCGAGAGGTTATTATGTGAGTATAGGAGACCATAAGTCTGAGTGGACATCCATGACATGCGGAGTTCCTCAAGGCTCAATTCTTGCGCCACTCCTATTCAACCTGTACATGCTTCCAATGAGCCAAATAATGAGAAAGAACCAAATCTCTTACCACAGCTATGCAGACGACACACAGATCTATTTAGCCCTATCGCCAAACGATTACAGCCCCATTGACTCCCTGTTCCAATGCATTGATGAAGTAAACAGCTGGATGTGCCAAAACTTTCTTCAGTTAAACAAAGACAAAACTGAAGTCATTGCGTTTGGAAACAAAGATGAAGTTCTCAAGGTGAACGCATACCTTCACTCTAGAGGTCAAACAACTAAAAATCAAGTCAGGAATCTTGGTGTGTCTCTAGAGTCAGACCTTAGCTTTAGTAGTCATGTCAAAGCAATAACTAAATCGGCATACTATCATCTAAAAAATATTGCAAGAATTAGATGCTTTGTTTCCAGTCAGGACTTAGAGAAAATTGTGCATGCTTTCATCACCAGCAGGGTGGATTATTGTAATGGACTCCTCACTGGCCTTCCCAAAAAGACCATAAGACAGTTGCAGCTCGTACAGAACGCTGCCGCCAGGATCCTGAGCAGAACCAGAAAATATGAACATATCACACCAGTCCTCAGGTCTTTACACTGGCTCCCAGTCACATTTAGGATTGATTTTAAAGTATTATTACTGGTATATAAATCATTTAATGGCCTAGGACCTCAATACATTGCAGATATGCTCACTGAATATAAACCCAACAGATCACTGAGATCATTAGGATCACATCAACTAGAAATACCAAGGGTTCACTCAAAGCAAGGAGAGTCCGCTTTTAGCTATTATGCCAGCCGCAGCTGGAACCAGCTTCCAGAAGAGATCAGGTGTGCTCCTACAGTAGCCACATTCAAATCCAGACTCAAAACACTTCTGTTTAACATTGCATTTACTGAATGAGCACTGTGCCACTGTTCGTCCGACTGTTTGCACTGTATTTTATTTTATTTTATTTTTATTTTTTTTACTCTAAACTGTTTTAATTATTCTTATTTCTTTTGATTATTTTAATTTCTTCTATGTAAAGCACTTTGAATTACCATTGTGTATGAAATGTGCTATATAAATAAACTTGCCTTGCCTTGCCTTGCCTTGTTATTATACAGCGCCTGACAACCTGGCGTCAAGGGGGGCTTAGCCCCACATACTTCATTTAGAAACAATTAAAATGCCTTGTTAATTTTAAAGACATAGCCTTATTATTAGCCTGTTTTTGCGGTGAGATTTATGCATATTCCTCCATGCACCCAGTAGCCTAACGTTATAGGCGAGACACGGCAGGCAAAAACATAGTTTTTTTTCACTGGTCAATTTTGAGATTTTGGGATATTTGTCTTCAATAACATGTCTCCTTTCAGACTTGTGGTGAAAAAAAGTCCAAAATACACATTTAGGTCTTTATTTTACTGCACTGTGTCTATTTGCGTCTGTAGATTTCTCAGAAATTCAACAAAAGTTGGCATTCTTAATCAACGCGCTGCTCCGCGATCTCTGTCTTCTTCCTTTAATCACACCGTTAGCGCTCTCTCTCCTGTACAATGCTGTCAGATCCAAATATGGTCATTTCCTTTTAATCAGCAACTAATCGTGAACGTATAATGGACATTTAACCCTAAAAGCGAAATCTCGTTGGCTGATGTCAATGTCTGACAACGTGATTGGTTCAGATGCATCACGTGACGCGCTCTGGCATTCAGATGTGTGTTTTTGACATAGACAGTATGGTTTTTGACTGTTTTTCTGCTCAGTTGAAGGCCATAAATGCTGTGTTTATAAGTTTTGATGTGATTTAGGTGGTTTGTATTGTTGTTGCTAATGATTTGATAAAATATTGTGTCAGTAAATAGTTGTTTCCACTAAAAAAGTATGATTTTTTACATTACAAATCTTTAAATGCCTTGATTGAACAAATCATTGACTAAATCACAGTAACATACTTTTACTTGTATTCTAGATGCCTTGACTCAACGTCTTACAACGGCAAACAACTATGACTTTGCTCAAGCTGTCCAGAAGTGGCTGCGCTACGCCCCAGACCGAGCGGGAGGAGCTGGAAGACAGACGCAGCAGGAGTAGCACGTAAAAAAAAATGAAATAATACAATAAAATTGTTTTAATTTTTAAAGAATGCGTGGGGTGTCATTTGTGCTAGTCTAGGTTATAGCCTAAAGGTATAGTTTCTATTTTCTGTATTTTGCTAGCCCATCCTGGCTGTCGATAAAGCAGGATTATAGCCTAATAATAATGTTTTTAATATTATATTAAAATTACAGACCTTCAGATTAAACCTGTGGTGTACTAAAACACCATTGAAGTTTGGTTGATATGCTGGGATTTCAACATTGTTTTAATATCCATTGTAATCGAAATACCATTGAAATTCTGTTGATCTCTAGGTATAATTTAAACGTTGTTTCAATGATAATAGAGGGTGCAACATGATGAAGAATCAACATCAGAGTTCGACGTTGATTCAATGACTTTATCGTTGACAGCGGGATGTTGATTTAACATCGTTTCAATTACTATTTGCTATCTGGGATGTAAAATCATGGTTTGCTTTTCAAACGCACGTCGCGCGACTGCGTTTTCAAACTCTCACAGCGCGTGCAGGGGACATTCACTGAAGCATCGAGCAACAGTTCAATGGCAATGTGAAGTTTATGCAACAATAACACTAACTAATATAATTCAGGATTATTTCTTACCTTAAAATCGTTCTTGTCTTCAAATCGCGATCTTCTTCTTCAGATGTAAACCCAATAATCTCACAGCATGTCTTCCAAACTCGACGACTGAAGAGGACTGATAAAGTTTGCCGCTTTGTTGTTGAGGTAATGGGGGCGTTCGCGCGACACATGGACGATTTGCATCTCTATAGAGCTGGTAAGTCCCGCCCCCTCCGTAAAACCCCGCTGGACCTCAAAGTTGAAAAACCGTCAATACAAGTGAATGGGAGAAAATTATTATTTTCTGGTCCCGTTTAAATTGTGCCATGAATGTGAACATATGTTGTCTGTGAATTTTTTATATAATCTTTCATGTTACAAGTTTGACAGTATATGGTATGATTCGTCGGCTAGCAGTTGTGGAAAAGACATAACGAGAAAGACTACATGTCGCCTATGTGACGTCACCACATAAAGTTGACTTACCCGTGGTTTTCGCCAACCTCAACGATTTTGTCCTCTCCCTGAAAGAAGGCGGTGAAGTGCACCAAAGACACAGCCATGTCTAGCGGGATCCGTGAGCTAGAGCCGTGTGCTAGTGGTGTTGACGTTTCAAACGCGCCGAAAGCAGCGCCGAGTTGTAGTCCACAAAGTGCTCTCACACAAAGTCTACCCGTATCAAACTTCTACCCGCTAAATTGTAGCATTTTTCACACGAAAGATTATATAAAAAATTCACAGTCAACATATGTTCAAATTCATGGCACAATTCAAACGGGACCAGAAAATAATAATTTTTTCCCATTCACTTGCATTGACGGTTTTTCAACTTTGAGGTCCAGCGGGGTTAGCGGAGGGGGCGGGACTTACCAGCTCTATATGTTTTGCGCGTGTGGGTGTGGTCACATTAAAACTAATGAGGAAGGGTTAGAGAAACTGAATATCTTGTTGGTTTTATACAAATTACTTAAACAGAGAATATTTGTTTTCGTTTTGAATCAGATAATTTAAAACTACACACTTAAATTATTATAAATATATAGAGCTCACAAATGTGTGACAAGTATTCGCTGAGTTTTTTAAATGTTTAGAGACGTGCTCAAGAAAAAAAAGTTCACGAGACGGAGAGGCAGAAAGCACACCCTGTTTAATTTCTTTATTTTACAAAAGCACAACGTTTTGTTTTGATTGTAAGCGGACACATACAAAAGTAGACATCTCACAGATTCTTTTTTCATTTTTATTAAGTCTGTATGACCACAAATGACGGAGTATTTTAAGTTTATTCAGCTGCTATGTGAAAAAAAACGCGCAAATCACGCCGGCGTGATTGCCGACCCCAGGGGGTTAATAACGCGTTTAACGGACAGCCCTACTTAGAAGCCATGTTGCAAAAAAACGCTGACCTACCACCCCCTACTCTCTTCAGCTGATACTGTTCATCAGACGACCAAATTCGTTTCTACACCAAATTCCCATCCGAGAGGGTTTTTACTATTTTTTGGGAGTCGATTGCACCATCTGCACTTAGACTGGTGTACTGGACCAAAGCAAAGAGGGCAGGTGAGGAAGGCTGCCAAGATCCTAGCCCACCACGCATCATGCCATTAATAGATGAGTTCTTGATGTACTCCATGCGGGTTGCTGTTGGCATGAAGGAGCAGCTCATTGCTGACATGTTTAATGTGAGCATTGCCAGGGTCAGCAGGGTTACCATCACCTGGGCCAATTATCTTTTTATGATGCTGAGCTCACTTCCCATCTGGATAAACAGGGAAAAGGTTAAGTCCACTATGCCCCTGAAATTCCAGCAGCACTGTCCCAATGTCAGAGTGATACTGGACTGCACAGAAATTGCCCTGGAGACAGCCTCATCCCTGACCTTACAGTCAGAAACATTTTCAAGCTACAAAAACAGGACGACATTGAAAGGCCTGATTGGAGTTGCGCCCAATGGTTTGGTGACATTTGTCTCACCCCTGTACACTAGGTGCATCTCAGATAAGGAGATCACCAGAATCAGTGGAGTCCTTCCCTTACTGGAGCCAGGAGACGAGATAATGGCGGACAAAGGGTTCCTCATTCAAGATCTCTTTGCTGACGTTTGAGCTAAGCTCATTATTCCACCTTTTAAGCGTACAGCTCAATTCAGCAAAGAGGAAACGGAACAAACCCAAGCCATTGTCCGCCTCAGAATTATAGTGGAGAGAGCGATCGGTAGGGTGAAGTCCTTTCACATCTGGGACTCTCCTGTGCCGCTCACACTGATTGGCAGTGTGAATCAGATCTGGCTTAACTGCTGTGTTTTAGCAAACTATCAAGGACCTTTTTGTTTTGAAGAGTGAATGAATTCATATTTGTATGTAAATAGTATGTAAATAATTTTCTTAAACATCAAATTAAATATAATTGTTATATTCTTAATATTTGTCTGTTGAAATGTGACTGATTTCACTAAAACATTAAATAAACAAAAACACTTTTGGTCAAAATGATGCATCCTTTAATTTTTTGGTATGTATGTGTAACATCAACTGAAAATAACATTACAGTTTATTAACAGTAAGATAGAAGGCAAAACTGATTGGTAAAGACAAGATAAGTGGAATTCAAGGTATGCATTCATGTATGTGCCATAATAATATACATCTAATTTCTCTTTCATTTCCGCTATGAATGAGTCATCACGCCAAATTCTTTCCACAGTTAAATTTGATAAGGTATCGGTAACAAAGTCACACCATGTCAGTCCTGTGATTGCCAGTTGGCCCTGAACCTGCCAGTAGTACTTATGTGAACGCCTCAGACTGGCATGGCCTTCCTGCACCCTGAGGTGAGCAACCTGAGATGGATCATTTTTTGTGCTGCTCTTCACCTCAACCAGGCCAAAAGGAGGCGACTCTGAAGGGTCATACACCCGACCGTCTGGACTGGCCCCAAGATGTGGTGCATCAGGGTGAATGATGAATCCTGCTGGTAGCACATTAACTCCCATTAGTTCACCATAGTTTGCCAGCACTTCAGGCTCCACCAGCAGACCACGCTTCATCGCAGCTGTTTACTTTGTGGAGCCTCTGATCATCTGAATAGCTGCATACTCTTGCTCTTCACGACACGCCTTACTACAACAAGCATCCCAAAAACGACTGGCAGTCAGCCTTGGTCGCCGTAGCTGTGTCCACGCAGGACATTTGGACTGCTGCTGAGTTTCTTTTGCTATCTCGCTGGACAGCTGCGGTGACACTCCAAGAGACTGGAGATGCATTAACTGATGTAAGGTTGGGACTAAATGCAACCTAGGAAAAGTGTGCTGCATCAGAGGAAGGGATGGAAATTCTGGAGCCATGTGGTGTAGGATGAGGTCACTGGACTTTATGGGTGGACAGTGGTAGGACATGGGGGATCCACGAGGGACAGGCCCAAATTTAGATGGCGTCAGCTCCATCTCAGAAACCCCATCCAATACAACAGCCATGAGAGGCTGGGGCTGCACCTGGCTTAATTTGCTTCCAGATGCCATCATATATGGATCTGGCAGTGGTCCTAGACAAAAGAGCTACACAAGATTATTGGTCACACAAAAGAAAAGTTAGACATGAGTGCTTAACTACATTTAGATTTTATTTATTGTATCTGCGGTAACCATAATGATGTTAGTCATAACATTTAAAAAAAACTTAACTTGCTCTCACAAAGCAACAATCAAACAGTTAACAAATTAATCACCTGTATATGCCTTGTACAATGTGGACCTCAGACCATTCTGACCCACTGTTTTGGGCTTTTGCACAACCAGCTCACTAACAGGTTCAGGATGGATTCCCTTAAAAGTAAAAGACAAAAAGCAGTTACAGTCTGTAGTAGGGCTGCACGATATTAAAGAAAAATGTGATATTGTCACGGGGGCACACAGGAAAATAGGTAGATCCAAAAGCAGTATGATGGTAATTATTTATTAAAGCGTAATCCAATTCGTCGTCATCCAGGCAAGGTTCAAAATCCATGTTAGCAATCCAAAATACAAAACAACAATAAACAAAACAAGAACAGACTAGAAACAGACCTCAGAAGTGTGGTGACAATATATGACGACTCCGTGACATGGACTGAAACAGACAGGGTATTTATACACAGAACCAAACAATGTAATGTGAAACAGCTGCATGCAATGATGAGTGATGAGAACAGACAAAGGATTGTGGGAAATGCAGTTCCAGAATGAATGGTGACAGTAAGGGAGAGAGACCTCTAGTGGACACTCTCCGGATCGGCAGACGTGACGCGGACACTCTCCGGATCGGCAGACGTGACGCGGACACTCTCCGGATCGGCAGACGTGACGCGGACACTCTCCGGATCGGCAGACGTCTCCGGATCGGCAGACGTGACGCGGACACTTTCCGGATCGGCAGACGTCTCCGGATCGGCAGACGTGACGCGGACACTCTCCGGATCGGCAGACGTGACGCGGACACTCTCGACACTCTCCGGATCGGCAGACGTGACGCGGACACTCTCGACACTCTCCGGATCGGCAGACGTGACGCGGACACTCTCGACACTCTCCGGATCGGCAGACGTGACGCGGACACTCTCGACACTCTCCGGATCGGCAGACGTGACGCGGACACTCTCGACACTCTCCGGATCGGCAGACGTGACGTGGACACTCTCTGGAACGGCAGACATGACGTGGACACTCTCTGGATCGGCAGACGTCCTGTGCCTCCTCCACGCATGCAGTACCGCCACTGCATAAAAGAGGAAGACTGCCTTCTTGGCCATGGCAGGACTGATGGTGGGCGGCTCTGAGAAGATCTCAGGGATGACAGCGGGCAGCACGGGGACGATCTCCGGGATGACAGCGGGCAGCACGGGGACGATCTCCGGGATGACAGCGGGCTGCACGGGGATGATCTCCGGGATGACAGCGGGCTGCACGGGGACAACCTCCGGGACCACCGCGGGCTGCACGAGTACGGCCACCGGGATGACAACGGGCTGCACGGTGACGGCCACCGGGATGACAACGGGCTGCACGGGGACGGCCACCGGGATGGCCTCTGGTTCACTGGGGAGGCAGGAAGTCTTCCTCCTCCTCCTTCGTGTCCGCGAGCGACTGGGTGCTGCTCTCTCCTCGGAATTAACCGGGAGCGCAGCACTCTTCTCCCTGAAACGAGCACACAACGCAAAACACTCATCTAAAGTCATGCGTGGCTCTTCCTCTTTGGCGCGAGGATTCCCATTCCGCTGTCTCCTCTCCCTCTTCGTGATTAAGAAAAAGTCACGAAGACTCATACCGCTGGATCTATAAGGTGACGGAGTCGTTCTGTCACGGGGGCACACAGGAAAATAGGTAGATCCAAAAGCAGTATGATGGTAATTATTTATTAAAGCGTAATCCAATTCGTCGTCATCCAGGCAAGGTTCAAAATCCATGTTAGCAATCCAAAATACAAAACAACAATAAACAAAACAAGAACAGACTAGAAACAGACCTCAGAAGTGTGGTGACAATATATGACGACTCCATGACATGGACTGAAACAGACAGGGTATTTATACACAGAACCAAACAATGTAATGTGAAACAGCTGCGTGCAATGATGAGTGATGAGAACAGACAAAGGATTGTGGGAAATGCAGTTCCAGAATGAATGGTGACAGTAAGGGAGAGAGACCTCTAGTGGACACCCGGGGAACACAAACCAGACACTGTGACAGATATGCGATAACTCATTAAATAATGCAATATTCAATGTGATACGATAATGTTTAAAGTGTGTAAAATAAACTTAAATTATCTTTAAAATTAACCTAATTAGTGTTTCACATTCTTTTTATGGCAAGAAAACATCCCTACAGCTTCTGCAAGTGAACAGCAGTGTTTTACAGTAGCATAAGTAGTAAGTGTTATTTTAACATCAGTGTAAACAACTGGGTTTAGGGTTTCATGAAGGCCTACATTAGGTTTATTTAACAAAAGAAACTGAATAATCAAATGTAAAAATAAAACGTTGCTAGTTTTCACAGTATGAATTAAATATACATTATACTGATTCCTATTAAAGCTACAAAAGTTATTCAGCCAAGAGCATCGGTTCTTAAATCATTATGGCATGTTTATCACAAACCCACCTGTGTTCTAGGTCTGTGCCATCTTTGCAAGCCACTTGTGCAGGCTAGAGGGGGTGGAACAGCCTGCAGACCCAGCTGTGAATAATGTGCGGTCTGGTACAGGATGGCAACAATGTGATTGCAGAATCCTTTACCAGCTGCACAACTGCAAGTGAAAGCTTTCAGGTTGGCACTTTCTGCCTCCAGTGATATCTAGACACAATAACAAATTAAATAGGTTACACTGAAGTCATACTTACACTGTTACATCAATGTTCATAATAACATGACACTATAACTTTCAGTAAAGAAATAATAAGTGAAGAAAGTGCTGCAACCGCAGCAAGAAGAGTGAACACGCATGAACCGGCAACTTTTTGAACTTTTGCCAACCGGCATTCTGTCTATAGTCAAACCTCCAGTTTGTGAGGCTCCTCGCTCTTCCTCATTGACCTGAAGCATCTACCTCTCACTACAACCTGTCCCTGGAGTATATTTGATACTATAACCGCATGCAAGAAAATATTAAGTGTTATCTCACATAGAAATACACAACTTTACTTCGTAACGTTAAGTCAGAACACAATGTCAATAACATTTACCTAGTAAGTTACAGCTTCACCAAATTACTGGTTGTTATGTTATCTCATACCTTCTCACTTAAACATACACACGACATATTCACTGCGATGTGTTATACCTTGTTATATTACAAATTCAGAGATTTACCATTACTTACTTTACAGGTAACGTTAACAGAGTTATAACCGGTGATATGGTTAAAGCTAACTATAGCAATTTCTTGTTTTCTTACCTTGGTAATTGTGGATAAACTCTTCGTGGAAGAATTTATATCCCTTGTCCAGTTTGTTCCCTTTAGTGGACGAATGTATCTCCACACTCCACACCACATCGGCGCTGGTGAACTTTGGAAGACAAGTCAGGCTAGTCGAAAACACTCTACCGTTAGCTGCCATTTCTCCGTCAACAAAGCTTACACCGGAACTGGGTTTACGCTTCCTTGACGTATTTCCGTTTTTTGCGTAAATGGTCTATACTACAGATATGGTTATGTTAGGTTTTAGCCCTAAAACAGAGGGAAGTTTTTTTATATAATATTGAATATGTAAAATTATAATAACCATTATAAAATTATAACATGTTATAGTGACCTAAATAAAACTACCGAAACAAATGTGTGTAAATTTTTTATATTGCTTATGTTTTATACAGCTAAAAGAGACTGGGGTCAAATTGACCCCAAGGAACACCGATGCTACAAAATGTGTACAGGACATTGAAAAAAATATCAGCAGGTTAATTTTATTTTTACAGAGTTGTCCCCATAAAATTAGGAAAAGTAATTAAATCTGAAGCAAATAAAAACAAATCAATAAAAACGTACTGCTTCCGGCCCGATTTTTGAGTGCTCAACCGATGGATAATCTTCTATCCCAGGAGGCCACGCGAGAGGATACGTCATTATCAAACATCACGGAGATCAGCGACGCGGGGGGTTTCAAATGTGAGTAAACACGGTTAAAATTGCATGTGTTAAACTACTATAGAGTAAACGTTTTAACTGTTGAAGGTGTAAAGGAGTTAGACAGCATAGTATAGTTGTGATTTTGCTGTAAAAACACGTTTTATTATGTATAGCTCTAGCTGACGGGAGCTCCAGTAAGGACACGTAAGTTACGTCTCTAACGTGGATTTACATAAACCATAAACATCTTAAAGACGCTTATTTTAAACGTCTATTTACATCTGACAGGAACATCTTTTATAAGTATTGCAGAAGAGCACATCACAACATGAAATATACATCTGAGTAGTATGTGTGCTATTATGTAGAACAAATCTATAAATTAACTAAACAAACGTTATCTATTTTATTTGTCCATTAGTACTGTTGATAAATTGAGGAAAATGTATGTTGGATAAAAAGTTAAAACAACCTCAACATGTAAATGTATAGTGTTGGGCTAATAAATCACAGAGGTTATGGGAGTCTTGTCTGGATGTTACAGGGACAGATGAACAGATGTGTGTGTATCCAGTGGAGAGTGGCTCATGAAGCTGATGCTGTCATCAAAGGCTTTGAGTATACTACAGAAATGAATAACAACAACTATTTAAATATTAAGTTGTAGTTTATTTTAATTATTGTAATTTCAAACAGCTTTTAGAACACTTTTCTGATTCTTGATTTCTGTGCATTTGCTGCTCAGCTTTTGTGGTGGAGCAGAACCTGCAAGGAAAGATGATGGCGGCATTTGTGGAAAAAAAGCGTTCTTGTCTTCTAAATAATACTGAAATCAAATTACATTGTGCTGTTAAAATGACTGCTTTTGTGTTATGTTTGTGCATTTTTGTAGGATGTGAAATGTCAGCAGACTGGTGTGAGCACTGAGGATGAGGAGCACAGAGCTGAATCCTGGAGATGGTGCCATGTACGAGACTCCATCACTCCACCGGCCCTTATTGCCTCAGATTGTGAAGCAAAACACATCACGCAACAACCTCCGGCACTCCTCACCTCTGGCGGTCGGCTAATTCATCAGAATAAAGCCGCAGAATGGGAACCACTGTGTTGAGATGGCAGTAGATGTGGTTCAGTGCCTGTAGCCTACATACATGATTGTAGTTTGAATAAAGCTTTGTTTCATGTGTTGACTTGTACCGGTATATGCATTTGTGTGATGGTGACTTTCATTCATTCATTTACTCATTTATTAATATTTATCATCGTTGTCAGTAAATAAAATACAATTATTTAATTAATTAAAGCTTTAATTATTTGTTTGAATGAAAATGTATATATGTTCTCAATATACACATCTGGAGTGTATTCATGCATAGCTATGTCATATGACATACATTACATTTTGTTTGTTTTATTGAATTATATCATTTTCAGTAAAAAGTAATTAAGTATTGGTCAGTATTTGTCGTTGTTATTATTGTATAGTTTGGGGTGGGATAGCAATGCAATTCATTCTGGGGTAATATTGATTTTTAATATTAATGATACGTATAAAATCAACAGTTTTCTCCAAAGGCTAATCTAGTGTAGCAGCGCACGCACATATACTCTCTATAACTGTTGTGAAATTCCTGTTTTTATTTTGCACCGGCAGTTATAGGGTTAATGCGGAGAGTTCGCGAAAGGCCGGGTAGAGAGAAACGAGCGAGTGAGTTCGGCTTTTGTGTTAGTGTACAGTCAGTGGTTCTTGCGTTCCGATTATAAATTCAGAAACGGATCCTCCCTGTCTTATCCTTCAATGGCTACAATAGTAAATGTTTGAAAAAAATAAGTTGTTTCGATCATAAATTTACAAGAAAAATAAGGAAGAAAATCATATTCAGCACGGAAAAAAACGGGGGCAAAAATGCATTATAGCCTACTCTCCAAAACTGATTATTTTTTTACACAAAATCCATCCTAATTTCTTTCCTCAAAAAGACTTGAATTACTTGCTTGTACAGGTTGTCTGTGCGTTTCAGTCCCAACAACCTTTTCTATCGCCATCAAAGCTATAATGTGCTGAAAGTCGAGTCTGTCCCGTCGTATTTCTGGCATGTTTTAATTCGCTTTAGTGCTGAGAGTGTCTGCTCGATAGAAGCGGTAACGTTAAACAGGGAAAACACCGCAAAACATGACGATGTGTAACGTTACAGCCGACACAAGCTCTCACACAGATTTTTGAACGATATCAATGAGATCAGCGGGACATTTGCCTTCAAAATCAGTCCTGGCATAACTTTACATTGCAGTCAATTCTGTTTTTACCCGGACAGATCGATAGAGATCCGTGACTCTGCGTAGGCTGAATAAGGGATTTTTTCCGGTAGGTTTGAACCTGCTGGTGGTCGAGGAAGGAAATAAATAAGGGTGTCACGATTTCGATTTTAAATCGAAATCGATCGAAATTAAGTCACAATTTCGATCATCGAATTAAAAAATAAAATCGTCGATGCTGCCACGCCCCCATGTCACGTTCGGTCGGCTTGTCAAGCAGAAAAAAACACGCGTGTTGAAATGCTGCGAGTCAACCTCCTCTGGATGGCGCACACCCGACGAGAAGCGCCGCGTCTATGACAACTCGAGGTATCGCCATATCGCACACACCGGAGGAGAAGCGCCGCGTCTTTGACAACTCGAGGTATCGCCATATCGCACACACCGGAGGAGAAGCGCCGCGTCGCGTCTGTGACAACTCGAGGTATCGAACACCGGACGCGCACTTTCATGTTTATGGCCTGCAATATTATGTTTAAGGACATTATGGAATTAAGATCATGTCTATGTTATGAGGCTACTGTACAACGTTGCTTAGTCTGCACTTTATCTCAGAGAGCGTCCGTTAACTGAATGTATCCTGAAAATCTGATAACATCAGCAATTTTCATTCAACCAGCTGATTTCTGTAAATGAATGTAAAACATATATATTGCAGCAAGTAATAACGACGATTTGACACAAATAAATGTATATAAAATCTATTAATTTAAAATAAATGTAATATAAAACTATGTGAATGGCGCTCTCTGGCGCGGCAGGATTAATTTTGAACAAGGTCTTGAGCCATTGCTGGCGTCGCGGACAGACGCCGAATGGCGCCGCCGGTGTGTGTGTGTGTGTGTGTACACTCTCAGAGAATAAAGTGTTAAAATTTTAAGTGGCTCTGCGCGACGCATAGATGTATCTGTTAAACTGTTTGTCTGTTTGTTTGTTTGTTTTGTTGTGAACTTGAATGTCATCTTCTCTGAAGAAGACTGCAGTTACAAAAGAGAAACTAGATCGCAGGTTATTTTGCTTAAGTTTCCAATTGACTGAAGATATAAGTATTGTTAAATTATGTTCTTAATACATTTTTTAAATTTGACAGTGGTAGCCTACATTGTGAACAAAGGTCAGATATTATGCATAAAAGTTTGGTCTAATAATGCATAGCAACCTGTGCTTAAAAAAAAAGAAAAAAAAAGTAAAAACCGAGAATCGAATCGAACTGTGACCTTAGAATCGAAAATGTAATCGAATCGAGGATTTGGAGAATCGTGACACCCCTAGAAATAAACATTAATTTGTGGGTTGAAAAAACTATTAAATCTACACGTATTTTAGTTTACACAGTTCGCTACAGATGCGGTTAGCTATCTCTGACTACCAGTAATAATAGTACACGCTCTGACCATCCAATCAAAGAGCGTGGAAATGCCTACGTTATTGTATGCCTGCTAGATGGCCCCGGTGCAGTCAACTCGATATCTGATTGGCTGATTAAATCTGACCTATTATCTGATTGGTTAAAGCAACAGTTTCATTGCCATTCATTTAAGCTACAGGCGCCCGCACTATCGATTCTGAAGGCCTCGAGGCAGATATATTTGACCCTGGCAACACATGATGACTGAAATATGATTGGATAAAAGCACTAAAATAAATATACACTCCTGGAAGCAGCGCAACCAAGAGAGAAGCTATGACATTACGAGAACGGACTATTGGGAATAATTTAATCCTCATTCATAAAAAAAAAAATATAAAAGTGCAAGTCAGTGATTCTCATAGTGTTTAGGCCAGCAGAGAAGGCCTTGCTGGCCCTGACGGCCCACCACTGATATATATATATATATATATATATATATATATATATATATATATATATATATATATCATGGGTTTGCAAACATAATATGAGATTTTATACATTTTATATATTGAATATCTTAATATATATTTTCTTAAATAATTAATTATAATACATTTTTAAAAATTCATTTTTTGTTATTTATAGGTCTTGAGGGATGAAACGACAGAAAAAGAGGAAAACAGCAGTAAGCCACTTTTGCTTGTGGATGAAAATGTTTGGATATAAAATAAAGAAATTAACATATTCAAGAGATGACAATTTTGGGATTTCGTAATAAAAATAAATACTGTTACGGATAAAACGGTGGGTCACATAAGTAGGGTTAAATATAAAGAAACTTATAAAAGAAAATATAAAAGAACTTACATCAACCGTAAATGTATTCTCAAAATAAATGGGCAGCAGAGTATGTGATGATGACAGAATGAGTAAATGACAGAATTTTAATTTTAAAGTGAACTATCCCTTTAACCTCTCTCTGAATGGTTTCAGAGATTTGATTTTAGTGAACTCTTTCCCCTCCGTATCAGTATTTTCTATTTTAGTGCTTGCTGGCCCATTAATAAAGTGTATTCTTTTGTATTCAACTTTGACTGTCTGTTGGGTTTCTGTGGCTGGGACCTGAGTTTATTATTTTACGTTGGTCACTAGGTGACACACACACCACATAGTTTCCCCTGGCCAGTGGGCCCTTCAGCCAAGAGCTTTAGAGCTGAAAAAAGGGGGTGAAAGCACACTGTTCCAAAATGTCACCCGCTAGCCTCCATGAACCCCCGTCAGCAGTGAAAGAGGGGAAGCCCTTCCACGAAGCCCTGGCCACCAGCCACGGCCATGTAGCTGCCAAAGAACTTGACAAACATCTTGACTTTTTTTTTTTCACCATTTTTTTATACATGCAAATTGTATAATTGTCACAGGTCAGGCCAGGCCAAGCCAGACTGCACCCACCCCTGGACCAGGATCACCCTGAGGAGCGCGTCAAAGGAGGCAGGAGACAGGAATAAAAGAATAACAACTTTATTTAATGTCTAAAAGCAATTTGAAAATCCTAATCTAAAATCCTCTTTCCTTTCCCCAGGAATCCAAGGCAACACCATGGTAAGTTATGGACAAGTAGGTATCGCAGGTGAGTAGGTAGGATAGGGCTCACTTCCTTCTGGCGCTGGTGCCAGACTCACAGTGGTAAGTGACGAACAGGTGGGTATCCTAGGTGAGTAGATGGTCGGGGCTCACTTCCTTCTGGCGCTGGTGCCAGACTCACAGTGGTAAGTGACGAACACCACACAAGGGGCCTCCGGGCCACAGCAACCTCAGGGTCGTCGGCGGAGCAGAACTCTTTTTGAACAGGCCGGATCAGGACCTCCAGCAGAGATGTACGGTTCTCACGTGGGTTGTAAAGGGCAGGCACTTCACACCATACAGGTGGGTTTCAGGGCTGCAACAGACTCAAGTCACAAGCTGAGCGGGGCTTTCGCTGGGGCAGACAGCATAACACTTCAAGCAGGGGTAAACCGTTCTCACGTGTGTTGCAGGGACAAACCGTTCTCACGTGTGTTGCAGGGACAGAGTCACGAGCTGAGCGGGCCTTCACTGGAACAGACGGAATCAACACTTCAAATCGAGGTGAACGGCTCTCACATGGGTGGCAGGAGACAGAGTCACAAGCTGAGCGGGGCTTCCACTGGGACAGACAGAATCAACACTTAAAATAGAGATGAACAACTCTCACATGGGTGGCAGGAGACAGAGTGTGAACTCAGAGAAGTGAACGACTGAAATCTCGCACGTACACACACACAACAGCGTAACAGCCCGCAATGCTCCCCACGGACCATTTCTCACTGAAAACTAGCTTTAAATGTATTAAGTGTATCTCTTTTTGTGGTTAAATGTATGTACATGTCCTATTAGAATTAGCTCTAATGTGTACAGTGTGATATTCAAACTCTATATGCTTGCAATCTGAACAATCATGTATCCCTGTATTCCTGACTCTCAGTATTGTAGTTTGTGGTATCTGTACAATCACAAAAACCCGACGGCATTGAATCTTAGCGTCAAATCACAAAAAGATGCATTATTTCAGAAATACCATCTTTTCTGAGAATAAATGCGCAAAGTTATCACCACCATAAATAACAGAGAGGCGTGGACGTTTCGAACAAAGAACGTCTTTCCCGCCTCAGTTTCTCATAACTGATTGGTCCGTTCAAAGAAAATAGGTGGACCTACCTGGCCCTAAAAGACCAGTCCTGTCGCTCGCTCTGGGCACTCCGCCAGAGAAAGAATCTCCTCATCTTCATGGAAAACTCCGTCAAGGAGTCTCTTCGTTTATTTTCTTAAACTTCGTTTTCATCTTAGCCTTTTCTTTATTTCCGTCTGAGTTCAGTCATCTCTCGGTAAAGTGTTACATTCGTGTTAACTGCCGAAGTTGCGCATCACCTGCTGCGGAAGGAACTCCGGAAAACTGCTAGAAGGACAATTTGAAATCAGCTACACACACACCTCTGAGAGCCAGATCAAAAGCAAGTATTGTATTTCACGATTGAAACTGCTGTTTAAAGGTTGTCTAGAATATTCCTGCGAATATGATATGCATACTTGGGGTCTCTTTGAAAAGTAACTGAATTGAAAATTGTCACTCTAACTCTCTCCCTCCAATCTTTCTTTCTCTCTTTCTCTCTCTCTTTATTATTCGTTATTCGATTACCTTGCTTTGAATTGTACTGTTTGTTTTGCTATATAATCATATTTACTCCGTGTGAATTGTAGTCTTATATTCTTTAGTTTGTTTTTATTAAACCCAGTAAGCTTCTTGAATTGAATCTGTTTCATTTTGCTCACTAAATCGAAGTCAATGAAAGTGTACGATCCAAGCTACTAAAGCTCTATTTTTCTTGTTACTATTTCAGTAACTTGAATTGTACAAACATAACACACTTATTACTGTTTGATAAGGAAGTCTAACACTCCGTTCGCCGGACGAACCGATTGTTCAGACAACTGAAATTAATTCTGGTAAAGGTTACCTTTAAATTATTGAATATATTGAATATTCCCTCTTTGGGGGAATTTAATCTTTGTAGACTATAAGTAAATCATATTCATAGACTCATGAATATTTACTTCATTTGAGTTAATTATTCCCCGAACGTGATTGTCGTTACACAGAGCTCTAGAACCTCCACGTCTGGCCGCTGGAGAGGATGCGGAAGAAGTGAGTGGACTATCACCAGGAAGCTCTACAAGGAAGCTGTATGCTTTGAAGTGGCATCTTTTCAATAGTTGGTGCTCTTCCCGAGGCGAAGACCCTCAGAGAAATGCTATTGGGTCAATGCTTTCCTTCTTACTGGAAAGGCTGGAGAGGTGGTTCTCTTACGAGAGTACTCTAGTGTTGCGTAAGAGTTTCTTACGCTACGGGCAAATCCCTTTTCTCAAGAATACTGAAGCCAAAAAATTATCCTTAATTTTGCATGAATTTAAAACGCATTGCTGCACAGAGCAGACCTAGGCAAGACGGCTCGCGCGCCTATTGGTCGCTCTGCAGCAACTGCTGCGACCTATCGAGGGACTGTACGTGACGTAAGCACCAATGAGGGAGTGGGCGCCCGTGCACGTCACGTCCCGTCAGAATGGGCGTGGCATATATCTACATAAGCTGAATCCAGATAGGGTGTTCTTTGATTTTTCATCTCTTCAGCAAAGTGTTCACTTCACATCGCTGTTCTCTGGAAAAGCCTGCGCCGTCGACGAGTCTTCTCAACGGGACGAGCCATCCGCCTTGCAGACAGAAGCCGGCCATCTTCTCGCCACTTCCGCCACCGTTCCTGCTGCTCTATCCGGTGCCTATGTCCTTTCTCTATATTGCATTGTGTGTTCGCCCTGCGGCACACTCCTTCCTAAAAGAGCAGAGGCGTTGTTTCAAATGCCTCACTTTTTCAAGTGCGGCTCGTGTCGAGCCCCCCTCAGCGACGGGGACCACCACATCCTGTGTGTTTCCTGCCGGGGACGAAACCACGCGCTTTCCAAGGGCGGCTGCCCGGAATGTGAGGGGATGGCTATGTTGATCCCTTCATGCTCGTCTATCTTCCATTGACGTGGACCCCGCCCCTCCGCTTCTCTCTTCTGGGCCGTGCCGGAAAAAGCACCGTTCACAGAGAATGTCGGAGCTAGAAAAAAGCTGGAAGGCGCCATTTTCTGTTAGGCTGCGGCCTACTGTCTCTTCGACGCTCTCCCACGTGGGCGGCGCGAAAGACAAGGGCTACCTCTCCATTCCTCCTGTCGAGGAACCGGTAGCAACACACCTGTGCCCGCCTTCCGCTGGATGGCAGTCCAAGCCCTCGCTGCCCTCGAAAGCCTGCAGGACAACTTCGGCTCTGATCGGTCGCACTTATACCACCGCCGGTCAAGCCGTGTCAGCGCTTCACGCCACGGCCGTGCTCCAAGTTCATCAGGCCAAACTTCTTCGCTCTATGGACGAGGCGGGCCCGAATCCTGAGAGTTTTACGGACCTCAGAAGCGCTACGGGCTTAGCTCTACGAGCCACCAAGTCCGCTGCACAGGCCATCGGCAGGAGTATTGTGTCCCTCACCGTTACTGAAAGACACTTGTGGTTAACTTTGTCCGACATGAAAGAGTTCGATAGAGCCACCTTCCTTGACGCGCTGGTGACTACAGCCGGTCTGTTCGGCCCGGCAGTGAGGGGCTTCGCGGAGCGGTACTGTGTGCTCACCCCTACTCACAAACACGGGTCGCTCTGTGACACTCACTCACTCAGAGCTCCCATTAATAAACACGAAACGCGTTCTGTGTGCAGAAAACCCATCAATAAACACACAATGTGTTCTGTGTGTAGGGAGCGCGCGTGCCTCCGTGAGTGCGCGCCCACTAGCAAACACTCTATGCTATGTACCGCACACACACAGCGACCAGAGCCCAGATACCATTCTCCCTCTAGCTTTAAGCATAAAAGCATGGGAAATGATCCCGGGCGTGTAAGATTGGGTACTGAACACTATAAAACGAGGTTATTCACTGCAGTTCGCCCGCAGACCCCCGCGCTTTCGAGCCAGGGTCGAAACCACGGTGAAAGCAGAAGTACCACATCTACTGTGTGCCGAGATTGCGAAGCTGCTTAAAAAAGGGGCTATAGAAACCGTCCCTCTGATTCAGAGCGATTCGGGTTTCTACAGCAGATATTTCCTCGTCCCAAAGAAGGATGGCGGTCTCAGACCCATCCTAGATCTCAGGCGTTTGAACAAAGTCCTCATGCAGAGATTGTTCAAAATGCTCACGACCAGACAAATTCTCGCACAAATTCGCAGACAGACTGGTTAGTCTCAGTAGATCTAAAAGATGCCTACTTTCAGATTCAAATAACGCCCCGTCACAGGCCTTTCTTGCGATTCGCCTTCAGGGGTCAGAGTTATCAGTACACCGTCCTGACGTTCGGTCTATCTTTGGCGCCTTGTACATTCACAAAGTGCATGGACGTGGCACTCGCACCCCTGAGACAACAGGGAATGCGAATTTTGAATTTTCTAATTCTAGCGCAGTCAGAGGCAGAGCTGATAGCCCACAAAGCTTTATTACTCAGCCACTTACAGGATTTGGGTCTCCAAATCAACTGGACCAAGAGTTCGCTGTTTCCCAGCCAGGAAATTTCCTTTCTGGGGACAGATTTGGACTCTGTGTCAATGATAGCGAGACTGACGTCAGAGCGCGCGCTGCGAATACAACGCTCCTCTGGCCGTATTCGCCTCAGGGTGACTCAGAGCTGTATTACAGCACTGGAGCCCTGGAAGGGGTCAGACTGGTATCAGTCAGGCGTGGATCTGGGAACGGTCTCGAAACGTAAAGTAATCTTGACAGATGCTTCCAACTCAGGTTGGGGCGCTCTCTACGAGGGTAGGCCAGTTTTCGGCCAGTGGGCAGCCCAGGAAGGGCGCTTACACATAAACTGTCTGGAGATGAAAGCGGTCGAAAGATGAAAGATTTTCTCCTCTTCGTAAAGAACCTCAATGTCTTAGTCCGCAAGGACAACATGTCAGTGGTAACTTACATAAACCGCCAGGGCGATCTCAGATCACAGAGCCTCCACACACTGGCGGAACGCCTCCTTGTGTGGTCCCAGCACAATCTGCGCCCGCTAAGAGCAGCGCACGTGCCAGGCCGACATGCTGTCCAGATACAATGTTCCCCCAGGGGAGTGGTCCCTGCACCCTCAGGTAGTCCAGACTTATGGGCCCTGCATGTATGGACCAACGGGTACCCGCTGATCTCCCAGTGGGAGTGCTAGACACAATCACACAGGCTGTAGAAGGCGGATAACGCTGTAGCGTTGTGGAGATTCTCTCCTTCTTACAGGAGCTGTTGGATAAGGGCAGGTCCCCCTCCAGGCTCAAAGTGTATGTTGCGGCCATAGCAGCGTTTACAAAACCTATGCACGGGCAGTCAATGGGAAGGAACAATCTCATCATTCGATTCCTGAGAGCAGCTAGGAGACTAAATCCTCCTCGGCCCCCTCTGGTTCCGAGCTGGGACCTCTCCACGGTCCTGGACGCTATGAAGGGCGGCCCCTTCAAACCACTTCAGTCCGTGGATTCGCGGTATCTTTCATTTAAGACCGCTCTCCTTGTGGCTCTCGCCTCAGTCAAGCGAGTGGGTGACCTGCATGCGCTCTCTGTGAGCGCTACGTGCATTGAGTTTGGGCCTAACGACTCAAAAGTCATTCTAAAACAAAGACATGGCTATGTCCCCAAAGTGCTCTCCACTCCGTTCAGAGCGTAAGTCATTTCCCTGTCGGCCCTCCCAGGTTCTGATAGTGAGAACGACGTAAATCTTCTCTGCCCGGTCAGGGCGCTAAGAATATACGTTGAACGATCTGCTGTTTTCAGGCAGTCAGAACAGCTCTTCGTTTCGTTCGGTGGTCGCACCAAAGGGCTAGCTACCTCGAAACAGAGCCTTTCAAGATGGATAGTCGACACTATCGCTCTGGCTTATAAGTCTAAAGGCCTCCAATGCCCCTTGGGCATTAGAGCTCATTCCACCAGAGGCATGGCCTCTTCGTGGGCCTGGTCCAGTGGGGTTTCACTCCAGGATATTTGTATGGCGGCAGGCTGGGCCATTTATAAGGTTTTACAACCTGGAAGTTCCTGCCCTACAGGCTAAGCTGTTTTCAGTCTAGAACGATACCTGGCTGAGAAACGGTGTTAATCATTTTATTACGCAGCTCAGGCTGGCTTCGCCCACCCTGACTGTTATACTGTACTAGCACATATTTTGTTCTACATATATATGGCTATGTTATACTCTTAGGCCTACCCCTCGTTGGCCTAGATATTACCCACTATCGTGTGTTCCCCGGGCACATGCCCTTGGAGCCATGTGTGGACGACTCTAGCACGCACAGCGTTTTACATTGGGTGTAAAACAAGAAACTATTATGCAACACGAGATTACTCTCGTTAGAGAACACTCTCGGTTACTCATGTAACCTCTGTTCTCTCTAGATGAGGGAACCAGTGTTGCGTAACCCTGCCGTGCTTGTGCTACATTCTGGTTTCGCTTCAGTATTAAAAACCAAAGAACACCCTATCTGGACTCAGCTTATATAGACATAAGCCACGCCCATTCTGGCGGGACGTGACATGCACGGGCGCCCGTGCCCTCATTGGTGCTTACGTCATGTACAGTCCCTCGATAGGTTGCAGCAGTTGCTGCAGAGCGACCAATAGGCGCGCAAGCCGTCTTGCCTAGGTCTGCTCTGTGCAGAAATGCGTGCAGCAATGCGTTTTAAATTCATGCAAAATTAAGGATCATTTTTTGGCTTCAGTTTTCTCGTGAAAAGGGATTTGCCCGTAGCGTAAGAAACTCTTATGCAACACTCGTTCCCTCATCTAGAGAGAAAAGAGGTTACGTGAGTAACCAAGAGTGTTTTCCCCCTCCACTCTGAAGCTGTTCATGGCTGATATTGCAGTATATCACGACACAGTGGACGTTAATTCTCCCTTCTCGGTTAGAACACAACACAGAGAATTCTTTCCATATGTGGCACTATCAGGTTGGTAAGTTCATGTGATGTATTCTCCACATATTTATCTCTCTGCGGACAGGATGTGGTCTCCGTAATGTCATTTTTTCTGCATAGGAAAAAGAACACAGCTGAAGAACACTGCACAGCTGTACGTTTATTTTTCCTTTAAAGAAAATAAAATAAACAAAATAACAGAAAATGTCAAGAAAACTGCTGAAGCAACCGATTCCCATCGTGGTACGGGGCTCTATGGTAACTATGGTTGGGAAGGTTATGATGTGGCCTGAGTGCACCTGCTATTAGGCACGCAGCAACACCGCCAATCATCGAAACACAATTTAGATGGTTGTGCCATTGTGTTATAGGGACCCTAGTGTCACTACATCGACACAACACCAAAGTGAGTGATAGATAGGGAACATCTTGTTAACTATTGTGACCTTTGGAACCTCCGTTCCCTGATGGAGGGAACGAGACGTTGTTTCCCACCTGCCACAACACTGAACTACTCGCTGAAATGGCCAGGACACTGTTTTGGCTCCTCTGCACAAACCTGAATGAGTGGAGCAAGCCATCCCCTTTTATACCCGTATGGGGGAGTGGCATGCAGATTACACTCAACAATTCTCATTGGGTTTTTTTAGGTATCAGCGGTGTTTGGGGCTCCCAAGTTTGACATTTGAAATTTATTTGAAGAATAGCCCCTTGAGATGTACCATCTCATTTTCGAGGCGGTCCTTAGAACAAGCACAAATACAGACAACAGGTTACATTGTATAACACATAATACTTCACATTCATACCAACATTTAGCTCTCCATAACTATCTCTTCACATACCAGCCCTCTAAGTACCGTAAAACTTCAAATAATAGCCCGGGCTTTTATTTTCCCAAATCGCCGAACTGCACCGGCTTGTATTGGAGACAGGCGTCTATATGAGACATGCCTTTAATTTAGTGTTGAGACTTCACCCTGTGCTGCAATATACATTTAGTTTTACATTCATTTACAGAAATCAGCTGGTTGAATGTAAATTGCTGATGCTATCGGATTTTCAGATGATATTCTCAATTCAGTTAACGGACGCTCTGAGATAAAGTGAATTCAGACGGCAGTGCAGACTAAGCAACGATTGTATTTCATTGTAAAGTACAATCATAACATAGACATGATCTTAATTCCATAATGTCCTTAAACATAACAATATTGCTGGCCATAAACTGACAAAGTGCGCGTCCGGTGTGCGATAACTCGAGTTGTCAGATGTGGCGCGGCGCTTCTCATCCGGTGTGCGATACCTCGAGTTGTCATAGACGTGGCGCGGCACTTCTCGTGCGGTGTGCGATACCTCGAGTTGTCATAGACGTGGCGCGGCACTTCTCGTGCGGTGTGCGATACCTCGAGTTGTCATAGACGTGGCACGGCGCTTCTCATCCGGTGTGCGATAACGCGAGTTGACGCGAGTTGAGACGCGCCGTTGACTCTCTGCCTGCCTTGCTTGCGCTAACAGCTCCCGCCCAAATGTGCAGGGCTCTCTTGCGTGCCCAATCTACACCATAGAACTGGCTTAAACAGACGATCTGACGGGTTTTAGAAGATTAAATACAACCCGAAACTAAAAAACAGACCCGGCCTCTATTTGAGACCGGCCTTTATTTACCCAAACCTGTAGCCACACCAGGCGTGTAAAAGAGACAGGCGTCTATTTGGGACTCAGCTATTATTTGAAGTTTTACGGTATATTGATACAACAAGTACACAGTTATCACACACAAGTGCAATCCCTAGTGTCACTACATCAATATTCCCTCCATCAGGGAATGGAGGTTGCAATAGCAAGGGCAACCCCTAGTGTCACTATATGGACATTCCCTCCATCAGGGAATATAGGATAAAATAGGAACCAAGACATTAAAATAATAATAATAATAACAAACATCCCTATATATGTTCTATATATAAAAATCATTTTAAAATCAAAATAATGTTTTTTAACCAAATATCTGTATATATTTTGATTAATTTAATATGACCACATTAATGACTTTATGACTTGAAATCATGAAATTAATATTTTTTTAAAGCATTTCTTCAAATTAATCATGTGAGAACCTAGTTGATTTCTCTCTATAATGAAAATCAAGCTGAATTGGCAAAGAGTTTTTTTTCCTCATTCATTTATTAAATTAAGTGTGTATATTTGATAAACCTGGAAATATACTGTATTTCAATAAAAAGTCTCAATAAATAATGAATTCACTTCAAACTACAAATTTACGTGTTACAATTTTACAAACAACATGTAAAGGATGTAAATGTATAAAATCTGACAAATTAATAAACAATTTTTGTAATTTAAAGCAAGTGAAAGAATAACTTGTAAGCTAATAATAATAATTCTACAAAATAGCAGGCATTTAAATATTTTAAACTTTTTTACACAAACATCAGAATAATATAGAACTATCGCTTTTGTGCTTCTCTTCCCATGATGGCTTTTTTAGTGTTTCTTTCTGGATGTAAAATAATGATGTAGCACTTTGGGGCAAATATGGCCACTAGTAATCCAAAACTGGAAGCTAAAATGGCAAATATCTCTACAGCTACTGCATATTTCCCTGGTGAGCTCACATATGCCGGAATAAATGCAATCCACACAGCACAGAAGATCAACATACTGAAAGTGATAAACTTTGCTTCATTAAAATTATCTGGAAGGTTTCTCGCCAGGAAGGCTAACATGAAGCTTACTGCTGCAAGTAGGCCAATGTATCCCAGCAGTAGAGAAAAACCAGCCACTGAGCCAATAGCACATTCATATACTATTTTAGAGCGAAGATACTGGTTGTTTTTATGGGGTGTTGGAGAGGCAGTTGATAGCCAGACTGCACATATCACAACCTGGAGGGCTGTTAGGACCAGAACTGTACATCTTTGTTGAGCTACTCCAAACCATTTCATTGCTCCTTTGCCTTCTGGCCGAGATGACTTGAACACAGCTATGACCACCATAGTCTTGACCAGGATGCTGGAGACGCACAGGACAAAGCTAATACCAAACACAGCATGTCTTAACTGACACGTCCACAACTGTGGCTGACCAATGAACAGTAGCACACACAGGAAACACAGTTTGAGTGACAACAGCAGCAGGAAGCTGAGCTCTGAATTGTTGGCGCGTACTATGGGAGTGTTACGGTGATGTGCAAAGATGACCATCACAAGAGCGCAGAACCAGGTGCCAAGTAGGGAAGCAGTGGTCAGAGAGATGCCCAGAGGTTCCTCATAGGAAAGAAACTCTACTTCTTTAGGGACACACTGATCCTTATCTGGATTGGACCAAAATTCATCTGGACACATTGTGCACTCAAAAGCATCTGTGAGGAAGAAAATTAGAGAGGGTAATAAATGGATGAAATGAAAATATTTTTTAATGATATCTACCAACAAAAATCTCATCACCTGTTGTATTAGAAATCTCTCCATCTCCGCATGGCAGGCAGTCAAAACAGCAGACAGGGAGACCTTTCCTGATGGCTTGTCTGGTCCCTGGGGGGCAGCTCTCACTGCACACAGAATGTGGGGGCTGTCATGGGACAGAATTTGTTGTTATTTATGAATAGAGTGAATGCTCAGTATACTGTATTATTTTCATGAGGCATTTGGAAACCATTGTTCTACAGTATGCCAGAAATGTAAGAATGAATTTAATATGCTATAATTATTATAAAAAATAATAATACTTTTTTCATCTGAAAATTCCAGTATAATGCATCCTCATCCAGTGTGAGCACCTTCCCTGTTGCTGCCCCTTCATTCACTACACCAACCGTTTGGACTCTTATTGATCCATCAGAGTTTGGCTGCCAGTTCAACACATCATAGATGGCCAGAGCATCTCCATTCTTATCAAATGACACATGATCCCCAAAGCTTGTGGTGAAGTTCACTTGCTGTAGGTAGTGAACCAGCTGTATAGTTCAAAATAAAAAAATATACATTCATACATGATTGCCACACTTTACTTGTAATTACAAAAGTTCTGATAACAATACTTGATTGACTGTTTTTATTCATTTTATTCATGTTATGCTTTCAAATAATATAATATAAACATATCTTATAACTATATAACTAACAAATACCAATATTATTGTGACAATATCAGATTTACTAAAATATCTGAACAATTAATTAATATAGAGCACATATTTTGCTTTTCCACATGAGCTCATCTATATGCTGCACTATACCCGTGGGTCTTACCTGCCAGGGTTTTAGGTTGATTATGTTTGCACATCTGTTCCCACTAAATGGTCCTCTCCCCTCTTCACACTGCATCAGGTCATGTAGTGCATGTGCCAGGGCATAAACTGCCTTATACACATTATAAGCTGCCCTCAACCCTGAAACATCAGAGTATGGTGTGTCCGTGGTGTTCAGATCCTCTTGTCCTGTACAGACCTTTTTCACTTGTTCACCATCTGTCTTTTTACCACCAGTTTCAAAACTGCACATGAACATGTTCTCCCAGAAGATCCTCAACATATTATTTCTTGGATCATTGCTGGGACAGAGACGTAGCAGAAAGTCTTTAAGTGTCTGGATCTCTCCACGCCTGATGGCGATGCCCAGTGTGCCGCCTAGGAAGGGTAGGAAACGTGGACTGTGAAACACAGGTGAAGTGGCCCAAGCTTCACTTGCAATCCACTGTCTGCCTGTCAGGTTTTGCAACACCACCTCATCCATCAAATTCATAAGATAGGATGAAGTAGAAAAAACAACCACAACTCTTGCTGTAGAGGCCTGAATCACTCCCATTACACGTTGAATATCTTTGGGGTTATTATCATGGGGTAGGATTTCTGAAAAAGCAACACAACTTCCAAACTGCTGCATTTCCTGCTGGAAGGACACAGAAGCATATATTCCGTAGTCGTCATCGCTGTAGAGGAAACCAACCCAGGTCCATCCAAAATGTCTCAAGATCTGAACCATAGCCCGCACCTGGAAGGCATCACTAGGAATAGTTCTGAAGAAAGAGGGGTACTTTTTCCTGTCACTCAAACAGGAGCAGGTGGCGTAGTGACTAACCTAATAAGGAAAGATCGAGCGAAGGCATGAAACAGAGAAATGAGTTATGAGTTATGATCAACATACACATATGGATGAGAAATAAAGTGTTATAATAAATAGATTCAGGATATATATGGCTAAAAATAACTTATAAAAGAAAAGTGCAAAAAATATGCATCTAGTGCAATTTTACTTTTTTCATCCCATCTTACTATAGGTACTCGAAACAGCCCCAGAACACTGGAAATCGCAATGGATGGAGTTGATCCTGGATCCCCCACAATCCCAATCACCGGAGGAGGGCCAGTGCAGTTTAGGTTGGAGAATGAATCCTCTGTTCCACTAGCCAGGGATAAGGCAGCCCGGAACGCCATTCCTAGCATCACACAGTTGTCATAAAGATGGTAACCAATAGTGATGTTAGGCAGCAGATTTGGATTCTTATTGATCTCCTTTATAGCAAAAACCATGGTCTGTGCCTGCTGGAAGCTTTCCATATCAAATCTATGAAAAAAGCAAGATAACTTATTATAATTAAGTGATACAAAAAAGATAATAACTAAAATATGAATTAAGCATCAATACATTCCAAATACATCTCATGGAACCCTCCTATTGTGCACAGTTTTCTTTTTTTTTAGATATAAAGTAGTATTAATAATTTTGTTGTTGTTGTGAAGTTAGCTGCATAGCCGTCTACACATTATTTGACAAAAACAGTAATATTTCCTATTTATTCTTTTTATTTTATTTTATTCCATTTCTCTTCTTTTATAGTTATGTAGTCATTCTGGACCCAGACTCACTTTTCACAATATGGTTGTTCTGGCTCTGTTCTGAAGCTCAGCTCTGGGAACACTGTGAAAAAATGAACTTCAAACAAGCCTCCAAGTATAACATCTCCATCCTGGTAAATTCCATTCAACTTGAAGCGTCCCTGGAGCTGACAGGTACCAGATCTGATGATTGATTCTGCAGAAATGCAGTTAAAAGACAGATACAGGCAGATGTGTAGAGTGATCCACATCTCTCTCTTTCTGACCCACTCACCCGTTCTGCTCGCTAATTTATGATGACGATTGTGTGGGGTGTTGCTTTAAAAGAGCAGGAGGTGCTACTTGGGCATCTCTGGAAAACACAATGTCGCCTTCCCACCATTTTGTCATTTCCCTATCTAAATTTAGGTTAAAGGTGTTATAAGATTTGTTCATGTTAAAATACATTCTCCTAACCCTGTTTAAAATGTTAATTGGTTAATATTAATATGAACTGCTTTCATTTATTACATTATTTGTTATCATATTATCTACTGTCGTAAACACACTGGTGTGTAGCACAAATTATTTTACAATTTCCTACATTTTGTTATTCTTCCAGCTATTTACTTACAGCATCTAATGAATCAGGAGTTCACACATTCACAGAAAATTGCTTACCTCCATGTTGCAAATTAAGGTGGATAGCGAGAGTTTGGGGCATGGCTACTGTAGCAGGCGGAGACAGAGGGTGTTAAGCCGGTGTTGTAAAATATTCAATTCCTGTGAGAAACTGTTCCAGGGTGGACACATATTCATGATATTTTCTCCATTGTGGGCAAACTGAAAATTACTACCAATCATTGTATCCTGAAATGTAGAAAAAAGTAAAAAAAATCAAGCTGAAATATATATATATATATTTTTTAACCCTTAGACGGTCTTCGTTTCGAAATCACCTCCTGGGCCTTCCCGGTCAGAAGTGACCGGACACCTAAAAATTAAATTTCCTCCATCCCAGTAAAACCAATGCAATTTATTTTTGTTCTATAATATTTTTTCTTTTTAATTTAGTATTTTGAGAGAATTTGATTGAATTTATTAATATTTATGCAATATTTATGGTCTATTTTTGCCATTGAAAATAATACAAACATTTTTAATTTTTTTTTTTTTTTATGCAGTATTTTAGTTTAATATAGAGTCTAGGCCTTCAAAAAAAATGGTTGAAGCAGATTAGCGCCATCTGGTGAGAGTATGGAGAGAAAGCGTAGAACCATGTTGTAACCACTAGATGGCATAAACAGCACTCTATGGAGAGGCATGTGACTTCCCCAGCTGTTTAATGGACACATTTACTTTTTTTTTTTTTTGTGGATTTGAATATATATTTAAACAATCTCAAAAACTATTTCTTATCAAGTTTTATATATATATATTTTTAGAAATAGTGATTTAAAGTGTTAGTTTTTGCATTATGATTAGTCAAACCTAAACATTGTGTTAGAAAGCCTAGAAGAATTATCCTAGAGTGGAAATCACACAATCCACCTAATATGTCATCATGGCTTAGTGATATAATGATGTTTAATATAAATATAAATATATATTTTTTAATATATATTAAAAAAAAATAAAAAAAAATTAATATAATATAATAATTATAATTATATAATAATATTTTTTTTCTTTCTCTCTAGATGTTTTAGAGTGTCACTCCAAAATTGTGTTTTTGTCAATTTCCCATTAATTTCCTATGGGGGTCATTTTTGACCAAAGACCACAAGTGTAACTATTTTTTTTATGACCACTTAACATGCTCGGATCATGACCTCATTTTTTTTGTGTGTTCACATAAATAATGCCATAAACGTCACTAAGTTTCGTAACATTCCGATGAAGCTGTGATTTTTAAAAATTCAAAACATATTTTTTGTAATCTGAATTTATTGGTGTGTATGTGTCTAAAAGTGTGTTTATATGTGTGTGTGTGTGGGTGTGTCTGTTTTGCACTCTTGATGTTGTAGAGTTTCCCCCCTTTCCTGCGGTGTACTTTTTTTTAGGATTGTGTCCGATTTGTGGATTGTACACACAAAAATGCGGAGAATTTTTGAATTTTTGTAAATTTCCCATTCATTTCCTATACATAGGTTTCTTGTATACAAACAATACCGGATGCGCGCGCATCCAAGAGGCAAGACCGCTATATGTTATGTCGAGTTCTGTAAAAGAACATTGTAATTAACGTAGATTTCGCATTGTTTGTAAATTCTTGTTGACTCAATAATAAACTGCAATTTCAGAGTTGAATCTGTTTGCTTGTGTTTCATTTGCATATTAATATAACATTATGTAAAAAGTTAGTTAGTTGACTAGTATGAAATGGTCCAACTAAGTTTGCGAATCATAAAAACATGACATACCCTATGCATTTAGGTTAGTTTACAGCACAACAGCTCCGCGTTATCTCTGCTTCTGCTAGATATAGCCGTAAAGACTGTTGCTTTCTGCCTCTTAGATGCGCGCGCATCTACGTGATGACGTTGCACAGAAACCCGTGTATGGGTCGGTCATTTTTGACCGAAGACCACAAGTGTGACTATTTTTTTCACGACCACTTAGCATGCTCGGATCATGACCTCAAATTTTTTTTTGTATTCACATACCTAATGCCATAAAAGTCACCAAGTTTCATAACATTCAGATGAAGCTGTGATTTAAAGAAAATATTTCGGTCAGAAACGACCGAGGACCGAAGACGAAATGCAAGGCACAAAGTCCAAGCACTAAGGGGCAACCGACAAAGCTTGTAAATCTCCTATCCTTTTAACCCTCTGGGGTCTGAGGGGTTTTCTGGGTCCTGGAGGTGTTCTGACATAATCTAACATTTGTGCTTATTTCTGTTACTTGTGACATTTTCCTGGCTAAAATCTTATTACACCGTATTCAGCACAAACTCTGCTACAATAATATGTCAGCAGCATGTATGTACATTTTTGTAGTTTTGAGATAATAACATTTATGCATGGTTTGTGAAAATGACAAAAAAAAAGTCACTGAAATAATGTCATGAAACCCAAACTGATTATTTCTTCACAAGACTTTTGAAAATTGTATCAGGTAGCCTAGAATATTTGCTTCAAAACTAAGTGAAAATTACCCTGAATACTCATTCAGATAAGACAATATATTGAATTAAAATTTGTAAGACATGTCTTGTGTAAGAAAGCTTTATGCGAGTATGCGTAAACCATCCATGAATATTGAGTGTTTCACACCTGAGAAAGAAAAAGACCCTCCCATAATGGCCCTATTATGACCCTCCCATAATGGTGGGCAGATCGAGGCTTCGTGAAGCAATGAAACAGTTGAACCAAATGTGCCATATTGTTTCGAGGCTTCGAATCAATCCGACACCCGTCTCAACGGTGACACCTAGTGGTCACTTGCTGGTGTTGATCTGAAACAACCTTGACGAGCCATTAAAAAAATGTGTTGTTTTTTTATTATTGTATTTTTCTAATATGTGAAGCTTGTAACCTATAGGCTCCTCACTGTGCATAATGTTATTTTGGTCCTGCAAAATGAATATTAATAAAAGAAATCAAGCCACAATGTCTCACTTTTTTTTAGAGATTTTTATTTGAAAAATATGAATTTCTCTTTGTTTGAAGTAAGGACTTAGCTTACTTCTTTTTTTACAGATAATTTCTCCAGCCTTTGAAAAAAATCCTCTCACAAGGGACACTTGTTGCTGGCATGCAAATACATTTTTTAGCTAGAACATACAAATGAGGAAAGATTACTGCTCTCTCTTTCCAGTAAGTTAGTGGATCATGAGTTCTGGGCATCTATCTATCCAAATCTATCTATCTATCTATCTATCTATCTATCTATCTATCTATCTATCTATATGAATCTATCTATGTATCGAGATATGTATCTAATCTATCTATGTACCTAGATATGCATCTATAATCTATCTATGTATTTATATATGTAGGCTATCTATAATCTATCTATATATGTATCTATCTATTAATCTAGCTGTCTATATTTATATCTATCTATTGATGTGTCACTATATGTAGGCTATACTCTGTCTGTCTCTAGCCTATCAGTCAATGTGTTGTGTAAATTTAAATGTAAGCCTATAGCTAACTAATCAAATCGCACTATGTCACTATATCACCAAAAATCCGCTATCTCAAAATCAATCTCCTCTCACAAAAACCCACGAGGTCAATATGCGTTGACTTCACTTTTTTAATACAGATGTGCGATTGTGTGGTCTGATCCCGACCGTGTCAATCAAACGCTGATTCGGCGGATCTCACCTGATGAAACACTTGTGAAAATTCGTTTGGCCATAGTCACGTGACATGGGTGTTTTGAATCACGCTTCGGATCAGTGTTTCGAAACATCTGCGCTTCAGGATCTCGCAAAGCTTCGGAACGACTGTTTCGCGTCAGCCATCCCTACCTATTAGGAGCTCTCAGGGCGCAGACATCTTGGACTAATGTTTACCTGTCGCCCCAAAAAAGCGGCCACCTTATTGGTCTAGCGGGAAGCACGTGATGATTGTTCCGCAAAGCCTCATCACTGATGATCAAAATATGATTACGCGAGGAAAGAACTATTGCCGACTTTAAACAGTAATAAAAAGTAAACTGTAGGATTACACATGGAGAACTTTTATTTTCTCGCCCAAAAACAATAGATCTTTTTATTAGAATGAAACTAATTTAGTGCCCCATATATGGGAACGGGATTAAACGTAAAACGTCTTCACCTTACGGCCTATGGTAGGTCAACGGGTATCCGTTGATAGCCCATACGTGCAGGGCCCAAAGCTCGGGGCGTGGATGCCAAATCGCGCCCTTGGCCTGAGAGAGGAGATCCTTCCTCACCGGAATCGGCCATGGGGCCGTGCTCAGTAGCTGCATCAGCTCCGGGAACCAAACTTGGTTCCTCCAAAGCGGCGCTACGAGGACCACAGAGGATCACACAAATTCAGGCAAAAGGAGCCGCAACTAAGTATTGAGTGCTTTACATGCTCATACTTTTCATGTTGATACTTCTCAGCTGGCCAGCATTTTTAAAAATCCTTTTTTTGTATTGGTCTTAGGTAATATTCTAATTTTCTGAGATAGGCTACTGAATTTGGGATTTTCATTAGTTGTCAGTTATAATCATCAAAATTAAAAGAAATAAAAATATATCAGTCTGTGTGTAATGAATGAATATAATATACAAGTTTCACTTTTTTAATAGAATTACTGAATTAAATAAACTTGTTCATGATATTCTAATTATATAACCAGCACCTGTATATTGTGAATTCCTACGAATATTTAAATTATTGTATGATAAGATTAGAATATAGATAAGATAACACAATATTGCAGAAAACAAAAATATAGTGATAGACCGTGGATTACAAAATGCCTGTAAAAAGAAAAATACACTTAATAGAGAATGTATTAAACACAGAACTATAGAAACAGAAAATAAATATAAGAAATATAAAAATAAGTTAATTAAGATTATGAGAACTTGTAAGAGAGAATACTATAGTAAACTCTTAGATAATAATAAAAATAATATGAAGGGTATATGGAATATACTAAACAGTATTATGAGAAGGGGCACGAGACACTCTAATTGTCCCCAGTATTTCATTGATAATGAAAAAAACATTAAGGACTTGGAGGATGTGGTCAATAACTTTAATACATATTTTGTAAATATTGGACCAGATTTAGCTGTAAAAATTCCTATTCCACAGATAATCGATAACAGATATAACAATCTTATTGAAAGAAATCAATGTTCGATGTTTCTTAAGTAGAAGAAAAATAAATAATAGATATTGTTAAAAATGCAAAACTAAAGCATCCACTGATTGTAACGAAATAGATTTGAAGATAGTAAAAAATGTAATTGAGGGAATCTCAAAACCATTAACTTACATTTTTAATTTGTCATTCCAAACTGGTCAATTTCCAACAAAAATGAGAACATCAAAAGTCATACCTCTGTACAAAACTGGAGATAAACAGCACTTCACAAATTATAGGCCTATCTCTCTACTGCCACAATTTTCAAAAATTCTAGAAAAACTCTTTAATGACAGATTGGACAAATTCATTGATAAATACAAATTACTTACTGACAGTCAATATGGATTCAGAAAAAGTAGGTCAACATCACTAGCTTTAACTGAACTCATTGAAGAAATTACAAATTCCGCAGACAAAAATAAATATGGAGTTGGGATATTCATTGATTTTAAAAATAAGTGTTTGATACAATTAATCATGAAATATTAATCAATAAACTGGAACGGCTCGGGATCAGGGGGATAGTGCTGAATTGGTTAAGCAGTTATTTAAAAGACAGGAAACAATTAGTGAAGTTGGGAGATTATACATCTAAATGTTTGGATATTGCGTGTGGTGTCCCCCATGGGTCAGTATTGGGACCAAAATTAGTTATTCTCTACATAATCGTCATATGTAAAGTATCTGAACTACTGAAATTTGTGTTATTTTTAGACGACACACATATATTTGGTTCTGGTCAGAATTTACAGCAACTCCTGGACTTAATCACTTTTTACTATCCAGAAAAATAAAACAGTGGTTTGACAAGTTATCGTTACATTTGAGCAAAACTAAATTCATGATATTTGGCAATTATAATTCAATCAAGCAATTTCAGTTACAGATTGAAAGTGTTAACATAGAAAGAGTATATTAAATGAAATTCATTGGAGTGATTATAGATGCCAAAATTTGCTGGAAATCTCACATAAAATATATCCAAACAAAACTGTCTAGAAGTATTTCAGTCCTGGCTAAAGCTAAGCGCATTCTGGATTACAGATCACTCTACATTTTGTATTGTTCACTGGTGTTACCGTATTTAAATTACCGTATATAACTTATTGTGGGGCTAAAGATTTCCCCACACAGACACCGCAACTTATTCAAGTCGGTCACAAGGATTTGTCACGTTGATAAACAGAATGCTTCTTAAGAAAGAGGCAGGGTTAGGAAAACTCAATGACTGGAAAAGTCTGACATGACCAGAAATAAGTCTGATGCTTCATCGGAAGTTTGAGTTATGATTAAAAAATATGATGTCAAATAAAAATAAAACATAAAACATGTGCATCAAATAAATGTTTAAAATCAATATGAAAAATGTATTGATACAGGGTTATTGTAAAGCAAGCTACTGGATAACTTGTATTTTAATTATTATAATACAAGACAGTAGGGCATTGCACATTTTTTTTTCTTATTTGTTTAGGGAGGTGAAGCCCAAAACAAATTGAGACAGTCAAATCAGAGTTTACAATTGTACAGTAAGGTAAAACTATTTATTCTTTGTTTCTCTTCTCATGATGGCTTTTTTAGTGTTTTTCTCTGGATGTAAAAGGATTATGTAGCACTTTGGGGCAAATATGGCCACCAATAATCCAAAACTGGAAGCTAGGATGGCAAATATCTCCACAGCCACTGCATATTTCCCTGGTGAGCTCACATATGCTGGAACAAATGCAATCCACACAGCACAGAAGATCAACATGCTAAACGTGATGAACTTTGCTTCGTTAAAATGATCTGGAAGATTTCTCGCCAGGAAGGCTAAGAGGAAACTTACTGCTGCCAACAGTCCAATGTATGCCAGCAGCAAAGAAAAACCAGCCACTGAGCCAATAGCACATTCATATACTATTTTAGAGCGAAGATACTGGTTGTTTTTATGGGGTGTTGGAGAGGCAGTTGATAGCCAGACTGCACATATCACAACCTGGAGGGCTGTTAGGACCAGAACTGTACATCTTTGTTGAGCTACTCCAAACCATTTCATTGCTCCTTTGCCTTCTGGTCGAGAGGACTTGAACACTGCTATTACCACCATAGTCTTGACCAGGATGCTGGAGATGCACAGGACAAAGCTTATGCCAAACACAGCATGTCTTGATTGACACGTCCACAATTGTGGCTGGCCAATGAACAGTAGCGCACACAGGAAACACAGTTTAAGTGACAACAGCAGCAGGAAGCTGAGCTCTGAATTGTTGGCGCGTACTATGGGAGTGTTTCGGTGATGAGTGAAGATGACCATCACAAGAGCGCAGAAGCAGGAGCCAAGCAGAGATGCAGTGGTCAGAGAGATGCCCAGAGGTTCCTCATATGACAGAAACTCTACTTCTTTAGGGACACACTGATCCTTATCTGGATTGGACCAGAATTCATCTGGACATATTGTGCACTCATTAGCATCTGTGAGAGAGACAAATTAACAAACAAACAAATAAATAAGAGAACATTTTAAATGATATTAAAATTTTAGAATATATATATATATTTCTGTCAGTAATATCACTGGTTGTATTAGAAATCTCTCCATCTCCGCATGGCAGGCAGTCAAAACAGCAGACAGGAAGACCCTTCCTCCTGGCTCGTCTGGTTCCTGGGGGGCAGCTCTCACTGCACACAGACCTTGGAGGCTGAAAGGAACATAATCTGTTATCAGTCATGTGTTTGTCCTCTGTTTTACATTATGACAAGGTTGGTCTTTCCAGTAGTTTTTCCTCATATCTCTTATAATGGCTTTGACAAGTATTTAGACTATATATCTCCAGAATGACATTAACATGTAATGTTTATTTACTTTTTTTGTCTCAAAGTTCCAGTATAATGCATCTTCATTCAGTGTGAGCACCTTCCCCGATGCTGCCCCTTCATCTACCACACCAACTGTGCGGACGATGATTGATCCATCAGAGTTTGGCTGCCAGTTCATCACATCATATATGGCCAGAACATCACCATTCTCATCAAATGACACATGATCCCCAAAGCCTGTGGTGAAGTTCACATGCTGTAGGTAGTGAACCAGCTGTACAGTTCATAGAAAGGATATGGGGTTAAATGCTGCACTTTTTATTAAATTTTTTTTCTAGTTGTTTCTTCTATGTAAAATGATTCTGCACTATGTATTTGAACCTTACTTGCCAGGGCTGTAGGTTTGTTATGTCGGCACATCTGTTCCCACTGAATGGTCCTCTGCCCTTCTCACACTGCATCAGGTTATGAAGCGCATGTGCCAGGGCATAAACGGTTTTATACACATTATATGAGGCTCTCAGCTCTGATACATCTGTGTATGCCGTGTAAGTGCTGCTCAGATCCTCTTGCCCTGAACACATTTTGTCTCCTCTGCCTCCAGTGTCAAAACTGCACCCAAACATGTTCTCCCAGAAGATTCTCACCATATTGTTTCTTTGATCATTGTTAGGATGGAGGTGTAGCAGAAATTCATGAAGTCCTTTGATCTCTCCACGCCTGATGGCGATGCCCAGTGTGCCCCCCAGAAAGGGCAAAAGACGCTGAGTATGAAAAACAGGTGAAGTAGCCCAAGCTTCACTCGCAATCCACTGTCTGCCTGTTACATTCTGCAATACCACCTCATCCATCAAAGGCAACACATAAGTTGAAGTGGAGAACACCACCACCACTCTTGCTGTAGAGGCCTGAATCACTCCCACTATACGCTGTATATCTTTGCGGTTGTTATCTAAAGGCAAGATTTCAGAAAAAGCAAAACACCCTTCTAACACATGCACATTCTGGAGGAAGGACTGAGCAGCATAGTTTCCGTAGTCATCATCACTGTAGACAAGACCAACCCAGGTCCATCCAAAATGGCTTAAAACCTTAATCATAGCCCGCACTTGAAAGGCATCACTGGGGATTGTTCTGAAGAAAGAAGGGTATTTTTTTCTGTTACTCAAACAGGAACAGGTGGCAAAGTAACTAACCTAATAATGCAAAAGCAAAAAAGGAGAGACAAAGAATGAGAAAAAAAATTAGCTGTACAAATTTTGTTTACATACAAACATATCGTTAGCCTCATAGCATTATTGCCTAAGTCACTTTTTGGCCAAATTGTGATATCTGCCTATTTTTACTGTCCTTCCACTTCTGCATCATCCTGCCTTTCTGCCTATATCCTTAGCCAATCACAACACTTATTAGGATCCAAAAACACTATCTGCCTTAGTCATCTCTTTGACTTAGGCAGTTTTGATACAAACAAAATGGCAAAAAACATGGAAAGACAGATGTCCAGAAGTGATGTATTAGCTCTTCTGTTTGATTCGTTTTCATCTGGTAAGAGTTCATATTTCTTACATTTTCTAGACACTAAATGTAATTTCAGTCAATCAAAGGGATTATAAACTGTGTATTTAAACTTGAAATCACATTTTTTGCTACAAGTAGCTAGCAAACACTAGCTAAATATGACCTCATTTCTGGTTATATTATGAAGACAATTACAGAGGGATTTGTAAATATATTATTCCTAGCCTGATTTATATAACATTTTATTTTTAAAAACATGGCGAAAATACATTTTTTAAGGCTATTGACAGTATATTCTGATTTACAGGATAACAAAAGTAGATATCCATAAATCCCTCTGTAATTTTTTTCCCATCTAATATGTTAACACAATGAAAAAATAAATTTGAACCTGGCTTTATCCAATTCTGAGATTTCGTTTTTAAAATATAGGCAAATTAGCGCATATTTAATTAAATAATGCCTAATTTGCATATTTAAACATTAAATTACAGAAAACTTGTAATACATTTTTTTCATCAAGTTATCTGGGGCCTATGTCACCAATATTCGACCAGGTAAAAAGGTTGGTGACCCCACAGTCCATGGCGTCCGGGCTCTCCAGTACTTGGCTGATGGTCAAATCAGGTACAAGTTGGAATATGAGTCTGAATGGGGAGACCTGCCTCAGCGAATCAACATCCCCAAAGAACCATTCCACTGGGTCCCGCACTCTTTCCTGCCCAATTGCCATTGATTGATTTATTTATTTTTATGGATTTGCAAACATACATAATCCAAAGGATAACATGTTAAAGTGTAAACACTTATTTCCAACATGGTCCTTGGTGGTAAAACATTTCATACAAAAAACACAAAGACCAAAGCCAATTACTCTCAGGAAATTCAATGACTTGCAGGCAATGAAACCAGTACTACCAAGAGTGGCCCACCAGTACTATGACAACCTCCCTCATCAATAGACAGTGTGAAAATGAGTGTGGGAAAGGAAAAGTGGTTAAGGTTAGACATTAAGAAACAACTTGGTTAGGGTTAAGTTACACATCTTGGTTATATTTAGGAGAATAAAAAAACTATGGTTATGTTATGTTTGCACAGCACCTGAGTGGAACTTCGATTAAGGGTGGAAAAGGAAAACAGTAGTTAAGGTTAGACATTAAGAAACAACTTGGTTATAGTTGGAAAGTTACACATCTTGGTTATATTTAGGAGAGAAAAACAACTTTTGTTATGTTATGTTTGCATTTATATGTAAGAGAAAAAATGCCTAAGTCATGGCATGTTCTGCCTAAGTCACTTTTATTTGTTAGGCAATTGGTGATGGATATTTTTCTTTTTGCATACTTGTTCACACATCTGGTTGAATGTACTGTTATAATATCAATAAAAAATCACAATGTGATTTCTAAATATTGTGTTTTTTCATGTTTTCCAAAAACGTTGAAATATGACTTAGGCAATTATGCTATGAGGCTAACGATATGATAATTTTAAGGAATAAAAATATTCTGCTACTTATGAAAATTAGTTTACAGAAACAAATGCAAAAAAGTACAGAAAATGTTAATATTTATTATTATTTTATTCTAGCTTACTATAGGTACTCGAAATAGTCCCAGAACACTAGAAATCGCAATCGAAGGGGTGGAATTTGAGTCCCCCACAATCCCAATAACCGGAGGAGAGCCAGTACAGTTGAGGTTGGAGAAGGACTCCTCTGTTCCACTAAACAGGGTTAAGGCAGCCCGGAATGCCATTCCTAGCATCACACAGTTGTCATAAAGATGGTAACCAAGTGTGATGTTAGGCAACAGGTTTGGATTCTTATTGATCTCATCTATTGCAAAAACCATGGTTTGTGCCTGCTGGAAACTTGCCATATCAAATCTAAGAAAAAGCAAGAGAAATATTCATATTTAACAATTCTGAAAATGAAAAGCACACAAAAAAAGTAACATGATAGAAAATCCACACTAGCAATTAACAGTGACTTCTAGTGCATGAGTTGTTTTGTAAAGAATAGATTTTTTAGGTTTATTTTAAAAATAAAATGTCTTTCTCATCCGACTTTTTCTTTATTTTTTAGCCTTGTGTAGCAGTTCGTATCCACTCCAGACTCACTGCTCACAGTAAGGTGGTTCTGGCTCGATTCTGAAGCTCAGCTCTGGGAACACTGTAAGGAAGTGAACCTCAAAAAGGCCTCCAAGTATAACATCCCCAGTCTGGTACATTCCATTCAACCTGAAGTGTCTCTGGAGCTGACAGATGCCTGATTGGACGATTGAAGCTGCAGAAATAAAGTTAAAGGACAGATACAGGTAGATGTTTAGATTAGTCCACATCTCTCTTTCTTATTTTCTGACCCACTCACCCACTCTGCTCATTCATTTAAGAGAAAGGTTGTGGGGGTGTTACTTAAACAGAGCAGGCGGTGCCAACCAAGTATCCTTGCCAGTAATTTAGAGCGTCACTACATGATTCCCTCAGATTTCCCTATTTAAATGAGTGTGAATAATTGCAATTTAGTTGCAGGTTTTTTGGTATTGATCACTCAAACCAACCAATTTGATCAATCTCAGTATACTTGAGGGTAAGGACATTCAAAGTCAGTGCACTTGATGCACACACTTTTCTGTGTTTGCTCCATGTACTTTATGTTAAGGGTTGGTATCTCCTTTCTTAGCAGCACTACACATTGATGCCATCAAATGTTGTATTGTATCATAATATGTGCTATAAGATGTGACATAAAATTAACTCAAACTTCATTAAAGGTAAAATTAGTCCGTTCTCAACAGAAATAAAAATGGATAAGAGCACATACATACATTGTACTCTCTCACAGAGATTCCCTAAAGGATTTACTTATTGAGATATTGTCTTCTGCTTTAGCAATGTCTTTTTCAAAATATCCTCACAATTTAAGACTTTGTTTTTCATTTCCACTCACTTTCTACAAGTAGGATGCAGTAGCTTTAGGTACCAGATTTCACAGTACCAAACTTATTAATTGTACAACAGTAAACAAAGATAAAAAAAATCAAACATTTAAATGTATTCATATTTAAAATGCCCTCATCTTAAAATGCTCATTGTATGATTTCTGTATAATATCAGTCTTTAAATGCAAGATGTTTAAAGTGTACCTTAAGTATACTTGCAATAGTTCAATTTTAGGACAATCAAATATACTAAGTATATCTTTAATTGGACCTCAGCACTATTTCCAGATAACTACAGCGCATTAAGTACAATTTTTTTTTTTTTCCAATTTAGTAGACCAATAGTACAATTGCAGGGTGTATATAACAATGTTTATTCTATATGGTGGTGTGGTGGCAAACTAAATTCTATCACTGAATAAGAGACATTGGAAAAATTCCCAATTGTCTTTGATGAGGTTTATTTTCTTGTAAGAAAAGGTCAGCAGTCACAGATTGGCTGTAGAGTGTGACAGTGAAGGGAGGGCATCCTTCCTCCTTTATAGTTTTGACTCCCAAAATGTTATCTTTCTAAGATAATGATGGTAATTTCAACCATAGGTGGAACATTATTTTTCATCGTATTGTATCCTTGAGTGGAGGCCCTCTATACTATTCCAATACAATTCCATATTAGAATAAGGTTTGTGTGTGCTCTTTTACTGTCATATGATGATCACACACATCTTTAAGATACAATTTATTCCACAGTGAGTTTGCAGCAGTGACAGAAATCATCTTTTCCCATAAGATTAAGTTGATTTTTACCTTTTTATGAGCATTTTTTTCCTTTATAAAGGCATTTTTCAACCTAATTAAAATAGCATGAATCATTTTTTTGGTCAAATTCTTACATTAAATCAAATTCTATTAGAATAATAAGACACAATAGGGCTGTTAATCAAATTAAATCTGTATCAAACAAAACTGATCTTTGCAATGCAGAGGAAACACAGAAGCTGCATCTGAAGTCATTTACACAGACTATTTTATGCAGATTAGAAATACATGAATGCATTTAATCTGCAGTTACAAATGCAGAAATAATGTTTTGATGTTTTAAACATAAAACGTTTAATGTTGATATTAGAAATTATTTAAAAAATGAAAAGATGCTTTAATTGTTAAATTAAAACCGTCAGTAGGTGGCAGCAAGTCACTGTTAATGAGTGAGACACTGGTTGCGTTTGAAACGGCATACTTCTGTTGTATTACACATTTATAAAATGTTACATCTAGGTTCCAATACAATAAACTGAGAAAGTTCTGTACATTGTGAGGCATAGATGATGAGATTCAAAGAAGATTAATAGTGTGTCTGAATATGCCTACTTGCCTATTATATAGTAGGAGAAAACAGTATGTGAAAGGAATAGTATGTCCGAAACCTCAGTATTCATAAAAGAGTAGGCGAGAGGTTCCCGGATGGCCTACTGCTTCGGCCCAGATTCTGAAGCACCCATCAACAGATACTTTTTCTATCCCTGCCTTCCCAGGAGGCCACAGGAGAGTACACATCATAATCGAACATCGCAGAGATCAGCAACCAAGTGTTTTCAAATGTGAGTAAACACGGTTCCTTGTGTTAAAAGTGCATTTGTTGAACTCCTGTAGAGTAAACTGTTGAATTGTTGAAGGTGTAAAGACTCTAGATAGTATAGTATATTTGTGATCTTGCTGTAAAAACACGTTTTATTATGTATAGCTAACAGGGAATCTCCTGTAAGAACACAAATGTCTCCAGGCGCATAACTACAGGCAGTGCAGCCGCACTGGGGCCGGTGCGGCTGGGGGGCCCGTGATCATGGACCCTGCCCACATCGCAAGCGGACCCCTGGCGATGAAGTGATTTTGCAGGATATTTGCGAAATCGCACGTCATTCATGCTGCTTACTGTCGACCATTTCATATCAGAGCATGTAAGCCGCTCCATGCCAGCGCGCTCCATGTCGTTCACTCAAATCACGCTCCAACATGAAATTTCTATGCACTGTACAGTTTATAATTTTGCATAGATGGCCTCAGCACATTATTACCATATGAATAGCGCTCTGCATTTGAGTGTGATCATATTAATGATAATTAGCTGAGCCAGGATAAATTTTGCATCTCTTAAGTTTCATACAGATTAAATTGCGTGAGTTTTAAATGTTTGTTATATTTATGTATTATATTTTAATTGTTCTATTGTATAAAGTGGTTTAAGTAAACGTGACATGGTGACTTGACTGGAGTGCTGAATCGCAGAGCTGGTGTGGTGCAAACATATCCATATCGATATGATCAAATCAGATGCTTTCTTACTATTTTTTTCACCGCTGTCATATTTGTTGTGTGTTTTTGTTATCGAGCGAAAAGCGCACTTCACATAGGCTATTCATCTAAACAGCACTCTAAGCAGTGTGGATGCTTTGGGATGTTCATTAACAGTAGCCTATGGGTTACCATATGCCCAGTTTCAACCTTCACAATACTCACAAATTTTGTTCTTAATTTCCCGTGAAATAAGGACATTGTCGAAGATTTTGCTCAGCGAAAGGCTTGTCGAACGCAACTCAAATATGCGAGTGCACATGCTTTTTCAAAGGATTTGGTGTATCTTATGGGCTGCCTATAACAAAGTAATTTCTATTACGAAGTTACGACACTGAACGTCTCCAAAGTGGATTTACATAAACCATATACATCTTAAAGATGCTTTAAATGTGGGTAATCAAGCCTGCATTGCCTACTGCTGATGTTCTGTGTCACTTTTAGGTGGAGCGTTAAAACCCGCTCTTTGCAGGTTCTCTTTTATTTTGCTTCCCACTTACTGACTTTTGTAAATCATTCATTAATAAACCAGCATTTTAATTAAATATTAAGTTCAGTGTGGTCTCCCCTATGTCAACTCCACCTTGAGCCAAGTGGTCTTGACATGGGGGCACGTCCGGGATTTGAACCCGGGACCTCTCGCACACCAAGCGAGAATCATACCCCTGGACCAGTGGTTCCCAAACCTGTCCTGACACACCCCCAACACTGCACGTTTTCTTTGTCTCCCTAATCAAACACACCTGATTCAACTCATCAGCTCATTATCACATGGGTTAATGAGCTGATGAGTTGAATCAGGTGTGTTTGATTAGGGAGACAAAGAAAACGTGCAGTGTTGGGGGTGCTTCAGGACAGGTTTGGGAACCACTGCCCTAGACCATTCCCATTGTCGTCTATGGCAGCGTAGTGCGGTGCAGTGGCGCAGATAGGATTTTTTAACTGGGGGGGACCAAGCTGTCAGCATATGATTTAAACTCAATTCGTTATTTTGCGTAATTTGGGCTTTAACTAGTGCTCAAGTAGCTACTTTGCGTAATTTGCGATAATGATTTGCACTAAAAAGCCATTGGGGGATTCTTATTTGAAATCATGGATAAACAACAATGAATGAACAAGGTAAACAAAGGCCTAGCTGATCACCACTAGCAATGCATGATCAGACTGTTATTTGACTAGTATGCCAATCACCCACTAAAATCTTATAATTTCAGTTAACCCTATAGAATTTCACAACAATGTGAAATACAACATATTCCTGAGAATGAATGGCTAAAACTACTATTTCAAATGTCTAAGAATAACTCAAATTTTTTAATTTAAGTGTTAATTACAAGTTTGTTGCCATTTATATATTAGAAATATCTAATATAGAAATGTTTCAAACCCCTAAAACACACAAAACAATTATAACCAAATTACCTTTATGAGGGCCAAAGGGAGGTAGAAGTGGGTTATACGTAGCGAATCGTGCAAAACACATCATCTATCTGGCAGCCACCACTCTATTCGATATCATGCTGGCGGCCGAAATCACCCACAAAGGCATCACATACAGTTCGCAAGTACAGCGGAGCGCATCGGCAAAGCAACGATTGTTGACCATCCGTGGGTACACCAAGCACTCAACCGAACGCCAGCCCGACCAAAATTACTGTTAGCAGACAAACATTTAAAAAGGACTTTTAGCACCTACACTGTAAAGAGATTGCTGTAAATTTTACAGTAACTTACTGGCAAGCTGGATGCCAGTAAGTTACTGTAAAATGTTTACAGTATTACTACTGTATATTCACTTACAGTAAACTGTACCCTTTACTGTACTTGCATTTACAGTATTATTACCGTATTGTTATTTACAGTATTAATATTGAGTTATTTCACTGAGTATCTCAGATACGGGTGATTATTAATTATCAGGGCTGTCTGATTGGAAGAGATTTTGAAGGGGAACGGGAGAGCTTCACTCCGACGAGGCGAGTGAAGATTATCTATACTACGGAGAGTATAGAGTTCGCTGTTTGTTTAAAACAGCAAAAGTGAAACGTGCTCTGTGGGGGACACCACCGCAGCAGAGGACATCCCTGGATTGTAGGTCCAGTGGCACCGCAAACCTGCTCAATCACTTCCATCTCAGATAGGGTTTTAATTATTCTTATTTCTTTTGATTATTTTAATTTCTTCTATGTAATCTGTCACAGGTCGAGGTGGGCCAAGCCAGACTGCACCCACCCCTGGACCAGGATCACCATGAGGAGCGCGTCAAAGGAGGAGGCAGAAGACAGGAATAAAAAGAATGACAAGCTTTATTTAATATATAAAAGTAATTTGAAAATCCTAATCTAAAATCCTCTTCCTTCCTCTTCCCAGGAATCCAAGGCGACACCGTGGTATGTGATGGACCGGTGGGTATCACAGGCGAGTGGGTGGGTCAGGCTCACTTCCTTCTGGCGCTGGTGCCAAACTCACAGTGGTAAGTACTGAACCGGTGGGTATCACAGGTGAGTAGATGGTCAGGCTCACTTCCTTCTGGCGCTGGTGCCAACTCCCAGTGGTAAGTGACAAACAAGTGGTTATTACAGGTGAGTAGGTGGATCAGGGCTCACTTCCTCCTGACACTAGTACCAGACTCACAGTGGTAAGTGACGAACACCACACAAGGGGCCTCCGGGCCACAGCAACCTCAGGGTCGTCGGCGGAGCAGAACTCTCTTTGAACAGGCCGGATCAGGACCTCCAGCAGAGATGTACAGTTCTCACGTGGGTTGTAAAGGGCGGGCACTTCGCACCATACAGGTGGGTTTCAGGGCTGCAGCAGACACAAGTCGCAAGCTGAGCGGGGCTTTCGCTGGCACAGACAGAATCAGCACTTCAAATAGAGGTGAACAGCTCTCACATGGGTTGCAGGGGACAGATACTTCATACCTTACAGGTGGGTTTCAGGGCTGCAGCAGACTCAAGTCGCAAACTGAGCGGGGCTTCCACTGGAACAGACGGAATCAACACTTCAAATAGAGGTAAACAGCTCTCACATGGGTGGCAGGAGACAGAGTCACAAGCTGAGCGGGACTTCCACTGGGGCAGACAGCACAAAAACTTCAAGCAGAGGTAAACCGTTCTCACGTGTGTTGCAGGGACAGAGTCACAAGCTGAGCGGGCTTTCACTGGAACAGATCTATCTTACTAGGCTCTTATTTCCACACACACACGACAGTCCAACTCCAAACATGCAACGTGATGGGAAACGTCAATTCCAGCACTACAAATCCACTCTTCAAGTGCAAAATAAGGCCAACACTCACCCAGAGGTCTCGATCTGAAGAGCCGATGATCGTCAGAGTTGGGACAGATGTTCTGAATAATTTCCTCACCACTACAAGCGGGCTTCACTTCGCTGTTTCCAATGGCCAAGGAGGAGGCAAGAGATCGACAAGGAATCACTATATTTCACTCAGTGCGAGGTGTACAACGTGATCCGAGCACTCCAAACCAGTATCCAATTTAGTGTAGAAAAAATGCGTTTATGAGATTCAATTTGTCAATCACTCATCTCACTCTTTTCCAGTCCAGGCGACGAATTCCACTCTTCAAAAACTGCCCTCGGATCCCACAAGCAACACTCCTCTTCTTTCACGATGATCCTTCAGCTGCAACACTCTACAAACATTTCCCAACGGGAGAGAACCACACCAGATCGACGGGGGAAGACAAAGAAACAACAACACAACACGGAGAGAGAACACACAGCCTTCTCTTCCCCTTGTGTTTTATCCTCTCCAAACACTGGCGCCACCTCAATCAGACACTCAGAGTGAAGTCCCCACACCTGTTGCCAATCTGCCGTTTAGTTGTCATGACGACAGACACACACACAAACCCGGGGACAGTGTTACACTAAAAGTGCCCCGGCGGGAACACTTCTCTGGTGGGAATAGTTCCGGGGATTATTTGTCACCCCGTGACATACCCCCCCGCCAAACCGTTCTAGTCCCGAGAACGGTCTCCAGACACCCAGTCTCCGTACCTGGCTGGAGGCTGACCCCGATTCTCTCGCTGAGAACGTCGTGGTGGGGAGATGGGTGCTTCAGGTCGTGGTCCTAGGCCTAGGCCCCTCGGGATCACTGCCCATCCTACCAGCGGGGGCGTCCAAGTCGTCTCGGCCGGTGGGTCCTCTACCACTGGCTTTGGGTAATTCGGGCAAGGGCGGATCAGGTTACGGTGTAACACCCGTTCGGGGCCCGTCTTACCTTCGGGCCGTAAGGCATATACAGGTTGGTCCGGATGGGGTCGTCGCTGAACGACGTATGGCGTAATTTTCCCTTCCCTTGCAGGCGATTGTCCCGGAGCAGCACCCTCTCCTCGGGCAGTAGCGGGGCTTCTCGGACCGTCCGATCGTACAGTCTCTTGCTTTTTAGCGCCGCCTGATTAATCCGGCCAGCGACTTGTTCGTATGCGGACTGGAGACGACGGTGGTGGTTTGCTACCCAGTCGGACAGACTACTTCCCTCTTCTCCCCCAGTGGTTCCCATGAGCATATCCATCGGTAGCCTCACATGTCTGCCGAACATCAGGTAGGTAGGGGCATAACCGGTAGTACTGTGTATGCTGTTGTTATACGCCTGTATCACTGCTGAGAGCCGATCAGCCCAATGGCCCTGCTGCTCTTCCTCCAAGGTTCCCAACAAGCCCAGCAAGGTCTGATTGAACCTTTCGCACCCCCCGTTCCCTTGAAAATGATAAGGGGTCGTATGGGTCTTCTTACATCCGTACAGTTGGCACAATTCATGGATCACTTTCGACTCGAAATTGGCCCCTTGATCTGAATGGAGGATTTCAGGGCATCCGAATGGCTGGATCACGTACTTCCAGAGAGCGTTAGCAGTGGTCAGGGCAGTTTGGTCCACAGTGGGGATGGCCCATGCATATTTAGTGAACAGATCGGTGACAACGAGAATATTCTGGATCTGGTCCACCAGCCGTCCCAAAGTGAGGAAGTCCATTGCCACCAGGTGCAGAGGTGCCCTGGCCTGAATCGGGACAAGCGGTGCCTGTTTCTCCCTCCTGGACTTGAACAAGGTGCAACGTGGGCATCTCTGAAGGTAAGTCCTGGTGGTACCCTCCATCCCAGGCCAGTAGAAATGTCGCCTCAACAAAGCCAATGTTCTCTCTTGCCCCTGATGTCCCATCCTAGCATGATACGCCTCCAGTAAAGCCTGCCACCGTCCTTCGGGGACCACGATCTGACAGACCTCCTCTCCTCGGCCTGGGTCCTGGAGCGTCCTACAGAGCACCCCATCCCTCAAATAGAGCCTTTCCCTCTGTCCCAGCAGGCCTCGCACACTTCGGGTCTGAGTTCGACGTTCCGCCCCCTTGTTAAACAGAGCTTGACTAGATACCGGCTAAGACAGAATAAACATGCTTTACACAGGTTGCAGTGAGAACACACAATCAGTTGTTTATTGGTACAGGTGCAGCTTAAATAGAACATCACATGGCATGGACACATGACAAACACACCTGAGAGGAATCCACAATAATTGGGAGCATACTCAACTAATCAATCAATTAACACCCCCACTTGCTCACACATTATTCACAGAGAAAAACAAAAACAACAATAACAAAAAAACAAAAAAAAACATCATGGAAACCAACTGCATTACATCTTGGCTTGGCTATAACCCAAACAAGAACCTGGAAAAGGTAAGTAGCTTCACTTTTGTAGCTGGTTTAGTCATTAGGTCAGCAACCATCTGATCTGTTGGGCAATACTCCAAAAACACTTCACCATTGTTTACAGTTGATCTCACAAAATGGTATTTAATATCAATATGCTTACATCTCTGTCTGCTAACAGGATTCTTTGCCAATGCAATTGTACCTTGGTTGTCTTCATAGATCATAGGTACACCATACTGATAATCATCAAGATGTTCAAGCAATTGTGTCAAGTACAAACACTCTTGTACAGTGGCAGCTAATGCCATGTACTCAGCCTCACATGTTGACAATGCTACAGTTGGCTGCTTTTTGGTCTTCCAAGAAATCAGAGGACCATTCTTACATAGGCTAACACAATAACCAGATGTACTACGTCGGTCATTTACATCACCTGCCCAATCTGCATCACTGTAAGTCACCAACCTTAACCCTTCATCACATTTCCTGTAACAGAGCATCTTGTCATTTGTACCTTTCAGATATTTTAGTACATGCTTTACAGTTGTCCACTGCTCTTCTGTTGGCTCACTAAAATACTGGGACAATTTGCTAACAACATAACTCAGATCAGGTCTAGTGCATGAGGTTAGGTAGATTAGGCTACCCACTGCCTCTCTGTATTTCCTGGGGTCACTCAGCTTTTCATCACCATCGGTGTAATTCAACTTTGGTTCACAAGGTGTCGACCTGGGTTTACAATCTTGCATGTCAAATCTTTCCAGCAGTTTGCCAACATAACTCTGCATCACACTGATCAAAAGTGATACCTAGAAAATTCTTCAGTCTTCCCAAATCTTTCATCTGGAATGTCCCAGTAATCATCTCTTTGACAGTTTTTAAAGCTCTCTCATCACTGGCAGCAATAACCAAGTCATCAACCCATATCAATATTATCACTTTCTCATGTTCTGTTTCTCTCTTGTAAACGCAATGATCAGCTGGGTTTTGTACAAAGATGTTTTCACACAGATAGTTATGTAACATTATGTTCCAGTTTCGACCTGATTGCTTTAGCCCATACAATGATTTCTCAAGTTTACACACCATTTTCTCATTTGTCTGAGATTTTACATCATACCCCTCTGGCTGTTCCATGTAAAGTTCATAATCAATCGGTGCATGTAGGTAGGCAGTTTTAACATCCATCTGATGGAGGATCAGATTTTCCTGAGCAGCTTTCTGCATTAACACTCTCACACTGGTAAGGTTGGCAGTAGGAGAAAAAGTTTCTCCATAATCTACACCCATCTCCTGACTATATCCCCTGGTGACATAGCGAGCCTTATACTTGTCAGATCCATCAGCATTGGTTTTGATAGCATACACCCATCTACCCCCCACTGCTTTCTTGCCCTCAGGTAGGGTGGTCAAAGTAAATGTGGTGTTATCCCTCAGTGATTTCATCTCCTCATCCATTGCATCTACCCACTCTCTTGAGTTGGATGAAGTCACAGCTTCTCTGAAAGTCTGAGGTACATTGAAAACCATCTTATAGCAATAATCAATGCTGATCTGCACCTGATCACTCTCTACCCCATAGAAATCTGGCCTCCTTCTCTCTCTACCAGGGTATCTCCTCTCTCTACTCAGGGTATCTGGAGAATACGATTCTGGCTTGACCTCAGCTGACTGTAGACTTATCTGGCTTGGGCCTAGCCTAGTCTCTGGAATGTCACACTGCTTGGGGTTATCAGCGTTAGGTCTGGTTGTGCTATTCTGTACATCAACGTCATCATCATCAGATACGTTATCAGTCTCCTGTCCCTCAATATTGGACATAAACCTCACCGGTCTATGTTTCATCACCTTTCTACTGTCAGGATAGTAGACCATATAGGCTGGGCTGTTTTTATCATACCCAACGAAGATGCCTTTGTCAGACCTTGAGTCTAGCTTCTTCCTGTCCTGTCTATAGGTATAACAAACAGTACCAAACTTCTGCATCCTGGACATATTGGGTTTCCTTCCTGTCAGCATAAAGTAAGGTGTCTGTTTGGTGTGATTATTGAAATATCTATTCCTCACCACCGCTGCTGTCTGGACTGCATACGGCCATAGCTCCTGGGGTAACTGACTTTCTAAGAGCATACATCTAGCCATATCAAAAAGGGTTCTCCAGTTGCGCTCAGCAGTGCCATTCTGGTGTGGTGAGTATGGTGCTGATGTCTCATGTCTGATTCGGTTCCTGCGAAGTAGTACTTGATAACCCTGTCCAGTAAACTCACCACCATTATCAGACCTGATACATGTAACATTCCCATATGGGGCTGTGTCAGCTAGGAACCTCTCTGTGGCGTCCACTGTGTCACTTTTGTGCTTCAGAAAGTACACAAACACTGCACTTGAGTGGTCATCAGTAAAGGAAAGTGCGTACCTATACCCTTCTCTAGACTTCGGGTCAATGGGGCCTGCCAAGTCAGTGTGTATCAACTCTAGAGCTGACTTGGCTCTCACATCAGGCTTTCTGTTCCTACTCTGAGTGAATTTACCTTGGACACACACATCACATTGCATAGACTTGGGTACTTTACCCTTGATTGACATACCATCCACAACATTCTCTAACTTCTGAACATCATTAAAATGGCAGTGTCCCAAAATCTCATGCCATTTCTGAATATCATGGCAACTCATACATTGATCATCACAGTCATTGTTCACTGGCACAGTAGGCAAATAGAACAGCCTGTTATGTTCATGAATAAGAAAACGTGTACCGTCTTTATACTGTAGGACATCTTCACCCTCCTTGAAGATCACTGTTGCCCCGCTGGAAGTTGCAGCTCTCACGGAGAAGATGTCTTGGGGATAGGAGGGTATGTACAGCGCCTGCTTCAGTGTGGCACTGAGGTGCCGTCCCCTGCTGTCAACCAGACATACCTCTGCTTCTCCTCTGCGCTCTGCGACCCCCTTGCACCTTGTGCCATCGGCCAGCTCTACGCAGTGCGTCTCGGCCTGGAATCGGTCGTCGAAGCTCTTAAACCTGGTCAGGTCGGTGATGATATGCGATGTCGCACCGGTGTCCACCATCAACCCCTTTCTGGTGACACCGCTCCCTGGCTGACGATCACTGGTCACCAACTTGAAGGCAAAAGTGTTGTCCGTCTCCTCGTACACCCCATGTGCGTCATCCTGCCGTTGCTGTTTCCATCCTCCTCGCCATGGGATACGCTTACCCTGGCTGCACCACTGTTTATCACGCTGACACTGTCTTGCCTTGTGTCCTCTCTGGCCACAACGGAAACACTCAATGTCCCCGCTCTCAGTGCTCCGCACCCTTACGCCTGCCGGGGCACTGGCCTTCCTTGAATGTGCCTGGGCCTCCATGACATTGTCTTCGGCCACAGCTGTGCGCATACCTTCAGTGCTCTCGTAACTCCGCAATTTTGTCTTAAAATCCGCAAAAGAAAGAGTCTCATCCCTTTGAGTGACAAAAATGGAAAAAGGCTTGAATGATTCTGGCAGCCCCTTCAAAACCATTGCAACTAATAGTCCATCGCTCAATACTTCTCCAGCATTCCTCAGCGCTGTGATTGAGGTCTCGGCACGTATGACATAGTCAGTCACACTCTCACCACTCAGCTTTTGCAGGGAAGTCAATTCTGTGTAGAGACTCACAATGCGGGGCTTACCCTTTCCAGCATAATAGTCCCGCAAGATCTTGAGCGCTCCACGCCCGTCATCCGCAGCCTCTCGCATGACCAGGGACAAACTTTTGTCATCAAGGAATTGGATCAGTTCAGCATATGCTTCAGCATTCTTTGATGCATCCTCAGCCAGTGCGTCTGCATCCACATCCACGGCGGGCCCATTCAAAATTGTGTCCTTCAATTTCTGCAACCGTAGATGGCCCAAAAACTTTGTCTCCCACAGTTCATAGTTCTTTACGTCTCCGTCGAACACAAGACGAGACCAACGTGAACTTGTCCTTTCACTCATGGGGCTGACACTCCAAACCTTGAGACACAAATTTAAACGTGCAAACTAACTGTCTTGCAACTCACGCCGTATCTGCACAATCGTCAATGCATCTGGGCCCATAACCTGTTAAACAGAGCTTGACTAGATACCGGCTAAGACAGAATAAACATGCTTTACACAGGTTGCAGAGAGAACACACAATCAGTTGTTTATTGGTACAGGTGCAGCTTAAATAGAACATCACATGGCATGGACACATGACAAACACACCTGAGAGGAATCCACAATAATTTGGAGCATACTCAACTAATCAATCAATTAACAGCCAGGTCTTCTGCTCCAACCATGTCCGTACCCGCAACACATCTCCATCTTCGCCCTGCCACAGTCTCCAGCGTTGTGGGTCCCACCCCCAACACGGAGGGGGGTCCTCAGGCATCTGCCCTGGGGCCTCTACAACTCCCATCATTAATCCCTCGTCGGATCCCAGTCCTGGGGCCGGTGTATGGCCTGTCGATCCTTCACCCGGTAACCTGGATAACACGTCAGCGTTGGTGTGCTCTCTCCCTGGCCGGTACTGGATCTGATAGTCAAAGTTGGCCAGTTGCGCCACCCAGCGTTGCTCCACTGCCCCTAGTTTGGCCGTTTGTAGATGCACCAGCGGGTTATTTTCCGTGACAACCCGTACCTTGGCTCCCCACAAGTAGTCTTAACATTTTTCACCCAGCGCCCACTTCATGGCCAGTAGCTCGAGTTTAAAGCTGGGTCCCATTGAATGGGAGGGGGCCCTCGACCCCGTGCTCGACCCGTGCCTCCCAACAGCTAGTTAATGGGTTTGGCAATTTTGGAGAAGTCCTTAATGAATCGCCTATAGTAGCCCACGAAGCCCAGGAATGACCGAACTTGGCATACTGTCTGGGGAGCTGTCCACTCTTGCACCGCCCTCACTTTTTCTGGGTCAACGGAGATCCCCGCCGCACCGACCACGTGCCCCAGAAACTTGACCTCCTTACGGAAGAGATGACACTTGTCAGGCTGTAACTTCAGCCCATAGCGCTCTAGGGAGCGGAAGACTTGCCCAAGATGTTCCAGATGGGACTTGAAATCGGGGGAGTAAGTGATGATGTCATCCAGATAGACGAGGGTGGTATCCATCACTTGGCTGCCCAAACAACGCTGCATCAGCCGCTGGAATGTGGCTGGAGCGTTGCAGAGGCCGAACGGCATCCGGTCCCACTCATAGAGACCGAAAGGGGTGGTAAATGCCGTCTTCTCCCGGTCACGCTCGTCCATTTGTACCTGCCAATAACCGCTGGCCAAGTCGAGGGTGGAGTACCAGGCAGCTTGAGTGAGGCTCGTAAGATAATCTTCAACCCGCGGCAACGGGAAGGCATCCCTCTTGGTCACCTGGTTCAACCGGCGGTAATCCACACAAAACCTCCAGGAACCCATCTTCTTACGGACCAACACTATCGGTGCGGCCCAAGGGCTGCTACTCACGAATAATCCCCGTCAAGCATTCCTCGCAACAGGGTGCGGACCTCTGTGTACAAGGTCGGTGGTACAGGCCGGTAGCGCTCTCGGCTTGGTGCAGCATCCCCAGTTGGAATTTGGTGCTTTACCACATCAGTGCGGCCGTAGTCCTCCTCGTGAGTAGAGAACAGGTGCTGCCATCCCCTCAAGAATTCTTGAAGTTGTCCCACTTGTTCTTCCTTCAGCCCGTCACCCCGTAAAGACTCTCCCTTTAAGTGAGCAGGCAATCCTCCTACCTCCTCCACTCCTGGACCGGCCCGCGCTAAAGCCACTTCGACCACTGTAGGACTCACCCACTTAAAGTTAACTTCGCCCTGCTCACGAACCTGCTGTGGTCTTACTGAGGTCACCCGGGCCAAACATTGGTGATGATACAGGTGGATAAGGAAGGGGTTCGTGTTCCTCACTCTTACTGAGACTCGGTCTCCCTGAACAGTTGCCAGTCCTCAAGCTATCTCCACCTTGGGACCCTCTTCGTGGGGCTCCACCATCACCCACTCTTGCGGATGGTAACGTCGAGGGGGCAGCCTGGCCCAGACTACAGCCTCACTTCGAGCTGGGATAGACAGGGCGTAGCGGCAGGCCACTCTCCCCGTGCTCTCCCAGTCATGCTGTTGTTCGGCCAGACATATCCGGCGGCAATCGGCCCTGATACGGTCCCACTCCTGTCCAGCTGGGGTTACAGCTGCTCGTGCCGGTCTACTTCGGAATAGCTCCTCCCAGCAATCCGAGATGACATTCATCCCAATCAGGGCGCGATGGGACCCTAGACACGGGTCTCGGACAACTACCACCCCCTTCTGAGGCACTACAACTCCATGGATCTTCAAATCGGTCACAAGGTATCCTACGTACGGTATGTCCAGTCCGTTTGCCCCACGCAGCGTCAACCAGGGGGCCTCCACAGGCGATCTACCGTTGGTGCCAAACAGCTCATGGGCCAAACTTTCAGTGAATAAGGTCACTTGGGAGCCTGTATCCAAGAGACAATGCATCTCCTGATCAATAACTTGGGCCACCACCACTGGGCAGCAGCCTATCAAGCGACTCTGAGGGGATGTGGAAGAAGAGGGGTCTAATACGGGGGTCCCGACCACTTGACCCACAGTGGCCGGAGACTCTAAAAACTCCCTTGTGATGCCCGTCGGGCAGAGCATTGGCGAAAGTAGTGCCCCGACTCTCCACAGCCATTACAAATGGGCCGCCCATGTTCGTCCCACTGGAATCGGGAGCCCCCTGACCGGGGAGGACGGCGTTCGGAAGGGCGATTCCCGTCGGAGTAAGCCCGTTCCCGAGAGTGAAAAGGTGGCTGCAGGCGCTCTCGACGAAGCTCTTCCATGACAGACTTGGACAACTCGGACATTTGTTCCTGAACATCTCGCTTCAGTTCTTCCAGGAGGACCTGCTTCCAATCGGGTGCCGTAATGGCCAAGGGGGATTCAACGACATTGGTAGCCAAACAGCTGGGGGTTTCCACATGCTCCGCCTGGTCGCGCTCAAGAGCCAGGGCTTTTTGCCTCAGCTCTTCGAAAGTCATGTCTAATCCTCTCCGAAGCTGCACCCGCAGGCTCTGACGTACGGGACCCTCTCGCAGCCCCAACAGGAATTGATCTCGCAGCAACACCTCTCCTTCCCCAGGCCATGGTCCTGCCTTACCGTGAGTCTGGAAAACTGCTCCCGCAGTTGCAAGGCGAATGCCTGAACAGATTGCCGGGGACCCTGGCGAGAATTGAAAAACTTCGTCCTCAGAGCAGCTACCGGAGTGGTATCTCCATACTGCCCCGTAAGAAAATCAAAAATAGCCTGGACCGTCGCACGGTTGGCTTCTGGTGCTGCCTGAACTTCTCTTCTCGCCTCCCCCTCCAGAGAGTTCACAACGAACTGGACCTTCTGCAGAGCACTCAGACCTTGAAGCCCTGCCAGGTATTCCACCTGGGTCTTCCACAGGGATAGACTTACTTCGGACCCCAGGCCTCCGTACCTCGGGGCCCACGGGGCCCACGGGGCACCCATGAAAATCGGCATGACAGGTTGCCAAGCCCCAGGCTCTTCCTCCTCCGCCATCTCAACCTCTGATCGCTCAACTCAAGGTGAATCCTGCCGACTACGCCAAATCTGTCACAGGTCGAGGTGGGCCAAGCCAGACTGCACCCACCCCTGGACCAGGATCACCCTGAGGAGCGCGTCAAAGGAGGAGGCAGAAGACAGGAATAAAAAGAATGACAAGCTTTATTTAATATATAGAAGTAATTTGAAAATCCTAATCTAAAATCCTCTTCCTTCCTCTTCCCAGGAATCCAAGGCGACACCGTGGTATGTGATGGACCGGTGGGAATCACAGGCGAGTGGGTGGGTCAGGCTCACTTCCTTCTGGCGCTGGTGCCAAACTCACAGTGGTAAGTACTGAACCGGTGGGTATCACAGGTGAGTAGATGGTCAGGTTCACTTCCTTCTGGCGCTGGTGCCAACTCCCAGTGGTAAGTAACAAACAGGTGGTTATTACAGGTGAGTAGGTGGATCAGGGCTCACTTCCTCCTGACACTAGTACCAGACTCACAGTGGTAAGTGACGAACACCACACAAGGGGCCTCCGGGCCACAGCAACCTCAGGGTCGTCGGCGGAGCAGAACTCTCTTTGAACAGGCCGGATCAGGACCTCCAGCAGAGATGTACAGTTCTCACGTGGGTTGTAAAGGGCGGGCACTTCGCACCATACAGGTGGGTTTCAGGGCTGCAGCAGACACAAGTCGCAAGCTGAACGGGGCTTTCGCTGGCACAGACAGAATCAACACTTCAAATAGAGGTGAACAGCTCTCACATGGGTTGCAGGGGACAGATACTTCGTACCTTACAGGTGGGTTTCAGGGCTGCAGCAGACACAAGTCGCAAGCTGAGCGGGGCTTCCGCTGGAACAGACAGAATCAACACTTCAAAATAGAGGTGAACAGCTCTCACATGGGTGGCAGGGGACAGGGTCACAAGCTGAGCGGGACTTCCACTGGGGCAGACAGCACAAAAACTTCAAGCAGAGGTAAACCGTTCTCACGTGTGCTGCAGGGGACAGAGTCACAAGCTGAGCGGGGCTTTCACTGGAACAGACAGAATCAACACTTCAAGTAGAGGTGAACAGCTCTCACATAGGTGACAGGAGACAGAGTCACAAGCTGAGCGGGGCTTTCACTGGGACAGACAGCATAAAAAACATCAAAGAGAGGTAAACAGTTCTCACGTGTAGTGTGCACACGGGGGCTTTTCCTTCTGACATCCAACAGGTGACTACAATCGATCTTACTAGGCTCTTATTTCCACACACACACGACAGTCCAACTCCAAACATGCAACGTGATGGGAAACGTCAATTCCAGCACTACAAATCCACTCTTCAAGTGCAAAATAAGGCCAACACTCACCCAGAGGTCTCGATCTGAAGAGCCGATGATCGTCAGAGTTGGGACAGATGTTCTGAATAATTTCCTCACCACTACAAGCGGGCTTCACTTCGCTGTTTCCAATGGCCAAGGAGGAGGCAAGAGATCGACAAGGAATCACTATATTTCACTCAGTGCGAGGTGTACAACGTGATCCGAGCACTCCAAACCAGTATCCAATTTAGTGTAGAAACTAAATCTACAATCTAGTGTAGATTTATTGCATAAACATGCGTTTATCAGATTCAATTTGTCAATCACTCATCTCACTCTTTTCCAGTCCAGGCGACAAATTCCACTCTTCAAAAACTGCCCTCGGATCCCACAAGCAACACTCCTCTTCTTTCACGATGATCCTTCAGCTGCAACACTCTACAAACATTTCCCAACGGGAGAGAACCACACCAGATCGACGGGGGAAGACAAAGAAACAACAACACAACACGGAGAGAGAACACACAGCCTTCTCTTCCCCTTGTGTTTTATCCTCTCCAAACACTGGCACCACCTCAATCAGACACTCAGAGTGAAGTCCCCACACCTGTTGCCAATCTGCCGTTTAGCCACACACACAAGCCCGGGGACAGTGTTACACTAAAAGTGCCCCGGCGGGAACACTTCTCTGGTGGGAATAGTTCCGGGGATTATTTGTCACCCCGTGACATAAAGCACTTTGAATTACCACTGCTTAGCTTTGCACTGAATGAGCACTGTGCCACTGTTCGTCCGACTGTTTGCACTGTATTTTATTTTCTAAACTGTCTTAGTTGTTCTTATTTATTTTATTATTTATGTAATTATTTCAATTTCTTCTGTAAAGCACTTTGAATTACCACTGTGTATGAAATGTGCTATATAAATAAACTTGCCTTGCCTATTTCAAGGATTAAAACTATATTCAAATATGATTTTTTTAAATGTTTTTTTTAATGTTGCATGTACTTTGTACATTGTACACTTTGATTACGCTCTATTCATCACAAACAGGGCTACCATAATATGTGAGCAACATGCATGTACATGTTTGTATTTTTGAGAGAATAATGTTTATGCATGGTTATTCATAAAACAAAAAATTAAAGTGTCTGAAATAACGCCACAAAAGACATAGAAAATATGTGTTCACAATACTTTTGAGTAATGGAGGTTTTCGCCTAGAGTTTTTCCTTCAAAATGATTTGAAAATCATCCTGCCTAGTCACTCACATAAAACAATACATTGATTTACATTTTGTAAAACACTTTTTGTTTGGGAAGGCAATATGCACAATGGGCGTGGACTATCCAACACCATCATGTATAGTAAGTGGTTCACACCTGAGAAGACAATGGCCCGCATAATGAGCCTTTTATTCAGGTGTGTCACACAAGAAAGAATGTGTCACGGAGTGACGAATGGGAACCTTAAGAAGTGGAACGAGTTCCCTTGGGGAAACAGATGAACGACAGCTGCAGTGAATTATGAAGTGGCTATTTCAGTGTTCGGCGTGCAGCGTTCAGTGTTCGGTGCGTGGGGCGGCTGAGCTCCGGGAGTGTAGCAGTCAAAAGGTGCAGTGAGTGCGGCGGTTTGATGAGAGAGAAGTGGCAGTCTGAAGGCCCGAGTGTGCTGTGGATTACGGATAGTTCACTTTAAAATTAAAATTCTGTCATCATATACTCACCCTCAAGTTGTTTCAAACCTGTATGAATTTCTTTCTTCTGCTGAACACAAACAAAACAGTTACCAGGTCCCATTGACTTCCATAGTATTTTTTTTTCCTACTATGGAAGTCAATGGGACCTGGTAACTGTTTGGTTACTGACATTTTTCAAAATATCTTCCTTTGTGTTCAGCAGAAGAAAGAAATTCATACAGGTTTGAAACAACTTGAGGGTGAGTATATGTTGATGACAGAATTTTCATTTTAAAGTGATCTATCCCTTTAACTAAATGATTTCTTGTTTCATTCGGCTTCCTCAGAAATTTCTTCATGACACCACTGATAATTACAAAATACAGTTACATTATTAATATTACTTTTAACATTCAAGTCAACCCTGGGATAGCACACTCTATTGCTAGCATATAACTAGAAAGTAAAAAAGGCTGCATGCAGGTAAGAAAAACTGGAATATGGCATTTAACACATTTTAACCAAATTTTCTGTTTTTTTATTATTATTTTTTTTCAGAAAATAATAATTTTTCTCTGTTCTCTTTGGATTTAAAGGTAGGGTAGGCAGGATTTTTTGTAAAAAACTTTTTCCCAAATTTGTTTAAACTGTCTTTATATACCAATACATAATTAAAATGTAAGTACCCTGAAAAAGAGAGTATACAAATCGAGTGTCTGTAGTCCTCTCAGGGCTGCAATAAACACAGCTACTTACTTATTCCATTCACTCCCACCCCCTCCATTCTGGGCTCCTTCCAAAGCCACGGCCCCAAAACACATGAACGCGCGATGGCGACCGCTCAGCTGGAGGAGGACCCGTTTACCAACGCCGAGCGGAGAGGAGCGCATTGCATGTAGTGATCATGTCAGAATCACATGTAATAAAATACCTAACTTTATCATTATGAATATAAACAACTAACATGGATGTTAGTACTCACTATCAAGCTAGCATATCGATATTGGTAAAGTTTATAAATATATTGAGTTTGATTCGGTAACGAGCTAGTAACATAAGGCAATGCTAAAAACAGGTTGCTTTGATACACGTTTCCCCTTACCATCAGTTACACTGTGATGAAGGTGAATTTCATGTAAGATTCATAACATATAGCCTACGGTGCTTTGCATTCAAGAGCTTCCACGATGAAAGCACTGTTGGCTCTGATGAGGACTACACTCCGGAGAAAAGTAGCCTACCGCATCGTCGGCTCAAGGACAGGTCCTTGCCTTGTTTTCCTTCGCTGACTGTGCAGGTACTGGGAATTTTGTCTGCTCTTTCTCTGCCATAATTGTGATTCTTCCTATCTTCCGTGCCTCTTCCCCTCCTCGAGTCAAACGGGTGCGCGCATGTGGGCAGTTCCTGTAGCAGCAGGGGTGGCAGCCATGGTAGCGAGAGAGAGTGACAGTCGCCCAGCCAATCATTTCATTCGTCGGAAATGGAAATAAGTAGCTGTTTATTGCAGCCCTGAGAGGACTACAGACACTCGATTTTTATACTCTCTTTTTCAGAGTGCTTACATTTTAATTATGTATAGGTATATAAAGACAGTTTAAACAAATTTTAGGAAAAGTTTTTTAGACAAATCCTGCCTACCCTACCATTAAGGGATGATTCAGCTCATAAAAATAAATAATCCAAGGTACTTGAATATTATTGAAAACATATAAAAAGCATTATTTTCATCATGGCTTTAATATGTTAAAAACATGTGACAAGTACTGCATACCTTCGCGTTGCGGCTAATGAGCCTTCGTCAGGCTGTGAACAACAAACACAATCTGAGTTTTCTTAAGTAGCAATTAGTCATTTAACAATTGCCAGGTCACGCTGTACAGGACAATCAGGAGAGAGAAAATTTAAATAATACAAAGAGAACGTATCTCTGTCAGGATTCCATCACCATCTCCCTCTACTCATTCCCTCACTCCGCCCACTTAGTCATTCACACGCTCATTGTCACCTGATTACTAATCACCATCACCTGGACCTCATTATCAGTTCACCCTTATATACCTGCTACGAACATTCTGTCATTGTCTGATCTCATCTACACATGATACAGACTCTCTGCCAAACTTACCTGCATTCCTACCTACGATCTCAGCCTGTCATCATTCCGTCTTCTAAGGAACTCCTCCATCATCTGCGAGAGAGAGAGAGACTTGGTTACACTTCAGTTAAGCATTCATCTGATATACAACTTACTGGTTACTCACCTGTTTCACTGTACTGATCCATTCTGCAAATTAAAGGCATTAACTTACCATTCTGTCTGCTTCGTCTATGCCAAACCTGACAATCTCACCCAATATAGAATTAAATCGAACAAATAAATAAATAAAAATAAAAATTAACAATCAATAAATTCATGAGCAAAAGATATAAAAATCAAGATCCACACATCAAAAATGCATATAATATTGGGTGAGATACGTTCTCTTTGTATTATTTGAATTTCTCTCTCCTGCTTGCCCTGTACAGTGTGACCAGGTTGCTCACACCCTGACAAAGGCTCATTAGCCGCAAAGCATTGGTGTGCAGTACTTGTCACCTGTTTTTAAAATATCAAAGCCATGATGAAGTAAAGGCTTTTTATAGTTTTTCAATAATATTCGAGCGCCTTGTTTAAAATGTTAAGTCAATCACACAACTAGTATAATAACCTTTGACTAGCCAAGACGTTAGCGACAGCTGAAAACAGAAAGACTGACTTCGTCGCTTATAATTTTTTGTGGGATTTGAAGTGGTGGTGGTTGTATCAAATATATCAACCCGATCACACTAAATGCGTCTCTATAGCATACAATGTGTTTATCGTGTAATTTATACGCAAATATTTGTTTTTACGTGCATAGGATACGCATGGGTTGGTTAGGGTAGGTTTAGTAGTGGTGTGTATTATACGTTTGGGTAGAATTAGTGGTGTGGGGTGCGTGTGTATTACACGCAATGAAGTGCGTATCAAATGCACGCGAAAACTGCGTATCATATGCACGTAAAAACTCATTTCCGCGTATAAATTGCACGATAAACACACTGCGTGCTATAGAGACGCATTACGTGAGAACAGGCTGCATATATTCATGTTGCAGGCCTTGCATACTGCTGTTCTTCTCTTCTTAGCACCGTCTTGCACATAATCCTGATAGCCGAACTTAATTCTTTTTGGCGTAGCGCCTTCCATGATCAGTCATGACTGCTCTTACGTTAGCTCTCTCTGCTTGCCTGCTTTGTCACATGGTTAGGTTAGGGTGCGTTCAAAAACAGATATTTATTAAACAGAAGACAAGTTATTTCGAGTCATTTAACTCAAGACTGAGTCAAGTCTCAAGTCATGAATATCAAGTCCAAGTCAAGTCTTTTATTCATATTTTTCAAGCAATATTTTTCAAGCAAAATTTGCGACTTAAGTCTGACTTGAGTCAAGTCATGTGATACCTCTGGTATCTACAAATATGGTTTGAGTAATCAGATTGTATAAAGTGTTGTAAACCTGTATATAGAAGTGACTACTTGTGACTAAATTACCCAAGACAAATGTTAAAGATACCATTCACTGGTTCTGCTTGCCTGCCTTGTTCTGACCCTTGCCCGACATCAGTACCAACCGGCCCCTTCTGGGTGTTTTGCATGCTTGATTTTTTCCCCCTGCAACTCAGCATCTGTTTTTTCCTGGCTAAGGATTGTTTTTGTTCTGACACTCTTGGGCTGAGTTTTGCCTTTTGCAAACAAACCTTTACTATTCACCTGCAATTGGGTTCTCTCTTTGTTACTGGTTCAGACAGTACACTATGTAACCTTTTTGGTTCAAATTTTGAGTGAGTACTTTATAAACCCATCTTCCAAACCTTTTGTTTTTTTGTTTTATTCTTGTCATGTACATAAAGAGAGTTCTGGTTACAATGTTCTTCTGTTTGTTTATTAATAGTGCACTTTTAATATCAGGTCTAAATGTGCCCAATACAATCAAGACCATCACTGTCTTGCTTTTGTTGAATATATAAGGAAACCATTGTAAAGTGTTAGCCATTTGCAACCTAATTAAACTTAAACAGGAACACAGTTCACAGTTTATTTGTATTTCTCAATGTAAAAATGTCTAGTTTATTTTGGACTATTTATTTTGTGCAGCTCTTCCCATGATTACTTTTTTAGTGTTTCTCTCTGGATGTAAAAGGATGATGTAGCACTTTGGGGCAAATATGGCCACCAATAATCCAAAACTGGAAGCTAAAATAGCAAATATTTCCACAGCCACTGCATATTTCCCTGGTGAGCTCACATATGCTGGAACAAATGCAATCCACACAGCACAGAAGATCAACATACTGAAGGTAATGAATTTGGCTTCATTAAAATTATCTGGAAGGTTTCTTGCCAGGAAGGCTAAGAGGAAACTTACTGCTGCCAGGAGGCCAATGTATCCCAGCAGCATAGAAAAACCAGCCACTGAGCCAATAGAACATTCGTAGACTATTTTAGAGGTGATATACTGGCTGTTTTTATAGGGTGTTGGGGATGAAGTGGTTAACCATACTAAGCATATCAGAACCTGAAGGGCGGTTAGGGACATGACAGTGCCTCTTTGTTGAGCTACACCAAACCATTTCATGGCACTTTTACCCTCAGGTCGAGATGACTTGAACACAGCTATTACTACCATTGTCTTGACCAGGATGCTGGAGACACACAGGACAAAACTTATGCCAAATGCAGCATGTCTTAATTTACATGTCCACACCTGTGGCCGGCCAATGAACAATAGCACACAAAGAAAACACAGTTTGAGAGACAACAGCAGCAGGAAGCTGAGCTCTGAATTGTTGGCACGTACTACAGGGGTGCTACGGTGATGAGCGAAGATGACCATCACAAGTGCGCAGAAGCAGGTGCCAAGAAGAGATGCAGTGGTCAGAGAGATGCCCAGAGGTTCCTCATATGACAGATACTCTACTTCTTTGGGGACACACCGATCTTTATTTGGACTGGACCAGAACTCATCTGGACATGTTGTGCACTCAATAGCATCTGTGTGTAAAACAATATTTTAAAAGAAAATTCACCTTTAATATATATTAAGATTTTGGAATAGGACTTCTTTACCTTTTGTATTTGAAATCTCTCCATCTCCGCATGGCAGGCAGTCAAAACAGCAGACAGGAAGGCCCTTCTTCCTGGCTCGTCTGGTGCCAATGGGGCAACTCTCACTGCACACAGACCGTGGGGGCTAAGGGGCACAATATCTGTTATCACTCTTTTTAGTGATGTGTGTGTGTCTGTGTGAATTATAATAATACTAGTTTTGAAATGAATATGATATATAAATTACTTTTTTGTGCTCAAAGTTCCAGAATATTTCATCCTCATTTAGTGTGAGCACCTTCCCTGCTGTAGCCCCTTCATTCACTACACCAACTGTGCTGACCCTTATCGCACCATCTGAACTCGGCTGCCAGTTCATCACATCATAGATGGCCAGAGCATCTCCATTCTTATCAAATGACACAAAATCCCCAAAGCCGGTGGTGAAGTTCACTTTCTGTAGGTAATGGACTACCTGTACAGGTTACAGACAGGACAGGTGTTGTATGTGTTTCTATATTGTGTATAAACATGTAGAATTATTTGTGTCCCTTCTGTGTTCATGTAGTATTTCTGCTATACCTGCCAGGGCTGCAGGTTGGTTACGTCGGCACATCTGTTTCCACTAAATGGTCCTCTGCCCTCCTCACACTGCATCAAGTCATGAAGCGCATGTGCAAGGGCATAAACTGCTTTATACACATTATAAGATGCCCTCAGCTCTGAAACATCAGAGTATGCTGTTTCTGTGCTGTTCAGATCTTCTTGCCCTGAACAACCCTTTTTTTCTCCTTCTACCTCTCTGCCTCCAGCGTCAAAACTGCACCCGAACATGTTTTCCCAGAAGATTCTTACCATATTGTTTCTTGGATTGTTGTCAGGGCGGAGGTAATAAAGAAATTTACGAAGTCCCTGGATCTCCCCACGCCTGATGGCGATGCCCAGTGTGCCCCCCAGGAAAGGCAAAAGACGCTGAGTGTGAAACACAGGTGAAGTAGCCCAAGCTTCACTTGCAATCCACTGTCTGCCTGTCACGTTTTGCAATACCACCTCATCCATCAGTGGTAACAAATAGGCTTCAGTGGAGAACACCACCACCACTCTTGCTGTAGAGGCCTGAACCACTCCCACTATACTCTGAATATCTCTACGGTTATTATCACGAGGCAGCATTTCAGAAAAGCCAACACAACCTCCAAATAGCTGCACATCTTTGTGGAAGGACTGAGAGGCATGGATGCCGTAGTCATCATCACTGTAGAGAAGACCAACCCAGGTCCATTCAAAATACCTCAAGATCTGAACCATAGCCCGCACCTGGAAGGCATCACTGGGTATTGTTCTGAAGAAAGAGGGGTACTTTTTTCTGTCACTCAAACAGGAGCAGGTGGCAAAGTAGCTAACCTTATAGAAGAGACAAAAATGAGCAGCAAATATTTCACACACTAGCAAAATATAAAAAAACATTTGTAAGCATTATATGCAGACTGTAATGTTTTTTATCTATTACAATTAAAATGTAACAATACATAAAACCTTGCATTTAACATTCACACTTACCATAGGCACTCTAAACAGCCCCAATACACTGGAGATTGCAATTGAGTGAGTAGACCCCGGATCCCCCACAATAGCAATCACTGGTGGTATACCAGCACAGTTTAGGTTGGAGAAGGAATCCTCTGTCCCACTAACCAGAGCTGTAGCAGCTCTGAATGCCACTCCCAACTTTACACAATTGTCATAAAGATGGTATCCAAGAGTGATGTTAGGAAGCAGGTTTGGATTATTATTGATCTCATCTATAGCAAAGGCCATAGTCTGTGCCTGCTGGAAACTTGCCTTATCAAACCTATAAAAAGCAAGATAAATATTTAAATGTTTCTGAATTGATGTTATAAAACAGTTTCCAACATTCTCATATGGTAAATTATACTCTTCATTTGATTTACAAACTCTGATTTTACGCAAAAATAAACAAATAAAGCAATTGATCAAATTAATTCTGATGAATAAAAAAAGGACATGCAATTTATAATTACAAGACAGTTCAGTAGCTATGTTTTAGTTTTCTTCATTTTGTCTTTTACACAAATAGGTATCCTTGTCCAGTTTGTCTCAGACTCACTGCTCACAGTAAGGTGGTTCCGGTTCCATTATGAAGCTCAGCTCTGGGAACACTGTGAGGAAGTGAACCTCAAACAGACCTCCAAGTATAAGATCTCCATCCTGGAACATCCCGTTTAACTTGAAGTGTCCCTGGAGCTGACAGATGCCTGACCTGAGGACTGAAGCTGCAGAGATACAGTTAAAAGACAGATACAGGCAGATTTGGAGAGTGATCCACATCTCTAGCTCTTTCTAGCTTACCCACATGGCTGTTATTTATAATAAAGACTGTGTGGGGAGTTGCTTTAAAAAAGCAGGTGGTACCAATTAGACCTCCACTGAAATCAGGAAATACTTTTCTCTTTAAACTATAGTTTGATTAATGGCAACTTAAATATGCCACTTGTTTTAGTGTTTGCTTTCACTGCATTAATGGTAAGCTCAATAAACAACAGTTTGTTAAAATTAACATCCCTTTAACTAAAAAAAACTTGTGTACCAAATGTACAGTATGCCTACATTCCTAAATTTTTCACTAGAGGTCAGTATATTCATAGATTTTCCTCTAGGTGCTTACGTTTTTTTTTTTTTTCTGTTTCACATAAAAGCATCAATACTATTTTTTCTCTGAATTGAACAGATTTTCCACAATGGCAATTCCAACTTTACTGTCTTTGGTGTGAACCACTTTTATTATGTGTCTATTTTTATAACACTTTTTACACTACAGATTGATTCAAAACAGCTTTACAGGGATCAACAGTAATCTTGACTAATTATGGGAACTCCAACATGACAACCTCCAACTGATATGGAGCAAAATAAATAAAACACAAAATTAGTAAAAAACATTTTTATTTATTTATTCAGTAATCAGTATTTTCCCAATAAACAATTTCACATTTTATTTGACAAACTTGAATGAAATAAATAGAAAAAAAAAGCTCACAATGTGTAAAGGCAAGTGCACACTACAGGATTTTAAAACGTTGGGCTGAACTGTGCAGTTCACACTACATGACTTGCTCTCTGTGAAATCAGGAGTGTTCAAGTTGTTGAGCTGTTCACACCACACGACACAACGTGATTGATCCGCAACAGGAGGTAACGCACTACACGAGGTGACAACAACTCTGTCAGCCAACGATTCTATCTTGTCTACAAAACCACGTTTTATCACGAAGAAATCACGCGATAAAACGAACCGGAAATGACGCAATACAGCACGCGCGCCACTACCCAGCGAAGAAGAACACAAGTACACAACACGCGAGTCTTTGTTTGAATATGGACGTCAGAAAGAAATTAGTGCTGCAAACTGTTTGCGCGATGATTTGCTCTGAAAAAGAAAAAAAAATCCCATAGACAGTATATAAACGGTATTTTCCCGGTGACCTCAACCCATGCCTTGCTCTGATTGGCTGTAGCTCATGGCATCACATGTGGTTGAGTCGTGCGACAGCTCCAGATATCTAGCATGCTAGATATTTTTCTGGGCTCGGCGACGCGTCCGCGAGGCGGCTGCGAGCGTCTTTGATGCGTTGTTGGCTCTTTCATACTAACAGATTGGCGAGCGTTCATCGGCCGCTAATCCCCCGCGATTTGCACGCGATAACACCCCGACCTGTCGGCGAGCTCAACGATTTGCAAATCGGGCTTAAATCGGGTTTACAATCCTGTAGTGTGAACTAGCCATTACTCTCAGGTATTGGGTCATGGAAGGAGCAAGGACTCAATGCAGAGTTAAGGGCTTTATCAATTATAAAAATGAAACGAAAGCAAACAAAACCTACCCTATGGGGGAAACCATGACTGGCAACTAGACAAGGCACACTCAGAACAGGCAGGTCAAGACACAAGAGGTATGTTGGAGGACAAACCAGCAAAGGACTGCCCACGCAGGGAGAATAAATAGGGAAAGCAAACAAAGCATGTAACGATGGAGGACAGGTGGGGCAAATTAATCAATAATCAGGTAACAAGATGGGCAGGTCTAGACAACCGGTAGGAGAGTACATGGCACAAGGAAACATCCAAGCCATATGCTCACACCAAACATAATGACCAGTAAAACAAATCACAAGCCATGTGCTCACACAGAACATGACAACATGAAAGCACACAGCCAGGGTAAAACACAAGCTGTGTGCTACACAGCACAAGACAAAACCCACAAAACACAGAACGTTGGCACAACGTACCCGACCTTCTAACAACGTTTTAACAACATGGCCAAAAGGTTGCTTTAACTACGTTGTGTGGTGAAGGTTGTTACATCGTTGTCACAATGTTGACATTAAACCACTGTTCAGGGTCATTGCTTAAGGTTGTGCCTATGGTGCCTATGGACAACCACTGGACTACATAATGTACTCGTCACTGCCCTGAAGCGCGAAAATCAGCCTTTTAAATTCCAAACACCTGTTGGGCTCATTGTGTTCTCATTCATCATCGAGCAGATACAGTACGTGAGTATTGCGCAGCTATCAAACACAACCTACAACTTTAATTTAATGTGACTAATGTAGCCTCGCTCGCACTGTTTTAGTTTTTCATTTGATTTGTCCGTTATTTAGTCTCATTCGTTTCTTTGCTCCTCTGGATCTGTGGATGTTTCCCTGATTACCGTCCTTTATCGGCCGGCTTTCGACTACTGTCTGCCCTACAGAACCCGGTTTTGTTCATTAAATGTTCTGATCTGCCTTTGATTTTTATGTTTTATTTATTATACTTAAATAAATTAGTATATTCGTTTATTTAGTTTTTTTCTTTTTTCACAAATGTATGACTTTTGGAAGTGCAATTTGATTACAATATGCAGTTTTAATAAAGTTGAATTAACGAAACCTTCTGTCATTTTTACTCTTCAAAGTGTACACTTGCAGGTGTTGATTATAATTAGGTTAATTTACTGATAGCCCCATTAAATAATAATAGGACCTAAGGATAAACAATATTTAAAAAGTATATAATTATCTAAAATGCTAAATGGGGGATATCTATAGGCATATCTATCAGCATATAAATAAATTGTCAGAACGTCGTCTCTCAGTTGCTGAATGCCGCATAACAACACTGCTACAGCCCTGTCGCGTCTTACAATTCTACGTTGCTACAATGTTGTGAGCACGTAGACAGCAATGTTGCCGTAGCAGAAATGCCAAGTCAGTGCCGGCATAATGGACCAGGAAGTCTTTAGAAGTGACCAGGGAGGGTTGAGCCAGGGAGGTCAGGCGGGTCTGGATTCCTGGCTAGGGGCCAGGGCGGAGCCAGAGGGACAGACCAGGGAGGCTCCGGCGTCTCTGGAGTCCTGGCTGAAGACCAGGGTGGAGCTGGTGTAATGGACCAGACGGGCTCTGGTGGATCTGGAATCCTGGCTGTGGGCCAGGGCAGAGCTGGGAGCTTAGGCAGAGCTGGCATGACAGGCAGCAGGGACGGAACCGGCATGTCAAGGAGTTTGGGGGTGCAGGCAGGGCAAGGAGCTTGGGCGTAGTATAAACCTTCTAAAACCAGTGCCCTCTCTATTGTGTCCAGAAAGCCTCTATGAGCAAAGATGCAAGTTTTGCACCAGCCGAGCAATTGCTGCTGAGATAAACAAGCATGGTAATGGACAGCTCTCTCCAGTTAATATAGACTGGAGGCAGCAGTCTAAGCAGAGATGCCCAGACTTCCCTCTCCCTAGCCACTTCCTCTAGCTCTTCCGGGGGGACACCGAGGCGTTCCCAGGCCAGCCGGGAGACATATTCTCTCCAGTGTGTCCTAGGTCTTCACTGGGGTATCCTCCCGGTGGGACGCGCCCGGAACACCTTCCCGGGAAGGCGTCCAGGAGGCATCCGGAACAGATGCCCGAGCCACCTCAGCTGACCCTCTCGATGTGGAGGAGCAGCGGCTCTACTCTGAGCTCCTCCCGAGTGACCGAGCTTCTCACCCTATCTCTAAGGCAGGGGTGGGGAACGTTGGTCCAGGAGGGCCATTGTCCTGCTGAGTTTAGCTCCAACCCTGAAAAAACTCACCTGATTGTAGCCTTAGTGATCCTGAAGACATTGATTAGCTTGTTCAGGTGAGTTTGATTAGGGTTGGAACTAAACTCTGCAAGAGAGTGGCCCTCCAGGACCAACGTTCCCCACCCCTGCTCTAAGGGATCGCCCAGCCATCCTGCGGAGAAAGCTCATTTCGACCGCCTGTATCCGGGATCTTGTCCTTTCAATCATGACCCAAAGCTCATGACCATAAGTGAGAGTAGGAACGTAGATTGACCAGTTAATCACCACGACAGACCGGTACATCGACCGCATTACTGCAGAAGCTGCACCGATCCGTCTGTCAATCTCCCATTCCATCCTTCCCTCACTCGTGAACAAAACCCCAAGATACTTAAACTCCTCCACTTGAGGCAGGAACTCTCCACCAACCTGAAGTAGGCAAGCAACCTTTTTCCGACTGAGGACCATGGCCTCGGATTTGGAGGTGCTGATTCTCATCCCAGCCGCTTCACACTCGGCTGCAAACCGTCCTAGTGCATACTGAAGGTCCTGGTCTGAAGGGGCCAACACGACAACATCATCTGCAAAGAGCAGAGACGAAATCGTGTTGTTCCCAAACCAGACACCCTCCGGCCTCTGGCTGCGCCTAGAAATTCTGTCCATAAAAATGATGAACAGAACCGGCGACAAAGGGCAGCCCTGCCGGAGTCCAACATGCATCAGAAAGAAGTCTGACTTACTGCCGGCAATGCGAACCAAGCTCCTGCTTCTTAGCAAAGGACCCCGGACCCCATACTCTCAGAGCACCCTCCACAGGCCGCCACAAGGGACACAGTCGAATGCCTTCTCCAAATCCACAAAGCACATATGGATTGGTTGGGCAAACTCACATGAACCCTCCAGCACCCTGTAGAGTCCTGCAGTTGCCACGCCCATTTTTATTTGCCACTCAGTTCCCCATGCAATTCACCACACCTTCAATTAATTGGCCTCAATCAGCCACTGGCCGTTTCTCAATACCAAGTACGCCAACTTCGGACTTGCGTCCTTGGTAGTTCAGACTTGCCAAGTTCGACTTAGGAGAACGAACTCCCGAGGACGAGAGGACGCAAGTCCGGTTATTCTGCAAATGGGACAGCGGCGTTCTTGATCGCGTCACTCAGCACGCTCTGGCTACTCCGGTTATCTCTTTATGTATATTTTAGGCAACCATAAAACGAAATATGGTATAAAACAACACTCTGCCTCTTTTCATTTAAAAAAAAATCTTAAACACATTAATTGGCCACACAAATGTGGTTCAGGCAACGTGTACATTGATTATCTTCACTGCATAACAACACGAAATAAAACGCAACCCTGCTTCTTTTTGCTTTCATTTTAAAAATATTAAACATTATTGAACATTAAAACTGACATTTAAAAAACAGACGGGGTTGTGTCATTTTATTTTATTATACATGTACAGTGAAGAGAATGTATAATAAAATAAATATAAAAAATATTATATATATTTTAAAATAGCCTTAAATTAAATTACACAACCCTGACTCTTTTTGTTAAATGTCCGTTTTAATGATCTGATATCCAGTATAAAAGTATAAGAAAATAAAAATAAATAAAGCAAACAATTCAGTCAAACATAAGTCAGCTTAAAATAGCATATAGCTCAAGTTAAATAGCCTAAACATATAAAATTATGAAACTTCACTTTGCCCTCAGCCAAAACGATTTGCCATGGAACAAATTATAGATTAATGAGACCAAAGATCGCCCGTTAGATATACACAAGACGAATTATATATCTCATGTTTAACCACTAGACAAGAGACACCAGAGCCAGCAGCAAACATCAGAAGCACTAGCCGAGGAAAAGCTGTTCCAGTCGGGGTTATTGAGCGCTGAGCGCCCGGGGATCGCCTGGATCTCACAACTCCGAAAACGTCAGATACATTTTTTAAATAGGCGCTATCTTTATAAATAAACCACAGATTTGAGCTTTAAACAACTACATTCTCGACTGAAACACTCTTAGAATTACATTTCGTGACACAATAACAGTAGTATTTTGATATTACGCGGGTTTTCTCCTCTGCCATTGACGCTTGCTGGTGGGACGAGATGCATTCTGGGATATCTGTCTGTCTCAAGTTTGCATAAGTCACCTCTACATGCATCCTCGGTAAAAGGGGCGGATCAAGAACACATCCGGGGATTTGAACTGGACTTGGCTAGATGTGAACTTTGAATTGGGACAGTACTTGGGCAGCGACTGATGACGTTTCACAAGTCCACAAGAACACAAGTACAGACAAGAACGCATATTGAGAAACGGCCACAGACTTCATTAGACAGCACCTGTACACACAGCCCCTGCCTCTTGTTAATGCCACATGGAGGAATCCTTGTGTGTTGCTGCTGGAAATGCTGTGTCTCCTGCCTTGTGTGCGTTATTAAACTATGTAAGTTCCATAAGTTTCTCCTTTGATGGTATGCTCATGTGACTCATTGTGGTAATTGTAAGAATATGTGCATTTGAGTATGTATAGGCTTTATCTGTTTATTAATTATGGGGCAGAGAAAATGTATTTATTGACTTTGTTTGTAGGCTACCTAGCTAATTTCCTGCATTCTAAGTTCTTGTACCACACTGATTCTTGAGAGTCGGGACAAAACATGTCCCACATAGAAAAGTCTAATTTATAGCAAAAATTAAGAAATTCATCATGATTGGCATACTTACAAAGTTAAATCTAAAGGATTTGTATATACCTATCTGATTTTTAGAATAAACTTTTTATCTTTTTGGGGAAAATTTGAAGGTTTTCTACAGGTCCATGTAGAAGGTCCATGTTATTGCACTTGTCCTCAGCAAGAGGTCACAACATTAACCATCCCAAAAAACTTTAAAAAGCTCTACAATTGTGAAAACATATATATCAAATACAAAATAAGGGGTATACATATAAAAAACAATGCATGAAGTGAACATCAAACAATATTTTCCATAGAAATCTGCCTATTAAAGTTGTGTCCTCAGTTTCTGTCAACTCCGTCAGATATTTTCATAAAGCTCTTTAAATCAGGAAATAGCATGGTCAGCTATATCCCTGAGGACCCCTTTTCATCTCCCTGCCTGTGGTGAATGCAGCAATACCACACATGCTCTAGTACGTTTTACATTTTTATATATTTTAGACAAACAATGTCAATATTCCTATGGTCACAGCTGCACCATGTCAATACCATCTTTCTGTTAAGATACTTTTTTTAAACCATAGTAGATTGAATTTAAGCATTTTAGTGAGGTTATTGGGACAGCTAGCAACTGAGGGAAAACTACCTAGCTGCAGTGTACAATACATGTTTTGGTGGAAAATACATGCCCTTACGTCAACTCCGTCAGACGTCAACTCCGTCAGGTTCTATGTCTGACGGAGTTGACCTGTACGATGACGGAGTTGACAAATCCACCAATAACCTCTTAATGTGCGAATATAATATTATTTGTGAATATAGTGAAGGGTTAAACTGTTATTTCAGGGTTTTATTTACACATAAATGCACATACATAGCATGCATTACATTATTTAACCATACGCATCTGACTTGTAGAGAATGGGCAGGCAGTGGTCTGCTTATTATTGTGTAACGTGTAACTTTGCCAGCACTTTAATATATATATATTTATATATATAGAGACAGATAGACAAATGAGAAGCCAGTGTAGGGCTGGGCGATATGGCCAAAAAAAATTATCACGGCAGAGGGTAGCCCCTGGTTTCCCTTATTGTTTTTTTTTGTTTTTTTATAGTTGGAAACGGTTTAATTTAAAATAGTTGGAAACGGTGTATGTGCAATATGTTTATTATAGTTTGCTTTACAGTAAGTTCAATACTCTAATAACAAGGAGTAGTTTTAGTAGTAGTGTTTAAAGAGCACATCTGTTCAATAATCAGCAATGCACACATTTTGTGTCAACACCGTCAGTTTTTCGTCAACACCGTCAGTTTTTCGTCAACACCGTCAGATCTTCGACGTTTGGATGTATGTTTTTGTTAATTTTTTTGGGAAAAAAATATTCTTCCTTCAGTTGGTGTTGTTTTTGTAATAAAGGACCATCTGATCTACATCCTCTTAGGTTTTATTTATTAAAGGAATTTGTTTTTACAATATTGAAATTAAAATCAAAGTTTGAAAATGCAAATATTTAGAAATCTGAGTTTTCAGAATAGTGTGAAATCACAACTTAAGTTTATATATTGTATTTTGTTTACATATCAGAGTAACTAAACACTATTAGAATATACTTCATAACTTTAGATTCTTGTTGGATTGGAAGAATTTAAATTGTTTACTTTTTAGTGTGTCTGACGGAGTTGACACAAATCCAGTTCTGAAGGGAAACATGTAAATTTGTTTAAAATGTGTTTTTATTTAGAACCTGTTCCTTTACATGGTTAAATAGCTAAGACCTTTCTCTGCAGAAACGAATAACTCTAATTGATATAGTGTGTATTTAAAAAAAAAGTTTTTTAAAACGTGTTTTGTCCCGACTGTCAAGAATCAGTGACCAATATTTGATTGTCATTCAAATTAATTGTGGCATTATGTTGTTAATTGTATCCCATATCCTTTTCCCTCCTAGAAACAACACACACACACACACACACACACACACACACACACACACACACACACACACACACACACACACACACACACACACACACACACACACACACACATGTGCCTAATAAAAACATTGTGTAATTAAAGTGACTGGACTGGATTGTTCTTACCGACACCTCCATTGGTTTCAAGCCAGCCACCGGCACATCCCTTTCAAACCTCCTTTTCATGGTCCTTCGAAACGGAGCCATTGACGACAAGTGGAGATGTCCAGTCATTCCTTGCCTTCGTTACTTCAGCGTCCTCACCGCCAAGCCCAGCATCCTGTACGCCAGGGGTACTCAAGTTCACATGCCAATTGGGCCACATTTAAACCACATAAAATCTGAAGGGCCACAAATTAAAACTTGCATCGTAAAACTTTATTTATGACAATATTTACAGTTTTTACTTATTTAGAAATGTAGTTTATTACCTATCAAGGCAAGTCTAGTCTTGGTCCTATTTAAAGTAATACTAAACATGAAATAAAAAATTTAATCTGGAACAAAAAAAAAATATTAATTTTCTTGCGATATTAATGCACAAAAAATTTGTTTATTCTCAGAGTATTAAAAAACCTCCTTGCTAGGTAAGTCTTACTAGTCTTTGTCCTATTTAAAGTAGATTAATACTGAACGTGAAGATAAAAAATCTGGAACAAAAAAGTGGATTAACAGTTTTCTAGCAATATTAATTATTAATATTAAGCAAAAAAAATTATAAAAGAGTTCATATTCAAACAGAGTATTAAAAACCTCCTTGCAAGGTAAGTCTTGCTAGTCTTTGTCCAATATAAAGTAATACTGAACATGAAAATAAACATGAAAATAAACATTTAAAAATCTGGAACAAAAAAGTAGATTAATGAAGTAGATTAAAAAAGTATTAACACAAAAATGTAATACTCAGAGTATTAAAAACTTCAAAATGTAAGAAGAAAACCATTGAGCAAATACAGGCTCAAGCTCTGGTGAAAAGTAGTCCTTATTCCTAGTGGGAAATCTGAGTCTGCATTATTTTTACCAGTGATTTCAGGTCTGGCTGTTGCTCACTGGTAGCTGCTCTAAGACAGTCTGTCAAATGCCTGTCAGTTAGACGTGAACGTTGCTTTGACTTTATTATTCCCATTGCAGAGAAAGCACTTTCACACACATAGGTAGATCCAAAGCAGGTCAAGATTTTTAAAGCACACTGGATTAATGCAGGGTATGTGTCTTTCAGAACACACTTGGTCCAGAATGTGTCAATGCTCTCTTCTTTGTCTCTCTTTAAGGATGTTGTTGTGCTGCAGCTCTATGAGTTGCTCCTCAAACGCTGCCCTTTCCACCCTGAAGGGTTCTGACATGACTGCGACAGACGTAGCCTGTATGTCACAAGCAAATGGATTCTCTGTGAATGCCAGTACAGGTGTGAGGGATTTAACGTCCGCAAATCGGGAGGAAAACTCGTCTTTTAGCTCCCTGAGATATGAACAGTAAGCGCTGGGTGAAAATGAGCCTGGTTCTGTCACTTGTGACTGCAGAACAGAAAAGTGAGTGAGATTTCCTTCCTGAAGTTGCTGCGTGAACAGGTCAATTTTCGCTTCAAATGCAGCCACATCGTTTAGCATCATCGGAAGAATTTTTTGTTTCCCTTGAAGCTTACGATTAAGTGCATTTAAATGTCACGTAACATCAGTCAGAAAAGCTGCATTGTGCATGAATGTGTTGTCTTCGAGGGCTGCAAATCAAGTCGGCCCTTCTCTCTCAAAAATATGTGCACAACTGGAAGTAATTCCATGAAGCGATCAAGGACATTTCCACGACTAAGCCATCTGACCTCTGCGTGCATTGCCAAGTCAGGGTATGCGCTTTCAAACTCTTCTACCAAGGAATGGAACTGTCTGTGTTTCAGAGCATGTGCCAGAATAAAATTGACTGTTCGTGTCACTGTGTCCATTGTAATTTTGAGCTCTCCACATTTAAGCTTGCTGCACAGTTGCTCCTAATGCAGAATGCAGTGGTATGAGAAGAAGGCTGGTATTTCAGGATCTTTTCTAAGTAAAGCAATTAATCCCTTTTCCTTTCCAACCATTGATGGGGCGCCATCAGTAGTGACAGAAACAAGCTTTTTCAAATGTATGTTTTTGCCTGGTCCATGAAAAAAATTCATCAGTGCAGAGTGAATGTCCTCTCCACGGGTTTGCCCTTTCAATGGGACCAAGGTGAACATTTCCTCGACAAATTTCTCCCCTTTAAGAAAGCGCACCCACACTGCTAGCTGTGCGACATCTGTGATGTCAGTTGATTCATCCAGTGCTAAACTGAAGTACTCTGAATTTTCAATGTCTTTTAGCAACTGTGAAAAGAGATCGTCAGAAATTAATTCTACTCGCCTAGTCACTGTTGAATCAGACAACTGCAGCTTTGAGATTTGCCTGATGATGTCTTCCTTGTTCTTAAAATCCGAAAACAGTGATTCTGCACAGTCCATAAATGTATTTTTGAGAAATTCTCCCTCTGTAGCTGGCCTCTTTGCTTTTGCAATATTTCAAGCGATTCTGAATGAGGCCTCGGTAATATTGTCAGCGCTTTTAAAGGGATAGTTAACTTTGAAATTAATTTTTGATATGTTTTAGCTTACCTCAAGGGCATCCAAGATGTAGGTGTCTTTGTTTCCACAGTATTTTCAATTTTGATGTTTTTAGGTCAAACCGTTGTTGTCTGACAGTCATATCATGCAGGTCTATGAGGTCCACCTCAAAGAGCATGCACAGAGAAGTCCAAATTAAACATGATTTAATGACTCGTAAATGTAAGTACACATTGATGGCCTAAGACACGAAACGAGCGGTTTGTGTGAGAAAACGAACAGTATTTATATTGTTTTTACCTCTTGTGGTGTGTGACGTGCGCCGCACACTCGGCGGTGTGCACAGACTTGGTGCATAGATGCATACACTAGATGTCGCCTTGGCTACGGCAGTTCATTGGAACGAATGTCTTTAATGCGAAATCTAATGTATATATATCTATGCCACAGTCTGCGCACACGTCACACACCAGGAAGCGTGCGCGCAAGCTATGCGGGCCCAAGATGAGCGTTATGGCCAACCCAGACAGCTTGCTCTGAGAGTGCTGCGGGCTATAATGTAGATGCCTGTTATCTGGATGGGTGATGGTAGAGGCCTAGATCAGTTTTCCCTTAGAGTACAGGCCTTAGTGGGTCTCCTCCAGTCCATGGGCCGTGAAGGTTTCTCCGAGCTTACCTGTGGCTCACATGTCGAGCGGCTACTAGAAAAACTACCCAGTGAGCACTTTTGTCAGTTTAAGAGAAGCATGAGTTTGAGCAGACCAGGTCCCCTTTCCTATAACCTCCTAGATTTCTCCTCCTGGCTGCAACAGGAAACCCGCTGCCAGCCCAGAGAGGAGAGAACCCTTCAGCCTGTTCGACCAAGCCCACCACCCTTTCATCCATTCAGAGCTACAGCTATACTCCATGGTAGCAAGACTTCCCAAGTGACCTTCCCTAAAGACCAGATAGCTCCTCCTAGAGCCAGTCAGTTTCCCCCCAACACCACATCCACACGCTGTCCAGTGTGTGCTTACTGTAACTCCCCTGAACATCATGTCAGTAAATGTGATGACTTCCTCCAGCTCACTGAAGATCAGAGAACTAGTTGGATCACAGGACAGAAACGCTGCTGGCGGTGTGCACGAGACCACTTTGCAAACCAGTGTGATCTGAAGGGACGCTGCAACCAATGCAATGGGAAACATCTCCAGGTCCTATGCAACATCAACCAGAGGCAAGTGCAGAATTTCTACCTAGACCATCCTAGCGATTGCAATAAAGTGCTGCTGAAGGTAGTTGAAGTGACCCTGCGTAATGGAACCAAGTCCTTAGACACGTATGCCATATTGGATGATGGGTCAGAACGTACAATCCTCCTGCATCCTGCCTAGGGGTGGCTCGATACCACTTTTTCATGTCCGATACCGATACCACACACGTGAGTATCTGTAGATACCGATCGATACCGATACAATACCATATATTCCACACAGCTGACATGATAACTTAATAATTAAGTCCCTCCAGAAAAACATGGTTTCATCAGCATTACGGGGTTTGCAGCTTTTCAATGATGTCGCGCGATTACGTCACTTCATAACATTTCCATGGCAACAGGGCAAATGGCTGCGCTTGTGTGAAGTAAACGCAACATTTTTCAACTTTCTGCTAAGATATATGTGACTTTTTGCAACGAAAATGCGGGGATTATGAAATCATGCAAGCCCGCATATTTTGCGCGCGGAAATCTGCAATTTATGCGGCGAAAGTGCGGCATATTTGAAAAAATGCGCCCCCCGCATAAATATGAGGACTTTGGCTGATTTTGCATTGAATCATGCGATCGCATAATCGCGTTTTTCTGGAGGGACTTTCTATAATAGCTAGAGGTGAGTGAGGTAAGCGAGCGCTCTCAGCAATATCTCGCTTACCTCACTCACCTCTAGCTACCGTTCACGTGATGCCAGTGTTGCCAAGTCCACGGTCTCTCCCACCCCGAAACACGATTAGCTATTTTTAAGAAGCAATTGGGAGGGATTTGTATGTGAAAATCTGGCAACCCTGCGTGACGCATGTTGCTCATCTCTCTTTACGGCATGTCTCTCAGGTGTTGTTAAGCATTTGTATGACAATTTAGGACTGGGGACGTGATCGGATCGGATCGGGTTATACTCTCGCGAATCATGCTATATCCGATCCAGTGATTTTGGCCAGTATCGGACTAATACCGATACCGAATATCGGATCGGCGCACCCCTAATCCTGCTGCCCAGAAACTCCAGTTGGTAGGAGAGTCTGAGAGCCTGAAGCTGAGGACTGTGAGACAGGATGTCCAGACCCTAAACGGTGCCACCGTGTCCTTCACCCTCATTTCAAAGGCCCATCCAGAGAAATCCTATGTCATTAGGCATGTCTTTACTGCTGATCAGCTTTCCTTATCCGAACATTCTCATCCTGTGAAATCCCTCCAGCGGCGCTACACTCATCTCAGGTAGATTCCCTTGAAGCAGCATGACAACGTAAGCCCCCTTCTACTCATATGAGCTGATCATACCCATATGATCACTCCAACACTGCCTGTAAAGTTAGGACCCCCCGGAGCCCCAGTAGCAATCAAAACCCGTCTCGGCTGGACGTTACAGGGCCCTGCTAGAGATATTGTTAGTTCTCCCTCCACCAAGTGTCACTATATCTCCTTTAAATGTCCACCTGATGACATCCACCACAATGTGCAAAAACTGTGGCAGCTGGACACAGTACCTCAGAGGAGCACAAAAATGGTTGTCCGCTCTAAACAGGACCAAGATCTAATTCACCAGCTGGAGACTCAAACCATCCGAATTCCTGTTGATGACATCTTACGGTATGCCACACCTCTCCTCCGAGTAGATCCCTGGCCCCCCCTAAAGGCCCCTAAGGAAGCAGTTATGTCCCGTCTTCGCAGCTGTGAGAGACGACTGCTCCAAAACCCCCCACAGGCGGAGACCTACACCAGAGAGATCCAGAAGTTAGTTGATGCTGGGTATGTCAAGAAGTTAACCTTATCTGAAGTAGCAGATGCTCCAGAGTCTTGGTACATACCTCACCACATTGTGCGTCATAATGGAAAGGACCGCATTGTATTTGATTGTTCTTTCTCCTATCAGAATCAATGTTTGAATTCACAATTGCTCACTGGTCCAACTCTTGGGCCTTCCCTTCTTGGAGTTCTCCTCCGTTTCAGGCAGCACAAGATTGCCATCAGCGGAGACGTTAAGTCCATGTTCCACCAGGTGCGCCTACTACCCAGAGATAAACCCCTCCTGCGCTTCCTCTGGCGTGACCTAGACAGATCCCCTCCAACTGTATATGAATGGCAAGTCATCCCATTCGGCACCACTGCCAGCCCATGCTGTGCCATTTACGCCCTCCAGAGTATTTCCAAGGATGCACAGGCAGATGAGCGCGTTACCTATTCCATACAGCATTGTTTCTATGTGGATAACTGCCTTAAAAGTCTCCCCACATCAGAGGAAGCTAAGGACCTCCTTCGCTGCATGCGTGCAACCCTCTCCTCTAGGTGGCTTTGAGATTAGAGAATGGGCTAGTAATGACCCCAAGGTCATCTGTGATCTCCCTCCCGATGCTAGGTCAGACCAGGCAGAGCTCTGGCTGTCACACCATCCTTCCCTTGATCCCATAGAATCTACTCTAGGCCTCCACTGGAATTGCCATACGGACACCCTGAAATACAGGCACAGAGCCATTGAAGCAACTACTCCAACCATGTGTCACATCTACAGGGTTCTTGCGAGCCAGTACGATCCTCTTGGCTACATCCTCACCTACACAACAAGAGCCAAGATCATTGTCCAGCACCTGTGGGCAAAGGCAAGAGAATGGGATGACCCAAACCTTCCCTACAACATCCTAGAAGCCTGGCTTTCATGGGAAGGATAACTCCCTAATCTCTCCTCCATAGTAAGGCAAGGCAAGGCAAGGCAAGTTTATTTATATAGCACATTTCATACACAGTGGTAATTCAAAGTGCTTTACATAGAAGAAATTGAAATAATTACATAAATAATAAAAGAAATAAGAATAGTACTGCCCCGTTGTCTTATCCCTTGGACAGTAGACACCCCCTCAGCCATCCAAGACCTGCACATCTTCTGCGATGCGTCAGAGCAGTCTTATGGTGCAGTCACCTACATGCGCACTGAAGATGGTCAACAGGTGAATGTGTCCTTCCCAATGGCGAGGTCCCATGTTGCACCCAAAAAACAACTATCTATCCCTCGACTTGAACTGTGCGCAGCCCTCATTGGACAACAGAGCTCACCCTCAACATCAGACAGGCTACTTTATGGAGTGACTCTACCACCGTCCTCTATTGGCTTCTCTCAGACTCATGCCGCTATAAGGTCTTTGTTGGAACCAGGGTGGCTGAAATCCAGGAACTCACCAAAGGCCAGGAATGGCGCTATGTGGATTCCCAGAACAACCCAGCTGACGATCTGACTAGAGGGAAGTAGGCGATATGGATCGATGCATCGATCAAATGTCTAACGATACGATGCATCGATGCCACACATAAAATATCGCTATACTGTACCTTTATTTTGACACTCTCCACATCCTCACGTAACTTTTCTCAGCTGAAATAGATGCCTGACAAGATTGACTGAACCCTGTCACAAAAGCCGGTATTTTCCACTGTCAGTGTCAAGGCATCGCGAGCTCATGTTTTACAGCAGAATTTCGTCAAAACTGACTTAAGTGAATGAGGATGGATTTCAACTAACTTGATGAAGCCGTGATATCTTGTTCGGGGCGTAAAAGGAAAATAAAACCTGAAACTTTTTCACGTAATCTTGCTAAAGCAGCACGTTTAGTGGTGAGGGAAAAGCTCTCTGTATTGAGTGTACGTTAATCACAACAACAAAGTTTTACAGGCGTCTATGTCAGTTGAGGAGATTAACGTTACAAAGATTAACCAAGTGTTTTATTATGTATCATAGCAATTACTTGGCTTTGTTAAACTCTAAAACTTGAAATGTGGAGTTATCTGCTTTTGCCACAAAAAAATAAAAAAATAAAAAAAATACTTTCAATGACCTTTAATTGTATAAGTTACCTGTATTTTTTTTAGTTATTATTACTTAATCAAAACAACCCAGCTGCAGTTTGATTGATATTCAAATGCACAATAAAAATAAAAAACATGATATATGAACATGAACAAGAACGGAGTGATCTGTTTTTGCAAATGAACTCCTCTGTTATAGATCGATATAGCCCTGAATCGAATCGAATCGTAATCGTATTGCCGAATTTTTTGAGGTATCGGCAAAATATCGTATCGCTGGCTGAGAGAATCGATATCGTATCGTATCGTGATGAACTGTCCGATTTACACCCCTACTAATGTTATTATTTAAAAGTGTCTAGCCTTATTTAAAAGTATCTAGTCTTTTTTTTATCCACTGAAAATTTCGCAGCAAGTAATTTATCAAAGCTAGTCTGCACCAAAGAAGGAAAGTTTTGAAAAATCAGATGGCAGGTGAACTTGGATACCAATTAAACGTTGATGTGTAGCAGCAAGTGCTTGTATGAATTCAGCCATTTTATTTCAGTGAGCTAACGGTATGAAGGTCCGGTCACCTTTTTAATGAAAATAAAATGTAATGTTTTTAAAACCTAACGTTAGACCACAGCATTTCACGGCTAAAGAGAGGGAGGAGTTGGGCTAACAGTTAGCATCTGTAGCATCAGTAGCTTCAGCCCTGTGCATCTCAGTCTAGGAGCTGAAGCAGGAACAGTTAACTTTGAATGCAATGGGTGGCAAGTCCCTCCGCCTCGTTGCCATGCCAATTGTCAGGTCCAAACTCGTCACAAATTCAATGCTGTATTAAAAGGCATTAAAGGGGTGGTTGATTGCGATTTCACTTTTTTCATTTTAAATAGTGTGTAATGTTGCTGTTGGTGCATGAACAGTATCTGCAAAGTTGCTGTGCTGAAAGTTCAACGTAAGCAGATATATTGTCTTTTAAAAATCAGGAAGTTTAATGCCTACAAAAACGACTCGAATGGGACTACAACGAGATACTTCCCGGGTTTTATACGTAGCTAACCCATACATTTACATCAACCCTCCCTCCGGAATATGCAAAAAATGGGGCATGACCATATTTCTGCGGCGTTGTGGAAGAGGAAGAATTATAGTGGAGAGCTGTACTGCCCTGCAAAGGCAAAATACCTTAACTCGCTAGAGTGTGAAACTGAGAAAAATGACTTTAAAGTTTCTGTTTTGTCCAGACAAAAGTATTATAGGTAGGACTCCCAAAATTTGACAACTAGTTGCTATAATGAAGAAATGTTTGTATGCAAAAAATCTTGAGCTCAAAATTGACCTTTGACCCTGGTTTGGCAGTTACTGTACTCTGCCTTTGTATCATGTGCCAAAAATAAGAAGTCGTGCAAAGGCAAAAGGCAGTAACTGACATATAATCAATATTTGCTTGCTGTCCCCCATACTTACATCCATTATAAGAACACCTAACCAAGGTCTAGTAATCATGGTATGTGTTTTAAATTATATAGAAGACCTTTGGTTGTTCCTATTTAGTGCTATAATGATCAGGATAGTACAGTATACAGTATGAATGAATACAATAAATATTTCACAATAAAGATAATTTAATTATAATTGAATACAAAGGTATATTTATTTATTTAAATGCAAGATTTAGAGTAATAATTAATTAAACATTAGACATTAGAGATTACTGCTCATTCCTCATCCTCCATGTTCACAGGCAGCGATACCCAGAAGGCCCTTCTGCTGGAATGCATAAGAGGACACAGTTTTTGAATAATTTCAATCTTCTTGCGCTCTTCAATCCCCCGGTCATGTAACCTGAGGAGAGAGGGTACATTCGTGCTGAACTTCTTCTGGAGAAAGTCCAATTCAATGAAGCTTTCATCTGTGTGGGTGAGCTTGTAAAATAAACTCCTCGACCCACGTCGCAGCTGAATTTCAGCCATTTCGCTCAACTTGTGGGCCGTCTTGACCTTTGTGGTGGAATGGCCATCCCTCCAATTCAGTACATTAGCATTTTTCAGATGTAAAGCCTCAACTTTTCCGGAGTTGGAAGTGACCACTACACTAAAAAAGTCCTCATAGTCATAGACAGCACCGCCAGGCCTCCTCTTCATCTCCAGCTCTACCCCATGGTGAAAACTGTCGGCGCTCATGAAGGTGTGTCCCTTTTCAAAATACTTCAGCGTGATATTCTCCCTTTCTGAGGTGGCAGCATTGATGGTGCAGACTAATGTACTCAACAGACACCAGTTCTTGTTCTGGGATGCACAATTGTCCACCCAGTAGATGCTGTGTCTGACATCTCGCTCTTTCTCCAATGCCATCACATAAGCTGATGCTATTTCTTGAGCACTTCTGCCCGCCATGCCCTCATGCCAGACCACAGAGATGGTGTGTTTTTTATTCCCTTTCTTCCCCACTGAAGCAAAGGTCTCATGGTATGCCACTATACGCCGGGTGAAGATGGCAGTTTTGACTCCAGGCATGCGTGGCAACATAATAACCTTCTGGAGGTCCACACTCCTCACTGATGTGTCTCCCTGCCAGTCCTTCTCTGCGTCAGCCTGATATGCGAGTCTGCCCTGCAAAGCAGAATTTTTATGTTTGCGCCAGCGCTCACATTGCAAGCAGTCCATGACATCGTCATCACAAGCATGTTCATGCTGTTCATGCAGTAAGCACTCCTCACATTCCTCCTCTCCAAGCTTTGTGAAGCTGATGTTTTTTTGCCGCACTGCTTTTCGATATGTTTCGTAGGAGCACCTGTTGCCCTTTTCCAGCCAGTCTGCATACATCAGTTTGATGCTAATGTCACTAGGGAGGTAGCGGCGATGGGGAGCATGTTCCCTCCGATAATGACTGACAGAAGGGTGAAAAGACTCAATGTGATCCAACAATGGCTGCAGGTCCAGTTTGTTGCCCGGTGTGTGTCTCCCTCTTTGATCCTTTGGGATCCTCTCATTTCCCATATCACTTCTCATCACCGACAAGACCAGGCTGTCATTTGTTGGGTGGTACCCCAAAGTGGCCAAAAAGAAATTCTTGCAGACCTGCTGTGGAACCTGATCCTCATTTTTAAGCCTGTAAACAAAAGACCTGCTGCGTCGACTTGTTCCTTTTGGGACAAACAATCTTGCCGTTGGTAGCTGGGTTATGTTGCAGAACATAAATGCACGTTTTTCAGTGTAGTCCATGTTCCAGTACATGGCCCAAATCTTCTTTTGCCATTCCTCACTAAATTTCTCGGAACATTTTCTCCTGCATTTCTGGCCACATGGTTCCCTCATCGGAGGGGCCAAGGTAGATAGGGCTGCGTTGGTGTTAGAGGCAGGCAGACAGGCAGGCGGAGTGGCTGGGACAAGGGCCCCGGTGGTGTTGGAGGCAGGCAGAGTGGCTGGGACGAGTTCTCCAGTGGTGTTGGAGACAGGCAGAGTGGCTGGGACGAGTTCTCCGGTGGTGTTGGAGACAGGCAGAGTGGCTGGGACGAGGGCTCCGGTGGTGTTGGAGGCAGGCAGAGTGGCTGGGACGAGGGCTCCGGTGGTGTTGGAGGCAGGCAGAGTGGCTGGGACGAGGGCTCCGGTGGTGTTGGAGGCAGGCAGAGTGGCTGGGACGAGGGCTCCGGTGGTGTTGGAGACAGGCAGAGTGGCTTGGACGAGTGCTCCGGTGGTGTTGGAGACAGGCAGAGTGGCTGGGACGAGGGCCCTGGTGGTGTTGGAGACAGGCAGAGTGGTTAAGACGAGTTCTCCGGTGGTGTTGGAGGCAGGCAGAGTGGCTAAGACGAGTTCTCCGGTGGTGTTGGAGACAGGCAGAGTGGCTAAGACGAGTTCTCCGGTGGTGTTGGAGGCAGGCAGAGTGGCTGTGTCTGGACTTCTGGAGAAATCTAAAAGCGCATTTAAAGAGGTATCAGGCGTGCTGTTAAACAAGTCCTCTGAACCAAATTGCGGGAAACTGATGTCCAGACAGCTATCCAGGATTGCCCATGTTTTTGTATCATCTTCTCGAACACAGTAATCCTTAAAATAGTCTGAAATGAAAATTATAATTAGAGAAATTATAATTAGAGACATAGAAATCTCAAAGATATGAATGTAAGACATTATGACATTATTTGAATAAATAGGCCATTGACATACCATTGTCCAGAATAATCTTTTTTGTTGTGTTTGGTGCTTCTGGACCACATTGAACAGGCTTGTCCCTACAAGGTTCTGAAATGATATGAAACAAGGAGATGATTAATACTGGTATTCTATTAATAACAACAATTGTCATGATCCAGAGGGGCGCACAGTCTCCAAATAGCCAATTCAAGTGGTAGTGACGACCCCCTGTGGCTCATGGACTATATTCTATCTAATGCACGGATGGGAGAAGTTACGTTCATTTATATTTAAATTTCTTAGTTAATACTTTTGCCCAACACAACAAATTTTATATTTTGCATATAGGGACCTAACAAATCACCCGAGGAAGGAAGTTTAACAACAACACAACTCCATACACCCTCCATACAGGAGGGAAAAAAATGCCCATGTTTACAAACAACCTATCTGTGAAAAGAGCAGCACCTTGTGACCAAGCTGGTCAATCAAATTTAACCCTTTAACTGTCACTGTCCCATATTTAGAACAATAATATCTTAGTAAAAACCTAAAGTAATATTGACAAACTATATCATTTGAAAGCTTACAATCTCTAGTTTTCATATTTTGGTGGATGTTTTTTAAATAAATTACAGAGGAACAATAATTTATCAATTTGCAACAAGAATATTTCATTTTCATTAGGCGTGTTTAGGCCTTTATTTTGAAATAGCAATAAACATGAAAAATCAGGAAAGATTGGTAGAAAGCTCAGTTTGTTTTCATACCAAGAGTTAAAAAAATAACACCAATTCAATTTTATAAAAAAAAGTCTGATTTTTAAAAAAATCTATAAACAAAAATATTATGGATTCTCGATTTGTGATGCGGCTGCCAGCTATAACGCACAAATACTCTTTTTATGCGTTTATTAGAGGATATTTATGCGTTTATTATTAAATCAAATACTGCCAAACCACCCATACTACTTCTGAATAGGATGTCTACTTCATAATTTGTATGAAAATTATGGAAATACTTGGTTCAGATCACTCAAAGCACATATGAAAATGGAGGCGCCCTTATATGGTCAGTAAGGAAGCTTGGCTGTCCAGTTACTGCGGCCATATAAAATCTTACTGAAAGCTAATTTTTTGAGATATCAACCAAAAATTTGGAACACAACTTGTCCATAGGTCTATTACAAAGCATTCTTGAATTACAACCATTTAAGTTTGGATAGTGATTTTCATGTCTATGCGAAAAAAGGGAGGTGGGGGGTGGTGACAGTTAAAGGGTTAAAGGCCACCAAACTGCTCAAGATGCACAGTCAACGACCTCGACTTGGATTACTGCTTTTTAATTCTGAGATAATATAGACAGAGTCAACCGAAAAAAAGTTTGAATTACTTTTACCATTTGTTAGCCTACTTTGTACGGACGTTAGCGATGATTTAGTGCTATATGGATTTGTGTAAGATCTGACATGAACACCTGCAAGAAGGAAATATGGCTCAAACACGTATGGATTGTTGTGGATACAGCAGATGACGTTACTATATGGATTATGGATCTTCCATGGATTATATCGGATTGCATGGAAAGGTAGGATGCCTGTGTATTTAATAATTGGTTTTCGGCGTCTGATGTGAGGCGAGTGTCAGTGTCAACGTTAGCACTAATTTACGTGACACAGATTAAATTTAGCTAGCTCCGGGCTGTCACTGACATTGACAGATCTGAACGATCGCCCTGAACGAAAATAACAACATTTATGACAACCTATTAGCATATTACTATCTATGTGGCTTGTTCACCTTGCTTTGTTTCTGATTGCATACTTGGAGCAGTTTGTCTGGCCAGCAAAGTGGTGGTAGCCTATGTTGTTCTCGTAAACTAGCTGAATTAAGCAGAATGAAATCGAAAATGTATCATGTTTATAATAACATTTTTGGTATGTTCTTACCTTGCTCTTGATGTCTCCGTTTCAATGCCATCTCCACCAACATTTTTCCACGAGAGTAATGGGCCATTACGCTATCACAGAGTAATAATACAAACAAGCACTCGGCAGTACACTTTAATTCAAAGATGTGTCGTGTGTATATGTTACGTGGTTTGGTGACAATTAAAGAGCGGCAAACTTTGACAGTATGACAAAGCCAGAGTACAGTAACATCACAGCGGCACCGTAACATGGTAAATGGTAAATGGACTGCATTTATATAGCGCTTTCACAGACCCAATGGCCACCAAAGCGCTTTACATATTGCCTCACATTCACCCATTCACACACCGACGGCGGTGTCAGCCATACAAGGCGCCATCCAGCTCGTCGGGAGCAGCTGGGGTTAGGTGTCTTGCTCATGGACACCTCGACACTTGGTCAGGTGGAACCGGGGATTGAACCACCAACCTTCTGGTTTGTAGACAACCTACATGAACCACTGAGCCACTGCCGCCCCTGAACATCTCTCTTGATACCAGGCTAAACAAAGTCAGAACACCTTAACTCAACTTCAGCGTGCTGGAACAAAGGCAAAGAGCCGTAACAACTGTTACGGCGTTCTGCTGTGGTTTCTCGTATGGTTTTGGAAGTTACGGTTGTCATCCCTGCTGAAAAAAACAATAGAAACCATTACAGAAATTTTAATGGATTCCACTACAAAACATCAGCTGTTAACCATTAAAACCATTACGAAATGGTGTCCATTACGTAGTGTGTTTTGGGCCATATTCCATTAGGATCTATTGGTTTGTATAGGTTTCCATTACAAATTTGTATTGGTCTTGATTTGCACATATTTAATGGTTTCCATTACAGTTTTGTATTGGTCCTGATGGTTTCATTACAAATTTGTATTGGTCTTGATTTGCACATATTTAATGGTTTCCATTACAGTTTTGTATTGGTCCTGATGGTTTCATTACAAATTTGTATTGGTCTTGATTTGCACATATTTAATGGTTTCCATTACAGTGTTGTATTGGTCCTGTTGGTTTCATTACAAATTTGTATTGGTCTTGATTTGCACATATTTAATGGTTTCCAGTACAGATTGTATTGGTTAAGATTTGTATGTTTAATGGTTACATGCTTTTAGCTATTAATAATTAGGACATTAATTATAGTTTTTAATAAATTAATTTGAATTATTACTACAATTATACACAATTGATATAAACTGCACACCAACTTTTCAATAGCTTACAGCTCAGGTTTTGTTTAGCAAAGAATGAAGAACATGCACCTGAAATAAAAATGATATACATTAAGACCTGTTTTTGTACTCAACCCAGCTGGAAATAAACATCGGACACAAAACATTATTATTACATTTTATTATTCACAATTCTTCTTTTACATTGGTACATTGTGTGGCTTCACTGGGGCTGACTGATTAGACCTGCAAAAAGAAAGGAGAATTCATTAGGACAATGTACCTCTTAAACCACGTGTAAAGTAAAAATATATATATATGTAATCGCAACAGCAAACTTCAGCTGCGGTATTACTCAGTCATTTATTCAGTTATATTAAATGTTTAATCAGGAGAAACCCGTATCTCAAAAGCTAACAAGTGTCAGCAGTGGCATTTTCAAGTAACAGCGTATCGAAATTATTAGCCTATATAATAATAGTAGAATAGAATAATAATAATAAAAAAAATTTACCATTCAGAAACGTTTTGTAAGAGCCGTGTTTGGGGAGGTTCTGCTTGACTCTCTTCATTGCCGCTTTTCTGGGTCTGATTCTGGCTCAAACTGTACGGCAGTATTGAAACCATTATTTACATTTGACCAGAGCACATGCAACTTTTGCCAGTAAAGGTGATGGGCATGAAGTTTCCGGACAACGTGCACTGCGCAGTTTAGCCAATTACAACACACCGGCCCAACTAACCAATCTGAGCCCATGCCTGTTTCTGGGGGAGTGGTTTCATAGAATCAGGAAGTCAACCGGTCGTTCAAATGACAGAGGAGAAAGCGGCTTACAATAAAGGTCAAATTTATGAAAAATAAGGCTTAAAAAAAAAAAAAAAAACGAAGACATGTTATATTGCACCCCATAAATACAATCATGCAAAGAAAAAAAGCAGTAAACCACACAATGTAAATGAGAAAGTCTCTCTCACGCTTTCTTCTCTCTCACACACTCTCACATTTACACACCAGGGAATCTTTCCAAAAAAAGGTCTTAAATCTACAAATAGATAAGAAAATGCATGTGTTTTTGACAGGTCATAAAACTGTATTGGATTGGAATATATATATATATATATATATATATATATATATATATATATATATATATATATATATATATATTAAAAACTTAAATTTAAAGCTGCAGTCCGGCACTTTTTTGGGTTTAAAAATATCAAAAAAGACATTTTTGAAAAAAAACTTAACCAGCCAGTGTTCAAAACGATCTGCTTGCCTTACCTCGATTCAAAACGGTAAGCTTGTAATAATGATTTTAATTCCAGTGGTACTGGTAGATTTCTGCGGGAATTTCGATCATGTCTTTGCGTCATTACGTCACTTCTGTACACATATGGCGCTTTTCCACTGCATGGTACGGCTCGGCTCGGCTCGGTACGGTTCGTCTCGGCGCGGAACGGTTCGGCTCGCTTCGCTTTTCCACTGCGTGGTACGACTCAACTCGGTACGGCACGGTTCGGTTCGCTTTAGCTCGGTTGCTTTTCCACTGCAGTTAGTACCGTTTCAAAGTGGGTGGGACTGATCGTTAATAGTTGTCGCCTCTTTGTCCCTACACTGTTTGTAGGTCCGGCGGCAATCAACGAGAGGAACGTCTGCACCTCGTCCACTGACCACGATTCAGCCATTTCTTTTTTGATTTTTTTTTTAACTTATTTTGTCAAGTAAATACTCTAAAAACAGTTGCTACTGCGTTGGCTGTTGTCTGGCTATTTAAATCTAGCGGGTTTAATGTCTCGTGTTGCAAATACAATGACGCTGAAGTGACGATTCTGTGTGACCAATCAGTGATCTGCAGTGTTTTCACGTCACGTTTAGTATCGGTACGGTACGCTTGGAACCTCAACAGAGGTGGTACCATTTAAAGCGAGCCGAAGCGAGCCGTACCGTACCGTACTATGCAGTGGAAATGCGCCATAAGTGAGCCGTACCGAACCGAGCCGTACCGTACCATGCAGTGGAAAAGCGCCAAAGCGTGCCGTGCCGTACCGAACCGTACCGTACCATGCAGTGGAAAAGCGCCAATAGAGAAGGAGTCCTGGCTAGTCGTCTATATAGCGTGTGTGGATGATGGAGGTGGAGATTTAGCTTAGCACTTGGTAAGGCGGATCCCGAAAGTTTAAAGCGACAATCACCAGTGACAACTGGAGATTCACCAGTTGTAAAACCCAAAAGACTTCGGACTTCAGAGTGGCTACAGAAAAAAGGAGACTGCAACAGAGCCCATGCTAAAACAAGGATAAACATCGGCAGGGCTTTTGAAAGGTGGCGTGAACTCCGTGTTTTGAAGGGGTTCAAATCGGACGCAGAGACGGCTTTTTTTCTGCTGGACAGGTAAGACAGTTCATTAATTCATTTACGTAACAGTAACGTTAGTCACTTGTTCACTTAATTCACAGAGTTACGGAATTTCCTTTGTTGTCTTTCTCTTGCTATTACGCCTATGGTAAATATGCATTATTTTGTCCTAGCTGTGAGAGGGAGCAATTCCCCCACCCCCCGAATTTGGTCAGAACAAAAGTGAATGTTACTTACTTGTTCAGATGACATTTTCCGATGAAAATTCTAATGTTGGTTATACACTTTCAAAAAGTATACTCTGAGATTGCTGATGACATGTTCTCCTCAATACATTGTGTTCATCCGTGCTGTTTCATGCCGATTTACTACACACGCACAGTTAATAATTCCGCGAAAAACTGCAATTGCAGATTTCGAACAGAGATGGCGACAAAGAGGAAAACCGACGGACTGCAGCTTTAACTTGTTAAAATCTGCAGAAAACTGCACACACAAAAACTGCATGCAGGTATATATGCAGGACAACTCCTCCTGCTTGTAATGCACATTATTGACACATTATCAATCTGTTCACAGAACCAAAGCATTGAGATGAGACGTGAAACTTATCCTGTACCTCGCCGAGAAAGAAGAAGAGCTATTTGAAGATTGTCCGGTAAATCATGATTTTCTTTTTGTGTCATAAAAAAACATTTTTAAATGCAAGTGAAAAAGTAAGAAACAAACATGAAGATTTTCCACTCAGCAATGGTCCAAATTATATGCAGTCACAACTTAAACGTAGTCTGGATATTACAAAGTCATAGGGTTTCCTGGCAATGTAAAAGTGCAGAGGCACACAATGTATGGTTTCGAACAACATTCATTTTATGGGTACAATCTGTGAATTGCAGCTGTCTTGCGCAATGTTCTACAATTTTTTTTTTACTTATGTTGACTCACTGTAAAACACATTAGCTATACTGAATTTAACATAATGTGAGTTATGTTTAGTAATTTTTAGCAAGCATGTTCATCCTGCACTGATAATTAATCTCTTTGTATTTGTTTATCAATAGAATTGTGTTCTTTCTTTCTTATAAACTGTATGCAGGAGAACACTCGCAGTGATGCCGCTGAACATATCCTTAAGATAGACTTGGTTGTCTATGGTGCTGATCGAGAGGATCCAGTCCATGTGTCCATCCTTTTGGAAGGCAGGGAGATATTTCCAGGATGTGGCAGTACTGCTAAAGCTTGCACACTGCTGATGGGGCTTATTTATACCCTCAACCTGGCATACCCCCCAACACTGTGATACACCTTTGAGGAGTTCCATAAACTTTTCCTGGACCTGGATGGTGTTAAGATGTCCCCAAAAGTGCAATCCTTAAAGTTGAAGTTGTTCTCCTAAATGCTATCGACATGGTACATGCTGTACAATCGAGGCTGTTGGTACACCCCAACTTACATCTCCATCTCAACAATTGTAACAAAAACTTGAAAAGATATATTCGGATCTATTTGACCCAACACCCATGTGCAGGAGAGCTTGACTTTATGGATATTTCACCGTCAAACACAGACTTGGACCTGCCTTAAGTTTTGATTCCCCAAAAGACTTTAATGTGGTTAAATTTGGCCATGACTAATTGTTAGATATATCGTTGCATTTGTTGTTGACTTTGTATTTTGCAGGTGTAAGATAGAGTGCGGATCGGGCCGACTTTTTCAGTCCGAGCCCGGCCCGCGTCCGACAGAGCAGTAACCAAACCCGACCCGAGCCCGACAGGCATAAAGATATTTATGTTCGAGCCCGACCCGAGCCCGACAGTTAAAATCCCATTTTTTTCTCATACTAATGACAATTGTACGTTTGTTTGTGTGGAAAGCCCGCTTTTATTAAGCAACTGTAGGAAGGCAATCGGAAATGTCAACAGGACAAGCGCATCAGCGCGCGAAGCAACAAGCGCTCTTAACACCTGGCGCGCGCACATTATGCACGCGTTTCGTTGTCACGGCTACATAAACAAATGTCCGCACACAGGAAGACGGATGTTATGGTAATATTTTACATGTATTTTAATCACAAAAACGAACGTTTGCATCAAGTGAAAGCATCAGGCACATCGGCTACCTACATAAGCTGTTTTAAATTTAAAATGTTCAATGCCCTATCGCGCTGATGTGACCGAGCCCGACCCGAACCCGAACATAATTTCTAAATATCTGTCCGAACCCGGCCCGGCCCGTCGGGTACCGGCGGGTCCCGTCGGGCTCGGGTCGGGTATCCATCCCCTAGTGTAAGATATATATATATATATAAAAGGGCACTGTGGAATGAAGATTGTGTCAGTGTGAATATAAATATCCATTTCAGAACACTTGACCACATTAATATGCAAGTAGTTGACTTTAGTGATGTTGTCTTGCTCACACTCCTTTAGAGAAATGCCAAGAATTAACACCTGCTCTTTCTGTTAATGTTTATTAGAGGCAAAGCAAGAACTATCCAGAACTGTTGACTACTTTTAACTTTTGAAATGTTTTAATGTGTTACGGTTTTAATAGCATATAGCACTTAGTGTCGGTTTGAATGCTGTTATTGCATTGTTTCAGTGAATTGTAAGATTCTAATTGCGTATTTGAAAAATTTCATAGAGTAGAATGGATTTTCATTTTCTTTAGGGGAAATTGTTGTTTTTTTTGTTTTGTTTTTACAGAACAGCAGACGCTTTAATGAGCATTAAGGAAAAGTGACCATTCTGTTTCAGCTGGATTATGCATGTGCTCATCATTAATGTTAGTTATGCCACTGTTGGCTGCTGAGGTTTAGTTGAACCGTACAAGGTTAATTCTACAGTTATTGTAAATTATCAGAGAGGTTACTGAATGTACCTTAACTACTAATCAGTTGATGTAAAGATTACCGATTTAATGGTTCATTGTGAATGTTGACATAATAAACTGTTCAACTTTATTTTATTTTATTGTGATTTGTGATAAAAGTATTTGATGCAGAGAAAATGATTAAATTTTTTTGGTAACACTTAAAAAAAATCAACATCTACATAATAATAGTGAGTAATATAGATTCATTAAACGAAGTAATTCAAAATGTGAAATGGACAAGACAAGCAGATTATAAAATCTATTTAATTACTTCAAAATAGTAAATATTACAGAATTTACTTGATATTTTCACAACAGTTATGTTCCTTTTAAAATTAAATTTACTTAATTACTTTTAACAAATACAACCTGCTAAGTTAAACAGTGGTGGAAAGAGTACTGGACATTTTTACTTAAAGGAACACTCCGACTTTTTGGGACTTTAGCCTATTCAACGTATCCCCCAGAGTTAGATAAGTCCATACATACCTTTTTCATCTCCGTGCGTGCTATAAGTCTGTTTGACGCACCCACCGCTAGCCTAGCTTAGCACAAAGACTGGATGTAAATGGTTGCAGCTAGCATACTAATCCAAATAAGTGACAAAATAACGCAAACATTTTCCTATTTACATGTTGTGATTTATATAGTCACAGAGTGTGCAAAAAACAAAGTCACATGAAACACAGACATATTTTAACCGTATAAATACTGGGAACTAAATTCCCTGAATATAGGGCGGAGTGATAACCGCAGCGCACCTGAGACGCGCTCTGAACGAACTCTCTGCTCCTCACCACGGCGCGTCTCAGGTGCTGCGGTTATCACTCCGCCCAAGTAGCAGTGCTTCGCCTTCAGAGAATATAGTTCCCAGTATTTATACGGTTAAAATATGTCTGTGTCTCATTTGACTTTGTTTTTTGTACACTCTGTGACTATACAAATCACAACATGTAAATAGGAAAATGTTTGCGTTATTTTGTCACTTATTTGGATTAGTATGCTAGCTGCAACCATTAACATCCAGTCTTTGTGCTAAGCTAGGCTAGCGGTGGGTGCGTCAAACAGACTCATAGCACACACGGAGATGAAAAAGGTATGTATGGATTTATCTAACTCTGGGGGATAAGTTGAATAGGATAAAGTCCCAAAAAGTCGGAGTGTTCCTTTAAGTAAAAGTATTGCTACTTAAGAAATAATTCACTTGAGTACAAGTAGAAGTACTGAAAAATAAAAGACTCAAGTAAGAGTAAATAAGTATTTTGTTAAAAAACTACTCAAGTAACTACGTTACAAAGTACTAACTCAATTCAGCAGTAGGCTGTTGATTTTTGTTAATTGTATTAAGCTGAAACAGAATGTTTTGCAAAAAGACACATTATAAATGTTTGATATCTAAATCTAATATATAGCCTACCTTAAAATCAAAACTGGGAATCAATAAGAATTGTCATTTGTAAGCAAAAGCAGAGTCACTATAATTGAAACGATACCCAACCCACTTATAGTAAGTGTCAGACAGTAAATGTTATAAATAACAAACATTTATTGAAAACGAAATATTCAGCTCTTGAAAAGGCATTAGCTAAGTATTTAACCAAACAAAAAAAAGACATTATATAACCCCTCAACAAATGCTTCACTCCTTAAAAGCTGTATATAAGCTTTATAGGCCACTATATTTAGAATTATCAGAAAACTGAACTAAACAACATTTCAACCACACAATAGACACTTCATTCCTGAAATGCCTTATTCAGATTTACCAGAAGTTGACTTTCAAAGTTTGTACAGTCAATCCTAGCTCACTTGGCAGTAAACAGTTGCCCAGCACAACTGAACAAACGTTCACAGGCTGCCGAAGCAGGAAGTCCTGTATTCAAACGTAGAGACAATTTCTTTACACATGGGAATGTATGAAGAAGCTCCATGTTTTCAGAAGTGCATGCCAGGTATCCTTGCAGTTCACCTGTGGCATCTGGAGGGCTTGCCTTCATTGATGAAAAGAAGTCCTCTTCATCCGACATCTCACATCTATGGGGCTGGGATTCTTGTTTTGGGAATGTTCTCAGATGTTTCCGGATGTAATCTAACCCTAAAATAATGGGGAGTGTATGTAAATTTAGGTTTAGTGCAAGAAAAAGACTGTGAAGCTAACTGATATGTACTGTAGACTAACTACAGAACCATTAAAAAAATAAGCAAAAGTTACAGATAACCCCATAAAAATATATTATACATAAACCATATTAACTACAAAAGTAACCTGAACAAATTTACAATTTAGTTCTTCATAAAGATTAAGACATGAAGCTGTTGAAGATCTTGCAGTTTTGTTCCACATAGCATGGCACTTGGAAAAAGCAGAGCGGGACAGCTTTCTGTAGGTCACATTTTGAGTTTCAGTTGCAGAAGCATCTGCTGTTGCCACTAGATTCAACAGATGACATGCACATCGCTGGTGTTTTGGAAGATGATATTCTAAACCTCTATCTGCTGCCAAAATTGTGTACGTGTCATGAAACTCTGCGGTTTCCTCTTCATGTTCAGATTCATCATCAGCCTCAGTGTCAGCTGTCACGTTAGTCTCTTCCTGCACACCAAAGACTCTGAAGGCCTTCAAAAAATTTGACCCACTGTCTGTACTTGTTCTGACAATCTTGTCACGGCTGTGGATATCATGAAGGGCAGATGCAAGTACATCGAATGTGTGGCGCCCTCTGAGACGCTTGCAAGCTAAAGCAGCAGATTTCCGGTCTAGTGTCTCGTCAATCCAGTGGGCAGTGACCCCGATGTAGCTTCTCTGCCTCACACTCCAACAGTCTGTTGTTGTTGACACAAACTCCACGTTCCTAAGCTTAGCTGTTATAGCTTTTCTGACATGCATAGCTGCTTCCTGAATTCTCAAACGCACCGTTGGTCGTGACATCAAAGTTGCACTGGGGTGAAGAGTGTTAATCAGGGTCTTGAAGGCAGGTTGTTCAACTACTGAGAACGGCTGAAGGCCGTCACAAATAAAGTTGATGACCAACTTATGTGGCCTGAGATACTTGTTTCGCTCCCCCTAATGAAATCATCTGATCAATTCTGCATTGCTTGCTTGAACTAGATGATGAAGTCTCCTTTTTTCTTTTACTTCGCTGAGAAATGCAATCTTCATAATCTTGCAGTTTCTGTGGGTGCTTTCTCTGTAATCACAAATATGATAACTTCATTAAATGTTATTATGTTCAATTATAGTATTTTTCACAATTAAAGCTAATAATTTACAGAGAAAGAGAAACACTCATCTAAAATCTAGCCTACTTGCTGACAGTTTTTTATTTCACTAATTGATAACTAATAGTAATAATAGTGCAGTAGGTACTTGATTAAACTTAACTGTTTAAGGTTAAAAGGTTTTCTTTTCTTTTTCCAAGGCTTCTTTTCAAGATAAAATGATATTAAAAGCCATATTTCAGCCATATTACACAAATGTATTACCTATTATTACTAAATTTTAGTACTTATAGTTTTATAGTTTATAATACAGTGTAATCCATGTCCTGTTCCATTTTCCATTACAGGCACTAGTTGGAGCTGCTGCACATACAGTAGCTTACATTAACCGCAGTGAACATCATCATCACGTGATGTTTTTATTCAATTATTAAATGAAATAGCAGCCCAGTCACAAGATAAAACCTGTTGGAATGCATCTTTTTCAGCGATTTTTGAGTGCACATACCAGTGAACACCCCTGACCACTCGGTGAATTTCACGTCTATGTAAACGAAAGTTTAATGTGTTTTAGAAAGGAATCTTCAAGTGCACATAGACAACCATTGTGGGGGGGAGAAAGCGAAAAAAAACTAAAATTCTCAGAACAGGAGCAACTCAAAAGTTAAAAGTGTAATTGATGATATTGCTCCTGAAAGTCAAGAAGAGTGGTAGACAAAAGGCACCTTGGAGAAACTCATCAGCAGTGCAAAATATGAAAAGACAATGCAGAAAAGCAGAGCGCATGTGGCGGAAGACAAATCTTGTAGTCCATTATAACATCTACAAAGACACCATCCATGCTTTCAATATGGAACTAGGCAAAGCTAGACAGGATTTCTTCTCAAATATTATACACAGCAACTTAAACAACACACAAACTCTTTTTGCTACTGTAGAGAGACTGACAAACCCCCCGAGCCAGATTCCAAGTGAAATGCTCTCAGACAGCAAGTGCAGTGAGTTCGCTTCTTTCTTCTCTGAGAAAATCAATAATATCAGAAAGGTGATCAGCGCATCCTTGAGTTGCACTGGGGTCAGACAGATCAGACCACAACCTGAGAAAGTAGTTACTATGTCTAATTTCAAAGAAATTGATGGCAAAATTGTGGAAGAAACCGTACAGCACCTTAACCCTCTGGGGACCAAGGTGTTTTTGGGGTCCTTGAGATGTTTTGACATGCCCTGATATTTTTTTTCAGTTGCTTATAAACATATTAATGGCAAAGGTGTAATTACACTATATTTAGCATGAACATGGCTATCATAATATGTGAGCAACATGTATGTACATGTTTGCATTTTTGAGAGAATATTATTTATGCGTGGTTATTACAAAAAACTCAAACTTAAATTTTCTGATATTAGACCACAAACGACCAACTTCACATATTCCCACAATACTTTTGACTAATGGATGTTGTCGGCTAGAGTTTTTACTTCAAAATGATCTGAAAATCATCCGGGCTAATCGTTCACATTAAACAATAGATTGATTTATATTTTGTAAGACACTTTTTGTTTGGAAAGGCAATATGCAGGTTGGTGTGAATGATCCAACAAGGTCATGAATAATGTCCTAATTCACACCTGAGAGAAGACAAAGACCTGCTAATGCTGCATACTAATGAGCATTTCATTCAGGTGTCACTGAGCCACAAGAAAGAATGCAAAGACAACACACACACACACATATATACATACATACATACATACATACATATATAAATAACTACAGAATTGGTTCAGAGTTGGAAACATCTTGAAAAAAAAGTGTATTTTTCCACAAACTGTGTATGCTTGCAAGTTGTATAATATCCAAGGTAAACATTTCTAGTAATTGTGCAGTTAATTCTCATTCGTATTTTCAGAAAGTTTTGGATGTAGGCTATCCTCTCCACAAATTTGTCACTAATAAAACACGAAAATAATTTAAAGAGAAGGCTTATATTGACCTTTTAAGATTTTGTTTGCACCTTATAAATTAGGTTTTGATGTGGCAGTAAAAACTTTATAATCTATCCAAAACGAAATGTTGTCTTTCATATTTCGTCTGTAACATATCGTCTTTTATAATATATATTAGGGCAAAAATGTTAATTTGCAGTTTAATATGTTGCTTATACAAAGACATTTTATTTCAACATATTCAGTCGATTTTTACTCATCTCAGTAGGCAATATAGGCTAGATAGTTTGCTAAAAGCGAAATTCATTCACACAGACACGCGCGAGCTGTAGTAAACAACAACATGCATATGTGCTGTTCATTCATTCAAACACAGAAAGCGATTCAAATTTAAACAGTCTTTTGCGGTTTACAGACACCATTTCATATCGCGATTAGAACAAAGCACTTACTGATCATCTGCAGCTGGATCCGTTGTTAAGCTACTCCAGCACGTTTGAGGTAAAATTTCCAGGATTATCACGATATTATTATTCCTCACAGCGAGTGTGTTTTCCAGCTGTTGTGGGCATTGACTGGTTTGCATGTGTTGCCTCAGATTATCTGCGTCTGAATAGTGCACGCTCTACATGGGCGTGTCACATTAGCAGAGTAATGAGCTGCCAGAACCATAATGAGAACGGCTGATCTCTCTCTCTTTTTATATAGATTGCATAAACAGAGAATATTTGTTTTAGTTTTGAATTAGATAATTTAAAACTACACACTTATATGATTATAGAGATATATAGCTCATGTCTGAGTGAATAGTATTCGCTGAGTTTTGTTTAAGTTTAGAGACGTGCACTAGAAAAAAAGTTCACGGAGATGGAGAGGCAGAAAGCACTCCCTGTTTACTTTCTTTATTTTACAAAAGCACAATGTTTTATTTCGATTTTAAGTGAACCCATAAATAAGAAGACATTTAACAGTTTATTTTTTCATATTTCTTAAGCCTGTATGACAAAAAATGACGGGAGTATTTTAACCCTCTGGGGTCGACAATCACGCCGGCGTGATTTGCACGATTTTTTTTACATAGCAGCTAAATAAACTTAAAATACTCCGTCATATATGGTCATACAGACTTAATAAATCTGAAAAAAGAATCTGTGAGATGTCTACTTTTGTATGTGTCCACTTACAATCAAAACAAAACGTTGTGCTTTTGTAAAATAAAGAAATTAAACAGGGTGTGCTTTCTGCCTCTCCGTCTCGTGAACTTTTTTTTTCTTGAGCACGTCTCTAAACATAAACAAAACTCAGGGAATACTTGTCACACATTTGTGAGCTTTATAGAGCGCGGGATCGTGATGTCAGCGGATCACAGTAGCGCAAGGCATTGTGGGATTTTAGGACACGGAGGTTATGGGAGAAACGTGAGTAGCGGTAATATTAGTATTTGCGGTAGTATATTGGTATATTTTAGAAGTAAAACGACAGAATGGTGAACACATATTGCATTACACTGTCATAATCGTTCTCACGATCGGCGTGGAAAACGTACAACAAATGGTGTACAATTTTTCAGTTCCCGCTTGGAAAAAAAACAATGGAAATCAAGTCGCAGAGCCACTGTAAGATGGACAAACATCACCTTCAGCAACATTTCCCGACATATGTACGTGTGTTCACGGCATTTTCACACGTTATCATTACAACACCTTTAAATGTTATGTGGTTAGCGCTAGCTGCCCATAAAAACTTTTGTAGCTAACGTTAAGCAGCCAGCACTCGGTTGTGCAAAGTTAGCTAGTTAAACTAGTTGCAACCCAGCAACCGTACAAGGTAGGGCTGTAAAGGCTGTAACTAGTTTAGCTTAGTTGAGTTTAATGTTATAGTTAATATGCAGCCAGCTAACTTAGTTGTGCAAATTTAGCTAACAGTAACGTTAGTTAAAACTAGTAACAACACAACAACCGTAACATTAACTTCAATTACGAAAGAGTACTAGATAACTTCGCAAAACTAAGTTAGCTGGTTGCATAGCTATACAATTAAGCTATAAAGGAAGGAATCTCTATAACGTATGCAACTGTTACATTATGTATCTGTAACCGTTCATCCGATCAACTTTACACTTGAGTGTGAAGTTATTTGGATGAGCAGGTATCCAGACAACTGCAAGCACAGACTAACAAATCCTGTTTTGTTTTATCAGGCAAACCAGCCTATGAAATGCTGGAGTGTCATCCCGACTGGGTACCGTCATTACACCTTGGCCACACAGAAGTCAAAAAAACACACACACAGCGTTTTAACCGGAGGACGAAGAGACAGCAAGCTGTACAGAGGTCACAGGTGGATGAAGCTGCACCTCCAGATGAAGCTGCACAGAGTTTATAAGTGGATGACACTGCACCGGAGGATAACAGAGAACAGCAGGAATGCAGTTTTTGTAGCCACAGACTGTTTCCACCACGTTCAGAGACACTATAGCTACAATGTTTACACACCTTAGCCCTTTGGTGCACTGGCCTGAGCGACATTGCTTGCAAGATAGCATGCCACATCAGTTTGTTGAGGCTTTTGGCAGTCGTGTTTCAGTTATTGTAGACTGCTTTGAAATTTACATTGAGAGAGCATCAAATCTGAAAGCTAGAGCACAGACATTTTCTCACTACAAACACAGGCACACCCTCAAGTATCTTATTGGCAAGTATCCATAAAACATGCCATAAACCTTATGAACTGCATGTTACATACTATGTGTTAATAACCTAACTTTACCTTCAAACGGCTTCATGTTTAACTGCTTCTTTTTTTCTTTTTTTTCTTTTTTATTCTTTACATTGTGTCTTGTTTTTTTATTTTTTTATTGTATTGCCTCCTTGAAATGGAGATAAACTTTAAATAAACTTTAACTGTTTTAATCTGTAAGGTGTCTTTAAATAAAATGTATTACAAAATGTATCACTAATAAAATGTATTATTATTATAAATGATGGAAAACGGTCAATTCTAAATCTTTTTATTTGTCACATAACATGAACTTAGAAACTTTCGTCCGTCATAAAACAATCGAAACGGGTTCGATTTTCTGCGTTTTTCGCATCCGTAACAAGCAGTTTGAATGGTGTTTAGATGGTGCTTTGACAATTCACAGCCACCGAATCACGAATACGAAAAAACGCATACGAAAATTTCGGACTCAGTGTGCAATGGCCTAGAGTTACAACCATAGACAGTATATAAACAACAGCCGTGTCCTAAAAGATGGCCGCCGCTACCCAGAATGCTTTGCGTCGTGACGTAGTTGCCCATTCTCTATATATTTATAATCATTTAAGTGTGTAGTTTTAAATGATCTGATTCAAAACGAAAACAAATATTCTCTGTTTAAGTAATTTGTATAAAACCAACAAGATATCCTGGTTCTCTAACCCTTGCTCATTAGTTTTAATGTGACCACACCCACACGCGCAAAATATATAGAGATGCAAATCGTCCATGCGTCGCGCGAACGCGCCCATTACCTCCCATAGACAGTATATAAGATGGACACAGCGACCCCATAGACTTCAACGGAGAAAAGTGAAGCCCATTTGAAGCACTCACTTCCTGATCGCCAGGCGAACTGCGCAGGCTCAAACTGAGCTTGAACACGTGAGCAACGTGTCTGACAGCTGTCAGTCTTCTAGTAGCTGTGCGGAGAGAAATCTGAATCATTCCCTTCCGAATCTCGCAGAGACGGAGAGCGTGAGCATTAGCTGTCCATGAGCTAGCAGTAGGATCAACTTTATCACTCTCTATGGGCTACTCCCTTCACTTTATCGGACTTAATGCCTCCACGTCCCCCCGATTGCCTGCGAGCTTCTCCGCCGGTCTATACGGTAATTTCTCTACAGTGCGACAGAGAGTCGCGTGAGTTATGACGCAATCGTTAGCCTATTTTTACAAAAACCGCTTCTACGGGGCCATAACGTAAGGTACAAAGTAATTGAGCCTTTTATACATTGTCGAGTTTCTTTAGAAATAAATAATGGACAAATGGAGTCTTTGGACGCCTCAGATGTAAAGTTATTCGCTGTCAAAGTGACGCAAAAATGAATGGGAGTCAATGGAATGCTAACAGCAGGTGAAGTTCTGCTACAATGCGCGGCGCCCGCGGAGGCTTCAGTTCCCGGCGGATGGATTACCCCCTTGTTACCTCCACAACAAAGCGCCGCCAAACTTTATCAGCCCTCTGCTGTCGTCGAGTTTGGAAGACACGCTGTGAGATTATTGGATTTACACCAGAAGAAGAAGAACGCGATTTGAAGACAAGAAAGATTTTAAGGTAAGAAATAATTCTGAATTATATTAGTTAGTATTGTTGCATAAACTTCACATTGCAGTCGAACTGTTGCTCGATGCTTCAGTGAATGTTCTCAGTCGCGTTGTGTTTGAAATAGAGGATGGATATACCTGACCCGAGCCCACATCAGCGCGGCATTGAACATTTTACATTTAAAACAGCTTGTTATGTAGGTAGCCAATGTGCCTGATGCTTTCACTTGATGCAAACGTTCGTTTTTGTGATTAAAATACATGTAAAATAGTACCATAACATCTGTCTTCCTGTGTGCGGAAATTTGTTTATGTAGCCGTGACAACGAGACACGTGCATGTGCGCCTGTGTTAAGAGCCTTGTTGCTCTGTGCGCGCTGATGCGCTCATCTGTTGACATTTCCAAATGCTTTCCACACAAACAAACGTACATGTGTAATTAGTATGAGAAAAAATATATTTATGCCTATCGGACGCGGGCCGGGCTCGGACAGAAAAATTTGTCCCGATCCGCAAAACGCACCAAACATAGGCTTCTTGTTTTTACTCCAATCTCATTTCATTACGTCATATCGATGTAACGTCATATCGATGTAAACATTTGAAGTAACATATGATAATAAATATATTTTTCTCTAGTGTAGTCTTACTGAAGAGTTCCTTTTTAAAGGGTTAGTTCACCCAAAAATGAAAATAATGTCATTAATGACTCACCCTCATGTCGTTCTAAGCCCGTAAGACCGCCGTTCATCTTCGGAACGCAGTTTAAGATATTTTAGATTTAGTCCGAGAGCATTCTGTCCCTCCATTGAAACTGTATATACAGTATACTGGCCATGTCCATAAAGGTAATAAAAAGATCATCAAAGTAGTCCATGTGACATCAGTGGGTTAGTTAGAAGTTTTTGAAGCATCGAAAATACTTTTTGTTCCAAAAATAACACAAAATAAGACTTTATTCAGCATTGTATTCTCTCCCGGGTCTGTTGTGAATCTGCGTTCACGACTCCGCAGTGACGCTACTGACGGAAGACGCTGATGACGTGACCAGATGTTATCTGGTGCGCCTGAGCTTCGTTTACAGTCTGAGGGAGACGCACGCTATATTCAAGCTATTCTACATTGTTTGCGTGGATATCATTTTTTTAATGGTGCGTAAATGTGCATGTCGCGGATGAGACACTTTTACAGCGTGCGTTTCCCTCAGACTGTAAACGAAGCTCGGGCGCACCAGAAATACACGTCATCAGCGTCTTACGCCATCAGCGTAACTGTGAAGGATTGACAACAGACCCGGGAGAGAATACAATGCGGAATAAAGTCTTATTTTGTTTTATTTTTGGACCAAAAAGTATTTTCGATGCTTCAAAAACTTCTAACTAACCCACTGATGTCACATGGACTACTTTGATGATCTTTTTATTACCTTTATGGACATGGCCAGTATACTGTATATACAGTTTCAATGGAGGGACAGAATGCTCTCGGACTAAATCTAAAATATCTTAAACTGTGTTCCGAAGATGAACGGAGGTCTTACGGGCTTAGAACGACATGAGGGTGAGTCATTGATGACATTATTTTCATTTTTGGGTGAACTAACCCTTTAACTATGCCTGCTATAACCTACTATTGTTATTATTTTATGCAGCCCTGCATGTATGGCACAACAAACCTGGTGTTATATATATATATATATATATATATATATATATATATATATAATGTGTGTGTGTATTTTATAAATTTTAAAAAGCAATTTTAACCAGAACAAATCTAAAATGTATTCCTAAAATCATGCAGCCCTAGTTTCTCTTGATATCAGCATGTTCACAGTTTTTATTTTATTTTATTTTTTAGGTATAGTCCTGTTGACTTCAACATGAGCAGAACATGGTAAAGTGAAAAATCAAACACCAGGGAAATGACAGGTATGCACTTATGTTTCAGGAATGGCACAAATGTGTGTGACTGGTTAATTATTTAGTCCAGTGTGTTAAATAATGTGCTTTTTTGCCATTTGTAGTGTATCTTTGGATTGTTGTGTTGTAAATAAATCCAAACAATCAAAAAGCCATTCTTTTTAAAATCTCCTCATTCTTTGTTCAAAGTTCCTCATAGGCCCTGAGAGCTCCTAATAGGGCCATTATGGGAGGCTCTGTGTCTCTCTCAGGTGTGAAACACTCAATATTCATGGGTAGTTTACGCCTACTCGCATAAAGCTTTCTTACACAAGACATGTATTAGGGACCGTTCGGTATTTATGGCGAATCATTGCGAATCACAAGCAGTGTAACTCTACCGCTGCATGTGATATGTAGCCTAGCCTACGTCGAGTTTACAAGGACTGAGGCGCCAGAACTGCAGCTGATAGATGTGCGCTGTAAGTAACACGATACTACCATATTTCTTCAAAAGCAGATCGTGGAGATATTAAATCATCCACGATCAAAAATTGTGATACCGCATAAGCACAAGTATAAAACGACTGTTAGGCTATCATGTCTGAAAACAAACACAAATTAAAGCTGCGAGCAGCATTTAGCGGGGTTCAAGCTTTTAAGGCCTTTAAGCACATAAGAGCATTTACAAACAATACAGGCAATTTTCAATAACAAATGTATAGTTCTCAAAGTTCTCTGTGGCGTGACAGATTCTCTCTGTAGCTCCTCAGTTCAGCAGCATGAGGAAACATCAACTGGTTATGTGACCTGTTTTGCTTTACAGCATGAAAACATATATATAACAGTTGTAGAGCCACCTACGATCTGATCTCCATGAAACTCTGCATGCTTCTTCACCATATCATGACACATATGCTCATCAATTTTTGTGAAGTTTTTTGACTGTTTTTTTCTACGTCCATTTTGTAAATGACCCTGTTGTAGCCACCCAAATGCAAAAATTCAATTCGATAATTATTGATATTCAGTCTCCAGGGAATCGTCCTAGACTGGTCTGGTTCCGATCGGGCGAAAAACCAGGGACTAGTTCGCAAAAGTAGGTTTTTTGAAAAACCCCAAATACCCGAAAATTTTCCCAGGGTCACGAGCCAATCCGAGGCATGCGTCTCGTCCGCCTTGAGCCAAGGATTCCAACGATGTAAGACACTTGAGCCTACGCCTAGCGGTTTAGGAGTTATGAGCCGTTTCGTACTTTTGACCGCTGTAGCGCCCCCGTCAGGCCGATCGGGGCGAGCCCTTCTGACGTTGTAGGCGGTGTGAGTACTACCAGCCCCCAAAGTTTCAAGTCTCCACGACTTACGGTTCGGCCTGCCCGATCAGTTTTAGAGGAGAATGGTGCATCATGGGAAAATTAACAATAACAATAGGGTTTCAGCACTACGTGCTTGAACCCCTAATAACGCGTGCTACATTGGGGCTGTTTACACCTGGCCACTTCATGCGTTTTCTCAGATCAGATAGCTATCTGATTTATCAAAACGATTCCATTTACACCTGGTGTGGTCGCATAAATGCGTTTTTGCAAAACGGATTTAAATCCTATCTTCAATTCTTCAAATAGTTTGCACGTTGGCTCATCTGCAGTGATGCGTGTTGCAGTAGCGTCGTCATGTCTGGCTATAACATGACATATAGCCTATAACACGCTCTCAGGTTTATTTTTATTTTATTGCATTTTTTGGGAGGAGTACAGTTTACATATGTGGTTTCCACAACCAGATGCATTTACACATGTCCAGTTTTGTCGGGATTGTGGCCCAGACCTCCCCTGAAGTGGTTTGAGCGATCGGATTCAAATCCGTCTCGAATGCGTTTCGGAGGGCATTCGATCGGATAGCTATCCCATCACAGAACACGCATGAAGTGGCCAGGTGTAAACAGCCCCTTATTCATCGCAAGACAGAGGCGAACCAACAAAGTCTGCGTTTACATGGACCCTTATAATCGGATTGAAGGCTCAATCGGATTGAAAAACCTTCATGTAAACACCTTAATTGATCCGATTGAGCTCGATCCGATTGAAATTTCGATCGGATTGAAAGGGGTGGTTTATTCCTTTTGTAATCCGATCAAGAGAACATGAAAACACTTAATCGGACTGAAAACCAAATCTGAAAGGAATGCGCATGTGCAATGACAGCTACCGAGTTTATACAGTATGATTGCGACTCGCATTGTCAATGGTATTGGTGCTCTCACCCATGGGCGTCAGTTTGGTTTGAAATGTGCTGGGGACAGAGACGCATAAATTTTTTCTTTAAACACTTGCATTTTCCTATCAACAGTGGAAACAACTTTAAATACTCAATCTTTTCTGGTCATACAGAAAGGAATAATGCATCAGTCGCAAATACTTTTATTTGGGTAAACTCACAATAACAAGAAAATGTTGTGCTTTTGTAAAATAAAATAAAACAAACAGGGCGCACTATAATTATCTCCATGGCGTGAACTGGAGCGCGTCTCAATAATGAACTGAAATACAGTGTATAGCCTAAAAAATATGATGAATATTTCTAGGCTATATAAAGCTTGAAATGTCCACTTTTAAACTAAAAATTTTTAATCGAAAGCAAATACCGGCTGATTAGGCTGTAGGCCTAATCCATATGAAAGGTGCATTTCTCTCTAAAGGCGCATCCACTTTACAGCGGAGATGTAGCCTAGTAGATATGTTTGGAGCCGACACTGATTTAGAAATATATATTTTATTAATAAACAATAAAAATGCCTCATTATTTTTTCAGACATATTATCATTAGTCTGCTTTTGCCGGTGCTTTGCGGCAAGATTTATGCATGTGCTTGAGTGCGGAATAGGCTATATTCCTCCATGCACTCAGTATGTAAGCAGAAATTAATATAAACGTGAGAAAAAATAAAACGAGCTCCACAGAACATAAAATATTCATTTTATTTTATTTTTCGTGTTCGCATTTATGAGGAAAAAACAATGTTACGGACGTGACAGTTCTCGGTTACGGACGTGACTGCTCTGAAATCGGCACTAAAATATGCTTTAAAACATTCACAGACCTCAATCAGAAAGCACAAAGCCTTTCTTTAAAGTGAATTTCGTTTTGTATTAATTGTATCTTAATTTTAATCAATGTTTCATCAACCAATTGCCTGGATTTAATAAATAATAAGTAAAGCAAATATATCTATCACGACAACATGGAGGCGCCGGCGATCAAAAATCGTGATACGAACTGAATCGTGGGTCAAACATTGTGATACGAATCGAATCGTGGGTTTGGTGTAACTTACAGCCCTACTAGCAACCCTAAAAAGTGGTGGGTACAAAATGACTCATGACGAAATCTGGTGGGTACGCGTCCCCACCGAAATCGACGCCTATGCGTCTCACCGTAATTTCATCGGGTGCCATGTACCCCTCTACCATTGAACATAGGGTCATAAATGACTGTCATGTCATCCTAAACGTCCGTGAAGTGGTGCAAGACAACTTTGTCCCACCAGTCCTTGCTTCGGACTTTCATCCACAAACGCCTTGTTCTGGGCTCTGGCAGAGGCATTTTAATTGCTTGATAAATACAAGCAGCACGGCACAGAACACCACGCGCTCGTCGTCTCCTAATTAGCAGCTGAAGTAAATGTTAAATCTGATTTTTAAAACAAAAAAAATAAGCAATGGTATGGCTGTTATGCGCATCGTGGAAGGCGGCGGGAATCGTCTTGTGCACTGATTGTGCGTAACTGCGCATGTCTAAAACGATCAAATCAGATGTAAAGCTTGTGACATGTAAACGCACACATCAACCCGATTACTTTATTTGTCGTCCATGTAAACACCTTGTTCGGATTCGTTAATCGGATTGATTTCATTCGGATTGAGCCATGTAAACGCAGCTGAGTGGGGGCCCCAGGCAAAATTAACCAATGAGGACCTTTTTTTATTTGATATAGCCTAGGCTATGTTTTATATATAATATATACGATTTTTTTGTTAATATATCTTCATTAGATATATTATTATACACAATTCAAAAAGTAAACACAGAAGACAGAACATCTAACAGAACATTTTAACAACCTTATGTGCTCATTTTTTTAATTAATGAAATGTCAATCTTTATAACAGAAGATACAACACAATACAACAATCTTCAAGATACAGTAAATCTTCAAATGTGAAGATGTGAAAACAGATTGTCACCTTAAAAACAGTCATTTGCGTGGTGGAACAAGTCATGCTAAATAGAATTATAGTTAGCATCTTAACTTGTTCTATTATTTTATTAGTTCATTAACTAGCCTAATTGTTAACTCAAAAAATGTAATGTAAAGAGCTGGATACTTACTAATTAAATAATGTCAAATATAGTAAATGTATTGTTGCCATATAGGCCTACTAAATATTTGACTAGTCGCACGTTAAACTCTGCTTAAATACTGCATGGGATATAGCCTAGCCCATTCTGCGCTCAAGCGCATGTATAATCTTGACGCAAAAGCAGGCTAATGATAATAAATATGTATTTAAAAATAACGATGCATTTTAATTGTTTATTAATAAACTCTTTTTTTCTAAATCAGTGTCCGCTGCAAACATGTCTCCATACATCTCCGCTGTAAAGTGCGCCTTTAAGAGAAATGCATCTTATACGGATTACATAATCAAATGATATTTGCTTTCAATTTGATTTTTTTCGTTTAAAAGTGGACATATCAAGCTTTATATAGATATTTTTTCATATATTTGAGGCTAGTATGCTATATAGCCTACAATATGTTTCTGGGTTGTTTTTTGTTTCGTTTTTTTTTGACGCGCTACAGTTCACGGAGACCATGAAAGCGCGCCCTGATTGTTTTATTTTATTTTACGAAAGCAAAACGTTTTCTTGTTATTGTGAGTTTACACAAATAAAAGTATTGCGACTGATGCAGTATTTTAAGTTGTTTCCACTGTTGATAGGAAAATGCAAATCGCATCGGCGCCTCCATGTCATGCAGTGCGTGCTACACACTCCGCACACACACTTGGTTATGCGCCTAAGAACAGCGAACAATTATCTAGCTTAACGTTAGAGTGAGCGGCGATGCCAGTCGGATAATCCTCATGTTTAACAAATCAAATCATGCAGTTTCTACCTATCGCGAGTCAGCGCTGCGCCAGTTTGAAAAAGGCGGGTCTGCAGGAGTCTTTTAATGAACGTTTGGTGTAGGTCTAGGCATAGAGATATCTGAACATCTTTGCCAAGCGCAAACCAGTACAGAAGTAATCAATAAATGATCGGGGAGGGTCATGCCTTTTTTCACAATCATTTTGGAGGGTCATAGAAAAATGTATTGCTGGCGAAGGGAGGGTCAAGTCTTTTTTGACTATAGATCTCAAAACTCCTCCGGTGGCCCCTTAAATAAATAACGAACAGTCCCTTAACAGAAGTAACCTACAGCCAATTTTCGATTAGGACTATATCCCTCTACTTCCTTCTTTAAAGGGGAAATAAGCAGTCAATCATGTTTACATGATTTACAAGATGGATTTCCACTTTAATCAACTATTATAATAAGAAACATGACAAATGTAAACATATTAAAGAAAAAACGTTATATCTTTCACGAAATCCGCGGCCAGGACGCCGCCATTGAGCAGTATCCTAACCGGTGACGTCACTGGGTTGGTTGGCTCAAGAATATAATAGGGACATGTAGGAATATCCTGACATCAGACTGTCTATTCCAATTTGTTTTGACTGCGAACAACTAACGTTAGGTACAGTCATTATTAGGTAACAGCTGTAAGCATTACCTAGCTAACTCTAACTTGGTGTTTAGCTCACTTAGTGAAGTTAAGTACCAGACAAAAAGACAACTTCTATGGTTATATGTAAACAAACTGCACATGGAAACATTGTTTGCAATGTCTGCCATCATATTCCTATCTTTTGTCAAAACAGTGTAAGTTAGAATGTATTTGTTTTAACGTAGCTGTTGTACTGCGATGCCCACCGTGTCAGAATCCATCTGCTAGTTCATGCTTACAGCTGTTACCTAATAATGACTGAACCTAACGTTAGTTGTTTGTGGTCAAAACACTGTGGAATAGACAGTTTGATGTCTCAAAAATATTATCTGTTGGGTATTTTGAGCTAAAACTTCACATACACTCTGGGGACCTAAGAGATTTATTTTACATATTGTGAAAACGGCATAATATGTGACCTTTAATAAAACCTCAACTTAATAATAAATAAATAAATACATAAATTTTAACTTTTAATCATTGGAAATCATCTAAATTGCAGGACCATATGAATTGAAAGTGTAATGACATTTGTAAACATTTCAATTTAAATTAAACAGTATCTTTTAATTAATATGTAATGTATAATACGTTCATTATTAAACATTAACAAGCACATTATCTCTTATTTCTAGTTATGTAAATATATATCAAAGGCATCCTATTATAATATTTATTAGTGTGTAATGTTGCTGTTTGAGAATAAAATGATCTGCAAGGTTACAAAGCTCAAAGTCAATTCTAAAGTGAGATATTTTATTTATCGAACGACTCGTTTGGAGTACATTTTATTCAGGGCTTTGTAAAGTAACAATGTTAAAAATAATAATATTAAAAAATGATATGTATATATATACACACACACACACTGCTGTACTGTTCAAACTCTGAGGCACATACCTGTCTCAGTGAAATGCTTTAAATACCCTGTGATCCGTTCCTTGGTATCAACAGAGTATTCGTCTTCATCTTCATCATCAATGTCCTTACGCCATGAGATATGGGAAAGCAGTATCAAAAAAAGTAACAGAATGATATGTTTTCCAAGAAAAAAGCTATTGACATTGTTTATGGTAAATGTCCATGTGTAGTCCTCTTAAAAGGAATACTCCACTTTTTTCGGAAATAGGCTAATTTTACAACTGCCCCAGAGTAAAACAGTTTTACCGTTTCTGAATCCATTCCGCCTATCTCCGCGTCTTTAGAAGAATGCCAGTAACCAGACAGTTTTTGGTCCCATTGACTTCCATAGTAGAAAAAAATATATACTATTAAGTCAATGAGACTAACAACTATCTGAGTTGTAAAAAAAAGTGGACTATCCCTTTAATGAGGAACCCTTACCTCAGGACTGCATGAGTCTTCTGATTCTTTGGGGAAGAATACTACATCCTTCCTCTCAGTTAGAAGAGGCCAAACAAAAGTGTCTTTCAGTCCTCGCTTGATTTGGCGTGTTCTTCTCCCAATAACCTACAAAGTACAAATAAATAGAAAAATTAATTATATCCTAATTTCAAATTATAATACCAGCATGCAGCAGACAGACCAAGTACCTAAAGTACCTAAAAAATCCACCCTAGAGCATGTTCTTGCTGTCCTGCTGTTGTTATTATAATAAATTATTTTTATATATATATAATAATTGTACATCCTTATACAAAGAACATTAAAGAACAACTGGTGACTGAAAATTCATACAATGGAAGAAAAATCGAATAAAATCACGGAGGGGCAAAGTTATGACCTACCACCTTAAAGTAGTTTACAGTAAAATTAAACAGATATAAATGAAAAGGAATCAGGATATCACATAACATGCGTTATATAGCTCTATCCAAAAGATCATGAATGCATTCTAAACAGTAAATTAATACAAAATTATACTTATACCTGTCTAATAATACCATTAGAATAGAACACATAATAAAAAAATAATAAATAAAATTAGTTTCAAAAAATAATTGAAATGTATTGAAATAAGGACATTTTTCATTTTCACAAACACTAACTACAAATTTGAATTACCGCATGTGACAGCAGACGTTCATAAAGCCATCTTCTATTTTCTTCTGTTGGACCAGGAAGATCCCAAGACAAACAAAGTTCCAGGACTTTAGTATGCTGTTCCTCATTCAATGGAGACTGGCCACTGAGCTAAAAAATAAATCAGATGTTATAGACCCCTTTTGCACTGACATAACAATTACGTCACAGCGGTAGCTGAAGGCAAAACATAGGGAAAACTAGAGATGGCCAATACAAAACAGCAGATTAGTCTACATAATTAGGAGCTTGAATTATTATTATTATTGTTGTTGTTATTAAGTGTCATCTTGTTGTGTTGTGTGGGTGCAAGAATCAATGAAAAATGAGAATCTGGCATTTTTATTTCTAGAATATATTAACATCATTAAAATTGCACCGTAAATTGTCATCTTCTTGATGCTGGCTAGGCAGAACTGCAGATTGTACCTCACAAGCATTGTACATAACCATTCGGCACATAGTTATAGTATAGGCACCTAAAGATGTATATGCCCTCAGTTTCTCTTTACTATACACTCGGTTTCTCAATCAGGTAAATGTAACGTTAGATGTCAGGCCACTCATCTGGAAGTAATCCTGTCAGATCGTTTAACCAAAGAGTGAGTGTGTACGGGTCGACCAATCTGCTTCCGTCCATTAAAGTTAACTTTTTGAATAACTATCGCAGTCCCAGACAGTGAGTGACCTTACATATTCAGAAAAAACGTATATTCTCCAGGCATTGTTAAAAAAGAAAACAAGCTAACAAAACTTGCTAGCTACAGTTTGTTGAAGTGTTCAGGGGAATCTTTCTGCCTCCAGCTAAGCTCCGCCCACACAAATACGTCACAATATAACACACTTACCAAGTTGATGGTTTCTTGAATGTCGACATCTGGACAGTCCTCAAAATGCAAAGTGGTTGTGTCTTTAGAGCCTTGTAGCAGAACATGTACAAAAGCTCTGCTGAGCCCTGCAAGACACGGGCCACCATGCAGAAACGAATGGCCTAGCATTCTCCCTGCTACCAGAAAGAGATCACTTTCGATCAGAAATTGGGAGGATGAGGGAACCAAGTGGTCTGGCTCTCCCTCAAACAGGCAAGTAACTCCGGTGTTTCCTGTTGATTTAATTAGGTAAATACCATCAAAACAAATTTGAAAAATTTACACTTAGCAGTGCAACTGCAACTAATAAACTGCATACCCAAGTTCAAACTGAAACCATGCTTCAATTTTTCAAGTATTGTAGAGAAAAAGTGCCTGGTAACTCCATCACCAATTGCAGCATCTCCTAAAAAAAATTAACATAAGGTAATTAAACTGACAATATGAATACACTATATGACCTGCATAATTTATTGAATAAATGGTTTAATCTTCTACAGATGTACCTTGAAGTTGACATTTTATAGGACATGCCCACTCTACATTTCTTTGCTTGTAGAAGTTTATTAGCTGCCTCTCCTGTTCTTCAGTGCATGATCTTAAGTCAATACACATAAGAAGAGGTTTCCCAGTCTCGTGCAGTTGGAGAATTTCCTTTCTGTACAAGGTTGCAGCCATTTGTGCATCCGGATGGGTCTTCCAATCTGGTAAAAGAAAAAAAATGAATGAATTTTTTTTTTAATATATATATATATATATATATATATATATATATATATATATATATACATATATTCCTAAAATCATGACAGATCAACAGAACTGTAATATTTTTTACAATCTTTACTTGTTTGCCACAAATTTAAAATGGACTACAAAATAAAGACGTCAGCAATATAATGATTTTAACAAACATTCATGTTATCCTCTTTTGCACTGCAAAAAAGCCGCAAAAGAATCAATTTAATTACCATTGTTCATGTATGAAATCTCAGCAGTGTTATTCACTTTGTTGTCCATAGATGTCAACTCCGCTGTATTTATGTCATCATCCATTGGTCTACAATTTGGGAAAGGGGAAAATCTATTAAAATCCTTTGTCTAGTGTGAGGTAAATAATACTTTTATAATCGTATTATCATAAAACTAAAATTTTCCAGCTTGCACACCTTTCGCCACATTCACTGGCATGAAATTCCAAGATGCCAAGAGGCATTTCCTCTTGACAAATAGGACAGCAACCCTACAATATAGATGATCAACCATATAAAAAACACATTAAAAATGGACTTTTTTCCCCTTCAGTTTGAAATTTACCTTTTTTGATAGCTTTGGGTTGAAATATATTAAGCAAGATATGCACTGTACAGAGAGCAATTACCTGTTCATTATTCTTTTTCACACTTTCCACATCCTGCACACATCCAGCCTCATCCTGTCTTTCGTTTTCATCTTCAATCAAAACAACATCAGAACAAGTCTTGATGTGATTTGCAAGGACCTGGAGGGGGAACGATATGTTGCACTTTTTGCAAAATGCCTTAGGCATATTGCGAAATGCATCAGATGAGGGTGGCAAGGGAGCTGTGTCCAGTTCATCTTGAAGTGGAGCAATGTACATAACAGAATTCTCCCCAATTTTTGTCGCTTTTATAAGTCTGCCTGTGTACCCACAGTCTGCAGGTGCCACTAGGATGAGCTTCCGACTTCCCCAACCCCCTGAAAGTATGAACAAGAAAAATGATTATGTATTGTGTTCATTTAATGTACTGAAAACAATAAGATGTAAATTTGAGTTGGGAACAACCTAAAAGTATTTGGAAGTCAATAATAATAGAGACGGTGGATGTATGATACATAATTGTTTTTATTTTTATTATGCGTGTGAATAAAGACTATTTACTTGGTTTAGTTTGTTATGTATTATTCTAATCAGTGTTTTAAATACAAAAGGTAGTTGAAGCTACAATGTTCTTCTGCAAGAGACATGTAGTTTTGTTTTTTAACTGCTAGAGCACCAAAAGTCAAAGAATGCAGCTTTAAAACGTTTAATTTATTTACTGATAAAGAGATGCAATTTGTTCATAAAAAAACATTGTTTTAGAAAAAAATAAGAATTGTGTTTTACCCCTGCTGAACCACACTCATAGCAAACTGACTACAATACCGAGGTTTAAACCAGCACATGTATGTTTTATTAGATGACTTATTTATACGTACATTTTTGGTTCCTATTAGCGTTGCTAAGAAAAACTAAAGCAAAAAAACTAAAGCAGATTTATTAGTGTCATTAATAAAAATATATTTAATATTTAATAGTTACACAAGGCAGTAAACAATACCTGATGCTTTATACAAGAGCCAACCACCAGCTACCCCACCAAGTTTGGGATATAATTCAATGAGGTTATCACATAACTGTTAAAGAAAACAGGATTAGTCAATCTAGCTGCAATCGCTACTATTTATGACCAATCACAAAGATAATTATCTGAACAGGTTATTTTTTACATTAAGTGTATTTGCACATCACGTCATGTACTGTACCTCCTGATGAGTCATGTTTTGATCAAGAATGGCAGTTCTGCGTCCTAGTCCTGCCTGTGTATGGAGCAGTTGATCTGGACCACTAGGGGACCGCTCACATTGGGCCGGCAGCAGGTGAAACATGATCTGAAATGGTTTTGGTTTAATGGCCACAGGAATTGTTCCAGTAAAGCGTCGTTTTCCTCTGCGATTTGAAAATAATCCAGGAAAGGACCTGTTGGAAACATTGTAAAATATTGGTCAGAACCTTGTAGATCAACAGACCTACATTTCATAACCAAGAATGCAATGCATGTTTATACTGGCCTGGGCCGGGTTTCCCGATAACGATGTATTTTAGCTCTTAAGAGCGCTCTCTACGTGCAAGGTTACGAACGCTCGCGGCAATTCTATGCGCGTTTCCCAAAAATGCACTTAACATGAACGCACGAGAACGCGTTTTACGTGCTACTTAAGAGTCCCTGTCCATTTGTGAAGTGCTGAAATATAACCTTATATGGATTCATATTCTGAACATTTAACCTAATAATCGTCATCTGTTGTGGATTAGCAATCAAGACAAGTCTATATAAAGCACCTACAGGCGGAGGCACTGACAAAATGGCTGGGAAAAATAAAAAATAAAAACAGATACCTTTCAAAAAGATTACATTAAAGAGTGCCCTTACTTAAACAGGGAGGAAGATGAAGAGGTGGAGGAGGTGGAAGAGGAGGACGACGACTAAGATGGCATGGGACCACATGATGGCCAACCAAGAAATCGCCAATACATGGCTGGTTTTCGTGCACGTCATTGACAGATTTTTTTTAATTCATCCCATTTTGCCCAGTCTTTGAAGCATATATTCCACATTACTTCTTTTATATATTTTTTTGTTAATTCATTTAATTTAGGTGTGTATTTCGTTCTTTTTCTTCCCTTTTTAATTATTTCATTTATAAATTCATGTAAACAAAAAACGAGCAAAATAAAGTGTACAATAAAGTACACTCAAAACATTATATTACTCACGTTGCAGTGTGTTAAATCTAAATAAAAGTGTAATCTGCCGGTTTTCCTGCAGGTGTCCTCATAAATCTGTCTTCTTACGATGCACTTGGGGATGTACGATTACTCCAGAGCACTCGTAGTTCTACGAAGATTTTCAAGTTCTACTTAAGCTACGATGCTTTTGGGAAACAGACCATAATATTAAGATCAGTCGTACGATCGTTTTTACGATCAACTTAGGCTTACGATGCTTTTGGGAAACGCAGCCCTGGTCATTTCTGTTTGAACAGAGGATGATGGCTCCTGAGGTTGGACTCTAACATGAGTTGATCTGACAAACCAAAAAAATACAGTTTCATAATGTACGTGTTAACAACAACGTTCAGTTGAAATTCTTGAAAAAAAAAAAATATTGCTATACCTATTTATACCCTGACTCGTAGAAGGTCCATCAGTTCTTTCTTGTGTCAAAAGTGATAAAAGGTGCCTTGCTGATCTCAGCACTTCATTGTCTCCCTTGTATAACAAAGTTAACATGAATTAAAGATAGAGAGTAGCTTTAAATATATCACTTCATCACAGATGTCAAAATATTAATGCAGATACAGAGCTGTGTATCTCAAAAGCATTGTGGAGCTATGTTGATTGTTTAAGACTAACGTTATTGGTGCTTGTTTCTACGATGCTTTTGAGATAACGTTACACGGAGACAATTCACATTTAACTTAATCATATACCGTAACATGAAGATTAACTGATATTGTGGTAGAAATGTACCATTTTAATTTATAATTGCGGAATTTAATTTATAATTAGGTTGTATTTAATCATGCTATATCTAAATAAAATGAACTTTGCCATCATTTAAACCCATCCATCGAGTTAGTATTTTGTCATAGTGACTAAACCAAACAATACACATGTCTTAGCGTATAACAGTTGTTTTACTAAAATTGTATCCACTTTGCAGTCACGTCACTACCATGGATACCTGGCGGGCAAAAGGCAAACACTGAGAGAATTAAGTACTTGCCAGCCAGTACTAGTGACATCACGTGCAAAGTATGAATTAATAGGATCTTGCCAGGACGTCGCCAGTATTAATATACAAAAGTTGGTGTTTTGAGGTGTAAACGATCGTCGCCTGCATGCTAGATAGTTGTGCGATTGGATGCACAATAACCACATTTTGACAGCGTTTGTTGCCGCGCCAGGTATCCATGTTAGTGACGTGACTGCAAAGTATTTAGGCCTATATCAATGCTAAAGGCGAGGGAATTCTGGATTAATCAGAAAAATCACCTTACTTTTGAACGCTGTAAAAAGTCGTATCTTAAGACACTTGAGTAAACGCTCGTGTGATGATTTGTGTCTTACAGTTTTTTTCAATTGCTTACACACAAAATTAAAAAATTTGGCTCATTGTGTCAAAACTCAACACACAAGATTTCTTGACACAGCACTTGGAGATCAACATCTAACTGCCAATGCAAAATAACATTCTGCAATCAAAACATAACACTTTAACTTGAAAAGGCCCTCTTCGGATCGATAGGAAACACACATGCACATGCAATATAAACAGTCAAAGCAAACACAACACACAGGTCAACTGTACTCAAGACACTGCCTACATTTGTAGTCTGTAAACCGTGTTTATTTCCACAACCAAAACTCAGTGTACAGGTGCAGAACTACTATAAGTATTGAACATCTGGTGTAGGTGTTTCTATTGCAGGTCCATGTCAGGGATCTCGTCGTCGATTGGGGTCGGGCCACAGCACCTCGTCCACATCACAGGCAATGTCTTCCCTTGCCAGGCAACGGGGAAAATATCTCTGTGTGTGGCATATCCACCCATGGATCGACCCCACCTCGATGTCCCCACATGCCTCCTCCATCGCTCGCAGGAGCGGCACGCGTACATGTGGTAGGCGGTCATAGACCTTCCACCGCCATGCCGAAAAGAATTCCTCGATCGGATTTAGGAACGGGGAATAAGGGGGCAGGTGCAACACCATGAAATGGTCGTGGTTGGCAAACCAGTCCCGGACCAGAGCAGCCCGGTGGAAACTGACATTATCCCAGATGACAACAAACATGGGCTGCCCTGGTCTGTCCTGTGTGACCACATCATGTAGTGCATCGAGAAATGCCAGTAGGTGTGCAGTGTTGTAGGGTCCTAGGGTGGCATGGTGATGGAGGACCCCTTAACCACTAATGGCGGCACACAAGGTCATGTTGCCCCCGCGCTGCCCGGGGATGTTCACGATGGCCCTTTGGCCAATGATGTTCCGGCCCCGACGTCTGGTTTTTGCCAGATTGAACGATTGATTAAATTACAGTAACACTGGAAAATGTACACTAACACTAGACAATTTGCTGTGTGGGTACTGTGCAGTCCTTTGGCGTTAATTCAGGACATACCTGTTTTCTTGTCGGTATGTCTGAATGATGCTGACTACCGTAAAGCGGCTGAGGATGGGCCGGACCCTCTGCCCGGCCTCCCTCATAGTCAGGCCATGGTTGATGACATGGTCCACCACAGTGGCCCTGATGTCGTCAGTGATAGTTGTGCGTCTGCCTGGTTCCCGTTCAGGTTGGTGCCATTCTCCTCTCCCTCTTCCCCCATCTCTTCCTCGTTCTCCTCTCCCTCTTCCTCGATCTCCTCTCCCTCTTCCCCCATCTCTTCCTCGATCTCCTCTCCCTCTTCCCCCATCTCTTCCTCGTCTTCTCCTTCCCCTTGGTCCTTCGGCCTCTATATTCGCAATTGTATCACGACAGGTGCGCATACCTGAGTTCTATACCTGAGTGCTACAGCTGTGACTGATTGGTGTTCAATTACCGGTTAAGTGTTTTACTGTGTGTGCGGGGGTGTTGCTATTGTCGCATGTGTTTTTATTATTGAATGGATGTGCTGTATGCAAAGTGTTTCCTCATTTTCCAACGTGTGTAACATACAACACTCTGTGTGTAGTGTTTTGCACCGTGTGTTGCACAATTGTTTGCAGTGCAATGCCTACAATGTGTTTATTCATTTGGTGCCTGTGTGTAAGACATGCATGCAAACGGTACGGTTTTGACGCTTTGATCTGGGCATTCACTTTTTGTGTTTTAGCAATTGGGAAAAACTGTAATCAGCCTTTTCAACATGTAAGTTATATACTATATATACACTCATAATAACCCGTACTCACCGCTCGGTCCATTTCAGCAAATTATGTTTTATGAAGGCTTCTCGTCTCTGTCTGTTGCTTTGATGTTGTCAACACGTGTTGCGCTTGCACCACCTACTGGTGAGGGCGACTAACAGCAGATAGATATAATGCATCGGTAGTCTATTGCTTTTCCTCCAGTCCCTGATTCAATGTCGAATTTGCCATCGAATTTACTGTCGAATTTGAACCACTGAATTTGTGTAAGCGAATTTGTAAGGCGAAATAAAATGGACCGAAAATTGCCTGTTGAATATTATAGGTTGTATTTTTAAACAGTTTGAATATTTTGGAAGTGAAATATGAAAGGAGAATATGGAGTATTGAATTTTTTATTAATGAAAATGTGTTTGAAATGTTTTGAATTGAAATATTCACAGCTTAAATATACAACCATGTTGAATTCAAGCCCATATAAATGCAAGCCCTAAAAAAACAATGCATTAAAATGCAATCATGGTTAATGCAATGCATATTTTTTTCAAGTAGTGCAATTCAACAGGCTTTTTTATTTCAAAAACATTTGGCATTATTTTGCTTCCATATCCCTCTCCCTAACCACAATGCCCCTAGAAGAGAGACACACTGCAGCCAACATTGCAGACTGGCTAGAGGAGACAACTGCCAAATTTGAGATTCCACTTGAAAAGGTAAAGGCAGTTGTCCATGACAATGGGGCCAATGTGGTGGCAGCAGCAATAATTCTTAGAGAGAGGCATGGGTGGGCTTCTGTGAGAAGTGCAGGGCATACTTTAAATTTAGTTCTGCAGAGCACACTCAAAAACAATAAAACAATTGCTAGTTGTGTGGGTTCTGCTAGGTGCCTAGTGGAACACTTCAAAAAGAGTGAACTGGCCTGCACTAAGCTCAAAGAAAAACAACAGCAGATGGGAAAGCCGCCACTCATGTTGATACAGGATGTCAGTACCCGGTGGAACAGTACGTATCATATGTTATCAAGACTCCTGGAACAGCGATGGCCTGTGACTGCAGCTCTCTCCGATCCAGCAGTCAATCCGTGAGGTAAACACCACTACCTGGATCTAAAGCCAGAGCAGTGGCACATCAGTGAGGAGTCGACACAGGTCCTTGGGCCATTTGAAGGAGCTACAGAGTTTCTTAGTGGAGAAAAGTATGTCACCCTCTCTGCCCTTCCACAGCTGGTCCAAAACCTTAAAAAGTCCACACAGACTGCAGAACCTGAAACTGCACCAGTGAAGGCATTTCAGGCTTCTGCTGCAGAGCAGATCACAGAGAGGTGGCAAGGGCTGTATGAATTTCTACCTGATGCTCCCAACCCTGTCCTTCTGGCTGCTGCTTTGGACCCCAGGTTTAGAAAATTGAAGTTCTTGCCTGCTGTAGAAGTGTTGAAGGTCCAAAATAGTATTCAATCAATGGCACTAGCTGCCAGAAAGGACTCAAAACAGACACATGTAAGGGTAGAGGAAGCCACTGCCACCACATCAGCTACACACACTAAAGGTAGATCACATCAGAAAAGTATCCTGGTATCATCATCAGAGGATGAGGATGAAGGAGAGGATCATGATGAGGATGAGCAGATGAGCAGAGCGGTGCAGAGGGAGGTCTTGGAGTATTTTGGTGAACAGCCTATTTCCAAGAAGGAGAATCAACTGCCATGGTGGAGAATAAATCAGGCAAGATATCCAACCTTGGCACAGCTGGCAAAGTCTTTCTTGGGGATCCCAGCAACATCAACGCCCTCAGAGCGCCTGTTCTCTGCTGCTGGGAACATTGCCTCAAAACGTAGGGCAAGCCTAAGTGCTGAGCATGTGGATATGTTGACGTTTCTCCATTGCAACTATAAGCTGTTGTGGAATCAATCTGAAATCTCTATCTCTCTCTCTCAAACTCACACACACACACACACACACACACACACACACACACTCACTCACTCACTCGCTCACTCACTCACTCACTCACACTCACACTCACACTCACACTCACACACACACACGCACACACACACACACACACACACACACACACACACACACACACACACACACACACACACACACTCACTCACTCACTCACCTAGGTACATTTTTATGTTTGTTTTGAAATTACATCTTATTATTTATAATTGTTTTATTTATTTTTTAAAATCAATACATTTTATACATTGTGTACCTGTTTGGCATGATATATTTGTATATCAATTTTTTGAAAACAATTTTTAACTAAACTAAATTTGCAGAAGGTGCAATCCTTTTTTTGTAATGTTGTGTATTAAGAAGACAAAAAAAATAAGTTTATATTCATATTAAGTTTGTATTTATACATGTTACAGTAAGTTCACTTAACTGTATGTTGTTATATGTTGGCAATGCCAACTTGGCACTTAACTTTTGGAGCCAAACTTTTGACCTTGGAAATAAATACCTCTGTTGAGAAATAAAAGCCAAATGCTTGATCATTTTACAGCCACATAATTTTTGTTATGTGTTGGTGGCTCAATTACGGGCGGATAATGAGAGGCTGCGGCAGAAGCGGGGACCAATTGATGTCCCTGACCCTGGCGCTGCCTCTACTAGTGCGGCGCGGCCGGCTACACCTCAGTTGGCTGATAGGAGTGGCAGCGCATCGGAGCGATTCGTATTTGTCCCAAGAGAACGTCGTTGTCTGAGATTTAATGGTAGAACTGGTATTAGCATTGACGAGTGGATCGAAAAGGCCCAAGCATGTATGCGCACTCGTAATATATCACTTACCGAGCAGGCCTTCTTTCTATATGATAACTTGGAAGGAGAGGCTCGAGACGAGATAAAGTATCGTTCGAGTGCGGACAGGAGTAATCCAGACTTGATTATTTCTGCCCTTCGTGAATTGTATGGGTGTGCAGACTCGTATGTGGCACTGCAAGAAGCTTTTTTTTCTCGAAGGCAACATGAGGGAGAAACATTGTTAGAGTTCTCCCTGGGCCTGATGAGTTTGTTAGACAAGGTGAAAAGTCAAGCGCCACATGCTATTCCAAATTCAGATATTGTGGTGCGTGATCAGTTTGTTGAGTATGTGTCGGATAGTACGCTCCGCCGAGAACTAAAACAATTGATTCGACAGAGACCCACTGCAACGTTGTTGGATATTCGGGGCGAGGCCATTCGTTGGGAGCGAGAGGGAATGCCAGGTGGCGCGAGGGGTAGGAGTCAATCGGTACCGTTGGTAAGTGGCATCCAATATGGTGTTCGGGGGGGGTCAGATTTGGATCGTGGGGTTCAGTCGAGTGAACTTATTGAATTGCGTGAGCTGCTACGTCAGCAACAATTCCAAATTGATCAGCTCACCCGGGCTGTGTCACGTAATCAAAATGTACACGTGCGCGATCACTCTCCTCGTTCAAATCCCATAATTTGTAGAAGGTGCCAACAACCCGGTATTGCTCGAAATTGTGAGGGTGGACGTCATCCCCCTTGGCCTCTGTTACCACCAATTGCTTCCGCTCCTTGTGAATTTAGGCCAGTGGCTGGGCCTCGACCGTCGGAAAACTAATTCCCACCGGGCTGCGGAGCCACAGTCCGGTAGGGAAAACGTATGGCTCGGGTGTCTTTAACGGTAATCAGTCTGTGTCCCGTTTGGTTTCCTCATGTCCACACTTGGTTGCTAATATTGGAGGGATTGCTGTGTCCTGTTTGGTTGACACTGGGTCCATGGTGTCAACCATTACCGAGAGCTGTTTTCGCCTCAGATTTGAATCATGGGGCCAAGATCGTTTGCGGTCATGTCATTGGCTGCAGCTCCGAGCAGCTAACGGCCTGGAGATTCCGTATATTGGTTATATGGAGGTAGACATTGAACTTTGCGGTAATCTTGTTCAGGGTTGCGGCGTGTTAGTAGTCCGAGACCCCCCTGGTGACAGCTCTGAGATCCCGGGTGTTCTAGGGATGAATGTGCTCAGTCGCTGTTACCAGGAGCTTTTCGGACATTATGGGTCAATGCTATATACATTGCCTTCTGTAATGCAGGATTCTAAAATTATTCAAGCCTTCCAAGAATGCCAACGGGTTATTCGCACTACCGAGCATGGCGGTAACGTGAAAGTAAGAGGACGTAGTACATGTCGTGTTTTAGCTGGCACTATTAAATTTGTTGCAGCTACGTGTTCTACCCAGTATATGAGCAATACAGTGCTTTTTGAGCCTCCAGAGACAGGGTTGCCCGGGGGTTTATTAGCCTCACCTTCATTGGTGCGAGTAGCTGGGGGTACCGTTTATGTACCGGTAGTGAATGTTGGGACCATCGATGTAGTGCTCTATCCTACTACTGTAATAGGTACATTGCGGGAGGTGTATCTGGTGGACCTGCCTGACCATGAACTTTCAGGCCGTATCGTGTAGTGTTTCTGCCACAGCAATACCAGAACAGATTGAGTCAGTTGAGTTGGGGGCATTAACTATAGAGGAACGGGAGCAGGTTAGAGCCCTACTCTGGGAGTTTCAAGGCGTATTTTCTACTCATGAAGGAGATGTAGGCTGCACTAACCTCTTGTCGCATGAGATTCCCCTCAGCGATAGCATTCCGGTCCGACAGCGGTACAGGCGCATCCCACCATCAGAATATGAGCTGGTAAAGACTCACATCAGTCAGTTGCTCGATTCACAGATCATTCGAGAGAGCTGCAGCCCTTACGCTTCCCCGATAGTATTAGTGAAGAAAAAGGACGGTAGCCTCCGTATGTGTGTTGACTACCGCCAACTTAACTCCAAGACTCGCAAAGATGCTTTCCCGCTGCCTCGAATTGAGGAAACGCTTGACTCTTTAGCAGGTGCCCGCTGGTTTTCTACGTTAGACCTGACCAGCGGGTACAATCAAGTTCCCGTTTCCGAGCTTGATCGTCCCAAGACCGCCTTTTGTACGCCATTTGGGCTCTTTGAATGGAATCGTATGCCGTTTGGCCTGTGCAATGCGCCCAGTACGTTCCAGCGGTTGATGGAACGACTTTTTGGCGACCAAAGACATCAGTCTGTCTTGTTATATCTTGACGACATTATTGTATTCTCATCGTCCGTGCAGCAACATCTGCAGCGACTTAGGGTAGTGTTGGGCCGTTTGAAAACGGAGGGACTTAAAGTAAAACTGGAGAAATGTGCGTTCTTTCAAGAGGAGGTGAGTTATTTGGGGCATGTTATTTCCTCTCGTGGGGTGGCAACAGACCCGAAGAAGATCGAGGCTGTAGCACAGTGGCCTCATCCCACGACAGTGTCAGAGCTGCGAACCTTTTTGGGTTTTGTCAGTTATTATAGACGCTTTGTGGAAGGGTTTGCCAAGTTGGCAGCCCCATTACATAAGGTAGTGGCTATGTTAACAGGTGGTAAGTCTAGCAAGCGGGGTCAGGAAATAACTGTGGTGTGGTCAGAGCAGTGTGAGGAAGCGTTTCAAGTTTTGAAACGGGTTCTCACAACAGCGCCAGTGTTGGCTTATGCAGATTTTACTCTGCCCTTTATCTTAGAGATCGATGCCAGTCATGGTGGACTGGGAGCGGTACTCTCGCAGAAATTTGACGGTAAGATTAGGCCTGTTGCTTATGCAAGCAGAAGCCTCAGGCCGTCTGAGCGCAATACCGCTACATATAGTTCTATGCGGCTGGAGTTTTTGGCTCTTAAGTGGGCCATGGGCGAAAAATTCAGAGAGTACTTGCTTGGCCACAAGTGCCTGGTACGTACTGATAACAACCCGCTCAGTCACTTGGCGACAGCTAAGCTCGGGGCTACCGAGCAAAGGTGGGCCGCTGAGTTAGCAGCATTCGATTTTGAGATCCAGTATAGGTCAGGTAAGAGCAATCAGAATGCTGATGCCCTCTCCCGGCTGCATGCGGTAAGGTTTGAAGGAGAGGGTAACTACTCTTTGGGAACAGTGGTTCCAGAGTTGTTAAGACGAGTTTCAGTCTTGGACTCGGGGGTGGTTACAACGCAGAGTGCTATACAGGCGTGGCCTAGCCGTTCTATATCGGATCTCATTGCTTTGCAGAGGGCAGACCCGGTTGTAGGGGAAGTGAGAAAGTTCTGGCAGCAAGGGCAATGCCCAGAGAGTGGCGTCAGTTGCCTAAACCGGTGATGACGGTGCTGCGTCAATGGGACCGATTGATGGAGCAGGAGGGCCTACTGCATCGTAAGATATTCCGTCCTGATGGAGGAGAGGCAATCTTCCAGCTGGTGCTACCAGCGTCGCTGCAATCGGAAGTGCTGACTCAGTTACACCAACACCATGGTCACCAAGGGGCAGAGCGCACCCTCGAGCTGTTGCGACAGCGGTGCTATTGGCCCGGTATGTCGGCCGATGTAGCTCGTTGGGTGCGGGAGTGTGAGCGGTGCCAACTGGCCAAGGATGCAGCACCGATTGCACGAAGTTATATGGGACACCTGCTGGCTTCTCGGCCGAACGAGATCGTGGCTATCGATTTTACCCTCTTAGAGCCTTCTCGTTTGGGACAAGAGAATGTAATGGTGATGACGGACGTGTTCAGTAAGTTCACTGTGGCGGTGCCCACTAAAGACCAGCAGGCTGAGACTGTTGCCCGTGTTTTAGTGAATGAGTGGTTTTTCAGGTTTGGGGTCCCAGGGCCGCAACTTCGAATCCCAGTTATTACAGCAGTTGTGTAGCCTCTACCAGGTGAGTAAGTCTCGCAGCACTCCCTACCATCCGGCCGGTAACGGCCAATGTGAGAGGTTCAATCGAACCTTACACAATTTGCTGCGAACTTTGTCCCCTGAGAGAAAGAGGGATTGGGCATCCTGTTTACTGCAAGTCTTGTTTTGTTATAATACTACTCCGCATCAAGCCACGGGAGAGTCTCCATACTTTCTCATGTTTGGTCAGGAGCCCAGGTTGCCCATTGACTTTCTGCTCGGTAGAGTACAAGAGCCAGTTGCAGGTAGAGTGCATCAGTGGATTGAGGAGCACCAGGCCCGTTTAAGGATTGCCTTTGAGGGTGCACGAGATAGGCTTCAGGTGGCTGCCAGACGACGTAAGGTCAAACATGATCAACGGGTTAAGGAACTGCCGCTGCATGAGGGTCAGTTGGTTTACCTGCGTGATCACGGTGTCCGGGGTCGTCATAAGATACAGGACCTGTGGAGTTCAACTGTATACCAGGTTGTTAGGGCCCCACTGGTTGGTGGATCGGTATATACAATAGCTCCAGAGCATGATCGGGAGAAGGTACGTCACGTCCACCGGTCCTCTTTGAAACCTAGAACCCAGGTAGGGTTGGCACTCCAGTGTCCCGAGGTTCAAACGAATCGCCAGTGAGGGTGACAATTGAGGAGGAGCCAATAGAAGGAGACTTGGTGTATGTGGTACCAGACATTCCGACCCTAGCCCGGGGGGATGCCTTGAGTGTTTCCCTTCCGGGGCCATTAGATGTTTCTGGTTCTAGAGTGGTGGATCCAGCAGAGATTGAGGCAGGTGTTGGTACAGGTTCTTTGCCGGTACCGGAACCTACAGCACAAGGTCCGATTGGTCAGCCTGAGGTAACGCTGCGTAGAACCGGACGAGTTGGGGCCGGACTTCACTCGAATGTGTATCATTTGCCGCGAGCAGTGGGAAGGGAGGCGGGACATGGTAGTCCTTGTGCGTCAGCATCCAACTCCATTAGTGTCTTATTTAGGCCTTGGTGTTAGATTTGCATTGGACGATAATCTTAGAAGTTTGGATTCTCGTCGGGACGACGATGATAAAAGGGGGGGGTAGATTGTAGCCAATGATGATAATCTCTCTTTGGGGCGTGCCTTATTTCACGTGGCCTATAAAGATAGCCGTAGATGTGGTAGGAATATGCGTCTCATCGTCACGGGTGACGTCATCCATTTTCGGTGTGTCGCGGGAGTGTTTGTTTGGTAAGGAGCTGCAGTCGCGGCTGTATTCCTGAACGCTTTGGATCAAATTAGGTTTTACGTATTTATTTGGCTTGCGTATTTTTCCAGTGTGGACGGAGGGAGCCTGCGGTGCAGCGAATGTGGTACCCGAGTGCTTTTGCGTCCTGGAGTTCGAATGCCCTGTGTCTTGCAAGCCATTTAAACTGTTACAGACCGGGGGAGAAACATTGCAGTGGGTTTCTCGACGGAGCTTTTGTGGCGGTCTTCATACTGCATACTTCATGACTGTTTTATCACTGACTGTTGCTCCGTAGTGCCGCATATAGTCACGTCACAGACCCTTATCTCACGCTGGACGCTTGTATCGGCTGTCTGGTGGTCGAGCGTGCCGCGGGTCCGCTACGATGGCCTCCGTTGCTCTCGCTTAGGGGGATCAAATGGTTCAACCATCCAACAGCCATTATTTTGATCTGGTTCCTTTTTTTGAGTGATATAATGCCATATCATTTGAATTAGCTTATGCTGATTGTGTTTTGCTTTCTTGCTTTGTTTATATGAGTCCACTGCTTCAAAACTAGCACTTAATCGATCGATTAATCAAGTAATCAGATATTTTTTTTGTGTGTGTGTTTTTGAACAACCAAAACAAATTATGCATATGTAGCGGCGTGTTCGTTTACAAAAAGGCATAAATTGGAAAGCTTACACCAGGGAGGGAGAGTTACCTCACCCCCAGAAGGCAGACATAAACTCTAGCCCTCTAAAATACCCGACTACGCCACCCCGGAGGCAAATTTACCGGGGAATCGCCTGATAAGATTCACTTTAAAGCACACAGGTTCGGTTGCGGCCGAGATAAGACCAGAGACAGATAGAATACAAAAGTACAGGTTTTATTTGGACATCATTAGCAAATGTAAATATATGAATCAAATACACCACCACACACACACAATTCAACCTCTACTCCAGGGCTGGGGACTACTCGCTCATATCCAAAAAGTGACAGTAAACACTCGTGCACTCACGCTTCAGACCACAAATGTGGAACACTGCAATCACACTTCAGACCACCAATGTGGAACACTGCAATCGGAATTATCCTTTAACAGAGCAGCCATCAAGTGTTAGACAGTATTCTAAACTCTGCACACCTCACTTTTTAATGCTCCTCATTTTAGATGACCAACAATCACATACATATTTAAGAACTGGGATGTGCTGTGTGGAGGGCCTGAAGAAGCTCTGCACTGCTGTCTCTTTTTAATGCATCTCATCATACATTTAATCACACAATCAATAGGGAAAAGGGTCGTGCTTGGGATGGATCTGAATAAGTTCTACCCCCTGCGCTGCACCTCTTTTAATGCACTTAGACCTCATTTAGACTTAGAAGGCACATATTACAGGGACAGTGGGGTGTGTAAATGAGCTGGCCCGTCAGTAGGACAACAACTGATGTTGGGAGCAGGGGAGGGCAGAGGTGGGGAGGGTTTCTGGGTTTCCCCCATCCCCACGAAGCCCCACTCCACCCCTGGGTTTACTGTGTTCCTCGGCCCCGGTGAGGGCTGGAGCAGTCTGAGGAAAGATCCGTTGAGCCTGACCCAACCCAACCCAACTCATCCCCTCCTATAACTATGGGACAGTACTTTAACTTTAATTATAACAACCAATACTACACCAGTCCTGCTGATCTCAACATTCAAACACAGAACACTTAATCATACACAAACATACACGCACGGTCATGTTTATTCCTACGCACTCACACACACACACAGGTTTATTCATACGCGCACACACACACACACACACAGGCACTCGCACGCACATACACGCCCTCCTTTTCCACCCTTATGGTAACCAACCCCTTTTTTTTTTTTCTCTCTTTTCTTATGTTGAATGTGTGAAACATGCTCTCTCCATATTTTTCCATATAATATCAAACAATCATTGTATGTTGTATGTTTTATGTCTTTTACACTTTGTTTGGGTTTTGTACGTGTGAAGTTTTGCCAATAAAAAAAAAAAAAAAAAAAAAAAAAAAGACAGTATTCTAGATTATTACGTGTGGAAGTTTTTTTGTCCAATAATTAGAATCTCTGTTTTTTCTGAATTTAGTAGTAGGAAATTACTAGTCATCCAATTTTTTATATCAGCTATGCATTCCGTTAATTTTGTGAATTGGTAGGTTTCGTTAGGTTTTGAAGAAATATACAGCTGAGTATCGTCGGCATAACAGTGAAAGCTAATTTCCTAATGATATCTCCTAATGGTAGCATGTACAGAGTTAACATCAGCGGTCCTAGTACTGAACCTTGTGGTACGCTATACTGAACTTCTGATTGATAAGACATCTCTTCATTTACTGCTACAAACTGATAACGGTCAGATAAGTATGATTTAAACCATGCTAGTGCAATTCCACTGATGCCAACATAATGTTCGAGTCTATTTAAAAGGATGTTGTGGTCAATGGTGTCAAATGCAGCACTAAGATCAAGTAATAATAATAGAGAGATACAACCATGATCGGATGATAAGAGCAAATAATTTGTGACTCCAACGAGAGCTGTCTTGGTACTATGGTACGGTCTAAATCCGGACTGAAAATCCTCGCAGATATCATTTCTTTCAAGAAAAGAACACAGTTGTGAGGATACTGCTTTTTCTAATATCTTTGACAGAAATGGCAGATTAGAGATCGGCCTGTAATTGACTAGTTTTGTAGGATCAAGTTGCTGTTTTTTAACAAGCGGTTTAATCATAGCTAGCTTAAAGGTTTTTGGTACGTATCCTAGAGACAAAGATGAATTAATGATATTAAGAAGAGGATCTATGACATCTGGAAGCATCTCTTTCAGCAGCTTAGTCGGTATAGGGTCTAACATACACGTTGTCGATTTAGATGATTTGACGAGTTTGCAAAATTCTTCCTCTCCTATAGCAACGAATGAATCAAATTTTCCCACAGGGAGACTACAATGCACTTCCTGATGCGATACTGTATTAGACAGTTGCATAGTTATAATTTTGTCCCTGATATTATCGATCTTATAAGTGAAGAAGTTCATAAAGTCATTACTGCTGTGTTGCTTGGAAACTTCTGGGCTTGAAGCTTTCTTTTTCGTTAGTTTAGCCACTGTTTCAAATAAATACCTAGGATTATGTTTATTTTCTTTTTCTAGCAGCTTTTAAAGCCTCTCTGTAAGCAATCAAGCTCTCCTTCCATGACATCCGAAATAACTCTAGTTATGTTTTCTTCCAGTTGCGCTCCATTGTATTTATGATGTCTGTTGTCTGTGGACTCCCCTGCCTACAAAGCCCTGTTTGAAATAGTAGTAGATACACGTCTACTGAAAGACCTGGAGCACATGACGCTATTCAAACACACAGGTATATTTATGAAAAAGTTACATGTGCAGGTAGTGTAATGACAAACTAAATTTACTTTTAGTGTGAAGTGTCTGTGAAAGTGATATAAAATGTATAAGTGTAATGTTCATTTGAATTATATTAAAAAACACAAATATTGGATTGACCCCAGTCCAGATACAATGTCAGTCCTGTACAGATCATGAACACATAATTGCATACTGATTATTGTTTCATTTGGCAAATTTGTTTCCCTGTTTTGCCAGGACAACTCGAGGTCTTTCATAATGCCCTGTTGAAATACTGTCCAAAGCGTCTACACTTTCATTATTCATCGATGCAGGCACGCACAATGTTGGCCATTATGGACCACAACGAAAACCACTCTATGCAGCGTGAACAGGCAAGAACAGCAGCTGGTAAGACCTAAAAATATTACAAAATGAAATGCTCTCCTATTACTATACAGTTTTTTACCAGGCATGTCATTTTGTAAAATCCCATTGAATTCTGTTGAAGGACTGAGTGCTCGAAAATGACGAATACAACACGACAGAAACTGTATTTCGCAACACTTTTTGTTTCTGGAACATCAACTAACATCACTAATCACTCGGTGAGTTGCACAGTTTTGTAAACGAACATTATTGGCTGTTTTAATGACATTTTCGGACATGCCCATTGACTCCAATGTTAAATGGGTCCATGGCCAATTCTTATATAGTCAAAAACTCGAGAGAGGAACCATTGTCAAAAAAATGTTGTCCACCACTCTTGTTCATCCAAAACAAACTACAATATAGACTCAAGGTGTTAAATACCGGAATTATCCTTTAAGTCTTCGTCGTCGGTTAGGAACCTGGGTGTGCTCTTTGATACCAATCTTTCATTTGAAAGTCATGTGTCTAGTATCTGTAAAACCGCTTTCTTCCATCTTAAAAATATATCTAAATTACGTCATATGCTCTCAATGAATAATGCAGAACAATTAGGTCATGCGTTTATGACCTCAAGGCTAGATTATTGTAATGCTCTACTGGGTGGTTGCCCTGCACGCTTAATAAACAAACTACAGCTGGTCCAAAACGCAGCAGCTCGAGTTCTTACCAGAACCAGGAAGTATGACCATATTAGCCCCGTTCTGTCAACACTGCATTGGCTGCCTATTAAACATCGTATACATTTTAAAATATTGCTGATCACTTACAAAGCACTAAATGAGTTAGCTCCGCAGTACTTGAGCGAGCTCTTAACACATTATAGTCCTTCACGTCTACTGCGATCTCAAAATTCCGGCCAGTTAATAATACCTAGAATATCAAAATCGACTGCTGGTTGTAGATCCTTTTCCTATTTAGCACCAAAACTTTGGAACAGTCTTCCTAACATTGTCCGGGAAGCAGACACACTCTGTCAGTTCAAATCTAGACTAAAAACACATCACTTCGGCCTAGCATACACATAACACATTATAGACTTCTATAATTAGGCTGCATAGATTAGAACAGCCGGGACCGGGAACACTTCCCGTAAATCCTGATGTACTTGGTACATCATAAGAAGGATGGCGTCTACGCTAATATTAGTCTCTCTGTCTATCCCCGAGGTTTACCGCTGTCCACCGGAACCAGGCCGTATCCAGATCTGATGAAGGACCAGCGCCAGGACACGACGACGCAGCTGACCTGAAGTGTCAACCAGTCTCCCCTCCTCTCCACTCCGACTTCAACCAACCGGAACTGGACAAATACTCTGATTCATTCTGAACTTCTGACCTGTAATGCTCCTGAATCATAATCATACACTGTTCACTCATTGGCCAGAGGAGAACTGGCCCCCGACAGTAACGGCTGTAAAAGCCTGACTCGCTCATAGAAGGATGTACCGGTTTTGCTATTTCTGCGCAAAGTAGGTGTGCTACTTCTGAGTTCACGCTTGTCTCGGTCCGGGCTCGAAAGCGCAGGGGATGGCGAGCGAACTGCATTGAATAGCCCCGCTTTACAATATTCAGCACCCATTCTGACACGCCCGGAATCGCTTCCCATGCTTTCGCACACAGCTGGGGGCAGAATGGCCTCCGGGTTCTGATCGGCGCACTGCGCGGGGTCGAGAAACTGAAACGGAGGTATCAGCGCGGCGCGCGCGCTCTCGATGTCTGAATAGGGCGGCTCGCTAACAGCGGAAAAATAGACATTTCAACTTGCTGAAGGAGAGAGAATGGAAGGTTTTGTGCGTCTGAATCATCTGCCATTTTTTGGTGTGTGACGCATCACTTATTTCAAAGTTGGACTGTTTTCCTGTTCCTCTCAAGGAGACGAGGACAAAAGCATCACGTAACCACTTCTTTGTGCCAGTTGGAGAGTTTTGTCACGGGGTGACAAAAACCTGAACAGGACTAAGATCCGGGGGAAGGCACTGCAAATTGGTTGCCATGGCAGCGAGGCCAATTGCCTGAGTGACAGCAGGTGTGGGGCAATTACAGGGAACGCTGTGAAAGGGACACATATTCAGGTGGGGCTTTAAAAGCAGAGAGAAAACAGACTGTGGGGTGGTTCTCCTCCCGTCTAGTACTGTGTTTGTCAGCGGGTCGTTCTTTTTATTATAGCTGGGCTGTGGAGTGCTGGAGATCGAAGCTAAGGAAGAGAAAGGAAGTAGTGAAGGATTTGTCAGCGAAAACCTAAGGAATATCGTCAGCAGTGGGAAAGACGCAAGTGATGAGTATTGGATCCGTTGTTTATGTGCACTAACACTGAAGTGGTGTTGCAAGTTTGGAAGTGTGTGGCACGAGTGAATTATTACACCGAGTGAATTGTTGATCTGTCTCCAACTTCAGTCTTCTCTTTGCCGAATGTAACGACAGCTGCAACATTCTTCTGCTTTTCCTGGAGCGAAGTCGAGGCCTGGCCAAAGACTAGATTCGATCTGGTGGGAGAAAGACCAGTGGGTGAGTGCTGGCCCTAACGCACGGTGTGTGAGTGGAATTACAGTGCCTGAAGTGACGATTCACCCGGTTTGTGCTGTGAAGTGAAATTGTTGTGTGGAGAAATATTAGAAGTCTGCCGTGCACTCTTCCCATTCAGTCTTCCACCCGCTGTCTCCAGGGGAAGGTGTCGACAAATCAAGAGCCCCACTTTCTCCGTGAGAAGATCCGGCCCTGTTAAAGCTGAGTGTTTTATATATCGCTGGACTGTTAAAACTGTGCTGTGTTTGTTCCAGTGTCCAACGAAGTGGAGCGTGTCGCTCAAGTGTTCTCCCAGCCTGGTGGTCTCCACACGCCCCTATTGGAAGCCTTTGCTCTGTTCAGACGAAGAGAGAGGTATATCAGTTAAAGTTTTCATGTACTATTGGAACCGTTAAGACCTCCCTGTACTGTTTCAGTGGTCAACGAAGCGGAGCGTTTCCGTTCAAGTGTCCTCCCAGCCTGGTGGTCTCCACACGCCCCTATTGGAAGCCTTTGCTCTGTTCAGACGAAGAGAGAGGTATATCAGTTGAAGTTTTCATGTACTATTGGAACCGTTAAGACCTTCCTGTACTGTTTCAGTGTTCAACGAAGCGGAGCGTTTCCGCCCAAGTGTCCTCCCAGCCTGGTGGTCTCCACACGCCCCTATTGGAAGCCTTTGCTCTGTTCAGACGAAGAGAGAGGTATATCAGTTGAAGTTTCATGTACTATTGGAACCGTTAAGACCTTCCTGTACTGTTTCAGTGTTCAACGAAGCGGAGCGTTTCCGTCCAAGTGCCCTCCCAGCCTGGTGGTCCCCACACGCCCCTATTGGAAGCCGGTTACCCTGTACAGAAGAAGAGAGAGGTATATCAGGAGAGAGCTTCATGTGCTGTTGAACAGCGAACCTTACTGTATCGTTCCAGTGCCCAACCAAGTGGAGCGTTTCATTTCAAGTGTCCTCCCCGTCTGGTGGTCCCCACACGTCCTCCATTGGAAGCATCTGCCCGAAACGGAAGGAGAAGGTACCTCAGCTGAGTGTTCACATACCGACGAACGGTTAAACCCCACCATATCGTTCCAGTGACTCGCTCGCCCCCACACTTGTGTACTTACCTGGTGACCTACCTGGACGGCGTGAGGATTTCTCCGGATCCCCATTCAACGAGCCCCGGCTCGCTACGATCGTTCCTCCCCTCCCATCCCAGGAGGTCCAGAGACGCGTGAACTGCCCTGGCGGCAGAAGAAGTTTTAATTAGTGCTTATTCAATTGTCCAATTTTAATATAATAAAGTACTGTCATTATTTTTATCCCCTTGTCTGTCTGGTCCTTGACCCGTTCCTCGAGGTGGTTCCCGGTTTTCAGGGGTGGGTGCAGTCTGGCTTGGCCCGCCCCGACCTGTGACAGTTTCGCTGTAACAGAGTGGACTAAATGAGTGAGTAACCAGTTTGACTGTGTACTTTGAAAACTGTGTTATCCGTTTGTGACTGTCATTATGTGCACCACCGATTTTGGGCCCCAACGAAATCCAAGCACTTGGTTTAGGAACATTTAATCAATGTAAAGGGTGATTTAATTGTGATTGTGATTTAAGTTAACTTACAGTTTTAAATTCATACAGGTATACAACTGTAACTAATAACTGGTATTATCCACCTGAGACTGTTTTTTTTGTTTTGTCCACCCTTTGCTCTGTGTTCATACTGACACTATAAAAAGGGTGGTTTCATTGTATTTCTTCTTAAAAACAAGGGAATATTTTATTTTTACGTTTAAGGTTTTTTGGGGGTAAAATAAGTAAGTCTCTATTTGTTACTACTTTTGTATTTGTTTCATTCTATATGTTCATCCAGTAATTTGACTACAGTATTGTTGTAGGAAGAAAACAGTCCATAACAAACAGTGAAGTAGCATTTTATTTAATCAAGGCTAGTGTACAATTGTGTACACAAATAATTTCCCTTTTGTGTATAGTTTAGGCTACATTTTTGGAGGCACCGTGGCAAATTATAGTTTCTGTAGAAATACCAGATAAAAAATCCAGCCAACTCACCATCAATTGCTGGAGCCCAGGTCTTGCTGATTTGCGCGTCTTTAACAGTAGTGTTACATTTATAATTGCAGTTAATGGTAACCATAGAACCAACAACACATTAAAAATTTAATACAATATTTTGTTTTGTTCCTAGAGGCACTCAAAGCAGTTACACAATGCTTAATATAAGAGTTCTTAAGGAAACCGTGGTTCCCTTTATTAGTGTCTTAGTGTAAAAATGAAAGACTCACACATTTATCAAGGATTTTCACAAACCGCATCTATTTATTCTGTGTACCTCTTCCCATGATTGCTTTTTTTGTGTTTCTTTCTGGGTGTAATATAATGATGTAGCACTTTGGGGCAAATATGGCCACCAGTAAACCAAAGCTGGAAGCCAGGATGGCAAATATCTCCACAGCCACTGCATATTTCCCTGGTGAGCTCACATATGCAGGAACAAATGCAATCCACACAGCACAGAAGATCAACATGCTGAAAGTGATGAACTTTGCTTCATTAAAATTATCTGGAAGGTTTCTTGCCAGGAAAGCTAAAAGGAAGCTCACTGCTGCCAACAGTCCAATGTATCCCAGCAGTAGAGAAAAACCAGCCACTGAGCCAATAGCACATTCATATATTATTATAGACCTAATATACTGGCTGTTTTTTTGGGGTGTTGGAGAGGCAGTTGATAGCCAGACTGCACATATCACAACCTGGAGGGCTGTTAGAAACAGGACTGTTCCTCTTTGTTGAGCTGCTCCAAACCATTTTATTGCACCTTTACCTTCTGGTCGAGAGGACTTGAACACCGCTATTACCACCATAGTCTTGACCAGGATGCTTGAGATGCACAGGACAAAGCTTATGCCAAACACAGCATGTCTTAACTGACATGTCCACAACTTCGGCTGTCCAATGAACAGCAGTACACATAGGAAACACAGTTTAAGTGACAACAGTAGCAGAAAGCTGAGCTCTGAATTGTTTGAACGTACTACAGGAGTTTTCCAGTTATGAACAAAGATGAAAATCACAAGCGCACAGATACAGGTGCCAAGCAGAGATGCAGTGGTCAAAGAGATGCCCAGAGGATCCTCATAGGATAGAAACTGCACTTCTTTGGGGATGCAGTGATCTTTTTCTCGATTGGACCAGAAATCATTTGGACATGCTATGCACTCAGTGGCATCTGTACATGTGAAAGAAAGAAATAATAAAAATTTTAAAAAGAAAAATAGCGAAAGAAAATATGGTTTAATGGTTATACTTTATTCATGTTTTATTTTCAGTGTACATTTTTCAACGATACTTCAACTTCCTTTTGCTCACCTGTTGTATTAGAGATCTCTCCATCAGCACATGGCAGGCAGTCAAAACAGCAGACAGGAAGGCCCTTCTTTGTGGCTCGCCTGGTTCCTGGTGGGCAGCTCTCACTGCACACAGACCGTGGGGGCTGAAAGAGACACCATCTGTTATCATTCAGGCAAGCACTGATATGTCTCTGTTGTGTTTGTATGATCTGATGGTCTTGGGAACACATTGCACTTTTTTTTTCTTTAGTCATACTTTTGATATTGTTTTGTTTTAAATATTTAAATAGTAATTTGCACAAATTATGATATTTAAAATAAAATGAAAATTACTTTGTTTGTCTCATAGTTCCAGTATATTGCATCCTTATCCAGTGTCAACACCTTCCCTGTTGTTGACCCTTCATTTACCACACCAACTGTACGGAAAATGATTGCTTCATCAGAGCTCGACTGCCAGTTCAACACATCATATATGGCTAAAGCATCTCCATTCTTATCAAATGACACCTGATCCCCAAAGCCTGTGGTGAAGTTCACTTTCTGTAGGTAGTGTACCAGCTGTACAGTTTGAATACAGGACATGTGTTATATGTTTATCTAATATATAAATTAATATAGCACACAAAATATTTAGCTTTTCCACATTCAGCTCTTTTATATGCCTCATAATATGTATAATCTATATATTGGAGTCTTACCTGCCAGGGTTTCAGGTTGGATATGTCGGCACAGCTATTCCCACTGAATGGTCCTCTCCACTTCTCACACTGCATCAGATCATGAACAGCATGTGCCAAGGCATAAACTGCCTTATAAACATTGTAAGAGGCCCTAAGCTCTGATACATCAGTGTATGCTGTGTCTGTGCTGCTTAGAACCTCTTGCCCTGAACAGTTTTTTTCACCCTCTCTGCCTCCAGTGTCAAAACTGCACCCAAACATGTTCTCCCAGAAGATTCTCACCATATTGTTTTGTGAATTGTTGTCAGGACGAAGGCCTAGCAGAAAGTTGCCAAGCCCCTGTATCTCTCCTCGTCGGATGGCAATACCCAGTGTACCCCCCAATACAGACTTAAATTGTGGAGCAAGAAGCACAGGTGAGGTAGCCCAAGCCTCACTAGCAATCCACTGCCTGCCTGTAACATTTCTTAACACCATCTCATCAACAACGGGCAACAAATAGCTTGAAGTGGAAAATACAACCACCACTTTTGCTGTGGAGCCTTGAATGATTCCAACTATGCGTTGTATTTCCTTCTGGTTGTTATCATTGGGCAGTATCTCAGAGAAGGCCACACACCCTCCAAACTCCTGCACATCCTGGTAAAATGATTGACTGGCATTGATGCCATAATCATCATCACTATAGAGGAGACCAACCCAGGTCCATCCAAAATGCTTCAAGATCTGAACCATAGCCCGCACCTGGAAGGCATCACTGGGTATTGTTCTGAAGAAAGAGGGGTACTTTTTCCTGTCACTCAAACAGGAGCAGGTGGCATAGTAACTAATCTAATTAGGAGAGATGGAGAGCAGAGACAGAGAGCGAAAGATGCAACATTTTATCAGTGCTAAAGTCATTGTCAAAAAAAATAATAATAATTGGAAGAAACAGATATGAGATATTTCACCCAATGTTTTGCTATTAATATTGAAAATGTGATTATGGCATAGTAGATAACCAAATATAATGTTATCAAAACAAATTAGAAAAGGGTTGCAGAAGAGACTGATAAACATGTGAAAGTATTTCCTTTTTAGTCTGTTTAGAAATTACAGTTTCCTGAATAATGTTTTTTTTTTTTTTTTTTTTTTTTAAGGTAAAAATATATCTCTTACCATAGGCAGTCGAAACAGCCCCAGGACACTGGAAATTGCAATAGAATGAGTAGAACCTGGATCACCTATGATTCCAATCACCGGTGGTGGTCCTTTGCAGTTGAGGTCAGAGACGGTCTCCTCTGTCCCACTAACCAGAGCTGTGGCACCACGGAATGCCACTCCAAGCCTTAAACAGTTGTCGTAGATCTGGTAACCAAGCGTGATGTTAGGCAGGAGATTGGGGTTGTCATTAATCTCATTGATGGCAAAAACCATTGTTAGTGCTTGCTGGAAGCTTGTCATATAGAAGCTAGAGAAGACAATACAAATGAAATGAGAGCATTAACTTCAGTAATACTAACAGTAACAATAGAAAAATAAACAATATAATATTAACTGAATTCCATAACATTTCTGTGAGATCAGATTTTGAATTTGTAAATTATAATTTTTTTACAAAGTTATATATGCAGTGAATAATTTAAGTCCTGTAACCCATCAACATGTCATGTAACATGATATCAGTTTCTTAAATCATTTTTTGAAGAAGTACATGTTGTCATACAAATAGCATTCCATTTTCCAACTATTGCCTTTAAATGTTCTTCAGTTGGTGTGGTTCAGACTCACAGCTCACAGTGCGGTAGTTTTGGCTCTGTTCTGAAGCTCAGCTCTGGGAATGCTTTGAGGTACTGAACCTCAAACAGACCACCAATTAGAAGGTCTCCATCCTGGTACATCCCATTCAGCCTGAAGTGTCCCTGGAGCTGACAGGTACCTGAACTGGCCATCATGGCTACAGAGATATAGTTACAAGACAGGAACAAACAAATGTGCAGAATTAACCACATCCCTCACCCTTTATCTCGCTATGTCACTCTTCCCTCAGCTCACTGATTTATCATAAAGATTGTGTGTGGCACTTTTTTTATATAGCAGGCGGTGCCAGTGGCCTCTCTGGAAATGAGGACGTCATTTTGCCATTTTGGGGCCCTCCACCAATGTATGTATCTTGTATGTATCAAGACAACATTTGGCAAAACATAATAAATCTATGGTCTCAAAATTATTAATCACAAAACCAAATAATTTTGGAACTTTAACTTTAAACAATATTTGTGAATACACTTGAGAATTAAACTTTTTTTTCACTTGTGAATGCTATTTTGTGAATAAAAATCTGGTTGTGTAACATTTGTAACAATGTTACACAACCAGATTTTTATTCACAAAATAGCATTCACAAGTGAAAAAAAGTTTAATTCTCAAGTGTATTCACAAATATTGTTTAAAGTTAAAGTTCCAAAATTATGTATTTGTGCATTTGTTGAAAAGAATACTGAAGAATACCGTTGCAATTTTAAAGCTTGTTTTGCAAACTTGAATTAGTTTATGAATTTGTGAATCACATTTTGTTAATATTTTCAATTTATATTCATAGACAAACCTGACTCCATATAAATTCTTGACAGTCTTCAGTCTGACATCTAGATGGCAGTCGTGTACTTGACTTGTTTTGTAAGACACCTGTGGTCCATAATAAACCTCCTTAATCATCCTGTGGTTATTACAGAAACTGAACATTCCTCATTTACTCCAGCTTTATTCCTTAGTGCTGATTACTAAGATAGTTATGTGATGTGGCACGGCCCATGAGCCAAATAGTATTACTAAAGTAGCCGACAGGGTTGATATCTTGAGATGCCAGGAAACTCAGGAAGTGTAATGTCTAACCTCTTTCTCCTTTTCCTTTTATGTTCTTTTTGGAGGAGGATATTTAAAAGGATAGTTTACCCAAAAATGAAAATTCTGTCATCATTTACTCACCTTACAAACCACTGTATGAGTTTCTATCATCTGTTGAACACAAAAGAAGATATTTTAAAGAATGTTGGTAACCAGACAGCTGACTGTAGCCTTTGACTTCCAAAGTATTTTGTTTTTCCTACTATGGAAGTTGTAGCAACTCATAATGTAATAACTGCACATTGGCTACCGTCAATTGTTTGATTACCAACATCCATTAAAATAACTTATTTTGTGTTGAACAGAAGAAAGAAGCTCCAGATGTAATCAGTAGTTAGTAATTAATTACTTTTTTAGAGTAACTTACCCAACACTGCCAACACATCACTGCATGAAAAAGGTAAAATCTGCTGTGTAATTTCAGCTTTGCTGGATGTATGAGGAAAATACCTGAGCCAAGATACACAGAACATTACATTTCCAGAAAACCCCAGATACTTGGAGTACACAGACATACAGGAATCCATTACATTTCCTGGACATACAGATGTGGTACAGAATGGGTGTTTTATAAAAAATGTAAACACACATTTAATTGCGCTTTCTGAAGGCATTTCGCCAACCGGGTGGGGGCGTTCTGTCACAATGATGTTTGTTTGGAATCTTTGTATTTTGTCATCGTCTGCCTTAGGCCCTGTCCACACGGAGATGCGTTTAGCTGTATATGTACAAATTTTGTGTCGTACTGGTGTTTCGTCCAGACGGATCTGGCGTTTTGAGAGACTGAAACCGATATTTTTTGAAACCGGGTCCCAGAGTGGATAAATCTGAAAACGACACGCTTGCGTTTTCATGTGTATAGCCAATACGTATATTTTGTGAAACGATGTTGTCATCACCCCACATGTCGACTAGTCAGACACTGCGTAGTCGTGTAACAGCAACAACAACTGCCGATTACATGTATAATAATATAATATAATGCTGCAGAAGCTACTGAGCCTCTTTTATTCCTTTATTTATTATTTACTTGAATGTATTTTTATTTTATTTATTTATATTTTTCTTATGCTATGGTGCTGGTCAATGTCTGATTAAGACATTTTGTATTTTGTAGGGATGGGCATTTCAAGCAAAAATAATATTCGACGATCACTGGGAATTATTTGATTATTAGGCTATTCAAAAAACGCACCCCTGCCCCACATGCTCACCGGCAAAACAGCGTTCGCTCAAATTCCACTCCGACATTACATTTCTCAGTAGGCCTGTTTTTTTTTTGTTTTTTTTTCATCTATGTTGATTTATGAAAGTGAACAGCTTGAGTAATCATAAGATGCCACATTAAGTTTTGTTTTGTATAAAGCCTTTCTTTTAAGTGAATTCCATTTTGTATAAATTGTATCTTTATTTTAATCAATGTTTCATCAACCAATTGCCTGGATTTAATAAATGATGTTTTATTATCAAGGTTCGGGAGGAGCACGTTCAGATAATTAACACAGATAATTAACACACGAGCAGCACTCAGCTGAGAGCACTCAGCAATCAATGGTAAGAGGTACATATACACTCAGCAGTCTCACCTCATTCCATTGACAGTTTTGCAGCATACTAGCAGCTATGTCTCAAACAAACTCCTCTTCCAACGGAGACGCAACAATGTCAACAGTTCTATCCAACAGGTTACAACCCCGCCCATTTCCAGTGGCCTGCAGCTCCAGTAACTCAAAAGAGCGTGGGCCCGCCTCCATTTGCAGCTCAAGCTCACAGTGATTTCTATCATCCCTCACATCCTCTAACTAACTTTCCTTTTCAATCTTCAGCAGGCCATCTAATTGCAAGGGCACCGCTGCCATTCGCAGCCCCGGATTATACCCTTCCCAGCTCTATCTTACAAACTAAATCACCATATTCTCTCTTCACGGCCACTCCGATGCCCGTGCCATCCAACGCAGTTGCTATGGAACCCCCACCAGGTTCCCAATACATCCGCGCTCTGATCCTCTCAGAAATTCAGGATGCTGGCTCCAGAGGCGGATCAATTCACAACTCCAGTTCCTCGCTATTCAGAACTAATATGATATGGCCAGCAGCCATATCACCCTGTAGCCCAAGACTGGTTTCCCACTGAAGCTAAGCGGGGCTGAGCCTGGTTAGTACTTGGATGGGAGACCTCCTGAGAAAACCAGGTTGCTGCTGGAAGAGGTGTTAGTGAGGCCAGCAGGGGGCGCTCACCCTGTGGTCTGTGTGGGTCCTAACGCCCCAGTGTAGTGACGGGGACACTATACTGACAAAGAGCGCCGTCCTTCGGATGAGACGTTAAACCGAGGTCCTGACTCTCTGTGGTCATTAAAAATCCCAGGATATCTTTCGAAAGAGCAGGGGTGTAACCCCGGCATCCTGGCCAAATTTGCCCAGTGGCCTCTGTCCATCATGGCCTCCTAATCATCCTCCTATATATATACTAATTGGCTTCATCACTGTCTCCTCTCCACCAGTAAGCTGGTGTGTGGTGGGCGTTCTGGCGCAATATGGCTGCCGTCGCATCATCCAGGTGGATGCTGCACATTGGTGGTGGTTGAGGAGACCCCCCCTTCTATGTAAAGCGCTTTGAGTGTCCAGAAAAGCGCTATATAAATGTAATGAATTATTATTATAATTATTATTATAATATTCCCGTAACCCACCCGTTAAAACCCTTGCTTGAGGCATCACTCGACTCTATCCTCCAAGCAGTATCTCCCAGGACCCTTCAATCCTACGTTACTGCTTGGAGATGTTTTAAAACATTCCATGTCTCTTATAACTTGCCTTTCCCTGATTTTTCTCTTCTTTCAATCACCTCTTTTATCTCCCACCTTAACATCATTAAGGGTCTACAAGTCGGGTCCATTAAAGGTTATTTGAGCGGCATCCAGTTTTTCCATAAATTGATGTACGGCGCTCCTTCCACGGAGATAAACAATTCACAAACCTCCCTCCTGATTAAAGGGATTCAAAGATCCCAGCCCACCCGCCCCGACGCTAGACAACCCATAACGCTAGACATTCTCACAAAATATATTCAGGCCCTCCGCACAGGCTACCAGCCCATTAGTACCGCTCGCACACTCGATGCCATGTTTATGCTAGCCTTTTTTGGTTTTCTCAGATGCTCGGAACTCGCCATCACTTCTAAATTCGACCCAAAAATCCACCCCACCATCTCAGACTTATCAGTGCTAGACGGCGAAACCATTTCCTATTTGATTAAACAAAGTAAAACTGACCAAACCAAAAAAGGTCATTTCATCTACATTTTTAACCTTGCTTCGCAAATCCAACCATACCAGTCAATTCTGGCATATCTGCAATGGAGAAGATCCCAGGCTAAATCTCCTCGGGAACCTCTGTTCTTAGACGAATTCAAAAAACCTGTGACACGTTTTTGGTTCCAGAAACACCTCAAATCTGTTCTCCAACAGTCAGGCATTCCAGCAAAGAATTTTTCAAGTCACTCATTCCGCATCGGGGCAGCAACTTCAGCAGCCCAAAAAGGCCTCTCCCAACAGCAGATTCAAGCCCTTGGGAGATAGTCCTCCGATGCTTTCCAAAGCTATATCAGGACCAACAGGTTCCACATTAAAAAAGCTCACCAAACCCTCATCGGGTAAATAATAATACAAAAATAAAATAAATAAATAAATAAAAATAAAAATCAATCTCCTCTTTCCTGTCTCCTCTTTCTGTCCAGCGAGCATTGGTCTCACAGCGGACGGAGTGAGAACTTTCCCAATAACAAAGTGAGAACAATTCCCAATTTTTCCTCCTTCCCGTTTCCTCTCTCTGTCCAGCGAGCATTTGGGCTTAGCAGAAAAGCGCAAATTCTCCCGATCGTTCATTGTAAAAACTACAACCGCTCCCTGTTCGCAGACCAACAGGGGCCGTCAGTCCAGGCGGTGAGCCACCATTACGGGCCTCCCCGGTCAAGCATCCAGGCCGCCAAACTCGGCACTCATTTGGGGGGTCTTTAGTCCGGCGGCTGTCCTCTGCTCTTTAGCCTTTGGGGGGAGTACTCTGGGTTCGGGCCGAACTCCGAGCTCGGAGCCCTCCCTCCGGACAGCACGCCAAATAAGCATTAAACTTTACCCCTTCAAATTATATGTAAGTGTGAACTCGTGAAATTATGTTTTATTAACAAGGTTCGGGAGGAGCACGTTCAGATAATTAACACAGATAATTAACACATGAGCAGCACTCAGCTGAGAGCACTCAGTAATCAATGGTAAGAGGTACATATACACTCAGCAGTCTCACCTCATTCCATTGACAGTTTTGCTGCATCCCTCCACCACCCCTTCTCCACGCTTCTAGTCCTAAACACTTACATACGGGGGGAGTACTCTGGGTTCGGGTCAAACTCCGAGCTCGGAGCCCTCCCTCCGGACAGCACGCCAAATAAGCATTAAACTTTACCCCTTCAAATTATATGTAAGTGTGAACTCGTGAAATAAGAAGAAAATATAGCAGACAATATAATCAGGACATGGACGCGCCGGCGCAATATAACTTGCATTGCTCGTGAACTGGAACTCGTCTTATAAATGAACCGAAACTCCGAAATATATCTATAGAATGCTTGAAATGTCCACTTTTAAACAATTAAAATGTCTACTTGGTATATTTGACACATTTCATTACTTTTGACGGTTCTTTGTGGCAAGCTTTTTGTGTTCGCTAACTAATCGAATATCGTGACTCATCCCTATTTTATACCAAGCCATTTATGGTTGTTCATATTATATAAAGCTTTATTGCAGACACAGGTCCATATAGCACAACACACATCATAAAAATGGAGATACAAAAATACATTAAAAAAATAAAATAATTCATAATAGCCTATAGAATATACAGGCTATTACACCAGTGACGTCTAAGCCTTGAAGTGTATCTATAGCTGCTTTTCAGAGGACTGACTAGGGCTTCAATTATATGGTTCACTGAATTGTCCAGTCGACATATAAAACCAAACATCAGTTGCCTTAAGAGTGCCTCACAGGTTGGCACTCTATTAGACACAAACAAATGACTGGCACTATGCCACCTAGGGACCCGAAGCAGAAGCCTCATTGCATCATTGTATGCAACCTTTAGCCGCTGCATACTCTTTTTCCTATAGTTAGTCCACAAATGAGCAGTATATAGCGGTGTGATGTAGGTTCTAAACAAAGAGCACTTCACGGAGTCAGAACACATATAAAACTTCCTTATGAGCATATTGGCTTGAGCATACATTTTACAGCGCTGACGGTACAGGTCTTTGTCATCCGTCCAGTCATTAGAAAGAACATGACCTAAATATTTAACTTCCTCACACACAGCAAGAGGGCTATCTGACAAATAAAAAGTCGGAAAAGTTGATTTATTGTCCTCATTGCTTCTAACTACCATTATGTGGCTTTTCTTAGCGTTATATTTAATATCATAGTCAAGGCCATATTGCGCGAGGAAAGGAAGCGAGGAAAGGAAATGAGGATGCACAAATAAGAATTGAGAAGCACCCATGGTGTACGCGCTTAACTCAGATGCCCTGTTCCAATATGCGCACTTCCACCCTTGTGCGCGTTCTCGCTTAGGGGTGCAAGACTGTAGGGATGTTCTCCAGGGGTGATCATCAGCGCATTTAAGGCACCCCTTCCGCAAGTGCGCATCAGACCTCACTTTGCTATGGGCTATTACCCAGAATCCTTGTAGTGTCGTAACGTTTCGAACAGCTAACCAATGGGGAAGCAAAACGGTTGCTATGGTCGGACGGCGGGAAAACTCAGAAGAAAAAGGAAGCCGGCAAGAGGACAAACAAATGGAGAAGAAATGTATTTATTGTAAGTGTAAGTGTAAGTGAAAATAGTTTTTTTTTCAGAATATGAGCGATAAATATCATAATACATGATGATACAATGTATTATGCTTGATACAATACAGGCACGGATGGCTGAAGGTGTGGAAGACGGCCGGCTTCCTCAGACGCTTTCCTAAGCTAGCTGGTCGCTGGTTTCGATGGCGGCGGCTTCTCTCAGAGTCCAGCCATGCGTAGAGATGAAAAATCAGAGTTAGCAGCCCCTGAGCAGTCTTCTAAACGCTAAGCCACCGCGTGAGGGCGCAAAGTCATGCCCGGCTCAGTGGTAGGCTGCTGCAGTTGCCGCGAGGCAGCCAATGAGCGCGCAAGACAGCCCGCTCTAGGTCTGCCTGCTGCTGCACTGCGTTGGCAATATATACAAATTTAAGGATACATTTTTGGCTTTGTATCTCGAGCCAAGATGACTTTACCCGGTGCGTAATTTCATTATGCAGTACGAGAGAACCTCTCGTAAGAGAACTTTTCTTTCCAGATTAAATGCCTGTTCTTGGTCTTGGATTTTGTGAAATAAATTTCTAAATAAATGCGACTTATAGTCCAGTGCGACTTATGTTTTTTTTCCTGCATTTTTTGACTGATGCGACTTATACTACGGAGCGACTTACAGTCCGGAAAATACGGTATATATATATATATTCTACAAAATTGGTTCACAGTTGGAAACATCTCTAAATTGTTTTGTATTTTTCCACACATTGTGTATGCTTGCAAATTGTATAATAACCAAGGTAAACATTTCTAGTAGGCTAATTGTGCAGTTAATTCTCATACTGTATTTTCATAAAGTTTTGGATATGAATCCTCTCCCCAAATTTGTCACTAATAAAACACAATAAAAAATATTTAAATAGAAGGCTTATGTTAACCTTTTAAGATTTGGTTTACATCTACCTTGTAAATATATGTTTTGCTATTTTATTAGAAAGGTTACAATTACAACAACAATTATAATTTTAACAATATCTCAAGTGTAATCTTTCTTTGTAAAAACTAAAGTATATGTCACCTAGTGACCAACGTTAAATAACGAACTCAGGTCCCAGCCACAGAAACCCAACAGACAGTCAAGGTTGAATACAAAAAAAATACACTTTATTCATAGGCCAGCAAGCACTAAATAGAAAATACTGATATGAAGGGGAAAGAGTTCACTAAAATCAAGTCTCTGAAACCCCTTTCGAGAGAGGTTAAAATTCAGTGATTGGGTGGCTTCTCGGTAGTTTGCTACAGCTGTCCTCCCTCAAAGCAGTCGAACGAACACGTCCAGAGGATCACGGTAGTCGTCAGACCCACAGGAAAAAGTTACAGTACTCTAGGCAGCGAGCGTTGAGGGAGATTCTGGTGTAACCAAGGCGGTCTTCACAGCAGCACTGGGCCCAGGACCCCAAGATGGGTACGTCAGAGGCTAGAAAAGAGTACCAAGAATGACCACCAACGTCACAGATAGCAGAGGTCACACACACTGTAACACGATAAAATATAGTTACGGCCCTTCAGGCAACAATAGTGAGCGTTGAGGGAGGTTCGAGGATAGCCACACGGTCTTCAGGACAACACCAGACACTGGAACCACAGGATGGGTATTGCTGAGGCTAGAAGCAATCAACCACAATGAACACCAACAGCACAGCTAGCAAAAGGACACACATTCACACTGAGTGATAGTAAAATATAGTTACGGCCCTTCAGGCAACAATAGCGAACGTTGAGGGAGGTTCGAGGATAGCCACACGGTCTTCAGGACAATGCCAGACACTGGAACCACAGGATGGGCGCTTCAGGCAACATTAGCGAGCGTTGAGGAAATCTAACTGCAGCACACCAGTGTTCAAGCAGAGAGGCCTGGGAACCTGGGCCTCATTTACAGCGCAGGAGTGTGCATTGAACACAACGGCAGCCAATCACCAGGCATTTCAACCCAGGCATGTCCAGCTGGTAAACAAATAGTCACTAATTGCAATCATCAGCAGCAAGGCAGAGGCAATAATAAAGTTACTCAATGACAGGAAGTATCAGCCAAATATGGGTAAAAAGGTGGAGCATGATAACGAGTTCTAATAAACTGACTACTTCACATTAGCAGGGGAGGAAGCACAGTCCAAATATGGGCATAGTAATAAAACAGGAAGCGGGTTGCCAGGTTTGTCCATTAGCGGGTGTCTTAAAAGAGTCAAGTAGGGCAGAATAAGTAATGGCAACAACAAAACCCACTACAAATTTGATGCACACGCACAGTGAATAATCACTACAATTCAGAGTGCCAATATGTTCATGCACACAGTAAACACCATCACACATAAAACACTGCACACAGTAAGGCCCTAATGTCTCTACTAATTAGGCAACAAAAGAAAAAGAAAACGACTAGGTCAACCTGTGACATACATTTTATCATATGCATTTTAAAGTTAAGGATTCATTAGTTTGAATATAGCCTACATTGGAACAAACACTACAATAACATCTTGGTTGATGACTTTATTTTTGACAAAACATACTATATATATTTAACATATGAGCAGAAATTGGCGAACAAAAGCTTATTTGATGTGGCAGTCTATTTTACAGTAAAAACTTTACAATCTATCCAAAACTAGTCAAGACATTTCGTTGACTAGTTTTGGATAGATTATAAAGTTTTTACTGAAAGTTTCATATTTCGTCTGTGACATAGGTCTATCGTTTTTATTATATATTAGGGCATATAAATGTTAATGTGCAGTTTAATACGTTGCTTACACAAAGACATTTTATTTCAACATTTCAGTCAATTTTTACTCATCTCAGTATAGCAATATAGTTTGGTAAAAGCTTTTCATTCATTCACACACAGAAACGCGATTCATATTTTAAGGGTAACTAAACCCTAAACCAACCTTTTTTATTAATGATCTGTAAGAATGGAGCTTTGTTAGTGCTGTTCATTGATTCAAGTAACTTTTTTTACTTTTGAGTATAAAGTGTTTTAATTCTACAATATATGGTGTAAAAATGTCTGAGTGCTGCCTGTCCTCTTCAGATTGAACGGTGTTTGTTTGTTTGTTTGTTTGTTTGTTAAGCTTTATTATCCCCCATGGGGCAATTTAGTTTACAGCCAGCAGTCACATACAACATACCATCGACACAAATTTGCAGCAACGTTACACTGACACAACTTAAGTTAATGCTCTGAATTCGCATGATTCATGAAGCGCATGTAATATCATTCCTTATTTTCTTTTTTTGGATGTAGGTATAGTCGGATAACAATATTTAACAAATGTATACATATATTTTTCATTTGATTGGTTCAACCGGACGCCACCCGCCCGAATTTAATTAGGGCCCAAGCCTTGAAAAGGCGAAGGCCCTATTGTTTTTCTAAGGATTATTATTAGGGCCCAAGCCTTGAAAAGGCGAAGGCCCTATTGTTTTTCTTGGGATTATTATTTATTAGGGCCCAAGCCTTGAAAAGGCGAAGGCCCTATTGTTTTCCATGGGATTATTAGGGCCCAAGCCTTGAAAAGGCGAAGGCCCTATTGTTTTCCTTCGGATTATTAGGGCCCGAGCACCGATGGTGCGAGGACACTATTGGAATTGCTCTGTTTATTATTATTATTATTATTATTATTAGGGCCCGAGCACCGATGGTGCGAGGACACTATTGGAATTGCTCTGTTTATTAGGGCCCGAGCACCGATGGTGCGAGGACACTATTGGAATTGCTCTGTTTATTATTATTATTATTATTATTATTTTCCGCATTTAATCGCATTTTTGAGGGCCTAAACATGCACGAAAACTCACGAAAATTTGCACACGCGTCAGAACTGGTGTAAATTGACATCTGATATGCGTTTCAGAATTGGGCGGGGTAAAATGGCTCGATAGCGCCACCTATAAAGGTTCAACGGAGTGCGCCTCCCGCTACGTTTCACGTACGTGTACGAAATTCGGTACATACATGTAATGACCCAATACCTACAAAAAAGTCTCTTGGAGCATAGCCTTAAACACAACAGGAAGTCAGCCATTTTGAACTTCCTCTCTGATTTTTGTGCAGTTTTTGCCATTTTCAGGCCTCGTACTTTAACGAACTCCTCCTACAGTTTTAATCTGATCATCTTCAAATTTGGTGAGTGTAATCTTAAGGCCTTTGCGACGTTAAATTGCGAAGATCTAGAGTTTTCGTCGAAGGGCGTGTCCTCGGCGGCCTGACAAATTTTGATGTTTCGCCATGAAACAGGAAGTTGCTGTAACTCAGGCAAACAATGTCCAATCTGCCCCAAACTTCACACGTTTGATAAGCGTTCTGTCCTGAACACATGACCATGCTCAAATTCAGTTACAGTCATAGCGCCACCTGCTGGCAACAGGAAGTGACATGTTTAACACTGTTTTGGACTCCTAATAACATATACAAAAATTGCCAGCAAGTGCTAAACATGTTAACAACATACTAGAAACATGCTAAAACATGCTAGCAAACATTAGCTAAGTGCTAAAGCATGCTATTACTGCAATTAAATAGGAATTTGCTGTAACTCAGGCATTGAATGCCCAATCTGCCCCAGACTTCACACGTTTAATAAGAGTTCTGGTCTGAACACATTTACATGAGAATATTCAGTTATAGTAATAGCGCCACCTATTGGCAACAGGAAGTGACATGTTTAACACTGTGATGCTGTACTAGCAACATATTAAATAAACCATTGAGTTATAAACATGTTAGAAACCTGTTAAAACATGCTAGCAATTCTTAGCTAAGTGCTAAAGCATGCTAATGCAATGAAACAGGAAGTTGTTGTTACTCAAGTAGGCAATGTCCAATCTGCCCCAAACTTCACACGTTTGATAAGAGTCCTGCCCTGAACACATCTACATGACACTTTTCAGTTATAGTAATAGCGCCACCTACTGGCAACAGGAAGTGACATGGTTAACACTGTGATGCAGTACTAGCAACATATTAAATATGCCATTGAGTAATAAACATGTTAGAAACCTGTTAAAACATGCTAGCAATTCTTAGCTAAGTGCTAAAGCATGTTAATGCAATGAAAGAGGAAGTTGTTGTTACTCAAGAAGGCAATGTCCAATCTGCCCCAAACTTCACACGTTTGATAAGAGTCCTGCCCTGAACACATCTACATGACACTTTTCAGTTATAGTAATAGCGCCACCTACTGGCAACAGGAAGTGACATGTTTAAACTGTGATGCATTGCTAGCGACATATTTAATATGCCATTGAGTTCTAAACATGCTAGAAACATGCTAAAACATGCTAGCAACACTTATCTGAGTGATAACGCATGCTATTATCCCCATAATAAAGGACATTTTTGTAACTGACTTTGACATACTCCTATATTTACCTACTTAAATGCACAATGCCCACCGTGCTCTGTCTTCCTAAATCCACCGGGTGGCGGTTGGCACGGGTGCGAGGGCCCTTTCATCGCTGCTTGCAGCTTTAATTATTATTATTATTATTATTTTCCGCATTCAATCGCATTTTTGAGGGCCTAAACATGCACGAAAACTCACGAAAATTTGCACACGCGTCAGAACTGGCGAAAATTGACATCTGATATGCGTTTCAGAATTGGGCGGGGTAAAATGGCTCGATAGCGCCACCTATAAAGGTTCAACGGAGTGCGCCTCCCGCTACGTTTAACGTATGTGTACGAAATTCGGTACATACATGTAATGACGAAATACCTACAAAAAAGTCTCTTGGAGCATAGCCTTAAACACAACAGGAAGTCAGCCATTTTGAACTTCCTCTCTGATTTTTGTGCAGTTTTTGCCATTTTCAGGCCTCGTACTTTAACGAACTCCTCCTACAGTTTTAATCTGATCATCTTCAAATTTGGTGAGTGTAATCTTAAGGCCTTTGCGACGTTAAATTGCGAAGATCTAGAGTTTTCGTCGAAGGGCGTGTCCTCGGCGGCCTGACAAATTTTGATGTTTCGCCATGAAACAGGAAGTTGCTGTAACTCAGGCAAACAATGTCCAATCTGTCCCAAACTTCACACGTTTGATAAGAGTCCTGCCCTGAACACATGACCATGCTCAAATTCAGTTACAGTCATAGCGCCACCTGCTGGCAACAGGAAGTGACATGTTTAACACTGTTTTGGACTCCTAATAACATATAAAAAATTGCCAGCAAGTGCTAAACATGTTAACAACATACTAGAAACATGCTAAAACATGCTAGCAAACATTAGCTAAGTGCTAAAGCATGCTATTACTGCAATTAAATAGGAATTTGCTGTAACTCAGGCATTGAACGTCCAATCTGCCCCAAACTTCACACGTTTGATAAGAGTTCTGTCCTGAACACATGACCATGCTCAAATTCAGTTACAGTCATAGCGCCACCTGCTGGCAACAGGAAGTGACATGTTTAACACTGTTTTGGACTCATTATAACATATAAAAAATTGCCAGCAAGTGCTAAACATGTTAACAACATACTAGTAACATGCTAAAACATGCTAGCAAACATTAGCTAAGTGCTAAAGCATGCTATTACTGCAATTAAATAGGAATTTGCTGTAACTCAGGCATTGAATGTCCAATCTGCCCCAAACTTCACACGTTTGATAAGCGTTCTGTCCTGAACACATGACCATGCTCAAATTCAGTTACAGTCATAGCGCCATCTGCTGGCAACAGGAAGTGACATGTTTAACACTGTTTTGGACTCCTAATAACATACAAAAAAGTGCCAGCAATTGTTAAACATGTTAACAACATACTAGAAACATGATAAAACATGCTAGCAAACATTAGCTAGGTGCTAAATCATGCTATTCATGCAATTAAATAGGAATTTGCAGTAACTCAGGCATTGGATGTTTAATCTGCCCCAAACTTCACACGGTTGAATATTCTCATGTTTAACACATTTACATGAGAATATTCAGTTATATTAATAGCGCCACCTACTGGCAACAGGAAATTACATGTTTAACGCTGTGATGCTGTACTAGCAACAATATGCCATTGAGTTATAAACATGTTAGAAACCTGTTAAAACATGCTAGCAACTCTTAGCTAAGTGCTAAAGCATGCTAATGCAATGAAAGAGGAAGTTGTTGTTACTAAAGAAGGCAATGTCCAATCTTTCCCAAACTTCACACGTTTGATAAGAGTCCTGTCCTGAATACATCTACATGACACTTTTCAGTTATAGTAATAGCGCCACCTACTGGCAACAGGAAGTGACATGTTTAACACTGTGATGCAGTACTAGCAACATATTAAATATGCCATTGAGTTATAAACATGTTAGAAACATGTTAAAACATGCTAGCAATTCTTAGCTAAGTGCTAAAGCACGCTAATGCAATGAAACAGGAAGTTGGTGTTACTGAAGAAGGCAATGTCCAATCTGCCCCAAACTTCACACGTTTGATAAGAGTCCTGTCCTGAACACATCTAGATGACACTTTTCAGTTATAGTAATAGCGCCACCTACTGACGACAGGAAGTGACATGTTTAACACTGTGATGCAGTACTAGCAACATATTAAATATGCCATTGAGTTATATACATGTTAGAAACATGTTAAAACATGCTAGCAATTCTTAGCTAAGTGCTAAAGCACGCTAATGCAATGAAACAGGAAGTTGGTGTTACTGAAGAAGGCAATGTCCAATCTGCCCCAAACTTCACACGCTTGATAAGAGTCCTGCCCTGAACACATCTACATGACAATTTTAAGTTAAAGTAATAGCGCCACCTACTGTCGACAGGAAGTGACACGTTTTACACTGTGATGCATTACTAGCGACATATTTAATATGCCATTGAGTTCTAAACATGCTAGAAACATGCTAAAACATGCTAGCAACACTTATCTGAGTTATAACGCATGCTATTATCCCCATAATCAAGGACATTTTTGTAACTGACTTTGACATACTCCTCCTATTTTTACCTACTTAAATGCACATTGCCCACCGTGCTCTGTCTTCCTAAAGCCACCGGGTGGCGGTGGCACGGGTGCGAGGGCCCTTTCATCGCTGCTTGCAGCTTTAATTATTATTATTATTATTTTCCGCATTTGATCGCATTTTTGAGGGCCTAAACATGCACGAAAACTCACGAAAATTTGCACACGCGTCAGAACTGGCGAAAATTGACATCTGATATGCGTTTCAGAATTGGGCGGGGTAAAATGGCTCGATAGCGCCACCTATAAAGGTTCAACGGAGTGCGCCTCCCGCTACGTTTCACGTATGTGTACGAAATTCGGTACATACATGTAATGACCCAATACCTACAAAAAAGTCTCTTGGAGCATAGCCTTAAACACAACAGGAAGTCAGCCATTTTGAACTTCCTCTCTGATTTTTGTGCAGTTTTTGCCATTTTCAGGCCTCGTACTTTAACGAACTCCTCCTACAGTTTTAATCTGATCATCTTCAAATTTGGTGAGTGTAATCTTAAGGCCTTTGCGACGTTAAATTGCGAAGATCTAGAGTTTTCGTCGAAGGGCGTGTCCTCGGCGGCCTGACAAATTTTGATGTTTCGCCATGAAACAGGAAGTTGCTGTAACTCAGGCAAACAATGTCCAATCTGCCCCAAACTTCACACGTTTGATAAGAGTCCTGTCCTGAACACATGACATGCTCAAATTCAGTTACAGTCATAGCGCCACCTGCTGGCAACAGGAAGTGACATGTTTAACACTGTTTTGGACTCCTAATAACATATAAAAAATTGCCACCAAGTGCTTAACATGCTAACAACATACTAGAAACATGCTAAAACATGCTAGCAAACATTAGCTAAGTGCTAAAGCATGCCATTACTGCAATTAAATAGGAATTTGCTGTAACTCAGGCATTGAATGTCCAATCTGCCCCAAACTTCACACGTTTGATAAGCGTTCTGTCCTGAACACATGACCATGCTCAAATTCAGTTACAGTCATAGCGCCACATGCTGGCAACAGGAAGTGACATGTTTAACACTGTTTTGGACTCCTAATAACATATAAAAAATTGCCAGCAAGTGCTTAACATGTTAACAACATACTAGAAACATGCTAAAACATGCTAGCAAACATTAGCTAAGTGCTAAAGCATGCTATTACTGCAATTAAATAGGAATTTGCTGTAACTCAGGCATTGAATGTCCAATCTGCCCCAAACTTCACACGTTTGATAAGCGTTCAGTCCTGAACACATGACCATGCTCAAATTCAGTTACAGTCATAGCGCCACATGCTGGCAACAGGAAGTGACATGTTTAACACTGTTTTGGACTCCTAATAACATATAAAAAATTGCCACCAAGTGCTTAACATGCTAACAACATACTAGAAACATGCTTAAACATGCTAGCAAACATTAGCTAAGTGCTAAAGCATGCCATTACTGCAATTAAATAGGAATTTGCTGTAACTCAGGCATTGAATGTCCAATCTGCCCCAAACTTCACACGTTTGATAAGCGTTCTGTCCTGAACACATGACCATGCTCAAATTCAGTTACAGTCATAGCGCCACATGCTGGCAACAGGAAGTGACATGTTTAACACTGTTTTGGACTCCTAATAACATATAAAAAATTGCCAGCAAGTGCTTAACATGTTAACAACATACTAGAAACATGCTAAAACATGCTAGCAAACATTAGCTAAGTGTTAAAGCATGCTATTACTGCAATTAAATAGGAATTTGCTGTAACTCAGGCATTGAATGTCCAATCTGCCCCAAACTTCACACGTTTGATAAGCGTTCTGTCCTGAACACATGACCATGCTCAAATTCAGTTACAGTCATAGCGCCACATGCTGGCAACAGGAAGTGACATGTTTAACACTGTTTTGGACTCCTAATAACATATAAAAAATTGCCAGCAAGTGCTTAACATGTTAACAACATACTAGAAACATGCTAAAACATGCTAGCAAACATTAGCTAAGTGCTAAAGCATGCTATTACTGCAATTAAATAGGAATTTGCTGTAACTCAGGCATTGAATGTCCAATCTGCCCCAAACTTCACACGTTTGATAAGCGTTCTGTCCTGAACACATGACCATGCTCAAATTCAGTTACAGTCATAGCGCCACCTGCTGGCAACAGGAAGTGACATGTTTAACACTGTTTTGGACTCCTAATAACATACAAAAAAGTGCCAGCAAGTGTTAAACATGTTAACAACATACTAGAAACATGCTAAAACATGCTAGCAAACATTAGCTAGGTGCTAAATCATGCTATTAATGCAATTAAATAGGAATTTGCTGTAACTGGCATTGGATGTTTAATCGGCCCCAAACTTCACACGGTTGAATATTCTCATGTTTAACACATTTACATGAGAATATTCAGTTATAGTAATAGCGCCACCTACTGGCAACAGCAAATGACATGTTTAACACTGTGATGCTGTACTAGCAACATATTAAATATGCCATTGAGTTATAAACATGTTAGAAACCTGTTAAAACATGCTAGCAATTCTTAGCTAAGTGCTAAAGCATGCTAATGCAATGAAAGAGGAAGTTGTTGTTACTAAAGAAGGCAATGTCCAATCTTTCCCAAACTTTACACGTTTGATAAGAGTCCTGTCCTGAACACATCTACATGACACTTTTCAGTTATAGTAATAGCGCCACCTACTGGCAACAGGAAGTGACATGTTTAACACTGTGATGCAGTACTAGCAACATTTTAAATATGCCATTGAGTTATATACATGTTAGAAACATGTTAAAACATGCTAGCAATTCTTAGCTAAGTGCTAAAGCACGCTAATGCAATGAAACAGGAAGTTGGTGTTACTGAAGAAGGCAATGTCCAATCTGCCCCAAACTTCACACGTTTGATAAGAGTCCTGCCCTGAACACATCTACATGACAATTTTAAGTTAAAGTAATAGCGCCACCTACCGTCGACAGGAAGTGACACGTTTTACACTGTGATGCATTACTAGCGACATATTTAATATGCCATTGAGTTCTAAACATGCTAGAAACATGCTAAAACATGCTAGCAACACTTATCTGAGTTATAACGCATGCTATTATCCCCATAATCAAGGACATTTTTGTAACTGACTTTGACATACTCCTCCTATTTTTACCTACTTAAATGCACATTGCCCACCGTGCTCTGTCTTCCTAAAGCCACCGGGTGGCGGTGGCACGGGTGCGAGGGCCCTTTCATCGCTGCTTGCAGCTTTAATTATTATTAGGGCCCGAGCACCGATGGTGTGAGGACCCTCTTGGAATTGCTCTGTTTATTATTATTATTATTAGGGCCCGAGCACCGATGGTGTGAGGACCCTCTTGGAATTGCTCTGTTTATTATTATTAGGGCCCAAGCCCTGAAAGGGCGCAGAGCCCTATTGTTCTTCTAAGGGTTTTTTGTTTTTCTTCTTCTTCTTCTTCTTTATAATAATTTTTTTTTCAAGGTTTTTGCCACTTTTGGGGGCCTTAACGTGCTCAAAAACTCTTGAAACTTTGCACACAGGTCAGAACCCGCGGCCATTACAGCCGGACTGAAGCTGGTACCCGGGCGTGGCAGGGGGGCTCGACAGCGCCCCCTGGAACGGGGTCCGAAAACTTGGTCCATAAATCAAACACGCTTGCATGAAATAATATGAAACTCGGTACACTTATAGATCTCATCGGTTCATATATCCTTCATGCTCTGACTTTTTACCCCAGCCCAACAGGAAGTCGGCTATTTGGGGTAGTTTAAAAAACACATGCAATGGAATTTAAAATACTCCTCCTAGACGATTCAAACAATCACCACGAAACTCGGTGTGCATGAAGTCAAGACATGGAGGATGAAAAGTTGCGAGGGGATTTTTGATATCTCGAACGGTTTGGCCGTGGTGAGGAAACAAATTTATTGCGAATATTGGAAACAGGAAGTGTGTTATAACATCCTCATACATTAACTGATCTTGATGAAACTTCAGCATTGTGTTCGCTGTAAGAGGCCGATCACATGGATGTGACTATTGTGAGTCAAAGTTATAGCGCCACCAACTGGCAGCAGGAAGTGTGTCACTTTCGAAATGCTTTGAAATCACCCTCTTATTTTTACCCGATTTGCTTCAAACTTCATCTGTATAATGTAAAGACACGACAGATGTAGACCTGTAAAAGGATTATTGATATCTTTAATACTGTCGCCATGGCAACGCTTTAAACTTTTATATTCTTTTTGGATGCATTTGAGGCTCTTAACATGCTTCAAATTACATGAAACTCAACATGCATTTGACATTTATTGTGTAATAGACATGTGCAATGTTTCAGAAACGGGCGTGGTAAGGGGCTCAGTAGCGCCACCTTTAGTCAAAAATGGGGTATTAGTTTTACCTACAGTAACCAAACTCGGTACGTATATTCTTCTCTTCGATCCGGACAACTTTCTAATTTACAGTCATTAGCTCCGACCAACAGGAAGTCAGATATTTTGGTTTGAATGTGTACTGTTTGGAGCATTTTCCCTCTGCCCCTCTGTGTGTGTGAGTGTGTGTGTGAGGAGGGGGGCTAGTTTAGTTTAACCATTTCTCTGCTGTGTGCAAAATCTCTGGCACTTTTGAGGGCCTTAATATGCTCGAAAACTCTTGAAATTTTGCACACAGGTCAGAACCCGTGGACATTAGAGCCAGACTGAAGCTGGTACCCGGGCGTGGCAGGGGGGCTCGACAGCGCCCCCTGGAATGCGATTCGAACACTTGTCCGTATATCAAACACGCTTGCATGAATTAATATGAAACTCGGTACACATATAGATTTAATCGGGCCGAACAACTTTCCCTGGGTCAAGTTTTACGCCAGCCCAACAGGAAGTCGGCTATTACGGGTTGATTGGAGAACGCTTGCTCTCGCATTTGAAACACTTCTCCTAGAGAATTCATCCGATGACCACGAAACTCGGTCAGCATGAAGTCAAGACATGGAAGATGATAAATTGCCAGGGGATTTTTGATATCTCGAACGGTTTGGCCGTGGCGAGGAAACAAATTTATGATTAAAAAAGGATGCATAAAGTGTGTTATAACTTAGTTATAGTTTTACCTACAGTAACCAAACTCGGTACGTATATTCTTCTCTTCGATCCGGACAACTTTCTAATTTACAGTCATTAGCTCCGACCAACAGGAAGTCAGATATTGTGGTTTGAATGTGTATTTTCTCTCTCTCTGTCTCTCTGCCATTCTGTGTGTGTGTGTGTCTGTCTGTGTGGGGAGGGGAGGGGAGGGGAGGGGAGGGGAGGGGGGATGTGTGTGTGTGTGTGTGTGTGTGTGTGTGTGTGTGTGTGTGTGTGTGTGTGTGTGTGTGTGTGTGTGATTTTGGTTGGGTGACAGTTGTAGGTTACAGTTTGACAAGAGTTTATAGTTTAATAAAAGCACAATGTTGTGTTTCATTGCGAGTGTACACAAATATAGAGAAACACTTTGCATTTTGAATGATGGTCTGTATGAACAAAATGACGGAGTATGTTTTTATGTCTCCATTGTTCGATCGAGCCACACACACACACACACACACACACAGCATTCCAGCATTGCAATCTTGACATCGCAGAATGTTCATTATAGCCTTAATAAAATATAATAATAAAATAGTCAACCTTACATATAACAATTACACTGCTCTGTTTAAATTGCACTGCTCTGTTAAACAAAGTGTACAAAGTACAAAGCCTATAAAAAGAATAGTTTAGCATCCAAAAATGTTAATAATATATATAATAATATATATGTTAAAAATAGGGGGAAAAAAGAATTTACATAATATATATATATATATATATATAATATATATATATATATATATATATATATATATATATATATATATATATATATATATATATATATATATATATATAATTAAAGCTGCAAGCAGCGATGGAGGGCCCAAGCCGGTGGCACCGCCACCCGGTGCCTTTAGTTCCACTAAAGGCACCAGGGTGGCGGTGCCACCGGCTTGGGCCCGCAATCGCTGCTTGCAGCTTTAATTAGGGCCCAAGCCCTGAAAGGGCGCAGAGCCCTATTGTTCTTCTAAGGGTTTTTTGTTATTCTTCTTTATAATAATTTTTTTTCAAGGTTTTTGCCACTTTTGGGGGCCTTAACGTGCTCAAAAACTCTTGAAACTTTGCACACTGGTCAGAACCCGCGGCCATTAGAGCCGGACTGAAGCTGGTACCCGGGCGTGGCAGGGGGGCTCGACAGCGCCCCCTGGAACGGGGTCCGAAAACTTGGTCCATAAATCAAACACGCTTGCATGAAATAATATGAAACTCGGTACACTTATAGATCTCATCGGTTCATATATCCTTCATGCTCTGACTTTTTACCCCAGCCCAACAGGAAGTCGGCTATTTGGCGTAGTTTAAAAAACACATGCAATGGAATTTAAAATACTCCTCCTAGACGATTCAAACAATCACCACGAAACTCGGTGTGCATGAACTCAAGACATTGAGGATGAAAAGTTGCGAGGGGATTTTTGATATCTCGAACGGTTTGGCCGTGGCGAGGAAACGAATTTATGGCGAATATTGGAAACAGGAAGTGTGTTATAACATCCTCATACATTAACTGATCTTGATGAAACTTCAGCAGTGTGTTCGCTGTAAGAGGCCGATCACATGGATGTGACTATTGTGAGTCAAAGTTATAGCGCCACCAACTGGCAGCAGGAAGTGTGTCACTTTCGAAATGCTTTGAAATCACCCTCTTATTTTTACCCGATTTGCTTCAAACTTAATCTGTATAATGTAAACACACGACAGATGTAGACCTGTGAAAGGATTATTGATATCTTTAATACTGTCGCCATGGCAACGCTTTAAACTTTTATATTCTTTTTGGATGCATTTGAGGCTCTTAACATGCTTCAAATTGCATGAAACTCAACATGCATTTGACATTTATTGTGTAATAGACATGTGCGAAGTTTCAGAAACGGGCGTGGTAAGGGGCTCAGTAGCGCCACCTTTAGTCAAAAATGGGGTATTAGTTTTACCTACAGTAACCAAACTCGGTACGTATATTCTTCTCTTCGATCCGGACAACTTTCTAATTTACAGTCATTAGCTCCGACCAACAGGAAGTCAGATATTTTGGTTTGAATGTGTACTGTTTGGAGCATTTTCCTTCTGCCCCTCTGTGTGTGTGTGTGTGTGTGTGAGGAGGGGGGCTAGTTTAGTTTAACCCTTTCTCTGCTGTGTGCAAAATCTCTGGCACTTTTGAGGGCCTTAACGTGCTCGAAAACTCTTGAAATTTTGCACACAGGTCAGAACCCGCGGCCATTAGGGCCAGGCTGAAGCTGGTACCCGGGCGTGGCAGGGGGGCTCGACAGCGCCCCCTGGAATGGGATTCGAACACTTGTCCGTATATCAAACACTCTTGCATGAATTAATATGAAACTCGGTACACTTATAGATTTAATCGGGCCGAACAACTTTCCCTGGGTCAAGTTTTACGCCAGCCCAACAGGAAGTCGGCTATTACGGGTTGATTGGAGAACGCTTGCTCTCGCATTTGAAACACTTCTCCTAGAGAATTCATCCGATGACCACGAAACTCGGTCAGCATGAAGTCAAGACATGGAAGATGATAAATTGCCAGGGGATTTTTGATATCTCGAACGGTTTGGCCGTGGCGAGGAAACAAATTTATGATTAAAAAAGGATGCATAAAGTGTGTTATAACTTAGTTATAGTTTTACCTACAGTTACAAAACTCAGCGTGTATATTGATCTTATCAAGCCGAACAACTTTCTAATTTACAGTCATTAGCTCCGACCAACAGAAAGTCAGATATTGTGGTTTGAATGTGGATTGTGTCTCTCTCTGTCTCTCTGCCATTCTGTGTGTGTGTGTGTGTGTGTGTGTGTGTGAGGAGGGGGGGTAGTTTAGTTTAACCATTTCTCTGCTGTGTGCAAAATCTCTGGCACTTTTGAGGGCCTTAACATGCTCGAAAACTCTTGAAATTTTGCACACAGGTCAAATGTGGGGCGTGGGATTCGAACACTTGTCCGTATATCAAACACGCTTGCATGAATTAATATGAAACTCGGTACACATATAGATTTAATCGGGCCGAACAACTTTCCCTGGGTCAAGTTTTACGCCAGCCCAACAGGAAGTCGGCTATTACGGGTTGATTGGAGAACGCTTGCTCTCGCATTTGAAACACTTCTCCTAGAGAATTCATCCGATGACCACGAAACTCGGTCAGCATGAAGTCAAGACATGGAAGATGATAAATTGCCAGGGGATTTTTGATATCTCGAACGGTTTGGCCGTGGCGAGGAAACAAATTTATGATTAAAAAAGGATGCATAAAGTGTGTTATAACTTAGTTATAGTTTTACCTACAGTAACCAAACTCGGTACGTATATTCTTCTCTTCGATCCGGACAACTTTCTAATTTACAGTCATTAGCTCCGACCAACAGGAAGTCAGATATTGTGGTTTGAATGTGTATTTTCTCTCTCTCTGTCTCTCTGCCATTCTGTGTGTGTGTGTGTCTGTCTGTGTGGGGATGGGAGGGGAGGGGGGATGTGTGTGTGTGTGTGTGTGTGTGTGTGTGTGTGTGTGTGTGTGTGTGTGATTTTGGTTGGGTGACAGTTGTAGGTTACAGTTTGACAAGAGTATATAGTTTAACAAAAGCACAATGTTGTGTTTCATTGCGAGTGTACACAAATATAAGGAAACACTTTGCATTTTGAATGATGGTCTGTATGAACAAAATGACGGAGTATGTTTTTATGTCTCCATTGTTCGATCGAGCCTCACACACACACACACACACACACACACAGCATTCCAGCATTGCAATCTTGACATCGCAGAATGTTCATTATAGCCTTAATAAAATATAATAATAAAATAGTCAACCTTACATATAAAAATTACACTGCTCTGTTTAAATAGTCATTTGTACAGTTTGTGCCGTTCATAATAATTTTTTTTAATTTTTCTATATTGGAACGTGAGTGTACAAAGTGTACAAAGTACAAAGCCTATAAAAAGAATAGTTTAGCATCCAAAAATGTTAATAATATATATATTATTATTATATATATAATAATATATATGTTAAAAATAGGGGGGGAAAAGAATTTACATAATATATATATTTTTATTTTTTTTATTTTATATATATATATATATAATTAAAGCTGCAAGCAGCGATGGAGGGCCCAAGCCGGTGGCACCGCCACCCGGTGCCTTTAGTTCCACTAAAGGCACCAGGGTGGCGGTGCCACCGGCTTGGGCCCGCAATCGCTGCTTGCAGCTTTAATTAGGGCCCGAGCACCGATGGTGTGAGGACCCTCTTGGAATTGCTCTGTTTATTATTATTATTAGGGCCCGAGCACCGATGGTGTGAGGACCCTCTTGGAATTGCTCTGTTTATTATTATTATTATTATTATTTTCCGCATTTGATCGCATTTTTGAGGGCCTAAACATGCACGAAAACTCACGAAAATTTGCACACTCGTCAGAACTGGCGAAAATTGACATCTGATATGCGTTTCAGAATTGGGCGGGGTAAAATGGCTCGATAGCGCCACCTATAAAGGTTCAACGGAGTGCGCCTCCCGCTACGTTTCACGTACGTGTACGAAATTCGGTACATACATGTAATGACCCAATACCTACAAAAAAGTCTCTTGGAGCATAGCCTTAAACACAACAGGAAGTCAGCCATTTTGAACTTCCTCTCTGATTTTTGTGCAGTTTTTGGCATTTTCAGGCCTCGTACTTTAACGAACTCCTCCTACAGTTTTAATCTGATCATCTTCAAATTTGGTGAGTGTAATCTTAAGGCCTTTGCGACGTTAAATTGCGAAGATCTAGAGTTTTCGTCGAAGGGCGTGTCCTCGGCGGCCTGACAAATTTTGATGTTTCGCCATGAAACAGGAAGTTGCTGTAACTAAGGCAAACAATGTCCAATCTGCCCCAAACTTCACACGTTTGATAAGCGTTCTGTCCTGAACACATGACCATGCTCAAATTCAGTTACAGTCATAGCGCCACCTGCTGGCAACAGGAAGTGACATGTTTAACACCGTTTTGGACTCCTAATTAACATATACAAAATTGCCAGCAAGTGCTAAACATGTTAACACCATACTAGAAACATGCTAAAACATGCTAGCAAACATTAGCTAAGTGCTAAAGCATGCTATTACTGCAATTAAATAGGAATTTGCTGTAACTCAGGCATTGAATGCCCAATCTGCCCCAAACTTCACACGTTTGATAAGAGTTCTGTCCTGAACACATTTACATGAGAATATTCAGTTATAGTAATAGCGCCACCTATTGGCAACAGGAAGTGACATGTTTAACACTGTGATGCTGTACTAGCAACATATTAAATAAACCATTGAGTTATAAACATGTTAGAAACATGTTAAAACATGCTAGCAATTCTTAGCTAAGTGCTAAAGCATGCTAATGCAATGAAACAGGAAGTTGTTGTTACTCAAGTAGGCAATGTCCAATCTGCCCCAAACTTCACAGGTTTGATAAGAGTCCTGCCCTGAACACATCTACATGAGAATAATCAGTTAGAGTAATAGCGCCACCTGCTGGCAACAGGAAGTGTCATGTTTAACACCATTTTGGACTCCTAATAACATATAAAAAATTGCCAGCAAGTGCTGAACATGTTAACAACACACGGGAACCATGCTAAAACATGCTAACAAACATTAGCTAAGTGTTAAAGCATGCTATTCCTGCAATTAAATAGGAATTTGCTGTCAGGCATTGAATGTTCAATTTGCCCCAATTTCACACGTTTGATAAGAGTTCTGCCCTGAACACATCTACATGACACTTTTCAGTTATAGTAATAGCGCCACCTACTGGCAACAGGAAGTGACATGGTTAACACTGTGATGCAGTACTAGCAACATATTAAATATGCCATTGAGTAATAAACATGTTAGAAACCTGTTAAAACATGCTAGCAATTCTTAGCTAAGTGCTAAAGCATGCTAATGCAATGAAACGGGAAGTTATTGTTACTGAAGAAGACAATGTCCAATCTGCCCCAAACTTCACATGTTTGATAAGAGTCCTGCCCTGAACACATCTACATGACAATTTTAAGTTAAAGTAATAGCGCCACCTACTGTCGACAGGAAGTGACACGTTTTAAACTGTGATGCATTGCTAGCGACATATTTAATATGCCATTGAGTTCTAAACATGCTAGAAACATGCTAAAACATGCTAGCAACACTTATCTGAGTGATAACGCATGCTATTATACCCATGATAAAGGACATTTTTGTAACTGACTTTGACATACTACTCCTATTTTTACCTACTTAAATGCACATTGCCCACCGTGCTTTGTCTTCCTAAAGCCACCGGGTGGCGGTGGCACGGGTGCGAGGGCCCTTTCATCGCTGCTTGCAGCTTTAATTAGGGCCCGAGCACCGATGGTGTGAGGACCCTCTTGGAATTGCTCTGTTTATTATTATTATTATTATTATTAGGGCCCGAGCACCGATGGTGCGAGGACACTATTGGAATTGCTCTGTTTATTATTATTATTATTATTATTATTATTATTATTATTTTCCGCATTTAATCGCATTTTTGAGGGCCTAAACATGCACGAAAACTCACGAAAATTTGCACACGCGTCAAAACTGGCGAAAATTGACATCTGATATGCGTTTCAGAATTGGGCGGGGTAAAATGGCTCGATAGCGCCACCTATAAAGGTTCAACGGAGTGCGCCTCCCGCTACGTTTCACGTACGTGTACGAAAATCGGTACATACATGTAATGACCCAATACCTACAAAAAAGTCTCTTGGAGCATAGCCTTAAACACAACAGGAAGTCAGCCATTTTGAACTTCCTCTCTGATTTTTGTGCAGTTTTTGCCATTTTCAGGCGTCGTACTTTAACGAACTCCTCCTACAGTTTTAATCTGATCATCTTCAAATTTGGTGAGTGTAATCTTAAGGCCTTTGCGACGTTAAATTGCGAAGATCTAGAGTTTTCGTCGAAGGGCGTGTCCTCGGCGGCCTGACAAATTTTGATGTTTCGCCATGAAACAGGAAGTTGCTGTAACTCAGGCAAACAATGTCCAATCTGCCCCAAACTTCACATGTTTGATAAGCGTTCTGTCCTGAACACATGACCATGCTCAAATTCAGTTAGAGTCATAGCGCCACCTGCTGGCAACAGGAAGTGACATGTTTAACACTGTTTTGGACTCCTAATAACATATACAAAATTGCCGGCAAGTGCTAAACATGTTAACAACATACTAGAAACATGCTAGCAAACATTAGCTAAGTGCTAAAGCATGCTATTACTTCAATTAAATAGGAATTTGCTGTAACTCAGGCATTAAATGCCCAATCTGCCCCAAACTTCACACGTTTGATAAGAGTTCTGGTCTGAACACATTTACATGAGAATATTCAGTTATAGTAATAGCGCCACCTATTGGCAACAGGAAGTGACATGTTTAACACTGTGATGCTGTACTAGCAACATATTAAATAAACCATTGAGTTATAAACATGTTAGAAACCTGTTAAAACATGCTAGCAATTCTTAGCTAAGTGCTAAAGCATGCTAATGCAATGAAACAGGAAGTTGTTGTTACTCAAGTAGGCAATGTCCAATCTGCCCCAAACTTCAAACGTTTGATAAGAGTCCTGTCCTGAACACATCTACATGACACTTTTCAGTTATAGTAATAGCGCCACCTACTGGCAACAGGAAGTGACATGGTTAACACTGCGATGCATTACTAGCAACATATTAAATATGCCATTGAGTTATATACATGTTAGAAACATGTTAAAACATGCTAGCAATTCTTAGCTAAGTGCTAAAGCATGCTAATGCAATGAAACGGGAAGTTGTTGTTACTGAAGAAGGCAATGTTCAATCTGCCCCAAACTTCACACGTTTGATAAGAGTCCTGCCCTGAACACATCTACATGACAAATGTTAAGTTAAAGTAATAGCGCCACCTACTGTCGACAGGAAGTGACACGTTTTAAACTGTGATGCATTGCTAGCGACATATTTAATATGCCATTGAGTTCTAAACATGCTAGAAACATGCTAAAACATGCTAGCAACACTTATCTGAGTGATAACGCATGCTATTATCCCAATAATAATGGACATTTTGTAACTGACTTTGACATACTCCTATATTTACCTACTTCAATGCACAATGCCCACCGTGCTCTGTCTTCCTAAATCCACCGGGTGGCGGTGGCACGGGTGCGAGGGCCCTTTCATCGCTGCTTGCAGCTTTAATTAGGGCCCAAGCCTTGAAAAGGCGAAGGCCCTATTGTTTTCCATGGGATTATTATTTATTCTTCTTCTTTATTATTATTATTTTACTACCTTTTGGGCACTTTTGGGGGCCTTAACGTGCTCAAAAACTCTTGAAACTTTGCACAAATGTCAGAACCCGCGGCCATTAGGGCCCGACTGAAGCTGGGACCCGGGCGTGGCAGGGGGGCTCGGCAGCGCCCCCTGGAATGGGATTCAAAAACATGTCCATATCTCAAACACGCTTGCATGTAATAATATGAAACTCGGTACACGTATAGATATCATCGGGCCGAACAACTTTCGTGCTCTAAGTTTTACGCCAGTCCAACAGGAAGTCGGTTATTATGGGCTGTATGGAAACGCATGTTCTGGCATTTGAAACACTTGTCCTAGAAAATTCATCCAATCACCACGAAACTCGGTGTGCATGAAGTCAAGACATGGAGGATGCTAAATTGCGAGGGGATTTTTGATATCTCGAACGGTTTGGCCGTGGCGAGGAAACGAATTTATGGCGAATATTGGAAACAGGAAGTGTGTTATAACATCCTCATACATTAACTGATCTTGATGAAACTTCAGCAGTGTGTTCGCTGTAAGAGGGCGATCACATGGATGTGACTATTGTGAGTCAAAGTTATAGCGCCACCAACTGGTAGCAGGAAGTGTGTCACTTTCAAAATGCTTTGAATTCACCCTCTTATTTTTACCCGATTTGCTTCAAACTTCATCTGTATAATGTAAACACACGACAGATGTAGACCTGTGAAAGGATTATTGATATCTTTAATACTGTCGCCATGGCAACGCTTTAAACTTTTATATTCTTTTTGGATGCATTTGAGGCTCTTAACATGCTTCAAATTGCATGAAACTCAACATGCATATCACATTTATTGTGTAATAGACATGTGCGAAGTTTCAGAAACGGGCGTGGTAAGGGGCTCAGTAGCGCCACCTTTAGTCAAAAATGGGGTATTAGTTTTACCTACAGTAACCAAACTCGGTACGTATATTCTTCTCTTCGATCTGGACAACTTTCTAATTTACACTCATTAGCTCCGACCAACAGGAAGTCAGATATTTTGGTTTGAAAGTGTACTTTCTGGAGCATTTTCCCTCTGCCCCTCTGCGTCTCTGTGTGTGTGTGTGTGTGTGTGTGTGTGTGTGAGAGAGGAGGGGGGCTAGTTTAGTTTAACCCTTTCTCTGCTGTGTGCAACATCTCTGGCACTTTTGAGGGCCTTAACATGCTCGAAAACTCTTGAAATTTTGCACACAGGTCAGAACCCGAAATATTATATTATTATATATAGAATAATAATATACATGTTAAAAATAGGGGGGGGGGGGGGGGGAGAGAATATACCCAGATAGCATTTATTACCAGTAAAGGGTTAAAGGAAAAAGAGTGTTCTAGACGGAAAAGACATGTATCCAACCACACATCGTGCTGCAGTGACTGACACCTCTGTGAGCCAATAGTAGCAGCATATTGAGGAAGCCGCCCACAGGTCGCGCGGGCGCTGTCTTCAGCAGTGAGCAGATGAGAGCGCATTAGATGAAACAGCTGCACGGAGTATTTCTTCAGAAACTCTGCGTTAAAGAATGAATCTTGTACAGAACTAAGTGCATCTGGAAAGTTGGACTTTGGATACATTAGCCTGAAAAGTCGTCGAAGAGAGAAAAGAGTGAATTGATGATCGGAGGAGAGCAGATGTAAAGGATTTCGGAGTGAATCGACGTGAATGATCTTTCTTTTATGAAACTGATTCTATATCGCTTTGGTGAGTGAAAATTCAGCTATCAATCCGTTTCATATAAAAGACATGCCAAAATCTGTGTGTGTGTGTCTGTGTGTCTGTGTGGGGAGGGGAGGGAGGGAGGGCACACACACACACACACACAAATAGACAGCCCCCCCTGTGTGTGTCTTTGTGGGGAGGGGAGCAGAAAGACTATGAACAATTGTGCCATCTAGTGTTTTATACTATGCATAAATGTGTTTTTTATTTTAAACAAGTGTTTTAAAGTACACTAATTTCAATTAATGATATGCTGCATTTTTATGTATATTTAAACATTATCAAAGTTAGGATGTCATTTTTTTAGTTTCAAAAGTTATCTGTCTCTGTCTCCCTTTGGCTGTCATTACCCTCCCCTCACTCCCACAGTCTCACTTATTTCTTTCTGTATCAAATAATATTACCATAAACAAAAAGTTTGAGTTTCTTTTTCAATCAATGTATTATGTGTAACTTAAAAATAAGCAGATTAAACAGATATGTTTGAGGGCAAGACATGAAAACGATGAAATATAATATGGTATTAGTAAAAGAGTGCAGTATAGGGTTGGATGAATCAGATAAATAACATATTTTGTTAAAAAAACATTTGATTAATTTTCGGTGTTGTGTACTTACAATGGCTGCTGATTTCATGTGTCCGTTAAGTCCATGAGACTGTAGGGTGTCTAATTTTTCATTTTAGGTTTCAGAAGGGTGCTCACGCATACTTTGTGGTTGATATGTGCCCTCGATGCGCACTATTGCAAAACCCACACTGATGCAAGCTCTAAAGCTGACTTCTTCTCGACAGTCAAAGCGGAGTTACGTTATTGCCCGTCGTGCACAGGAACCCTAAAGGCACCGGGGTGGCGGTTTATATATATATATATATATATATATATATATATATATATATATATATATATATATATATATATATATATAAATAAATATAGCTGCAAGCAGCGATGGAGGGCCCAAGCCGGTGGCACCGCCACCGCGGTGCCTTTAGTGCAACTAAAGGCACCGGGGTGGCGGTGCCACCGGCTTGGGCCCGTAATCGCTGCTTGCAGCTATATTTATTTATATATATATATATATATATTTATTAGGGCCCGAGCACCGATGGTGTGAGGACCCTCTTGGAATTGCTCTGTTTATTATTATTATTATTATTATTATTATTATTATTATTATTATTATTCTCCGCATTTAATCGCATTTTTGAGGGCCTAAACATGCACGAAAACTCACGAAAATTTGCACACGCGTCAGAACCGGCGAAAATTGACATCTGATATGTGTTTCAGAATTGGGCGGGGCAAAATGGCTCGATAGCGCCACCTATAAAGGTTCAATGGAGTGCGCCTCCCGCTACGTTTCACGTACGTGTACGAAATTCGGTACATACATGTAATGACCCAATACCTACAAAAAAGTCTCTTGAAGCATAGCCTTAAACACAACAGGAAGTCAGCCATTTTGAACTTCCTCTCTGATTTTTGTGCAGTTTTTGCCATTTTCAGGCCTCGTACTTTAACGAACTCCTCCTACAGTTTTAATCTGATCATCTTCAAATTTGGTGAGTGTAATCTTAAGGCCTTTGCGACGTTAAATTGCGAAGATCTTGAGTTTTCGTCGAAGGGCGTGTCCTCGGCGGCCTGACAAATTTTGATGTTTCGCCATGAAACAGGAAGTTGCTGTAACTCAGGGAAACAATGTCCAATCTGCCCCAAACTTCACACGTTTGATAAGAGTTCTGTCCTGAACACATGACCATGCTCAAATTCAGTTACAGTCATAGCGCCACCTGCTGGCAACAGGAAGTGACATGTTTAACACTGTTTTGGACTCATTATAACATATAAAAAATTGCCAGCAAGTGCTAAACATGTTAACAACATACTAGAAACATGCTAAAACATGCTAGCAAACATTAGCTAAGTGCTAAATCATGCTATTACTGCAATTAAATAGGAATTTGCTGTAACTCAGGCATTGGATGTCCAATCTGCCCCAAACTTCACACGTTTGATAAGAGTTCTGTACTGAACACATGACCATGCTCAAATTCAGTTACAGTCATAGCGCCACCTGCTGGCAACAGGAAGTGACATGTTTAACACTGTTTTGGACTCATTATAACATATAAAAAATTGCCAGCAAGTGCTAAACATGTTAACAACATACTAGAAACATGCTAAAACATGCTAGCAAACATTAGCTAAGTGCTAAAGCATGCTATTACTGCAATTAAATAGGAATTTGCTGTAACTCAGGCATTGGATGTCCAATCTGCCCCAAACTTCACACGTTTGATAAGAGTTCTGCCCTGAACACATTTTCATGAGAATATTCAGTTATAGTAATAGCGCCACCTACTGGCAACAGGAAGTGACATGTTTAACACTGTGATGCTGTACTAGCAACATATTAAATATGCCATTGAGTTATAAACATGTTAGAAACATGTTAAAACATGCTAGCAAATCTTAGCTAAGTGCTAAAGCACGCTAATGCAATGCAACAGGAAGTTGTTGTTACTCAAGTAGGAAATGTCCAATCTGCCCCAAACTTCACACGTTTGATAAGAGTCCTGCCCTGAACACATCTACATGACACTTTTCAGTTATAGTAATAGCGCCACCTACTGGCAACAGGAAGTGACATGTTTAACAGTGTGATACAGTGCTAGCAACATATTAAATATGCCATTGAGTTATATACATGTCAGAAACATGTTAAAACATGCTAGCAAATCTTAGCTACGCTAATGCAATGAAACAGGAAGTTGGTGTTACTGAAGAAGTTAATGTCCAATCTGCCCCAAACTTCACACGCTTGATAAGAGTCCTGCCCTGAACACATCTACATGACAATTTTAATTTAAAGTAATAGCGCCACCTACTGTCGACAGGAAGTGACACGTTTTACACTGTGATGCATTACTAGCGACATATTTAATATGCCATTGAGTTCTAAACATGCTAGAAACATGCTAAAACATGCTAGCAACACTTATCTGAGTGATAACGCATGCTATTATCCCCATAATAAAGGACATTTTTGTAACTGACTTTGACATACTTCTATTTTTACCTACTTAAATGCACATTGCCCACCGTGCTCTGTCTTCCTAAAGCCACCGGGTGGCGGTGGCACGGGTGCGAGGGCCCTTTCATCGCTGCTTGCAGCTTTAATTATTATTATTATTATTTTCCGCATTTAATCGCATTTTTGAGGGCCTAAACATGCACGAAAACTCACGAAAATTTGCACACGCGTCAGAACTGGCGAAAATTGACATCTGATATGCGTTTCAGAATTGGGCGGGGTAAAATGGCTCGATAGCGCCACCTATAAAGGTTCAACGGAGTGCGCCTCCCGCTACGTTTCACGTACGTGTACGAAATTCGGTACATACATGTAATGACCCAATACCTACAAAAAAGTCTCTTGGAGCATAGCCCTGAACACAACAGGAAGTCAGCCATTTTGAACTTCCTCTCTGATTTTTGTGCAGTTTTTGCCATTTTCAGGCCTCGTACTTTAACGAACTCCTCCTACAGTTTTAATCTGATCATCTTCAAATTTGGTGAGTGTAATCTTAAGGCCTTTGCGACGTTAAATTGCGAAGATCTTGAGTTTTCGTCGAAGGGCGTGTCCTCGGCGGCCTGACAAATTTTGATGTTTCGCCATGAAACAGGAAGTTGCTGTAACTCAGGCAAACAATGTCCAATCTGCCCCAAACTTCACACGTTTGATAAGAGTTCTGCCCTGAACACATGACCATGCTCAAATTCAGTTACAGTCATAGCGCCACCTGCTGGCAACAGGAAGTGACATGTTTAACACTGTTTTGGACTCCTAATAACATATAAAAAATTGTCAGCAAGTGCTAACCATGCTAACAACATACTAGAAACATGCTAGCAAACATTAGCTAACTGCTAAAGCACGCTAATGCAATGAAACAGGAAGTTGTTGTTACTCAAGTAGGCAATGTCCAATCTGCCCCAAACTTCACACGTTTGATAAGAGTCCTGCCCTGAACACATCTACATGACACTTTTCAGTTATAGTAATAGCGCCACCTACTGGCAACAGGAAGTGACATGTTTAACACTGTGATGCAGTACTAGCAACATATTAAATATGCCATTGAGTTCTAAACATGTAAGAAACATGTTAAAACATGCTAGCAATTCTTAGCTAAGTGCTAAAGCACGCTAATGCAATGAAACAGGAAGTTGGTGTTACTGAAGAAGGCAATGTCCAATCTGCCCCAAACTTCACATGTTTGATAAGAGTCCTGCCCTGAACACATCTACATGACAACTTTAAGTTAAAGTAATAGCGCCACCTACTGTCGACAGGAAGTGACACGTTTTACACTGTGATGCATTACTAGCGACATATTTAATATGCCATTGAGTTCTAAACACGCTAGAAACATGCTAAAACATGCTAGCAACACTTATCTGAGTTATAACGCATGCTATTATACCCATAATAAAGGACATTTTTGTAACTGAATTTGACATACTCCTCCTATTTTTACCTACTTAAATGCAAATTGCCCACCGTGCTCTGTCTTCCTAAAGCCACCGGGTGGCGGTGGCACGGGTGCGAGGGCCCTTTCATCGCTGCTTGCAGCTTTAATTAGGGCCCGAGCACCGATGGTGCGAGGACACTATTGGAATTGCTCTGTTTATTATTATTATTATTAGGGCCCGAGCACCGATGGTGCGAGGACACTATTGGAATTGCTCTGTTTATTATTATTATTATTATTATTATTATTATTATTATTATTATTATTATTATTATTATTATTTTCCGCATTTGATCGCATTTTTGAGGGCCTAAACATGCACGAAAACTCACGAAAATTTGCACACGCGTCAGAACTGGCGAAAATTGACATCTGATATGCGTTTCAGAATTGGGCGGGGTAAAATAGCTCGATAGCGCCACCTATAAAGGTTCAACGGAGTGCGCCTCCAGCTACGTTTCACGTACGTGTACGAAATTCGGTACATACATGTAATGACCCAATACCTACAAAAAAGTCTCTTGGAGCATAGCCTTAAACACAACAGGAAGTCAGCCATTTTGAACTTCCTCTCTGATTTTTGTGCAGTTTTTGCCATTTTCAGGCCTCGTACTTTAACGAACTCCTCCTACAGTTTTAATCTGATCATCTTCAAATTTGGTGAGTGTAATCTTAAGGCCTTTGCGACGTTAAATTGCGAAGATCTAGAGTTTTCGTCGAAGGGCGTGTCCTCGGCGGCCTGACAAATTTTGATGTTTCGCCATGAAACAGGAAGTTGCTGTAACTAAGGCAAACAATGTCCAATCTGCCCCAAACTTCACACGTTTGATAAGCGTTCTGTCCTGAACACATGACCATGCTCAAATTCAGTTACAGTCATAGCGCCACCTGCTGGCAACAGGAAGTGACATGTTTAACACCGTTTTGGACTCCTAATTAACATATACAAAATTGCCAGCAAGTGCTAAACATGTTAACACCATACTAGAAACATGCTAAAACATGCTAGCAAACATTAGCTAAGTGCTAAAGCATGCTATTACTGCAATTAAATAGGAATTTGCTGTAACTCAGGCATTGAATGCCCAATCTGCCCCAAACTTCACATGTTTGATAAGAGTTCTGTCCTGAACACATTTACATGAGAATATTCAGTTATAGTAATAGCGCCACCTATTGGCAACAGGAAGTGACATGTTTAACACTGTGATGCTGTACTAGCAACATATTAAATAAACCATTGAGTTATAAACATGTTAGAAACATGTTAAAACATGCTAGCAATTCTTAGCTAAGTGCTAAAGCATGCTAATGCAATGAAACAGGAAGTTGTTGTTACTCAAGTAGGCAATGTCCAATCTGCCCCAAACTTCACAGGTTTGATAAGAGTCCTGCCCTGAACACATCTACATGAGAATAATCAGTTAGAGTAATAGCGCCACCTGCTGGCAACAGGAAGTGTCATGTTTAACACCATTTTGGACTCCTAATAACATATAAAAAATTGCCAGCAAGTGCTGAACATGTTAACAACACACGGGAACCATGCTAAAACATGCTAACAAACATTAGCTAAGTGCTAAAGCATGCTATTCCTGCAATTAAATAGGAATTTGCTGTCAGGCATTGAATGTTCAATTTGCCCCAATTTCACACGTTTGATAAGAGTTCTGCCCTGAACACATCTACATGACACTTTTCAGTTATAGTAATAGCGCCACCTACTGGCAACAGGAAGTGACATGGTTAACACTGTGATGCAGTACTAGCAACATATTAAATATGCCATTGAGTAATAAACATGTTAGAAACCTGTTAAAACATGCTAGCAATTCTTAGCTAAGTGCTAAAGCATGCTAATGCAATGAAACGGGAAGTTATTGTTACTGAAGAAGACAATGTCCAATCTGCCCCAAACTTCACATGTTTGATAAGAGTCCTGCCCTGAACACATCTACATGACAATTTTAAGTTAAAGTAATAGCGCCACCTACTGTCGACAGGAAGTGACACGTTTTAAACTGTGATGCATTGCTAGCGACATATTTAATATGCCATTGAGTTCTAAACATGCTAGAAACATGCTAAAACATGCTAGCAACACTTATCTGAGTGATAACGCATGCTATTATACCCATGATAAAGGACATTTTTGTAACTGACTTTGACATACTACTCCTATTTTTACCTACTTAAATGCACATTGCCCACCGTGCTCTGTCTTCCTAAAGCCACCGGGTGGCGGTGGCACGGGTGCGAGGGCCTTTTCATCGCTGCTTGCAGCTTTAATTATTATTATTATTTTCCGCATTTAACTGCATTTTTGAGGGCCTAAACATGCACGAAAACTCACGAAAATTTGCACACGCGTCAGAACTGGCGAAAATTGACATCTGATATGCGTTTCAGAATTGGGCGGGGTAAAATGGCTCGATAGCGCCACCTATAAAGGTTCAACGGAGTGCGCCTCCCGCTACGTTTCACGTACCTGTACGAAATTCGGTACATACATGTAATGACCCAATACCTACAAAAAAGTCTCTTGGAGCATAGCCTTAAACACAACAGGAAGTCAGCCATTTTGAACTTCCTCTCTGATTTTTGTGCAGTTTTTGACATTTTCAGGCCTCGTACTTTAACGAACTCCTCCTACAGTTTTAATCTGATCATCTTCAAATTTGGTGAGTGTAATCTTAAGGCCTTTGCGACGTTAAATTGCGAAGATCTAGAGTTTTCGTCGAAGGGCGTGTCCTCGGCGGCCTGACAAATTTTGATGTTTCGCCATGAAACAGGAAGTTGCTGTAACTCAGGCAAACAATGTCCAATCTGCCCCAAACTTCACACGTTTGATAAGCGTTCTTTCCTGAACACATGACCATGCTCAAATTCAGTTACAGTCATAGCGCCACCTGCTGGCAACAGGAAGTGACATGTTTAACACTGTTTTGGACTCCTAATAACATATAAAAAATTGCCAGCAAGTGCTTAACATGTTAACAACATACTAGAAACAAGCTAAAACATGCTAGCAAACATTAGCTAAGTGCTAAAGCATGCTATTACTGCAATTAAATAGGAATTTGCTGAAACTCAGGCATTGAATGTCCAATCTGCCCCAATCTTCACACGTTTGATAAGCGTTCTGTCCTGAACACATGACCATGCTCAAATTCAGTTACAGTCATAGCGCCACCTGCTGGCAACAGGAAGTGACATGTTTAACACTGTTTTGGACTCCTAATAACATACAAAAAAGTGCCAGCAAGTGTTAAACATGTTAACAACATACTAGAAACATGCTAAAACATGCTAGCAAACATTAGCTAGGTGCTAAATCATGCTATTAATGCAATTAAATAGGAATTTGCTGTAACTCAGGCATTGGATGTTTAATCTGCCCCAAACTTCACACGGTTGAATATTCTCATGTTTAACACATTTACATGAGAATATTCAGTTATAGTAATAGCGCCACCTACTGGCAACAGGAAATGACATGTTTAACACTGTGATGCTGTACTAGCAACATATTAAATATGCCAATGAGTTATAAACATGTTAGAAACCTGTTAAAACATGCTAGCAATTCTTAGCTAAGTGCTAAAGCATGCTAATGCAATGAAAGAGGAAGTTGTTGTTACTAAAGAAGGCAATGTCCAATCTTTCCCAAACTTTACACGTTTGATAAGAGTCCTGTCCTGAACACATCTACATGACACTTTTCAGTTATAGTAATAGCGCCACCTACTGGCAACAGGAAGTGACATGTTTAACACTGTGATGCGGAACTAGCAACATATTAAATATGCCATTGAGTTATATACATGTTAGAAACATGTTAAAACATGCTAGCAATTCTTAGCTAAGTGCTAAAGCACGCTAATGCAATGAAACAGGAAGTTGGTGTTACTGAAGAAGGCTATGTCCAATCTACCCCAAACTTCACACGTTTGATAAGAGTCCTGCCCTGAACACATCTACATGACAATTTTAAGTTAAAGTAATAGCGCCACCTACTGTCGACAGGAAGTGACACGTTTTACACTGTGATGCATTACTAGCGACATATTTAATATGCCATTGAGTTCTAAACATGCTAGAAACATGCTAAAACATGCTAGCAACACTTATCTGAGTTATAACGCATGCTATTACCCCCATAATCAAGGACATTTTTGTAACTGACTTTGACATACTCCTATTTTTACCTACTTAAATGCAGATTGCCCACCGTGCTCTGTCTTCCTAAAGCCACCGGGTGGCGGTGGCACGGGTGCGAGGGCCCTTTCATCGCTGCTTGCAGCTTTAATTATTATTAGGGCCCGAGCACCGATGGTGTGAGGACCCTCTTGGAATTGCTCTGTTTATTATTATTATTATTATTATTATTATTATTATTCTTCTCCGCATTTAATCGCATTTTTGAGGGCCTAAACATGCACGAAAACTCACGAAAATTTGCACACGCGTCAGAACCGGTGAAAATTGACATCTGATATGCGTTTCAGAATTGGGCGGGGCAAAATGGCTCGATAGCGCCACCTATAAATGTTCAACGGAGTGCGCCTCCCGCTACGTTTCACGTACGTGTACGAAATTCGGTACATACATGTAATGACCCAATACCTACAAAAAAGTCTCTTGGAGCATAGCCTTAAACACAACAGGAAGTCAGCCATTTTGAACTTCCTCTCTGATTTTTGTGCAGTTTTTGCCATTTTCAGGCCTCGTACTTTAACGAACTCCTCCTACAGTTTTAATCTGATCATCTTCAAATTTGGTGAGTGTAATCTTAAGGCCTTTGCGACGTTAAATTGCGAAGATCTTGAGTTTTCGTCGAAGGGCGTGTCCTCGGCGGCCTGACAAATTTTGATGTTTCGCCATGAAACAGGAAGTTGCTGTAACTCAGGCATTGAATGTCCAATCTGCCCCAAACTTCACACGTTTGATAAGAGTTCTGTCCTGAACACATGACCATGCTAAAATTCAGTTACAGTCATAGCGCCACCTGCTGGCAACAGGAAGTGACATGTTTAACACTGTTTTGGACTCCTAATAATTTATAAAAGATTGCCAGCAAGTGCTAAACTTGTTAACAACATACTAGAAACATGCTAAAACATGCTAGCAAACATTAGCTAAGTGCTAAAGCATGCTATTACTGAAATTAAACAGGAAGTTGCTGTAACTCAGGCAAACAATGTCCAATCTGCCCCAAACTTCACACGTTTGATAAGCGTTCTGTCCTGAACACATGACCATGCTCAAATTCAGTTACAGTCATAGCGCCACATGCTGGCAACAGGAAGTGACATGTTTAACACTGTTTTGGACTCCTAATAACATATAAAAAATTGCCAGCAAGTGCTTAACATGTTAACAACATGCTAGAAACATGCTAAAACATGCTAGCAAACATTAGCTAAGTGCTAAAGCATGCTATTACTGCAATTAAATAGAAATTTGCTGTAACTCAGGCATTGAATGTCCAATCTGCCCCAAACTTCACACGTTTGATAAGCGTTCTGTCCTGAACACATGACCATGCTCAAATTCAGTTACAGTCATAGCGCCACCTGCTGGCAACAGGAAGTGACATGTTTAACACTGTTTTGGACTCCTAATAACATACAAAAAAGTGCCAGCAAGTGTTAAACATGTTAACAACATACTAGAAACATGCTAAAACATGCTAGCAAACATTAGCTAGGTGCTAAATCATGCTATTAATGCAATTAAATAGGAATTTGCTGTAACTGGCATTGGATGTTTAATCGGCCCCAAACTTCACACGGTTGAATATTCTCATGTTTAACACATTTACATGAGAATATTCAGTTATAGTAATAGCGCCACCTACTGGCAACAGCAAATGACATGTTTAACACTGTGATGCTGTACTAGCAACATATTAAATATGCCATTGAGTTATAAACATGTTAGAAACCTGTTAAAACATGCTAGCAATTCTTAGCTAAGTGCTAAAGCATGCTAATGCAATGAAAGAGGAAGTTGTTGTTACTAAAGAAGGCAATGTCCAATCTTTCCCAAACTTTACACGTTTGATAAGAGTCCTGTCCTGAACACATCTACATGACACTTTTCAGTTATAGTAATAGCGCCACCTACTGGCAACAGGAAGTGACATGTTTAACACTGTGATGCAGTACTAGCAACATTTTAAATATGCCATTGAGTTATATACATGTTAGAAACATGTTAAAACATGCTAGCAATTCTTAGCTAAGTGCTAAAGCACGCTAATGCAATGAAACAGGAAGTTGGTGTTACTGAAGAAGGCAATGTCCAATCTGCCCCAAACTTCACACGTTTGATAAGAGTCCTGCCCTGAACACATCTACATGACAATTTTAAGTTAAAGTAATAGCGCCACCTACCGTCGACAGGAAGTGACACGTTTTACACTGTGATGCATTACTAGCGACATATTTAATATGCCATTGAGTTCTAAACATGCTAGAAACATGCTAAAACATGCTAGCAACACTTATCTGAGTTATAACGCATGCTATTATCCCCATAATCAAGGACATTTTTGTAACTGACTTTGACATACTCCTCCTATTTTTACCTACTTAAATGCACATTGCCCACCGTGCTCTGTCTTCCTAAAGCCACCGGGTGGCGGTGGCACGGGTGCGAGGGCCCTTTCATCGCTGCTTGCAGCTTTAATTATTATTATTATTATTATTATTATTATTTTCCGCATTTGATCGCATTTTTGAGGGCCTAAACATGCACGAAAACTCACGAAAATTTGCACACGCGTCAGAACTGGCGAAAATTGACATCTGATATGCGTTTCAGAATTGGGCGGGGTAAAATGGCTCGATAGCGCCACCTATAAAGGTTCAACGGAGTGCGCCTCCCGCTACGTTTCACGTACGTGTACGAAATTCGGTACATACATGTAATGACCCAATACCTACAAAAAAGTCTCTTGGAGCATAGCCTTAAACACAACAGGAAGTCAGCCATTTTGAACTTCCTCTCTGATTTTTGTGCAGTTTTTGGCATTTTCAGGCCTCGTACTTTAACGAACTCCTCCTACAGTTTTAATCTGATCATCTTCAAATTTGGTGAGTGTAATCTTAAGGCCTTTGCGACGTTAAATTGCGAAGATCTAGAGTTTTCGTCGAAGGGCGTGTCCTCGGCGGCCTGACAAATTTTGATGTTTCGCCATGAAACAGGAAGTTGCTGTAACTAAGGCAAACAATGTCCAATCTGCCCCAAACTTCACACGTTTGATAAGCGTTCTGTCCTGAACACATGACCATGCTCAAATTCAGTTACAGTCATAGCGCCACCTGCTGGCAACAGGAAGTGACATGTTTAACACCGTTTTGGACTCCTAATTAACATATACAAAATTGCCAGCAAGTGCTAAACATGTTAACACCATACTAGAAACATGCTAAAACATGCTAGCAAACATTAGCTAAGTGCTAAAGCATGCTATTACTGCAATTAAATAGGAATTTGCTGTAACTCAGGCATTGAATGCCCAATCTGCCCCAAACTTCACTCGTTTGATAAGAGTTCTGTCCTGAACACATTTACATGAGAATATTCAGTTATAGTAATAGCGCCACCTATTGGCAACAGGAAGTGACATGTTTAACACTGTGATGCTGTACTAGCAACATATTAAATAAACCATTGAGTTATAAACATGTTAGAAACATGTTAAAACATGCTAGCAATTCTTAGCTAAGTGCTAAAGCATGCTAATGCAATGAAACAGGAAGTTGTTGTTACTCAAGTAGGCAATGTCCAATCTGCCCCAAACTTCACAGGTTTGATAAGAGTCCTGCCCTGAACACATCTACATGAGAATAATCAGTTAGAGTAATAGCGCCACCTGCTGGCAACAGGAAGTGTCATGTTTAACACCATTTTGGACTCCTAATAACATATAAAAAATTGCCAGCAAGTGCTGAACATGTTAACAACACACGGGAACCATGCTAAAACATGCTAACAAACATTAGCTAAGTGCTAAAGCATGCTATTCCTGCAATTAAATAGGAATTTGCTGTCAGGCATTGAATGTTCAATTTGCCCCAAACTTCACACGTTTGATAAGAGTTCTACCCTGAACACATCTACATGACACTTTTCAGTTATAGTAATAGCGCCACCTACTGGCAACAGGAAGTGACATGGTTAACACTGTGATGCAGTACTAGCAACATATTAAATATGCCATTGAGTAATAAACATGTTAGAAACCTGTTAAAACATGCTAGCAATTCTTAGCTAAGTGCTAAAGCATGCTAATGCAATGAAACGGGAAGTTATTGTTACTGAAGAAGACAATGTTCAATCTGCCCCAAACTTCACATGTTTGATAAGAGTCCTGCCCTGAACACATCTACATGACAATTTTAAGTTAAAGTAATAGCGCCACCTACTGTCGACAGGAAGTGACACGTTTTAAACTGTGATGCATTGCTAGCGACATATTTAATATGCCATTGAGTTCTAAACATGCTAGAAACATGCTAAAACATGCTAGCAACACTTATCTGAGTGATAACGCATGCTATTATACCCATGATAAAGGACATTTTTGTAACTGACTTTGACATACTACTCCTATTTTTACCTACTTAAATGCACATTGCCCACCGTGCTCTGTCTTCCTAAAGCCACCGGGTGGCGGTGGCACGGGTGCGAGGGCCCTTTCATCGCTGCTTGCAGCTTTAATTAGGGCCCGAGCACCGATGGTGCGAGGACACTATTGGAATTGCTCTGTTTATTATTATTATTATTCTTCTTCTCCGCATTTAATCGCATTTTTGAGGGCCTAAACATGCACGAAAACTCACGAAAATTTGCACACGCGTCAGAACTGGCGAAAATTGACATCTGATATGCGTTTCAGAATTGGGCGGGGTAAAATGGCTCGATAGCGCCACCTATAAAGGTTCAACGGAGTGCGCCTCCCGCTACGTTTCACGTACGTGTACGAAATTCGGTACATACATGTAATGACCCAATACCTACAAAAAAGTCTCTTGGAGCATAGCCTTAAACACAACAGGAAGTCAGCCATTTTGAACTTCCTCTCTGATTTTTGTGCAGTTTTTGGCATTTTCAGGCCTCGTACTTTAACGAACTCCTCCTACAGTTTTAATCTGATCATCTTCAAATTTGGTGAGTGTAATCTTAAGGCCTTTGCGACGTTAAATTGCGAAGATCTAGAGTTTTCGTCGAAGGGCGTGTCCTCGGCGGCCTGACAAATTTTGATGTTTCGCCATGAAACAGGAAGTTGCTGTAACTAAGGCAAACAATGTCCAATCTGCCCCAAACTTCACACGTTTGATAAGCGTTCTGTCCTGAACACATGACCATGCTCAAATTCAGTTACAGTCATAGCGCCACCTGCTGGCAACAGGAAGTGACATGTTTAACACCGTTTTGGACTCCTAATTAACATATACAAAATTGCCAGCAAGTGCTAAACATGTTAACACCATACTAGAAACATGCTAAAACATGCTAACAAACATTAGCTAAGTGCTAAAGCATGCTATTCCTGCAATTAAATAGGAATTTGCTGTCAGGCATTGAATGTTCAATTTGCCCCAATTTCACACGTTTGATAAGAGTTCTGCCCTGAACACATCTACATGACACTTTTCAGTTATAGTAATAGCGCCACCTACTGGCAACAGGAAGTGACATGGTTAACACTGTGATGCAGTACTAGCAACATATTAAATATGCCATTGAGTAATAAACATGTTAGAAACCTGTTAAAACATGCTAGCAATTCTTAGCTAAGTGCTAAAGCATGCTAATCCAATGAAACGGGAAGTTATTGTTACTGAAGAAGACAATGTCCAATCTGCCCCAAACTTCACACGTTTGATAAGAGTCCTGTCCTGAACACATCTACATGACAATTTTAAGTTAAAGTAATAGCGCCACCTACTGTCGACAGGAAGTGACACGTTTTAAACTGTGATGCATTGCTAGCGACATATTTAATATGCCATTGAGTTCTAAACATGCTAGAAACATGCTAAAACATGCTAGCAACACTTATCTGAGTGATAACGCATGCTATTATCCCCATAATCAAGGACATTTTTGTAACTGACTTTGACATACTACTCCTATTTTTACTTACTTAAATGCACATTGCCCACCGTGCTCTGTCTTCCTAAAGCCACCGGGTGGCGGTGGCACGGGTGCGAGGGCCCTTTCATCGCTGCTTGCAGCTTTAATTATTATTATTATTATTATTTTCCGCATTTAATCGCATTTTTGAGGGCCTAAACATGCACGAAAACTCACGAAAATTTGCACACGCGTCAGAACTGGCGAAAATTGACATCTGATATGCGTTTCAGAATTGGGCGGGGTAAAATGGCTCGATAGCGCCACCTATAAAGGTTCAACGGAGTGCGCCTCCCACTACGTTTCACGTATGTGTACGAAATTCGGTACATACATGTAATGACCCAATACCTACAAAAAAGTCTCTTGGAGCATAGCCTTAAACACAACAGGAAGTCAGCCATTTTTAACTTCCTCTCTGATTTTTGTGCAGTTTTTGCCATTTTCAGGCCTCATACTTTAACGAACTCCTCCTACAGTTTTAATCTGATCATCTTCAAATTTGGTGAGTGTAATCTTAAGGCCTTTGCGACGTTAAATTGCGAAGATCTAGAGTTTTCGTCGAAGGGAGTGTCCTCGGCGGCCTGACAAATTTTGATGTTTCGCCATGAAACAGGAAGTTGCTGTAACTCAGGCAAACAATGTCCAATCTGCCCCAAACTTCCCACGTTTGATAAGCGTCCTGTCCTGAACACATGACCATGCTCAAATTCAGTTACAGTCATAGCGCCACCTGCTGGCAACAGGAAGTGACATGTTTAACACTGTTTTGGACTCCTAATAACATATAAAAAATTGCCAGCAAGTGCTTAACATGTTAACAACATACTAGAAACATGCTAAAACATGCTAGCAAACATTAGCTAAGTGCTAAATCATGCTATTAATGCAATTAAATAGGAATTTGCTGTAACTCAGGCATTGAATGTCCAATCTGCCCCAAACTTCACACGTTTGATAAGCGTTCTGTCCTGAACACATGACCATGCTCAAATTCAGTTACAGTCATAGCGCCACCTGCTGGCAACAGGAAGTGACATCTTTAACACTGTTTTGGACTCCTAATAACATACAAAAAAGTGCCAGCAAGTGTTAAACATGTTAACAACATACTAGAAACATGCTAAAACATGCTAGCAAACATTAGCTAGGTGCTAAATCATGTTATTAATGCAATTAAATAGGAATTTGCTGTAACTCAGGCATTGGATGTTTAATCTGCCCCAAACTTCACACGGTTGAATATTCTCATGTTTAACACATTTACATGATAATTTTCAGTTATAGTAATAGCGCCACCTACTGGCAACAGGAAGTGACATGTTTAACACTGTGATGGTGTACTAGCAACATATTAAATATGCCATTGAGTTATAAACATGTTAGAAACCTGTTAAAACATGCTAGCAATTCCTAGCTAAGTGCTAAAGCATGCTAATGCAATGAAAGAGGAAGTTGTTGTTACTAAAGAAGGCAATGTCCAATCTTTCCCAAACTTTACACGTTTGATAAGAGTCCTGTCCTGAACACATCTACATGACACTTTTCAGTTATAGTAATAGCGCCACCTACTGGCAACAGGAAGTGACATGTTTAACACTGTGATGCAGTACTAGCAACATATTAAATATGCCATTGAGTTATATACATGTTAGAAACATGTTAAAACATGCTAGCAATTCTTAGCTAAGTGCTAAAGCACGCTAATGCAATGAAACAGGAAGTTGTTGTTACTCAAGAAGGCAATGCCCAATCTGCCCCAAACTTCACACGTTTGATAAGAGTCCTGCCCTGAACACATCTACATGACAATTTTAAGTTAAAGTAATAGTGCCACCTACTGTCGACAGGAAGTGACACGTTTTACACTGTGATGCATTACTAGCGACATATTTAATATGACATTGAGTTCTAAACATGCTAGAAACATGCTAAAACATGCTAGCAACACTTATCTGAGTTATAACGCATGCTATTATCCCCATAATCAAGGACATTTTTGTAACTGACTTTGACATACTCCTCCTATTTTTACCTACTTAAATGCACATTGCCCACCGTGCTCTGTCTTCCTAAAGCCACCGGGTGGCGGTGGCAGGGGTGCGAGGGCCCTTTCATCGCTGCTTGCAGCTTTAATTATTATTATTAGGGCCCGAGCACCGATGGTGTGAGGACCCTCTTGGAATTGCTCTGTTTATTATTATTATTATTATTATTATTATTATTATTCTTCTCCGCATTTAATCGCATTTTTGAGGGCCTAAACATGCACGAAAACTCACGAAAATTTGCACACGCGTCAGAACCGGCGAAAATTGACATCTGATATGCGTTTCAGAATTGGGCGGGGCAAAATGGCTCGATAGCGCCACCTATAAATGTTCAACGGAGTGCGCCTCCCGCTACGTTTCACGTACGTGTACGAAATTCGGTACATACATGTAATGACCCAATACCTACAAAAAAGTCTCTTGGAGCATAGCCTTAAACACAACAGGAAGTCAGCCATTTTGAACTTCCTCTCTGATTTTTGTGCAGTTTTTGCCATTTTCAGGCCTCGTACTTTAACGAACTCCTCCTACAGTTTTAATCTGATCATCTTCAAATTTGGTGAGTGTAATCTTAAGGCCTTTGCGACGTTAAATTGCGAAGATCTTGAGTTTTCGTCGAAGGGCGTGTCCTCGGCGGCCTGACAAATTTTGATGTTTCGCCATGAAACAGGAAGTTGCTGTAACTCAGGCATTGAATGTCCAATCTGCCCCAAACTTCACACGTTTGATAAGAGTTCTGTCCTGAACACATGACCATGCTCAAATTCAGTTACAGTCATAGCGCCACCTGCTGGCAACAGGAAGTGACATGTTTAACACTGTTTTGGACTCCTAATAATTTATAAAAGATTGCCAGCAAGTGCTAAACTTGTTAACAACATACTAGAAACATGCTAAAACATGCTAGCAAACATTAGCTAAGTGCTAAAGCATGCTACTACTGCAATTAAATAGGAATTTGCTGTAACTCAGGCAAACAATGTCCAATCTGCCCCAAACTTCACACGTTTGATAAGAGTTCTGCCCTGAACACATTTACATGAGAATATTCAGTTACAGTCATAGCGCCACCTGCTGGCAACAGGAAGTGACATGTTTAACACTGTTTTGGACTCCTAATAACATATAAAAAATTGCCAGCAAGTGCTAAACATGTTAACAACATACTAGAAACATGCTAAAACATGCTAGCAAACATTAGCTAAGTGCTAAAGCATGCTATTACTGCAATTAAATAGGAATTTGCTGTAACTCAGCCATTGAATGTCCAATCTGCCCCAAACTTCACACGTTTGATAAGCGTTCTGTCCTGAACACATGACCATGCTCAAATTCAGTTACAGTCATAGCGCCACCTGCTGGCAACAGGAAGTGACATGTTTAACACTGTTTTGGACTCCTAATAACATATACAAAATTGCCAGCAAGTGCTAAACATGTTAACAACATACTAGAAACATGCTAAAACATGCTAGCAAACATTAGCTAAGTGCTAAAGCATGCTATTATTGCAATTAAATAGGAATTTGCTGTAACTCAGGCATTGAATGCCCAATCTGCCCCAAACTTCACACGTTTGATAAGAGTTCTGGTCTGAACACATTTACATGAGAATATTTAGTTATAGTAATAGCGCCACCTATTGGCAACAGGAAGTGACATGTTTAACACTGTGATGCTGTACTAGCAACATATTAAATAAACCATTGAGTTATAAACATGTTAGAAACCTGTTAAAACATGCTAGCAATTCTTAGCTAAGTGCTAAAGCATGCTAATGCAATGAAACAGGAAGTTGTTGTTACTCAAGTAGGCAATGTCCAATCTGCCCCAAACTTCACACGTTTGATAAGAGTCCTGCCCTGAACACATCTACATGACACTTTTCAGTTATAGAATAGCGCCACCTACTGGCAACAGGAAGTGACATGTTTAACACTGCAATGCATTACTAGCAACATATTAAATATGCCATTGAGTTATATACATGTTAGAAACATGTTAAAACATGCTAGCAATTCTTAGCTAAGTGCTAAAGCACGCTAATGCAATGAAACGGGAAGTTGTTGTTACTGAAGAAGGCAATGTCCAATCTGCCCCAAACTTCACACGTTTGATAAGAGTCCTGCCCTGAACACATCTACATGACAATTTTAAGTTAAAGTAATAGCGCCACCTACTGTCAACAGGAAGTGACACGTTTTAAACTGTGATGCATTGCTAGCGACATATTTAATATGCCATTGAGTTCTAAACATGCTAGAAACATGCTAAAACATGCTAGCAACACTTATCTGAGTGATAACGCATGATATTATACCCATAATAAAGGACATTTTTGTAACTGACTTTGACATACTCCTATAATTACCTACTTAAATGCACAATGCCCACCGTGCTCTGTCTTCCTAAATCCACCGGGTGGCGGTTGGCACGGGTGCGAGGGCCCTTTCATCGCTGCTTGCAGCTTTAATTATTATTATTATTATTATTTTCCGCATTTAATCGCATTTTTGAGGGCCTAAACATGCACGAAAACTCACGAAAATTTGCACACGCGTCAGAACTGGCGAAAATTGACATCTGATATGCGTTTCAGAATTGGGCGGGGTAAAATGGCTCGATAGCGCCACCTATAAAGGTTCAACGGAGTGCGCCTCCCGCTACGTTTCACGTACGTGTACGAAAATCGGTACATACATGTAATGACCCAATACCTACAAAAAAGTCTCTTGGAGCATAGCCTTAAACACAACAGGAAGTCAGCCATTTTGAACTTCCTCTCTGATTTTTGTGCAGTTTTTGCCATTTTCAGGCCTCGTACTTTAACGAACTCCTCCTACAGTTTTAATCTGATCATCTTCAAATTTGGTGAGTGTGATCTTAAGGCCTTTGCGACGTTAAATTGCGAAGATCTAGAGTTTTCGTCGAAGGGCGTGTCCTCGGCGGCCTGACAAATTTTGATGTTTCGCCATGAAACAGGAAGTTGCTGTAACTCAGGCAAACAATGTCCAATCTGCCCCAAACTTCCCACGTTTGATAAGAGTTCTGTCCTGAACACATGACCATGCTCAAATTCAGTTACAGTCATAGCGCCACCTGCTGGCAACAGGAAGTGACATGTTTAACACTGTTTTGGACTCTTAATAACATATACAAAATTGCCGGCAAGTGCTAAACATGTTAACAACATACTAGAAACATGCTAGCAAACATTAGCTAAGTGCTAAAGCATGCTATTACTTCAATTAAATAGGAATTTGCTGTAACTCAGGCATTAAATGCCCAATCTGCCCCAAACTTCACACGTTTGATAAGAGTTCTGGTCTGAACACATTTACATGAGAATATTCAGTTATAGTAATAGCGCCACCTATTGGCAACAGGAAGTGACATGTTTAACACTGTGATGCTGTACTAGCAACATATTAAATAAACCATTGAGTTATAAACATGTTAGAAACCTGTTAAAACATGCTAGCAATTCTTAGCTAAGTGCTAAAGCATGCTAATGCAATGAAACAGGAAGTTGTTGTTACTCAAGTAGGCAATGTCCAATCTGCCCCAAACTTCACACAATTGATAAGAGTCCTGTCCTGAACACATCTACATGACACTTTTCAGTTATGAAAACATATACATGTTCACTTTCCCGACGGGGGAATGGAAACTCCACCCGGAGGTAGTGAAACAGATATGGACCAGATTTTACGAAGCGGAGGTGGACCTCTTCGCCTCCCAGCAGACAGCGCAATGTCCCCTCTACTTCTCTCTGAGTCACCCAGCTCCGTTGGGTCTGGATGCGATGGCGCACTCATGGCCCAAGATGCGCCTGTATGCGTTTCCTCCAGTTTCTCTGCTCCCGGGAGTTCTAGCCAGAGTTCGCCAACAAGGGTCTTGCCTCTTACTGATAGCGCCGCGTTGGCCGAACAGAGTATGGTTCTCGGAGATAATGTCTCTCCTCGACGGCTCGCCGTGGGCGATTCCGGAGAGGAGGGACCTTCTGTCTCAGGCGGAGGGCACGATATTCCATCCCAGGCCAGGCCTGTGGAATCTTCACGTTTGGCCCCTGATGGGAACCAATTAAGAGACACTGGGCTTTCGCCGGATGTTATTGAGACCATTCTGAGTGCTAGGGCTTCATCCACTAGGAGAAGTTATGCCATTAAGTGGGGTGTTTTTGAGAGGTGGTGCGTTGAACACAATGTAGATCCAGTTAACTGCCAGATTGCTTCAGTGCTGGATTTCATGCAAGAGAAATTATCAACGGGCATATGTCCTGCCACTCTTAAGGTTTATGTGGCCGCTCTTTCGGCTTGCCACGCCTTAGTTGACGGGGCGCCACTTGGGAGACACCCTCTGCTATCACGCTTCCTTCGGGGAGCCAGGCGACTGAGGCCTGCAGTAAGAGCCAAGATCCCTTCTTGGGACTTAGCTATAGTTCTCGAGGGTCTGGTTGATACCCCCTTTGAACCATTAGAATCAGCGTCTGATAAACTTCTGACTCTAAAAATGGTTTTTCTGATGGCAATAACTTCCTTGAAGAGAATTGGGGATATGCAGGCTCTGTCTATCTCTCCATCCTGCTTAGACTTTGCCCCAGGTATGGTGAAAGTGATTTTGCATCCACATCCTGATTACCTGCCTAAGGTTCCATTTTCGGCTGTACATCCTGTCACTCTTGAGGCTTTCTGCTCCCCGCCGTTCTCAACGCCGGAGCAGGAGAGATCTCACAGGCTGTGTCCAGTCCGTGCTCTTCAGGCTTACGTCCACCGCACTAGCCAGTGGCGTAAGTCGGAGCAACTGTTCGTCTGTTATGGGGGCAGCAACAGAGGAGGAGCTGCTACCAAGCAGACTATGTCTCATTGGGTCAGGGATGCTATCGCTCTTGCTTATGAGGCGCGCGGCCAAGCTTCGCCTACAGGCCTTAGGGCTCACTCCACCAGGGGGGTCGCCTCTTCTAGTGCTTTGGCAAGGGGGGCCCCTTTACAACATGTTTGTGATGCGGCAGGTTGGTCCTCTCCGCACACATTCATAAGATTTTATAGTTTGGATGTTCATGCCACTCCGGGCTCTCATGTCCTTGAGTCGACATCGCAAGCTAATGTCTAGGCCTTCTTACGTTCTTGTGAAACACACCTGCACAACCGTGGGAGTCCAGACATCTTCAAGCACGGCGGCGTGGGTATTCTCGTTCCCAATGCGCTGAGCAGCGCAGCATCGATTGTAGCTTTCGAAAGGGAACTTCTCCGGTTACATGACTGTAACCTTGTTCCCTGAGAAAGCGGAACGAGATGCTGCGCTGCTTTGCCGTGCTGATGATGTCCCAGGACTGCTCTTCAGACAAAATATCCTGACGGTGCACCTGCGGCTCATCTATTTATAGCCTCGTGTCGCGGGGGCGCGCCGATGACGTCACCGACCGAGGCTATATTACCTCCGGGTCATTTTCATTGACGTGTTATACACAATATTCACAGCTGGTCACGATAAAATATGTTCCCAATGCGCTGAGCAGCGCAGCATCTCGTTCCGCTTTCTCAGGGAACAAGGTTACAGTCATGTAACCGGAGAAGATCTCATCGGGCCGAACAACTTTCGTGCTCTAAGTTTTACGCCAGCCCAACAAGAAGTCGGCTATTGTGGGTGGTATGAAAACGCATGCCCCTGGAATTTGAAACACTCTTTCTAGAAAATTCATCCAATCGCAACCAAACTCGGTCAGCATGACGTCAAGACATTGAGGATGCTAAATTGCTGACGGATTTTTGATATCTCGAACAGTTTGGCCGTGGCGAGAAAAGAGAAACACGATGTGTTATAAAGTCTTCATACATTCATTGATCTTGATGAAACTTCAGTAGCGTGTTTGTTGTAAGAGAGCGATCACATGGATGTAACTAATGTGAGTCAAAGTTATAGCGCCACCAACTGGCAGCAGGAAGTGTGTTACTTTTGACAAAAGTGGGGGGGGGTTAGTTTTACCTACAGTCACAAAACTTGGTATGTATATTGTGCACATCGAGCCGGACAACTTTCTGATTTACAGTCATTAGCTCCGACCAACAGGAAGTCAGATATTTTGGTTTGAATGTGGTTTTGTCTCTCTCTCTGACAGAGTTCCCCCAGCCATGCTGTGTGTGTGTGTGTGTGTGTGTGTGTGTGTGTGTGTGTGTGTGTGTGTCTGTCTGTGTGGGGAGGGGAGGGAGGGCACACACACACACACATAGACAGCCCCCCCTGTGTGTGTCTGTGTGGGGAGGGGAGGGAGGGCACACACACACACATAGACAGCCCCCCCTGTCTGTGTGTGTGGGGAGGGGAGCAGAAAGACTATGAACAATTGTGCCATCTAGTGTTTTATACTATGTATAAATGTGTTTTTTATTTTAAACAAGTGTTTTAAAGTACACTATTCAATTAATGATATGCTGCTTTTTATGTATATTTAAACATTATCAAAGTTAGGATGTCATTTTTTTAGTTTCAAAACTTATCTGTCTCTGTCTCCCTTTGGCTGTCATTACCCTCCCCTCACTCCCACAGTCTCACTTATTTCTTTCTGTATCAAATAATATTACCATAAACAAAAAGTTTGAGTTTCTTTTTCAATCAATGTATTATGTGTAACTTAAAAATAAGCAGATTAAACAGATATGTTTGAGGGCAAGACATGAAAACGATGAAATATAATATAGTATTAGTAAAAGAGTGCAGTATAGGGTTGGATGAATCAGATAAATATTTTGTTAAAAAAACATTTGGTTAAATAAAATCGAGTGATACATAGGGCTATATTGCCCTCTCGACAGTCAAAGCGGGGCTACGTTATTGCCCGTCGTGCACAGGAACCCGAAAGGCAACGGGGTGGCGGCTTTATATATATATATATATATATATATATATATATATATATATATATATATATATATATATATATATATATATAAATAAATATAGCTGCAAGCAGCGATGGAGGGCCCAAGCCGGGGCCACCGCCACCCCGGTGCCTTTAGTGTAACTAAAGGCACCAGGGTGGCGGTGCCAACGGCTTGGGCCCGTAATCGCTGCTTGCAGCTATATTTAAAATATTATTTTTCGTCACGCCATCCGCCCGATCCGCGGTTTATCCGCGGCTGTAACCGCCAACCGCGCATCTCTGTGTATGTTCAAGCAACTCACTCTCGCACGTTGAGCTGGCAATGAAGTGGTAAGTGGGCAAAGCAACAAATCGGCATTGAATTAGTTATCGGATGATATTAAAAGGTAGCGGGATTATTTGTGGTTGACCTGGACAATTTTACTTGATCAAAAAGTTATGGATTTGATATTAGCTGCGAATTCAGAGCATTAACTTAAGTTGTGTCAGTGTAACGTTGTTGCAACGGAGGGTTGCTGCTAGCTCCGTTAAAGGTATTTCTGTCCCTCCCAAACTGCATTGAAATGGTATGTTTAGCAGCCAGAATTTAAACATTTTCAGGGGGAGAAACCCCCTGACCCCTCCTAACATGATCCATATCACCCGTTAGAAAACAATTGCAACGACGGTCTCAGATTGTGCCCCCCCAGAATTTTGGCTTGCATGACGCCCCTGCACCTCACTATGGTCATTTAAGACAATTCTAGCAATCTTACTACACATTTTGACAACATCATTAAGGCGAGACACGGCAGGCAAAAACATCGTTTTTTTGGGCTCTTTGGCCTATTTGTCTTCAATAACATGTCTTTTTTCAGACTTGAGGTGAAAAAAAGTCCAAAATACACATTTAGGTCTTTATTTTACTACACTTTGTCTATTTGCGTCTGTAGATTTCTCTGAAATTCAACAAAAGTTGACGTTCTAAATCAACGCGCTGCTCCGCGATCTCTGTGTTCTTCCTTTAATCACGCACACGTCTGAAAAGTTCTCTCTCTTCTGTACAATGCTGTCGGATCCAAATATGGTCATTTCCTTTTAATCAGCAACCAATCGTGAAAGTAAAATGGCCATTTAACCCTAAAAGCGAAATCTCATTGGCTGATGTCAATTTCTGACAACGTGATTGGTTCAGATGCATCACGTGACGCGCTCTGACATTTAGATGTGTGTTTTTGACTGTTTTTCTGCTCAGTTAAAGGCCATACATGCTGTGTTTATAAGTTTTGATGTGATTTAGGTGGTTTGTATTGTTGTTGCTAATGATTTGATAAGATATTGTGTCAGTAAATAGTTGTTTCCACTAAAAAAAGTATGATTTTTTACATTACAAATCTTTAAATGCCTTTTTCTCAAAATGACTTTTCTCTCATACTCCAAGTCCGAAATCTCCTCTTCAGTAGCACCTATACACACCAAACTTTCCAGTAGGGCTGCACGATATTGGAAAAAAATATATTTTTCCCCAACAATATATATTGCGATATTGAGAGCCATAACTCCAGTCTAAAGACAATAATTACAATTCCATGATATTAATAATTTCACTAATAAGCAAGCTTTACAAGTGACAAAAAGGTCACTTAATATTTTATTCCAAAATTGGAACATTTCTGTAAACACAAAAGCAGAACACATTTTTAAATAAAACAGCAGCTTTACACCAACCCCCTGATTGGTTTACAACAATATAACTTAAAATAAATATGTTTTTTATAAAACAACTTAAGCATTTTAGTTCACAATCTTTTAAGTCAACTTTTCTTAGCCAAAGTGCCAAAGTAAAACAGTGTTGGTGTTAGTCATCATAATCATATGAAATAAACAAAATGATATAAAACTTTAATATATTTTGTATTAAATCTTCTAAACAGATTAGAGAACATGTTTCTGTAAACAGAAAAGCCGAACACATTTAAACAGCAGCTTTACCAGCAGCTTTTACTTCTGGGAGTCTCCCTCATATTGATAGCGGCTCACTGATGCCCGCGAATTAGTTAAAATCTCCGGAATCTAGAGCGAGCGTGCCCGCGAGACAGAGACTGTGCTCCAAACCGCGCAGCGCGTGCACGGCAGAGAGGGAGAGAGAGCAAGAGACCGCGCGCGTGCCTCATGAAGCGCGTAATATCTCCCGCTGGTGCTACTGTGCTACTACCCTTCACATCGCATGTTCCGGCGATGTGACTATCGCTCACTCGCACATCGCGATGTCGATGTTAAAATCGAATATCGTTCAGCCCTACTTTCCAGTCTTGTACCTAGTTATATTATGAAGACAATTACAGAGGGATTTGTAAATATATTATTCCTAGCCTGATTTATATAACATTTTATTCCAAAAAACATGGCGAAAATATTTTTTTTAAGGCTATTGACAGTATATTCTGATTTACAAGATAACAAAAGTAGATATCCATAAATCCCTCTGTAATTTTTTTCCCATCTAATATGTGAACACAATGAAAAAAGAATTTTGAACCTGGCTTTATCCAATTCTGAGATTTCGTTTTTTTAAATATAGGCAAATTAGCGCATATTTAATTAGATAATGCCTAATTTGCATATTTAAACATTAAATTACAGAAAACGTGTAATACATTTTTTTCTCATCTTAATGTAGGTAATCAACTGGGAAAGTTTCGTGGTGATATCTGCTAGTTAAAAATATTACCCTATTCACCTGTAGTGTCTCGCCTTAAGGCGGTTCTTTTGCTTCTCCAAGAGAGATCCGTGCCAACAGATAAATGAGGAAGTAAGAATTGATTCAATAAAACAAGAATAAAACATTTCCATAACAGTAGTATCCAGGTTAAAATTTCTAAGTTTCCGATAAAAGTACATACATTGATGAGCCTTCTTGCAAACAGCATCTACCTGCGACTCAAAACGCAACTTATTGACAATGACCGTCCCCAGGTATTTGTAGTTCTCTACCTGATCCACAGCCTGGCTGTTGATAAGAGCAGGAGGAAGAGACACAAGTGACCTGCCAAAGTTGATGCACACTTCTTTAGTTTTGTTTACATTTATGTTTAGAAAGGCAGTTCCACACCACTCAACAAAATCTGATAAAACAGGACCATGCCCACAGTCTTTCTGACTTAGAAGTGAAACAATGACAGAGTCGTCAGCAAACTTAACAACATGACGACCTGGATAGCTGCTCTGACAGTCATCAGTATATAGAACAAATAAAAGTGGCGACAGTACACAGTACAACATCCGATTGGATCCCATTTACCCTGACTCGCTGATGCCGCTCTGTTAAAAAGTCCATCCGCCAACTGATCAAACCTGGATCAATGTTGAAGTTTTGTTTCAGTTTATCAGCTAAAACATGAGGCTGAATACAATTAAATGCAGAAGAAAAATCAACAAAAAGCAAACGGACCAGAGAACCTGCCCCTTCGAGATGTTTAAAAACCAAATTTAAAAGTGTTCCCGTGGCATCATCCACACCTCGACCTGGTCTATAAGCAAACTGTAAAGGATCCAGTCTGTCCTGCACATAGTCCATTATGGCAGTCTTCACCAGTTTTTCAAATTATTTCATCACCAGAGAAGTGAGTGCTATAGGTCGAAAGTCATTCAGTAGCTTTGGGGCTTTAATTTTTGGGACTGGAACAATGATAGAGTCCTTCCAAAGACGAGGGACCCTGTGCAACTGCAGTGATAGTTGAAAGATATATGTGAAGATGTCCGCCAACTGCACAGCACAGTTTTTGAGAAGTCGTCCTTCAATATAATCAGGACCAGGGCTTTTCCGCTCTTTGACTGATCTAAAAGCTTTAATGACAGCACATTTATCGATGTGAACATTAGGGGGAGTACAAGCATTATCCTTAAAGACAGACACCTCTTTACTAAAATTATGCTCATCATAACGATTAAAAACCACATTAAATTCATTTGAAAGTTGTGAGTCATTTATCCCATTAAGTGAGACTACACTCTTCTTTGTTGGCATACCCATCATATTTTTCACACCTTCCCATGCAGGGCGTGTGTCACCGATGTGTTAATATAGAGGATGATTTTGCAATTAAACTGCCTTGATTAATGCTTGATTTGCTTTGTAGTGATGTAACCTAAATAGTAATAATGCTTTTGCTAAGATAGATGTATGTAACCCTGTTAGTAATGTTGAACAAGATATGTATTATGTGATTTCACTATTATTAAGAAAAATTACTTACTTGCATGAAATGTATGTGTTGACTGATTTAGAGTAGAAAGTACTTATGTATTAGAAATAGTTTTATGATAAATGAAAATGTACTAGATAAAGTATATATTGCAGACGACTAAGAGAAGAAAGCAGAGGAAGAGAAATCGGAGGCGGCGTAGGAGGACATGGCGTAAACAGCTAAGAGCCGTGTCTAAGAAGTTGGCAGAACTCCACTTGATGACGTCAGGAGAGGTTCTGGAACCTGCATTCCGAAGCTTGCATATAAAAGGCTGAGAGAGAGACTGAAGACTTTGGAGACTGAATAGCGCAGTGTCCCTCGATGCCTGTATAACCAGCTGATTGTTGAAACTTATTATTATTGTAACCTAACTTTAACTTTGATATAACGCTTGTTAACTTTAATAAAACTTATATTATATTATTGGCAAGATATTGTCTGATTAATATTTTAAGGACCTTAAGCAAGAACTGACCACAGGGAAGTCTGCTGAACTAATTGTAAGTATTTTGAATGCTTATGGTATTGTCCAGATTCGACTTTCCTTACCTACCTGAGAATAATGAAAAAATAGGTAAAAGGTGTAAAGTATATTTGAGACACCATAAAACATGGCGCCCAACGTGCTTTAATTGTCTAATTACTGGCCAGAATTAGACAATTGAGCGCTTGACAAATAGAGTAAGCGTGAATGCTTAAGGTTAAATAGTTGATGTAATATAGAAATTATTACATATAAGTTGATTACGCAAAACGAAAGCCCTGAAAGGGCGGAAAGAGTATTTAAAGAAAATCCCTGTACGGGTCAAAATACTATATTTTGCGAGGAAAAGTATTTGCAAATACACTCTAGTGAGAGAAAAAAAATTCAGAGAGAGTGGAAAAATAAATAAAATAAATGCTATATGCATACCCAGAGAGGGTAACATTATATACAAATAAAAATTCCGAGAGAGTGGAAAAATGTATAATATTAAAACCCAGAGAGGGTTGAATGTGCACATAAGAAAAACTAACTTAAAGAGTGAAGACAACAATAACAGGCTTATATAAAAAGTGAAGAAATCACTAATATAGCTTTAAGACAAAAGAGGCTAAGCTATGGCAACAAAAGCTAAAGACAAATCCAGCAATATTTTTATTCAGGCATATACATGGGGAGATTATCGTGTATTAGGATGGCAAAAAATAGCTTTACAGGCAGAGACATCAATCCAGGAGATGGAACCAGGAGAAATACTCTTTTGGCTTCCCTCAAAGGAGGGATTGCAGTCAGGACACTTCACAGAAAGTGAAGTTGGTCTAGCAATATTGCAATGGATGCAAGAAATAGCTAAAAATGAACACTGTACAATACAATTACAGTGCAAAACTCCAGGGGCAGAAAATATAATCAAAACTATTAGCAAAAAAGATAAAAGTAAAATAGAGATTTATGACATGTGTGGTAAAGCGTTAAAAAAAAGAGAAAAAGGACACGTACCAGACATGGAAAGAGTTAAAAGATACCAGCTGGGTATCAACGATTTTGAACAAGCGGAAGAAATCCGCTTGACAATACCAGTAATTGAAGACGAGGATCGGGCCAGTGTGATTACAATGGCCCATCAACACACACCTACACCAGAATCATATGAGCTGCAAATAGGCGGAATAAAACTGCTTATTAGAGACAGTTTAATCGAAAGAACAGAAGATGGCGTCATAATACTGAATGGAAACAGACAAATGATAACTGGCTCAGGAACAGCTGGGGCAATTTTCAATAACCTAGGTAAACAGGCGTTACAGGAGATAGAAAAAATGAGAGCTCAGCTTGGACCTCAGCACGCAGCGACAGTAAGAATAACCTCTGGCCTTCCACAGTGGAATTATGTGGCGCATACAGTAATGACTGATTGCAGAGAAGAATTTTGCGATGCAGATCGCTCATGTGTTGAGGCCAGGACTTTAACAACTGCAGTAATAAAAGAAACACTAAGTAGACAGGAAAATCAAATACACATGACTTTAATGGGAACAGGTCAATACAAACACCCAGTAAATGCAATAATAGAAGGCATATTATCGGGAATTACAGATATGTCCCAGGAAGGTCATTTGACCATAAATCTATTAATGTCTAACATAAATCACGAGGAACTTGAAAAAATTCTTGACAGAAGGGAGGAAAGTGTCCAGCCGGGACCCTCTCAGCCATCTGCTCCTCTGTGGAATGTTCCTGCAGGGGACAGAGATATGAAACAGAGTGAGACAGAGTTTGAGGACGAATCTGAGCTGTCAGAGTTTGGTTATGACACGGACAGTCCAGATTCTTCAATATTTTCTATAGACAGTGATAGCAGTGAAAAACAGCATATTTACAAAGACTCTAGACTGCGGAATAAAAGAGGAGGTCGGATGGAATTAAAAAGAGTGACGGATCAAATAGAAAATGATTGGCCGGAAGTTCGGGTAAAAGGAATTTCATTCAAAAATCCTACCAGTGACAAAAGAGGTAGAACATTAACAAGACATTGGGACAAGAAGATTGTTAATGATAGAAATTTGACGTACGGCCAAATGAGATCGGCAAGTCGATCACCCTCTGCCCAGAGAGTCGCTCGGACAGAGGGATGGTCAAAAACGGGAAAAACTGCGTTGTATCAAGAAGGATACGAGTATAATAGACAAATAGTTAAAGAGCTGGAAAAAGTAGTTCATTAAAATCTGAAATTAAAAGTCTGAAAACAGAAATAGAAACATTAAAATGTACGGAAACAATAGGACTGAAGGACAGAATTAAGAAGGACCGGGATAGTCAGGCCAAAAGTCAAAGAAAAACAGTCAGGATTAGACCTGAGACTCCTGGATTTACAACTTCTTATAGACAATTAGAGGTTGCGACCCCACAAGAAACTGAAGAAAACCTAGATAGCGTACATGCAAAACTGCTGGAATTACAATTAACAGAAGCGGTTAGGAAGCAGGTAGGAAATAAAAAACAGCATGAAGACCAGAGTGCGTATGCAGAACGGATAATGAAAGCCACTGAACATGCACAGCTGGGTTGTATTGCTGCTACCAGGTTGGTTCAAACCTGTACAGGCCACCCAATCTCATCTGAGGCATTGGGAAAAATTAGGAATTTGACAGGCATAGAAGATAAAATCAAAGACTGGACCAAAACACTCGTTAATGCCCAAAAAGAGCAGATTCCCTTATTAGGAATTTGGCTGTCTATTGAACGGGATATCCCTGAGGCCGACAAAGTCCCGTTGCTGAGACATGTGGGTAGGAGAATTCCCGGTGGACGTAATTTAATTACATTACTTAATAATGCGACCAGACAAAAAATTGAAGAGAAATTAGCTGAGTATGATCTTGCTACAAGACATGAAAACGAAAAGTAACATTACACCGCAAAATAAACAACATCACGGGCCACAGTTTAAAGAGAGATTTAATAATAATAAATTCCAGAAGCCAGGAGGATTAAAAAAATATGGAGCAAGTCATCAGAGCGGCAATAGAAAAACTAACAAGTTTGCTGGGAACAGACAGACAACAGTGAAAACAGGCATGAAGTATGCACAGGGAGGAAAGAAACTCCCACAGAAGTCAGGCTTCATTCCAGCAGAAAAATGGGAAGATATGACTCCTGCTGAACGAACTAAAATAATTGAAGACCGTAAGACCAGAAATCAAAACATAAAAAAGCTTGGAAGGACTAAGGTAATTAAAAAGGCAGAAAACTAAAATCAGAAAAACAAAGAGGACACATGCAAAGCCAAGAAGAAGGAGCGAGTCAACTCCGATACAGAATGAAGGTTAATTGGCCAGTTGAAACACAGACTTTGTGACCCAAGGGTTAAAGAAGAAAATGAAAACCTATATGTTGATATTCAGGGTACGACGTATGTCGTGGACACAGGGGCTGACATTTCAGTTTCAACTGAGCCTTTACATACAAATGGTACGATAAATGTACAGACGTATGATGGACAAATTAAAACAGAAAAAACAGGTGAACTATATGGAATTACTATGATTGAAGGGTCTGAAAATTTATTGGCAGCAAAAGATTTGAAAAAGGTCTTCAGATTAAAGCCAGTTAATTACGAGCAGGAATTACAAAGAATTGAGAATGACATAAAAGGCTCACAGTGGGCTAAGGAACAGCTAATGACGGAACTGCGTAAAACTCCGTATGGACGGAGCAAAAATGACTGTGGCAAAGTAAGTGATAAATATGCACATGTTATTGAGGGTGGAATTCATAAACCTCAACGGCAATACCCAATTAATAAAAAAGGACTGGCGGAATTAAACATAACCTTACAAGAACTTGAAGAGCAGGGAGTTATACAGCGAGTCAAAGGTGCTATAACTAACTCACCGATCCAGTTAACTGCTAAGCCGGACGGAACGTTTAGATTTCTTACCAATTTCCGGGCATTGAATCGTTTAACATGACCGGATAAACGTTATTTGATTAACGCGCGAGATACAGTGGAGAAAATACGCGACGGACGATTTTATTCGAAAATTGATTTAGCCAACGGATTCTATGCGATTCCACTGGCTGAAGAAAGCCAGGAAAAAACTGCGTTTACCGCAAACCAAAACCACTACGTATACAAACGTTTGCCACAAGGGTATTGCAACAGCCCGGTAATTTTCCAATTTACTTTGGCCGAAATTTTGTCAGGCTTAGACGTTGAACTTTATATTGATGATATCTTAATCGTTTCTAATGAAGAACGAGAACACGTACAACTGTGTATACATCTATGTAACAGTCTGCGCACACGTCACACACCAGGATGCGCTCGCGCCCTCAGATCATTTGCACGTGGCTGTGTTAAAAGAGGTAAAAACTATAAATACTGTTCGTTTTCTCACACAAATCACTCGTTTCGTGTCTTAGGCCATCAATGTGTACATACGATGGGGAATTGTTTCATTTGGACGATGGGGAATTGTTTTAATTTGGACTCTGTGCATGCTCTTGACAGTTACAGTCTGCAGACTGTTGACAGTCTGTCCTTGTCTGTTTTATTTGTCTTGTTTGTTTGTTTTATCACGCGCTCTGTCTGCTCCCCGCTGGTATACGATCGCCTGACTTTCTTAAATATTCGATCGGCGGTGTCCGATTGTTTGTTTCGCGATGTTAGAAATGATTGGCATCTTCACTCTCATTATGTGCCAGTCGCACTGAGTGAAATGTGCTATCTGCCGGGATGCCTGTGTATGTGGAGGAAACGGCGAAGGAAGCATGGGAAGCGTGCTGGGGTTCTTGTGAGATCAAAGAAGATCGGAAAGTTTCTAGTCATCGGACCAGCATCTTCGATGGCGGAGGCCGTGAAAGTGAACTTGAGATGTTCATACCTTGTGCCCGTCTTTCCGTCTTCAGTGCTGGTGCCTCAGTCCTCACGGATGTCCTACATAAGGTGACGGTCTGCAGATCGAGGAGTTAATCATCTAAATCTTCGCTCTTTACGTGACGGGAGTCCGGTAATGTTTTATGATTCCTCTTCCAAGTCCTCTTCTGATACATCTCCAGTGACAATGGCGTTGATTAACGCGAGATCTCTGGCAAATAAGACTTTTATTTTGAATGATCTCTTTCTTTTTTATGAAATTGATTTTTTATTTGTTACTGAGACGTGGCTAAATGCTGGCGAAATGACTCCTCTCTCAGAACTATCTCCTCCTGGTTGTAGTTTTTTTAGTACCCCTTGGTCTGTTGGCCGGGGCGGGGGTCTTGCAGTTGTTTTTAAAGACAAGTTTAAGTGTAGACTTTTACCTTCTGAGTCCTATTGTATTGTGTTATGTGTTGCTATGTGTTTTGATTTATAGACCCCCAAATGTTCATGGGGATTTTATACATGAGTTTTCAGAATTTTTATCTGGAATTGTCTCTTCTTTTGACAATATTTTAATTTTGGGGGATTTCAATATACATGTGTGCTGCCCTTCAAAGCCCTTGGTCAAAGATTTTTTTCATTTATTAATGATCATTTGATTTTTTTACAATGTGTGTCTGGTCCAACTCATGAACGTGGTCATACGCTTGACCTTGTATTATCCCTGGGATTCTCTGTTGGTAGTGTGAAGATTGTTGATACTGTTTTTTCTGATCATAAGACTGTCCTTTTTAGTTCTTATTTTCCTTTTGGCCCGCTGGGTAATATTGTTTCTTCCTCTGTTTCATCTCGCATACTAAATCCATGCACAGCTGGTAGATTTTCAGCTGTTTTTGAGCTCTCTCCTTTAATTTCATTGATCGAGTCCCCCTCTCCCTGTATGGGTTTAGAAGAATTGGTCGACCAGTTTAATTCTTCTTGTTTAGATATATTAGATGCTGTGGCTCCTGTTAAAGTCAGGGAAAAAAAGGTCAAATCACAGCCCTGGTTGAACAGTACTACCCGTGCTCTGAGGCAGGAGTGTAGGAGGGCTGAACGCAAATGGGTTAAAGATAAACTACAGATCTCTTATGAGATTTTGAAGAACAGCCTAAACGAGTATCAAAAAACTGTTAAATTGGCTAGATCAAATTACTTTTCTGGCATCATCTCCAGAAACTGTCATAACTCTAGAGTACTTTTCTCTACTGTAAATGCTGTGCTTCACCCCACTGCTACTCCATCACTTATTCCTTCTGTTGACATGTGTGAGAAGTTCTTAAACTTTTTTATTGGTAAGATTGATGGAATTAGATCTCAGATTTCATCTGTTCGCAATTATTTTACTGCTTCTGTTGACCCTCCTAGTCAATTGACCTGTTTTATGCCCGTTTCCCTGCAGCAGCTTAAAGATATAATTGCTCATATGAAGCCCACCAGGTCTCCTGGCGATGTGTTTCCTTCTTCTCTGTTTAAGCAGGTACTTGATTCCATTGGCCCAAGTATTTTGTCAATTATGAACATCAGTTTGTCATCTGGTGTTGTTCCGGTTAGTTTTAAGCATGCGGTCATTCAGCCCCTTCTCAAAAAAAGCGGGTTAGACCCCTTTGAGATGAGCAGTTTTCGTCCCATTTCGAAATTGCCTTTTACATCTAAGATACTCGAAAAAATTGTGAATGCACAGCTTAATGACTTTTTAATGAGAAATTACATTTTTGATAGATTTCAGTCAGGTTTTAGAGCTGGCCACAGCACAGAATCTGCTCTTTTGAGGGTCTCTAATGACATCCTACGGGGAGTTGATTCTGGAAACCGTGTTGTTCTACTATTGTTAGATCTTACCGCAGCATTTGATACAGTTGATCACAATATTCTCATTGATCGTCTTAGGGATCAGGTTGGTATTCAGGGTTCAGCCCTGAAATGGTTCTCTTCCTATTTGAAAGATAGGACTTTTTCGGTTAGTTTAGGGGATCATTCTTCTACTGTTGCCCCTCTTGTGTGTGGGGTTCCGCAGGGCTCTATACTGGGACCAATTTTATTTTCACTCTATATGCTCCCTCTGGGTTCTATATTTGAGAAATTTGGGATTCAGTATCATTTGTATGCGGATGATTCTCAAATTTATTTACCACTGAAACATGGGCATAAATGTGTCATTCAATCCCTGCATGCATGCTTGACTGAGGTTAGGTGCTGGCTGGCGACTAACTTTCTCCAATTAAATGAGGATAAGACTGAGATGATCTTATTTGGAAATAAGGGGTGTGTGGATGATGACTGTCTGGGTTTGTTTCCTGGGAAAAAACTGTCCAGTGTGAGAAATCTTGGCGTCATCTTTGACTCTGAGCTTAAATTTGACCGGCAAATCAATGCTGTTGTTAAGAATAGTTTTTTCCATTTAAGATCAATCTCTAAATTGAAGTCTGTCCTCTCTTTTGAAGACATGGAGAAGGTTGTTCCTGCCTTCGTGTCATCCCGCTTGGACTACTGTAACGTGTTGTATCTGGGTGTGAGTCAGGCCTCTCTCTCCCGTCTGCAGCTTGTTCAGAACTCAGCTGCCAGACTTTTAACAGGTACTAAAAAGAGAGAGCATATTACTCCGGTATTAATGAAACTACATTGGTTACCGATACGATATAGAATCCATTACAAAGCGTTATTGTATGTTTTTAAGTCTCTGCATGGCCTAGCACCAGAGTATGTTACTGATTTAATCAGTCGCTGTCAATCCAGTAGATCGCTGCGTTCAAATGATCAATTGCTCCTCGTGGTTCCACGATCTCGTTTGAAATGTAAAGGTGATCAAGCTTTCTCTGTTGCAGCTCCTAGGCTCTGGAATGACCTTCCTCTTTCTGTAAAATCTTCTCTTTCTTTGGGTGTTTTTCAGAGTGCGCTTAAAACATATTTGTTTTCTCAAGCATATGAAAATGCTTTGTAAACTGTGTATGATTGCATTGTTTTTATGTCTTGTTTTTATTTATCTCTTTTATATTTTCTGTACAGCACTTTGGTTCCACTTGTGGTGTTGAAAGTGCTCTATAAATAAAGTTGAGTTGAGTTGAGTTACCATAGACCTCCATGATATGACTGTCAGACAAGAACGGTTTGACCTAAAAATATCAAAATTGAAACTACTGCGGAAAAAAGACACCTACATCTTGGATGCCCTTGAGGTAAGCTAAAACATACCAAAATTTAATTTCAAAGTTAACTATCCCTTTAAGGTTAATTAACCTCATTAAGGTTTCCGAGTCAGTAATATGAGATTGTGTGTATGTATTTGTATTGTACTTACCCTGTAACTACATGGAACAAGAGGGTAACAAGCACCACTAAATGATACGAGTATCTTTCCCCAATATTTAAGCAAAAGTTGCAATAGTTTTAGTTTTCATTGCACTTTTGTTAAAAAGATTACTGTATAAATGCAAAGATATGTACCCTGTAATTTTTAAAAAGCCAATATAGTACGTATTGGTACACCATTATTACAAAAAGGTACGCTGTATGTTCTTGCTAAATTGCTAAATAAAAATAAATAAAAAAGATTGTTGTATCATAATAATAGGATAAGTACAGCCTGGTTCCACCCTCCTACGTACTTCCGCTCAATTTTAATTTTCCTTCAGTACTACGTCTGGGTTTGTGGTATATTCTTGAGTTTTCTCCGAACAAATTTTTACCAGTACAATCACCAAACAGAGTTCGACTGAGAACGATGACGTTTAGGTCGTGCACTAGTTTGAGTTGTAGGGTTACGTCACGGCCAAACGTTAGCGATTGGTTATGGCAGATCCAGAGTGACTCTGGGCAGATCCAATAGTTTTAAACTTCAACAGAGGACCCGCCTACAAGGAAGTTAATGCTTGTCAATGGAGAGTGGCCAGACTCTTTGTACAAATGAAATGTACGAGAGTCTGGTAGGACCAGGCTAGGATAAGTACTCCTTAGTTCTATAATACTTGCAGTATAAAAAATGTTTTAAATTCTCCTGGTTGTTAATTGTTTTTTCCCCAAACCAGTGGCGTAGCAAGTCAGTCCCGGGCCCATATGCAAAAAATGATATGGGCCCCCCTAAGCGCCGCCCTCCAAGTACATTGAAGAGACATTTATAGGCGTTCACTGTAGCATAAAAATAAATAAAAACACCATACCAGACAATACCATAAAAAAAACACTACCCAACAACTTTTCCAAAGCCAGAACGGAACAGCAAAAAGTCTAACATAACCAAGGCTCAGCCAGTGTCAATAATAAACAAATGCATGCATAAAAACGATCTTGACACAGCAGCTCAAAATGTAAAAAGCACAAACCTCACTAATTTTAGTTGGATTCTCCAGGCCTTTCTTTCGGCAAATTCATCCACGATGTCCTTGGTGTTTAATTCACGGCTTTGTGCATTCTCAGTGATAAAGATAGTCTAAAATATATATTTTCAAAACATGTTGTACTCTAAAACTGCAAGAAAACAAAAGGCAAAAATCTGAACATGGCGAATGGCGGCGACTCCTCCCCTTCCTTTACGGACGGCAGCCACCCCTCCAGCACCCAGGCGGCGGGCAGCGAGCTCGACCGTCCCCCTGGCAACTCACTCCAGCGCACTGGTGACGGACTCTGCTCAGCCATGCTTGATGGCACTGCGGATTCCCCACAGGAGTGAGGGGTCTTTGACAGCGCGTTCCTCCTTCTTCCCGGGTTTCGGCACCTGTGTAACAAGGTTTGTTGTTATGGGAAGAAGGTGGCGGGAACCGGCGAACATTCAACACTTTTACTAACAAAATAAAAAACAAAACAAAAAACAAATACATAAACAAAAGTATAAGCCAGCAGCCCCTCACGGACGACTGCTGGCCACACAAAACATCAAATAGAGACTTCCGGTTTAAGGGCTAATGGAGTAGACGTGTTGTCTTCTGCTCCCGTACCTTTCAGTTTAGCCCAACATTTTAAGCCCATTTGATCGTTTATTTTGTTTCAAAACAAACAAATCTACCACGCACGCTATAATTCTGTCTAAACATGACTTCTAAATCGGCTAAGCAGAGCAAAAAAGAAACGAAAACGGACTCTGTAGATGACGCTGCTAGCGAGCTTAACATGGCGGCGATGACCAGGCTCCTGGAACAACATCGCCAGGCCTTATCGGCCGAATTCAAAACAGCCACATGGCTTAAAGTATTCCGGCCGGGGGCCGGATTTCCGGCTTGAGGGCAGATCCGGCCTCCGGCGCAGGCAACATTTATTTATCAGGCTGCAAATTACAGTCGGAGGCACTTTCGGTGCGGACGCGCTTAGAAAAAAACGACCGCGTCGCTTCCATTATGAGCGCGCATACCGCGCGGCCACATTTGAAATAACGAACTTGAGCGCGCAAAAGACGCGATATGTGAACATGCCCTAATCTGACTTGAATAACACACCGGTCCCCTTCAACCTACCACCTTAATTCAAGAGTCAGCGTCACAGCCAATGGGACCATGGTATTACGTTGTCTTAGCCAATTGCTAGAGAGGAGGGCGGGTATTGTGCAGGAAGTGAGTGAACTAGTTCGCAGTTAGCTTGTACACACGCTATGGAGAATGGAGTTTATCAAACCAGGAGAAAATACATCTGCTTTGGAGAAGAAAGTAAAAAACAAGTGGCGCTGGGCATGGCTTGAAGAAAGAGGACAAGAAGGGAAGGCTTTAGGCACTTGGTGCAGTAAACTTCCGGAGCCTGGAGCTTGTTTTTGCATAGTTTGCCACAAAAAGCTTCACTATGCCACTAGCGGTAAAAAAACACTTGTCCGTCATGATGGAGATAAGACTCACAGAGCTAACGTGCGCAGTCTACAGCATACGACCACGTTACCTGGAGCAGAAGCTACGGCAACTCCTCTGACCTCTTTCACTGACCGTGTATGTGAGCAAAAGTTAAGACTGTGTGCATTTATATCTCAACACGACTTATCGTTCACAATTTCACAACCGCTTGTGGATCTATGTAAAAAGTTGGCCGAGGACAAAACTGCTTTGTCTAAACTGTCACTGTCGAACCAGCAAGTAAGCTATTTAAATACACACGGCCTCGCTTTACAATTCAAAAAAGATCTTTCGGACAAACTCGAAAGAACTATGTTTTCTCTGAACATTGATGAGTCGACAAACAACAATGTAGACCGAATATTAAATGTGTTGGTCAGATTTTTAGACGAGGAAAGTGGAACGATAACAACACAGCATTTGGCTAGCAAAATGGTAAATGTGGCAACAGCTCCTATTCTTATGGAAGAGCTAGGGGATATTTTAGCTTCGTACAAACTTGAATGGAAGCAAGTAATAAGTATTCTTATGGACAACTGTGCTGTCATGCGTGGAAAGAAGGGGGGCGTGGAGGCCTATGCACGCAAAGAAAATCCCTGTCTACTGGACATATCAGGAGACACCGTTCATATGGTCTCAAACAGCGCTAAAGCACTACTTAATCCATTTGGCACAGAAGTACAGGACTTTTGTTCAGATATTTATTATGACATTGAGAAGTCTCCCAAGCAAAAAGAGATATTTTCAGAATACCAAAGTCTCTTGCACAAACCCCAAAAGAGCTTGGTGCGACCCATCAGCAGCAGGTTTCTTCAGATGCTTGATGTATGCAACAGGGTGGATGAAGTCATGGATGCCTTGGTTGTCTACTACTACCATTTTATACCACCAGATGAAGAACACAACTACAGGTAATATTATTTTGTACTTTATGTATAATTTTGGAAAATAATTCATTTATTACTTTTAGGGCTGTCAAAAGATTAATCGCATCCAAAATAAAAGTTTGTGTTTCCATATGTGTGTGTACTGTGTATAATTATTTATATATAATATAAATTATATAAATGTATATACAGTATATAAATGCAATTATTCCTTAAATATATACATTAATGTGTGTGTATTTATACATAATAATTCTATCCAGTATACACGCATATTATGTAAACAAACTTTTATTTTGGATGTGATTAATCACGATGAATCTTTTGACAGCCCTAATTACTTTGTTTATTGACTTTCTTACTAGGATTTGGCATATTAATCAGGGATATGTGTTTTTGCTGCAGATGGTTGCTAGCTGAAGTACTGCAGAGAAATGCAGTGTCAGTTGAGGAAAGGGCAAGAATAAAATTTCTGCAACAGCAACAAGCCAAAGCCTACCGAACACAGGCAAACAAAGACAGGAAGTCACGATTATTAGTGCTTTTTACAGACTATGAAAGATTGAGAGTAGTGATCGACATCTTCAGAGGTATTTTGATTAAGAAAGTGTATATGACTAAATGTAAATAAATGTAAGAATACTTGGAAGGCACTGAAGGAGGATGATTGTTCACTTGGAGAATTTTGTTTGTGCTTGTTACATTTTTTTTATATTTGATCCTGCATATAACCAAATAATGAATTGAGATTCACTACATATGTCCATGAACGTCAGTTTTGAGTCATTATATTTTTCTAGTGTAGAATATGTATGTTTATTAACTAATTCTTATTTTATAATGATGTTTAATTAAAATGTCCTCTTTTGTGTACAGGAGTTCTCCCAACATTCCAAAGTTTCCTCAAAAAACTTCAATACGAGAAACCAATGGTGCACTTACTTCACGCAGAGATGGTGGCTTTGGTCAGAGAGCTGCTCAGTAAGTTCATGAAGCCTGAATCCATTGGCCTAAGTGTAAAAGACATCCTAAAGGTCGATGTTCATTGCAGAGACTTGCACTTGTCAGACAAAAAGCTCTCTGTTGGACAATTCTGCTTCTCTAAACTGAACAAAGCACATTTGGAGAAAAAGCTATGGGTTTCAAGTATCTATTCTAGTCTGAGAGAAGGATACATCAGAGCAGCAGCATTTCTGCTAAAAAACCTTCCACTGAATAATAAAATAATCACATCGCTGTCAGCACTCAGTCCAGCTTTATTGCAGGAAGACTCAGTTTGCACTGCATTTCTTACATTAGGCAGGGCTTTGCCAAATGTTGTGGCACCAGAAGACCTAGGGAAACTCAATGAGGAAGTACGGGCCTATCAAATTGATGGTGAGCTGGTTGCCCGTGCTCATCTATATAAAGATGAGGAAACGAGTGTAGATGTTGGTTGGTGGAGCCCCATTGTGGCTATGAAAAATGATGAGGGAGATGAGAGATATCCGGTCCTTAACATGCTGGTAAAAGCTTTACTTAGCTTATTTACAGGACCTCTGGTTGAGGGATCTTTCAATCAAATGGATGACATTTTTGAGGTGGATAGATGTTGCATGAATATTGAAACGTATGAGGGCCTGGCAATAGTCAAATCCAGTTTAAAAGCAAGACGGATGACTGCTGCAAACATGACAATAGATCAACCGATGAGGAGAACATGTCTGTTGGCATATCAAACTTATCAGACACACCTAGATAGGAAGAAGGAAAGGAAACGTGCAGAGGCAATGAAAAAACTGAGTGAAGCAGTCAGAGCCAGCTCCTCTGCACCCACAGCCCGCTCCTCTGCAGCCACGGCCAGCTCCTCTGCAGCCACGGCCCACTCCTCTGCAGCCACGGCCAGCTCCTCTGCAGCCACGGCCCACTCCTCTGCAGCCACGGCCAGCTCCTCTGCACCCAAAGCCAGCTCCTCTGCACCCAAAGCCAGCTCCTCTGCACCCAAAGCCAGCTCCTCTGCACCCAAAGCCAGCTCCTCTGCAGCCACGGCCAGCTCCTCTGCACCCAAAGCCCGCTCCTCTGCAGCCAAAGCCAGCTCCTCTGCACCCAAAGCCAGCTCCTCTGCACCCAAAGCCCGCTCCTCTGCAGCCAAAGCCAGCTCCTCTGCACCCAAAGCCCGCTCCTCTGCACCCAAAGCCAGCTCCTCTGCAGCCACAGCCAGCTCCTCTGCACCCAAAGCCAGCTCCTCTGCACCCAAAGCCAGCTCCTCTGCACCCAGAGCCAGCTCCTCTGCACCCAGAGCCAGCTCCTCTGCAGCCACAGCCAGCTCCTCTGCAGCCACAGCCAGCTCCTCTGCAGCCACAGCCAGCTCCTCTGCAGCCAAAGCCAGCTCCTCTGCAGCCACAGCCAGCTCCTCTGCACCCAGAGCCAGCTCCTCTGCACCCAGAGCCAGCTCCTCTGCAGCCACAGCCAGCTCCTCTGCAGCCACAGCCAGCTCCTCTGCAGCCACAGCCAGCTCCTCTGCAGCCACAGCCAGCTCCTCTGCAGCCACAGCCAGCTCCTCTGCAGCCAAAGCCAGCTCCTCTGCACCCAGAGCCAGCTCCTCTGCAGCCACAGCCAGCTCCTCTGCACCCAAAGCCAGCTCCTCTGCAGCCACAGCCAGCTCCTCTGCACCCAGAGCCAGCTCCTCTGCACCCAGAGCCAGCTCCTCTGCACCCAGAGCCAGCTCCTCTGCACCCAGAGCCAGCTCCTCTGCACCCAGAGCCAGCTCCTCTGCACCCAGAGCCAGCTCCTCTGCACCCAGAGCCAGCTCCTCTGCACCCAGAGCCAGCTCCTCTGCACCCACAGCCAGCTCCTCTGCAGCCACAGCCAGCTCCTCTGCAGCCACAGCCAGCTCTTCACTGCAAATGATGCAATATAAGGTAATAAATGCTTGAATGAAGTGTTTTATTTTATCTTAAATTGAATACATTTTAATTGTCTTGAAACAAGATTTGCCAATGGGACAAACCTTCTAGTCTTATTTCAAGTGCAGTTGCAATGTATTTCTAAATCCAAAGGACAATTTTGCTTGTCCCATTAGCAAATCTTGTTTTAAGACAGTCAAAATACTCAAATCAAGATAAATATTGCCCAGTTCAAGAAATTTTTGACTTATGTTTTGTCACTTTTTGCAGTGTTTTCCACCCAAAGCCAGCTCCTCTCCACCCAAAGCAACCATGACCTACTCAACAGAAGTACTTTCTATCAAAACTTTGAAAAGAAGATGCTTAGATCGCTTAAGAGACTTCATTTATGGCCCAGAAACGCCAAAAAAACTGAAGAAAGATTAGAATTAGAATGATAAATAGCCTTTTGAGTGGCACTAAGATTGTAATACAGTACAGTATTACGCTACAGTAGTTTTCTAACATCTATGCATTCATTGGTTTGATGCACTTTTGTGTTTTTTATGTTCTCTAACTAATACAAATGTCTATTTAAGTTGGCAAAGTTTTCTGTTTTGGTAAAAGCGCCTAAGAATGTTTGCACATTTCAGAGTCAGCAATGTTGAGTGCACTTTATGCTGTTTGCACATTACAAAGAAACCAATGGTGAATGCACTGTCATTAACATGTTTCAAAGCTAACAATTCAATAAATATTGGCACAAACATTCATGTTATGTTATTTTCTTGACACAGTAAGCCGAGTACTGCAAAAGTTTCAATTATTTTGGCACAATAGTTGTTAATGCGTTGAAAATATGACTGTGCTGTTGCTCATAGAATTGGTTAATAGAAAAAACGGGCTTGGTAAAAGTCCTGGTTGAGCCACAGAATGTTCAGGCACAGGATTTTTTTTCACTTTAAGCCCTGCATCTCGACACTCGAGGAGAAGATTGATCACATTCAGACCACGCTGTCGGATCACACACATAAAATTGCCTCGCTCGAATTGAGTGCCAATGATCTAGGCGAACGGGTGCGGGCATTGGAGACGACCTGCGCCACAATGGCTGAGTGTAATGCAAAGTTACAAGATAAAGTCGTGGACCTTGAATCACGCAGCCGCCGAAACAATATTCGGATCGTGGGCTTACCGGAATCGCTCGAAGGGCCGCGTCCTTCAGCGTTCTTCGCGCAAGTACTCGCAGACATTCTGGGAGAAGACATTTTACCTTCTCCGCCGGAGATTGACCGGGTGCACAGAGCTCTCGTCAGTAAACCAGCGACCGGGAAGAGACCGAGACCAGTCATCATCAGGCTCCACCGCTACCGTCAAAAAGAGTTGATCATCCGTGAGGCTCGAGCCAAAAGAGGCAAATTGGTTTACCAAGGCAACCCAGTCGCAATCTACGAGGATTACGCGCCTGAAGTGGCTACTGAACGCGCTAAATACAGATCGGTAATGGCAGAACTATATAACCTTGGATATAAGCCAACTTTGTTTTTTCCTGCACGTCTCTCCATCTGGACCAAAGACGGAGGTAAGAAGATGTTATCTTCGGTGACGGAGGCCGAGAACTTTGTTGCATCTGCCAGCTCCTCGGATCATGTGCCATAGCCTGTCGGACAGTCAGCCGGCGGCTGTTTTCTGTTTGCTAGCGGGTAAATTGATGCAAGTTGCAGGAACTATTTCAAATGTGTCCCTTTGTATTGAAGGCGGGATTTTTTCTTTTCTTTTTTTTCTCTCCTTTTTTTTCCTCCTCTTTCGGTCACACAGAAAGCCGGAAATCATATTAGTTATTCTAACCGCGGTCTATTTGGCGCTTTGGCTTAAGACATGCATATTGCATTGATGACTCCGTTGAGTTACCGTATTTATGTTTGCATGCCTGAATTTACAGAGGCATTGTTATTATTTTTGACATTTTGTTCGATTGTTTCATATTAAACTATAGTTAAACTATATAATTTCACATTCATCTCTTTTATTCTCTGGAATGGGTCGAGGGCAAACTTTTGAATGTCCATGCGTATGCAGAGACCTATTTATTTATCTTAAGGTTTCTTTTTCTTCATTCTATTGTATTGCAAAATCATTTGGTTGCCTCAAAGCTGACAATTGCACCTTAAAAACTATTATTTATATATTTGTTTTATATATAATTATTTTTACTCAACTAATTTTTATTTATTTTGGTGTGTTGAGGCTCTTCCCATTTGTATTTTTGTACTATAAAAAGTTATGTTTTGAACTTATTCAAGTTTTATAGGGCTTACTATTGTAACGGGGGAATGAGATTCAGAAGGATAGAAGCGTTAGCGGAAGTCGAGACTAAGTACTCAGGCAAGTTAGTTGTTAAAGGTGGGTGGGGGGTGGTTAGTTGTGGGTCGGGGGGTGTTGGGGAATTTGGTCTCCCTTATTTTTCATCTTTTTTCTCTCACTTTTTTTTTCTCCTTTTTTATTTTAATTTTTTTCTCTCTTCTTCTTCTCTTCTTTGTATTATTTTCTCTCCTATAATTGGATCCAGAATGCTTTCTGCCAGTTCATTTCCTTTCTGTTTCGTTAACCTCGCAGAGTGGTTAATACCAGCATGTTAGGGGAAGGGAACCTGCGCCTTGTGTCCTGGAACACCAAGGGGATGAACAGTGCCGTCAAAGCTAGTAAGATTTTAGCACATTTACGGGAGCTTAAGGCAGATATTATGTTTCTACAAGAAACTCACCTGCGAACGGTAGATATACTCCGTATCAAGAGATCATGGATGGGTCACCTGTTTCATTCTAAATTCTCTCAGAAAGCTCGCGGGGCTGCTATCATTATTCATAAAAGAGTTATGTTTGAACACACTGAGACTATTATAGACCCAAATGGTCGTTTTGTTATGGTCTCGGGCAAGCTCCATAACATACCAGTAATTTTGGCTTCCATATACGCCCCCAACTGGGACAATGATGAGTTTTTCGTTAAGTTTTTTTCAATCTTACCCAAAGTAGATGAACATCATATAATTATCGGAGGGGATTTTAACTTGGTTCAAGATGTATCCATGGACAGGTCTTCCTCTAAACAGTCTACTCCAACAAAATCAGCCAACGTGGTGTTAAACAACGCCTCTCAACTGGGGCTCTCTGATCCCTGGAGATTTAAAAACCCTCAAGGCAAAGCCTTTTCATTCTTTTCTCATGTTCATCATACATTTTCTAGAATTGATTTCTTTTTGGTGGATAATAAATTGTTAAACTCTATTACCACGTGCACTTATCACACATTAGTGGTCTCTGATCATGCCCCAGTATCTATTGACGTAACTTTGCCACCTAACAGACCGTCACCCCCACCCTGGAGATTCAACTCCTTCAGACTATCAGATAGCGCATTCAAAGATTTCCTTTCCTCACAGATTAATTTTTACTTCGAACTCAATCAGACTCCAGACATTAGCAGTCACACCTTATGGGAGGCTTTCAAAGCATTCATTCGTGGCCAGGTAATTTCATATTCCTCACAAGTGAGGAAAGCCAAAAAACTTAGACTATCTACAATAGTTGACGAACTGTCTAAGTTAGATGTCTCTTATGCCTCCTCCCCCTCGCCTGCCCTCTATGCTAAAAGAGTTCAATTGCATTCAGAGTTCAACCTTCAGTTGACAGATCTAATAGAGCGACAGCTTAGGCAATGTAGACAGCTTTTTTATGAACATGGAGACAAGGCTGGTAAGCTCTTGGCCTACCAGGCTAGATCGGCTAGCGCTTCTAGATGGATTTCTGGTATCAGATCCCCAACAGGGGAATTAGTGACGGAACCGGCTGAAATTAACCTGGTTTTCTCAGACTATTATGCTAGACTGTACACTTCAGAAAGCTCTACCAATAATACAAATTTAGATCTTCTCAACTCGCTTGAATATCCCACAATAGATGAAAACACTGCTAAGAATCTGGGCGACCCAATCACAGAATCAGAGATACAGGTAGCAATTAATTCTATGAAACCGGGAAAATCTCCTGGCCCGGATGGCTTTTCTGTTGAGTTTTATAAAGCTTTTGCTCCCCTTCTAGTTCCTACTTTAGCAAAGCTTTTCAATGACTCCTTTAAGGTGGGCTGCCTTCCTCCCACTTTATCTGAGGCCTCTATTTCTTTGCTCCTAAAAAAGGATAAAGATCCTATCTCTTGTGGGAGTTATAGACCAATATCACTGCTGAACGTAGATTTTAAAATTCTGGCTAAAGTTTTATGTTTCCGCCTTGAACGTGTATTACCATGTTTAATTTTCCATGACCAGACAGGCTTCACCCCAGGAAGACACTCTTTTTTTAACACTAGAAGGCTTCTCAACATTCTCTCCTCCCGCCCTTCTGACTTACCTGAAATTATTGTGTCTCTGGATGCTGAGAAGGCCTTAGATAGGGTGGAATGGGGTTACTTGTTTTTTATTTTGGCAAAGTTTGGGTTTGATTCAAATTTTATCTCCTGGATCCGACTTCTTTACTCCTCCCCTATGGCATCTGTACATACTAATGGTGTACGATCACCCTATTTCTCACTTCAGCGTGGGACACGACAGGGATGCCCCCTTTCTCCCTTAATTTTTAATCTAGCCATAGAACCTTTAGCTATCTGGCTCCGTAGCCACAATGGCTTTGAGGGAATTTCTCGCCATGGTTTAGTTCACAAGCTCTCTCTTTATGCTGACGACCTTTTATTATATGTCTCAAACCCTGCTGCCTCTCTACCCCCAGTTTTGGATATCCTAGACAAATTTAGTCATCTATCTGGCTACAAGATAAATTTACAAAAAAGTGAAGTTTTTTTGGTTAATTCTGAAGCAAAAGAACTTCCACAATCACTCTTTCCCTTCAAGATTGCGCCTGATGGTTTCAGATACCTGGGGGTCTGCTTTACGAATTCATATAATAATCTTTTTGCAAAAAATTTTCAACCGCTTGTAGACAAGTCCAAATTAGATATGTGTAGATGGGCCTCTCTCCCTTTATCCCTTGTAGGTCGCACTAACTTAGTCAAAATGGTTATTCTACCCAAATTGATGTACCTCTTTCAACACTTACCTATTTGTATTAGTAAATCTTTCTTTACTGGCTTTGACAGTCTTTTGCGTTCATTTCTATGGGGGAATAAACCCGCTCGCCTTAAGAAATCGATTCTGCAACTTCCTAAAGCTAAAGGAGGCCTTGCACTTCCCAACTTTCAGCAGTATTACTGGGCCTGTAACATCAACAAGCTTCTTTTTTGGAACAAAGATATCTACTCTGACAGTCCTCCCTGGGTGCATACAGAAACGTCATCAATGAAAAGCTCTCTCTATTCGGTTGTCTGTTCTCAGCTTCCCTTAGTTGTAAACAGAGTTTCAGATAACCCAGTAGTCACTAGCTCCCTTAAAATTTGGGTCCAATTTAGGAAACATTACGGGTTACATAGAGGCTCCACTAATATGCCCATCCTCAATAATTACTTTATCCCCTCGTCTAGTTCAGACCATGCATTTCGCCTCTGGTCTTCTAATGGTCTTCTTAAGATTAGTGACCTCTATGAGGAGGGAGTATTTGTCTCTTTTCCTTCCTTATCTAAAAAGTATAACCTACCCAGTCATCACTTATTTCGGTTCTTTCAAATCAGACACTTCATACAGAAGCAGTTCCCCCACTTTCCCAATCGTCCCCCCGAAACAAAAATTGATCACTTTCTTGCTTTAAATCCCAACCACAGGCATTTAATCTCAGTCATTTATAATTTAATCAATTCTATTAATTCAGACCTTGATGACACGCTCAAAGTTACCTGGGAGCAAGACCTCGGTGTTACTATTTCAGAGGATCTATGGCATAACATCTTGAAGCAGGTACATTCCTCATCCATATGTGCCAGACATGGCTTAATACAATGTAAAATACTATTCCGAGCACATTTAACCAATGCCAAATTGGCCAAAATTTTTCCAGACAAGAGTGCTGCCTGCAACCGTTGTAGGCATTCACCTGCCAACCATCTGCACATGTTTTGGACTTGCCCGCAGCTGGTAACCTTTTGGTCTAATGTATTTCAGACGCTTAAAAAAGCTCTCAACACTAATATTGATCCAGATCCAATTATAGCCCTATTTGGGGTCTCCCCTATGCCCGATTTGGCTCCCCGAGATCGTAAAGTCATTGCTTTTACTACAATCTTGGCCAGACGGGCCATCCTTCTTAAGTGGAGGCATGTTTCTCCTCCAACACATGACAGGTGGATACAGGACATTTTCTACTGTATTGGACTTGAAAAGTTAAGATACTCACTCTCTGGCTCACTTAAATCCTATTATAAGACTTGGGATCCCTTTTTAAATTACATTAAGGGGTTACCGTGTGCACCTGTAACTGGCAATGGTACATAATTTTTGTTTATTAGAAGGATCTTTGTAGGGGGAATTTAATTATAATTATTATTATTAGTTGTTTTTTTTTCTTTTCTTTTTTTTTCTCTCCGTCAATTCATATTATGCTTTTTCCTTGTGTGTGTTTTTTTTTATTTTTTATTATTATTCTTTTCTTTTTTTTCTTTTTTTTGTTATTATTTTTTGGGTGGGGGAGATCATGTAAGGGGTTAATAATGGACAATATCTTACTGTTTACCGTTTATGATGTCTTATTCTGTATTGTCATTGAAAACCAATAAAAATATTTGGAGTAAAACATCAAATAAAACTGAGGAACTCTGTTCCTCTCTCGATCTTCACTGTCGTCGCTCCTCCTTTATGCTTCCGCGAGACCGGTGCATCGCGCAGGTGTCGCTCATTATCAATCTTGGCACTCGTCCTGCTCGCCACAATATAGTTTGTCAAGATTAGTTTAGGTTTAGTATAGGATATTACTGTTTTACATACTGTATGTAATGGTTGTGGGCCCACTGGTGGGCCGGTGACACTTATAGCAACAAAATCTGGCACGAACTGTCCCCATTCATATTAAATAAGTATTAAATATACATTGTTTCTTATGCTCAAATACCATTAAAAAGAGTATTTTTCAGGCTAGATCAGCCCATATGCATGTGCAGTCCTAAGTGTGCATCTCAGAACACTGACTGTTTCTATGGGAACCAGAGCTTCTAACAGCAGCTGCAGTGACATAATGGCTTTATTGGTGATTGGCTTTTAAGGTGACATCCTGATTTCCAGTGAAGACCACTTGGCACCTCCTGCTCTTTTAAAGGAACAACCCATACAAGTTGAGAGGGTAAGTGGCTCAGAAAGAGAGAGACATGTGGATCACTCTGTATATTTCTATATACTTATTCTTTAACTGTACCACTGCAGCTTCAGTCCTCAGATCAGATACCTGCCAGATCCAGGGACACTTCAAGTTGAACGGCATGTACCAGGATGGAGATGTTATACTTGGAGGCCTGTTTGAGGTTCACTTTTTCACAGTGTTCCCAGAGCTGAGCTTCAGAACAGAGCCAGAACCACCATACTGTGAAATGTGAGTGAAATATGAACGTTAATATACTCAAAAAAACTTTGTTGACAGCAGTAATGCTATCTTGACAACATTTTATATAAAAACAACTGTATATTTAACCAAGTGTGAACCATAGAAGAGATCCATGAGTGTGAACTCTGATGTATTTGCTGTGTATTAATACTTCTATTAATTTGTCATTTGTTTATCTCTTTTTAATCTAATTAAATGTTAACATTTATCTTGCTTTTTTCTTAGATTTAATATGGAAAGCTTTCAGCATGCACAGACTATGGCTTTTGCAATAAATGAGATCAATAAGAATCCCAATCTGTTGCCTAACATCACTCTTGGTTACCATCTTTATGACAACTGTGTGATGCTAGGAATGGCGTTCCGGGCTGCCATATCTCTGGCTAGTGGGACAGAGGAGTCCTTCTCCAGCCTCAACTGCACTGGCCCTCCTCCGGTGATTGGAGTGGTGGGGGATCCTAGTTCAACTCCATCCATTGCAATTTCCAGTGTTCTGGGGCTGTTTCGAGTACCTATAGTAAGATGGGATGAAAAAATAAATAAAATAATAATAATAAAAAAGAATAATAATATATATATATATATATATATATTTAAAAATATATATACTGCCGTTGAGAAGTTTGGGATTGGTACGATGTTTAATGTTTTTAAAATAAGTCCTTTATGCTCACCTATAGGCTGCATTTATTAAAAAAAAAAAAAAACGTAATATTGTTTATGACAATTTACAATAACTGTTTTCTATTTTAATATATTTTAAAAGATTTATTCCTGTGATGCAAAGCTGAATATTCAGCATAATTTCTCCAGTCGTCAGTGTCAAATGATTCTTCAAAAATCATTCTAATATGCTAATTTGATGCTCAAAAACATTAATTATTATTATCAATGTTGAAAACAGTTGTGGAAATATTTTTTCAGGATTCTTTGATGAATAGAAAGCTCTATTTAATTTATTTGAAATGTAATCTTTTGTAACATTATAAATATCTTTACTGTAACTTTTGATCAATTTAATGCATCCTTGCTGACTAAAAGCAGCAGCTTGGATACTAATTTATTTTATCTCCCTCCCCCCAAAAAAAATCTTACTGGCCCCAAACTTTCTAACTTTAATTTATAATGTAACAAAAGCTTTTTATTTCAGATACATACTATTCTTTTGAACTTTCAAATCATCATTTTTTTTTTTTTTTTTTTACATAACTGTTTTCAACATTGATAATAATAATAATTTTATTGAGCAGAAAATCAGCATATTATAACGATTTCTGAGGGATCATGTGACACTGAAGACTGGAGTATTGCATCACAGGAATAAATTACATTTTGAAATATATTAAAATAGAAAACAGTTATTTTAAATTGTAATAATATTTCACACTATTACTGTTTTTTTCTTTATGTTTGTTTTGTCTTTTTTGTCTGTTTTTTTTTTTTTTTATGCAAACAAATAAATGCAGCCTTGGTGAGCATAAGATACTTCTTATAAAAACATAAAAAATCTTACAGATCCCAAACTTTTGAATGGCAATGTATATGTGTGTGTGTGTGTGTGTGTGTGTGTGTGTGTGAGTGTGTGTGTGTGTCCTGCCTCATCTGCTTGTGTTACAAATATTATAATGGCACTGATCATTTTTATGTTGATCATCACTAATTTTCCTCACTCTCCATCTCCCCTGATTAGGTTAGTCACTACGCCACCTGCTCCTGTTTGAGTGACAGAAAAAAGTACCCCTCTTTCTTCAGAACGATCCCCAGTGATGCCTTCCAGGTGCAGGCTATGGTTCAGATCTTGAGACATTTTGGATGGACCTGGGTTGGTCTTCTCTACAGTGACGATGACTATGGCATCTACGCTGCTCAGTCATTTCAGCAGGAAATGCAGCGGTTTGGACATTGTGTTGCTTTTTCTGAAATTCTACCCAATGATAATAACCCCAGAGATATTCAACGTATAATGGGAGTTATTCAGGCCTCTACAGCTAGAGTGGTGGTTGTTATCTCCCCTCCATCCTTAGTGATACCTTTGATGGATGAGGTGGTGTTACAGAACATGACAGGCAGGCAATGGATTGCGAGTGAATCTTGGGTCACTTCACCTGTGTTTCACACACCACGTTTTCTGCCCTTCCTGGGGGGCACACTGGGAATTGCCATCAGACGTGGGGAGATCGAGGGGCTTTATGACTTTATGTTATGTCTTCGTCCAAAAAATGATCCAAGAAATAATATGTTGAGGATCTTCTGGGAGAACATGTTTGGTTGCAGTTTTGAAACAGGGGGTAAAGTGACAGAAGGAGACCAAGTGAAAACAGTGTGTACAGGACAGGAGGATCTGAGCATTACAGACACACCATACACTGATGTTTCAGAGTTGAGAGCAGCTTATAATGTGTATAAAGCAGTGTATGCCCTAGCACATGCGCTTCATGACCTGATGCAGTGTGAAGAGGGGAGAGGACCATTCAGTGGGAACAGATGTGCTGACGTAACACACTTGAAACCCTGGCAGGTAAGACTCAAATATAAAGTGCAGATTTACATAGAAGAAGAACTAGTCAAATCACGTCACGTCACCTTTATTTATATAGTGCTTCATGCAATACAGATTGTTTCAAAGCAGTAAAAAGTGCAACATACCCTGTCCTATCTACATCTGTACAGCTGGTTCACTACCTACAGAAAGTGATCTTCACCACAGGCTTTGGGGATCATGTGTCATTTGATGAGAATGGAGATGCTTTAGCCATCTATGATGTGATGAACTGGCAGCCGAGGACAGATGGATCAATAACTATCTACACAGTCGGTGTAGTAAATGATGGGCCAGAAACAGGGATGGTGCTCACACTGGAGGAGGATGCAATATATTGGAACTTTGAGACAAAAAAAGTAAATTAACATTACATTTTAATGTTATCTTTTTTTGCAGATATAGTCTAAATTATAGTCAAAGCTAAAGTATAAAACAAATGAGAATATATTACTTGAAAGGCCAAGCTTTTCATTGTGTAAAAGACGTAACTGATGATGTATCTTTCAGGCCCCACGGTCTGTGTGCAGTGAGAGCTGCCCACCAGGAACCAGACGAGCCACGCAAAAGGGTCTTCCTGTCTGCTGTTTTGACTGCCTGCCATGCGGAGATGGAGAGATTTCTAATACAACAGGTGAGCAGATTATTCTTGGCAAAATTTAAAGGTAAATTTTTCTTAAATTCTCACCTTCTCTCTTATTCTTACCCACAGATGCTATTGAGTGCACAGTGTGTTCAGATGAGTTCTGGTCCAATACAGATAAGGATCAGTGTGTCCCAAAAGAAGTTGAGTTTCTGTCTTACGAGGAACCTCTGGGCATCTCTCTGACCACTGCATCTCTGCTTGGCACCTGCTTCTGTGCTCTTGTGATGGTCATCTTTGCACATCATCGTAACACTCCCATAGTACGTGCCAACAATTCAGAGCTCAGCTTCCTGCTGCTGTTGTCACTCAAACTGTGTTTTCTATGTGTGCTACTGTTCATTGGACAGCCAAAGTTGTGGACATGTCAATTAAGGCATGCTGTGTTTGGCATAAGCTTTGTCCTGTGCATTTCCAGCATCCTGGTCAAGACTATTGTGGTAATAGCGGTGTTCAAGTCATCTCGGCCGGAAGGAAAAGGCGCAATGAAATGGTTTGGAGCAGCTCAACAAAGATGTACAGTTCTGATCCTAACAGCCCTCCAAGTTGTGATATGTGCAGTCTGGCTATCAACTGCCTCTCCAACACCCCATAAAAATAGCAACTATATCCGCTCTATAATAGTATATGAATGTGCTATTGGCTCAGTGGCTGGTTTTTCTATGTTGCTTGGATACATTGGACTGTTGGCAGCAGTAAGCTTCCTGTTAGCCTTCCTGGCGAGAAATCTTCCAGATAATTTTAATGAAGCAAAGTTCATCACTTTTAGCATGTTGATCTTCTGTGCTGTGTGGATTGCGTTTGTTCCAGCATATGTGAGCTCACCAGGGAAATATGCAGTGGCGGTGGAGATTTTTGCCATTTTAGCTTCTAGTTTTGGATTACTGGGGGCCATATTTGCCCCAAAGTGCTATATCATACTTTTACATCCAGAGAGAAACACTAAGAAAGCCATAATGGGAAGAGAAACACAAAATAAATAGTTTTGCATTATTGTGATGTAAAATTATGACTTCCTATTTAAAACTATTTTTATTGGGTTGGGTATATTATTATATTTACTCGACACATTTGACTGCCATATTCCATCAAAGCTTCTCTCTGCTGCTCATATCACCCAGCCTAAAAATGGTTTCATTTCAAAGCATTAAGGCCATAACAATACAAATTTAAAGCTGCTTTGAAACGGTATTTATTGTGAAAAGCGGTAGGTAAATTTTTTTTGTATATATTGTTTTATGGTGTCTCAAATATACTTTACAGCTTTTACCTATTTTTTCATTATTCTCAGGTAGGTAAGGAAAGTCGAATCTGGACAATACCATAAGCATTCAAAATACTTACAATTAGTTCAGCAGACTTCCCTGTGGTCAGTTCTTGCTTAAGGTCCTTAAAATATTAATCAGACAATATCTTGCCAATAATATAATATAAGTTTTATTAAAGTTAACAACCGTTATATCAAAGTTAAAGTTAGGTTACAATAATAATAAGTTTCAACAATCAGCTGGTTATACAGGCGTCGAGGGACACTGCGCTATTCAGTCTCCCAAATCTTCAGTCTCTCTCTCAGCCTTTTATATGCAAGCTTCGGAATGTAGGTTCCAGTCTTTCTCCTGACGTCATCAAGTGGAGTTCTGCCAACTTCTTAAACATGGCCCTTAGCTGTTTAAGGCGTATCCTTTCACGGCGCCTCCGCCTTCTCTTCCTCTGCTTTCTTCTCTTAATCGTCTGCAATATATACTTTATCTAGTACATTTTCATTTATCATAAAACTATTTCTAATACATAAGTACTTTCTACCCTAAATCAGTTAACACATACATTTCATGCAAGTAAGTAATTTTTCTTAATAATAGTGAAATCACATAATACATATCTTGTTCAACATCACTAACAGGGTTACATACATCTATCTTAGCAAAAGCATTATTACTATTTAGGTTACATCACTACAAAGCAAATCAGGCATTAATCAAGGCAGTTTAATTGCAAAATCATCCTCTATATTAACAATGTAAGGAATAATTGACGACAGGCCGTTGAATTATTATAAAAATAATGCACACCCGAGGTGGTAATGCGGTCACGACGCGAAGCGGAGTGGCCGTTACACCTCGGGTGTGCATTATTTTTATAATAATTCAACGGTCTGGAGTCAATTATTCCGCTTATACTACAGTTACCACACCTCGAAATATTGTTCAGATGATGTATTTCAAGACGTTTGTAAAGTTTTTGTCATTAAAACGCTATGTATGTAGGACTAATTCCTTGCGCATCTAAACCCATGCTCCGTTGCTAATTCCAAAACGTCATTTTAGAGTTAGTAACGGAGGTTTGAGCCGCTGATAGCAGAGTAAAGGCCACTTAATGCTGAACACACGTAACGACTAGAAACATTCTCTGACTGTGAATGCAGCAGATTTTAAACACCGCTGTGAACCGACTGAACGCGCTGAAAACGCGTGCATGATTAGTCATGACTCATAACTATCAAATTACATTCATAACCGGCCTAAGCATGTGCGTCAATATTATTATTTATTTATTAATTCAATTCGTTTTAATTAATTCGTTCATTCTTTTTTTCTATTAGTGACAGTAGACTAGAAGACTAATAAATGAAACACAAAGCCCTTTTAACAAGTATAGGCCTATCAATTTTATTTATTTGTTATATTATCTTCAATAATTACGAAAACCCGTGCAACAGGACTATCAATTTATTTAAATATTCAGTTTAATTTTTTATTGATTATATAGGACATTGGAAATTGCAGATCAAGCGCATGGGCTGCAGTTTCTCTTGTTATGAATTGTATCCTATTGTCCGTTATTACAGTTGACTACGCGAAGTGATATGGAACTGTAATGAGGTCAAGACCTGCCTGGAACTACTTTAGCCGTGCGGTTCCCTGAATATAATTGCACACCTCAGAACGTTCGTCAACCAATCAGATTCAAGCATTCAACGGCCCTGTAGTATAAATATAAATATATAACAAAAAAATTATTGTAAATTTGACTATATCACTATTAATATTTATATATTATATATTAATATAATATATTATATATTCATATTAATATATTAATCACCTCTATAAACAAGAACTTTACATCCTTTACATGTTAATCAAATGTAATTTACGCTTGATGTAATAAATAAATGAGGAGTAAAGATTGTTTGTCAGAATTGCTTGATTTTGATTTAAAAAAAAAAAAGTTTCTCATAGGATATATGTGATATGTGTCACAGGATCTGCCACATCACCAGCCACTCTACACACATCGAATCACTCAGCTCCACCCTGTCGTTCACAATCACTAGAATACTGATTCTCTCCTCCTGCATCTAATCACTAGCACTCCCTTTATAAGCAGTCACTATCCACACTTCAGTTATATGGTCTTGTTGTTGCCATCCAACGCTCACAGACTGCCTACCTGTTCTACTCACCTGAAATACCGACCTGTCTTTCATGGTTAGTTCCACTTCCTCATCTGTCATCCGCCACAGCTTGCTGGTGATTAAGTTCTTTGTTTTTCACCAAACTATCAGACTGCTTGATACTCACACATTCATCTCTCCTGCTGCTTCTTCGATACCTGTAGTGGTGGGCAGATCGAGGCTTCGTGAAACAATGAAACAGTTGAAACAAATGTGCCATATTGTGTCGAGGCTTCAAAACAATCCGACACCCGTCCGAAGCTTCATTTAGCCGTAGTCACGTGACATGGGTGTTTTGAATCACGCTTCGGATCAGTGTTACAAAACATCTGTGCTTCGGGATCTCGAAAAGATCCCTAGATACCTGCAAATAAAAGATACCTGTTTGCTACTTATCTGTTTTACTTTATTTTTATGTCCATAATGGCAACAAGCAATGGCAACATTAGTTCGTGGTGGCAGCACGGGCAAGACTATTTAATGAAGCCTGTAAACGTAACTTTGTCTGTCCCTCATCCTACAAAGTTGACAAGCGCCACCTCCTGGATTGATGATATGACACAATGGCCATCAGTCACATATGTTGACATATTCGCTTACCTTGTTTTGTCTGAGGGTATCGGTGGCGAGGAGCTTAGAAATGATAAAAGCACGGAAGCCTATAATTACTTACAGTAATAAAATTGGACGAATTATTTGCCATAATCATCAGCAGTTCTTAAAAGCGAAGGTAGAGCCGAGTCAGACTATAAATAAACCTAAATTATGTTACAAATTAATGGAGTAGTGGAAACCGCTGGATGCTCCTGCATAGCTGGCCCTGGTAGGTCTTGTATAGCCATGCTGCTGCTGTGTTGTGGAAGGTGGGCTTAACATACAGCAAATATATTTAAATAGTCGGTAACACTTTACAATACGGGTGCACTAAAATGCATTACTTCATGCTTAACTAATGCACAGATAATCATGTGTTAATGTATGACTCATGAAGAACTAAACCATTCATTGATGATTACTGCATCAGTAATTAATAAAGATTCTAAATGATTAATAGATTAAGTAATATATTAATTGTTATTAATTAAATATGTCATAATGTATTAATTCCTTAATAACATATTTTATTAACTAGTAGTGTTAATTAATGTGTTAATTACCACAATGGGTTGAAGCCATGTACTTCAACTTCCAGTTGTCTGCTTTAATTAAAGGTTGTATCAGCGATTTCAGGCCCAAAAATAAATGATCACATTCATCTAATCTTTCCTAACGATCCGCTAGCTGCCCGCCCCATAAGCAAGCTGTCAAAAAAACGCGTCTCTGTAGGCAGCCTAGGCTCTGAGATTTGCACACAAAAACAATTGGTTTCACCAATCACTCAAAACCAAAATAAACAGACTGACAGGGGCTGGGTGTTGTGAGGATTTGCACTCGTGCACGGCTGCACGCGAAGTCGGAGCTGAAGAAGAAGTCGTGTCTTGGAATAAACAAGATGGTATTCCCTCGCCCTAATCCTCCTCCTCCTCATGGGGATTGACTCAGCCATGTTAAATTTTTCTTGTTCATTGATAGACGCTGGCTTCTTCTTCAGCTCCGACTTCGCGTGCATAATTGTGTGATAATGAATGTGATCATTTATTTTTGGGCCTGAAATCGCTGATACAACCTTTAATCATTAGCTAATGATTTGCAAATGTATCATTATTTTATGACTTTACTTGTTGAGGCACATGATTATGAACTAATTGTTAAGTAATATGTCATTTTGGTTTTAATATCCACACTAAGCCATGATTTTAATTTCCAACCATCTACAACCAAGATTTCACTGAGTCAGATGAACTGCCGCATCCAGTACCTTGTTGTTCATGTACAGGAATAGGCCTATATCAGGTTAAGCTTGAGGTCGTGGTACACTGATAACATGCAGCCGAGCACTGATATTTCATAACACTGTGTCTAGACAATAGAACGTCCATTATGATACTGGATGCGGCGCGACGCTACATGACAAAACCCAGACAGTAAACTGATGCCACGCTCTATTTCTGACGTACTCCATTACGAAGGACAAATGGACTTTCAATGGTCTGTAATGTCCAGTGTCATTTCCTGGTCTCGTCCAGTTAAAACACAGTGTAACAGCGGTCAGGAGTTCAGATTCTGGTGTGCTGATATCTGTGTGCAGCCCAACTTACCCATCCTTAAAACATGTTCTCTGACATTACCGGTACATTCACTGCATGTGCAACTGTCAAAACCCATAAATGGCATATTACTTAACAATTAGTTGATAGTCATTACTTGTCTCAACAAGTAAAGTCATAACATAATGATACATTTGCAAATCATTAGTTAATGATCAATTAAAACAGACAACTGGAAGTTGAAGTACATTTCTTTGACCAATTGTGGTAATTAACGCATTCATTTACACTATTAGTTAATAAAATATGTATGTTTTACATTATGACACGTTTAATTAATAAAAAATAATATATTACTTAATATATTAACCATATAGAATCTTTATTAGTTACTGATGCAGTAATCATTAATTAATGGTTCTTCATGAGTCATACATTAACACATGATTATCTGTGCATTAGTTAAGCATGAATTAATGCATATTAGTGCACCCGTATTGTAAAGTGTTACCAACTTTCTTTACAAAACTTTTCTGGATTTGGGGTTGTAGAATAAGAAAAAACTATAAAGGCGAAATTATGAGAAACATAAATTATGAATTCATTGCTTCAGTCTTTTAGTTTACCTCATCTCACATCCCGATCCGAGTCATTTGTTCTATAAATTGTAGGAAATTTGAGACCAGAAATGCATCATGTAACTGTAAGTTAACGGGGAAAATGTATTATGTGCTTGTTTGTAAGGAGGGTTAGGAATTGTTAACTCATATCTGTATCCAATACGCTTGTTACGTCACATGACAAAAAAACAAACGACTTGAGAAGTGAACTAATAATTTCTGTTTCCAGTACAGACTGCATAGCCTTAGCCTATGGGGCTGTCACGGGATGGATAACTCAGACCCAAAGACTTGAGAGCTGAACTAATCGTTTATTTTTCCTGTAAAGAACAACTTATATTAAAGTCAAGTCATATCAAAGATATCGTTCAAAATAAAAGAAATCGCTCATGATCGACCCATTACTAATATAAAAACATCCAAATGAGCACAGCATGAATACAGAGAAATGAGATGGCATTGATAACATTAAAGAATAAATGAAAATACATCACACTAGAAAATACAGTATGCTGAAATAATGTCACCACAAATACAGTAAAAGAGAAGGTTTAGCTAGGATTGAACAATAAACCATATCAGAGATCTGAGTGTGCACCCTTAATTGTATTACTAAAAATACTAATAATATATTTGTAACAATATCAACTTTTTATGAATTTAATATATCTAACATAAAATATTATGCAAAACACAATAAACACAAAACATCTCAACACAACACTGGTGTGTGTGTGCGTGCACGTACGTGCATGCCACAAAGATGCCAATATCTGTTATCCTTGTCCTTGTGGGGACATGTTCTGGTCCCCATGAGGAAAACAGTTTATAAATCATACAGAATTATCTTTTTATTATTATTTTTTTATTGCAGAAAATGCAGAATGTTTTATACTGTTTGTGCAGTGTAAAAATCCTTATGTCTATGGTAAGACCACGTAAAACATGGAAACCCAACTGTACGTGTGTGTGTGTGTGTGTGTGTGTGTGTGTGTGTGTGTGTGTGCGCCAGGAAGGCTAACAGGAAACTCACTGCTGCCAACAGTCCAATGTATCCCAGGAGTAGAGAAAAACCAGCCACTGAGCCAATAGCACATTCATATACTATTTTAGAGTGGATGTACTGGTTGTTTTTATGGGGTGTTGGAGAGGCAGTTGATAGCCAGACTGCACATATCACAACCTGGAGGGCTGTTAGTACTAGAACTGTGCATCTTTGTTGAGCTGCTCCAAACCATTTCATTGCTCCTTTGCCTTCTGGTCGAGAGAACTTGAACACCGCTATTACCACAATAGTCTTGACCAGGATGCAGGAGATACACAGGACAAAGCTTATGCCAAACACAGCATGTCTTAACTGACACGTCCACAACTGTGGCTGACCAATGAACAGAAGCACACACAGGAAACACAGTTTGAGTGACAACAGCAGCAGGAAGCTGAGCTCTGTTGGCGCGTACTATGGGAGTGTTACGGTGATGTGCAAAGATGACCATCAAAAAAGAGCACAGAAACAGGAGCCAAGCAGAGATGCAGTGATCAGAGAGATGCCTAGAGGTTCCTCGTTAGACAGAAACTCAACTTCTTTGGGGACACATTGATCCTTATCTGGATTGGACCAGAACTCATCTGGACACAAAATGCACTCAACAGCATCTGTGGGTAAGAAAAAGACAGAATGCAAGATTTTAAAGAAAAAATTACTATCAAATTATATAGAAATTTTGCCAGCAATCTCCTCACCTGTTGCATTAGAAATCTCTCCATCTCCGCATGGAAGGCAGTCAAAACAGCAAACAGGAAGGCCCTTCTTTGTAGCCCTTCTGGTTCCTGGAGGGCAGCTCTCACTGCACACAGACCGTGGGGGCTAAAAGAGACATCATCATGTTTATCATCTCCTTTACATAATGACAAGCTTGGCTTTTCCATTAATTTATTCTAATTTGCCTTATCATAGCTTTGATTAGTATTAATACCTGCAAAAATTATGACATTTAAAATTCAAAGTTAATTACTTTTTTCATCTCAAAGTTCCAGTAAAATGCATCCTCATCCAGTGTGAGCATCATCCCTGATGCTGCCCCTTCATTTACTACACCGACCTTGTGGAGCATTATTGACCCATCAGAGCTCGGCTGCCAGTTCAACACATCATAGATAGCCAGAGCATCTCCATTTTTATCACACGTGATCCCCAAAGCCTGTGGTGAAGTTCACTTTCTGTAGGTAGTGAACCAGCTGTACAGTTTGTAGACAGAACAGCTGTTACAAGTTAATCTGAAATGTGAATTAATATAGAGCACATATATTTTACTTTTCCACAGTCAGCTCATCTATATGCGTGGATAAAATCTGCTTTATACCTGTACGTCTTACCTGCCAGGGTTTCAGATTTGTTTTGTCAGCACAACTGTTCCCAATTAATGGTCCTCTCCCCTTTTCACACTGCATCAGGTCATGAAGCGCATGTGCTAGGGCATACACTGCTTTATACACATTATAAGATGCTCTCAACCCTGAAACATCAGTGTATGGTGAGTTTGTGGTGCTCAGATCCTCCTGTCCTGTACAGACCTTTTTCACTTGCTCTCCTTCTGTCACTTTACCCCCAGTTTCAAAACTGCACCCAAACAGGTTCTCCCAAAAGATCCTCACTATATTATTTCTTTGATCATTGTTAGGCCGAACGCGTAACAGAAAGTCATGAAGCCCCCCAATCTCCCCACGCCGGATAGCAATTCCCAGTGTGCCCCCCAGGAAGGACAGAAAACGTGGTTTGCGAAACACAGGTGAGGTGGCCCAAGCTTCACTTGCAATCCACTGCCTGCCTGTCATGTTCTGCAACACAACTTTATCCATCAAAGGTATCAATAAGGATGAAGCAGAAAAAACAACCACCACTCTAGCTGTAGAGGCCTGAATAACTCCCATTATACGTTGAATATCTCTGGGGTTATTATCATTGGGCAGTATTTCAGAAAAAGCAACACAATGTCCAAACCGCTCTGCTGGAAGGACTGAGCAGCGTAGATGCCATAGTCATTATCACTGTAGACGAGACCAGCCCAGGTCCATCCAAAATGTCTCAAGATCTGAACCATAGCCCGTACCTGGAAGGCATCACTGGGGATTGTTCTGAAGAAAAAGGTGTACTTTTTCCTGTCACTCGAACAGGAGCAGGTGGCATAATAGTGTGGTGGCGATTTTATGATATTCATTGATCTTTAGTAAAATATAGATGATTCAAAGAATGTCACATGTGTGACTCTCACTTGTAGTGAGAGAAGATTCTTTTTATGTACCTGGGAAGGCAGAAGGGAGAGACACTCCAGAGAACAGACGAACAAGGACCTCTGACCTAGATGTCAGAAGGCCATTTGGTGAAGGAGGGCTTAGTCTATGGAAAACTACTGGTAGGAAGGCTCTAGCAGAAGAAGGCCTTGGAACGGAGATAAAAGCTGGTTCAGTCTGTCTGGGGGTGTGTCACTCTTCTGCACAGGGTAACAACTGTGTACTAGACTGCTCCTATTCTTGCAAGAATAAATACTTCTAATTTTTATAATTTGACTCTGAGTCTCCCTTACGCAGTGATGTTTGTTTGATGAATTTTTGCCACAACAATAGCTAACCTAATTAGAAATTAGGAGCGGAGACAAGAGACAGAGAAATATAAACAAATCTTATCAGTTTTTTAAGATTTTTAAAGTTTTTAAAGTTTTTAAAAAACTGATACGTTTTTCTTATCAGCCATTCTTAAAGAATAATTTGGTAAGACTTTTTCTTGACGAAAAAATAATTATATATGTGGAGCAGGTTACAGCTGTCTGGCCAAATGGCAATTAATTTGCGGTGCTGTGAGTGGCGCTGGGCAGTTAACAGTGAGCCAACCGCGATGGTAGAGTCCCTATATAAATCGGGACTTTTCTTTTAACAAGCGATGTCATTGACATGCGACTGTTGTCCTGTCTACCTGCCGGCCTATCTGTCTGATGTCTGTCTTGGTCTCCCCCCTTGGTCATCTATTCTGTGGTAGCGTCGCAGAATCCCCGTTGCGGCAGTAGCCCTGTTATCAGCTGAGGGCGCGTCCGGTTATCGGCGATCAGAGCCTGGGGCCGTGACTCAATGCTATTTATCAAAGGAAGAGGCTTTCTAGCCGGGGGGTAGCTGCCAGTGGGCGACATGTGCGCCGAACATCTGCTGTTTTGCTTACGTTTTTTAATGTCACGATTTGTTCACGGATATAACACGCTAACGTCAACAACTGCGGCTGCCTTTTCACCTGGGACCTAGAATTAGTGGAACCGTGGTTTGCTCAAATTAATCGGCAGCTTCCTGGTGATCTGTTTCCTCCTGCTATACCGTGAATTAGTTTCATTGAACATCATATAGCCAGTTTCATGGTTTAAGTGTTGAGTGTTTGATGGACTGACACCACTGACTGTAATTGTTTTGGTCTATATTTTATAGGCTCATTGTTGTTTTGTTTTGGTTATTTAAACTCTTGTATGGAGGCCTTTTTCTGCTGCTGATATACAAGAGCATTATTTCTGATTTATTTGGGTTGATTATTTATTTGTTTTCATTTGTTTACCCCGACCAAAGATCGCTAACTGGGGGTTAATCCAGAGGGCATTGTTTGCCCCATTGTGCTGGATGGTCTATGATATTTTGGTTGTTTATTTTGTAGTTTGATGTGCGTGATTTAATTGCTACTTATATTTTTAACCCTAGTACCATCTGGGGTTTACCAGTGTATTGCAATTGTTGTGTGCAATTCTGGTTTATTTTCACGTGTTTGTCTTTTGTCCAGGTGCTGAAGACCGCCAGTGGGAGCAGTGCCCCTTGCGGTGGTGGGTCCCGTGGTGTGTGCAGTGGTTGTGTGTTCACCAAGTGTGATCATTTCCCTTGTGGTGCGTGGGTGTGAAATTCGGCACGTGTGAGTGGGGTGTTGTGTTATGGATGCTCATTGCTCGGGCCACTAGCCTCCCACTGGTAAGTTTCAGCCCTATCTTCACCTTTTGGTTGTGTGTGTGTGTGTGTGTTCATTGTGACTAGAGTATATTGTGTGTTTGTTATTTGATTTAGTGTCAAGTACATTCTATTTGCTGTGAAATCTGTATTATATGTTGGTTGTGAAATCTTGAATCTTTGGAGTGACTCTGGTGTGCATGGCTCCATTGGTTTTACATTTTTATAAAAAGTAAAAAAAAAAAAAAAAAAAAAAATTTTTGTATTCGACCACTGTCTCTGGCTGATCCATTCACGAGCCTGAGTGCCTTGTTAGCGAAAAGTCACTAAGTCTTTGGGTGTAAGTCCCATTGTGGCGTAGTCTGCTAGTTGTCTGGGTCTAAGCCCAGTTATATCTATTCCACCTGCCACATATGGTTTAAATATCATACAATAGGCAGTCGAAACAGCCCCAAGACACTGGAAATTGCAATAGAATGAGTAGAACCTGGATCACCTATGATTCCAATCACCGGTGGTGGTCCTTTGCAGTTGAGGTCAGAGACGGTCTCCTCTGTCCCACTAACCAGAGCTGTGGCACCACGGAATGCCACTCCAAGCCTTAAACAGTTGTCGTAGATCTTGTAACCAAGCGTGATGTTAGGCAGGAGGTAGGGCTGGGAGATTTTATCGATTCTGCGATATAAATCAATATTTTTTTTCCCAAAAAAGTATCGATTTTTTTAGCCGCGAGTATTGATACATACGTCCCATTCATATCCCCGTGTTTACCCCCGTTCGCGTTGCAGGAAGAGCGATTTGGTCAGCAAGCCGCTAGTGTTGCTGTAGAGCAAGTTACCCGTACTAACATTACACAGACGCAGACGTCTACCTCTTCCTGTTTACCAAGTCAGAGCGAAGATATTCGGAGAATGGCGGCGAATATAAATCCGGCACCCGCCTGCTTAAAAGCAGATGTGTGGGAGCACTTTGGTTTAAAAAAAAAAGAAGAAAGAAAGCAACGACTTAGATAAAAGCGTTGCGGTTTGTAAGCTATGTGGCACTAACGCAGGGCTGCCAACTCACGCATCACACGCTCTCACGCCACACATCCATTTTCTCACGCAGAAAAAAATTGCGGAGCAAAGAGGACACTGACAACGACAGACAAGACAGAGCAGGTTACTTTGATATAAAATAAATTATCAGCTCTCAGATTCTGTCAATTTTATTACGCAATTCAAACAATAATACCGTTTTGGCGCTTGTAAATGCGACATGACAGATCTCTGTAGCGCCTCAGTTCAAGCGGCACGTGACCCGATCAACTCTAACTCTTCTTTACTATTATAAACCCGAACTTAACGAAATGTATGCCTCGGATCAATCAGTGTTTTTCAACCGCAGTAAGAAGTCAATAAAACAGGTAAATGGTAAATGTAAATGGACTGCAAAACAGGTAGGCTAGAACAATGTCACATAAGTTACATTTACATCAGGAAAGCAATTTAATGTCCATTTATAGGCTGGAAAAATTAGCTATAGAGTTTTCTTAAATATGTCCACTATATTAGGCTACATATATTTTTACTTATATCATTAAAATATTATAAAGTTGTTATTATAATAAAGAACGCATTATATTTTATTTAAGTTGTTATTTTTAACCTTTAATATAAAAAGCCTAGGGCTCTCTGTTTACAGCATTAGTGATTTATTTTTTAACATGTATCTAACTAATAATTATCTAAATGAATCGTAATTGTAACCATGCAGCTAAACACCGAACATGTTGTCAGTAAACTTAATAAAAATAAGTTACCAAATGTTTTGATAATCACAACTTATTGTGATGCAAGTTTTTTTCCTCCACATACAACCCCCCCCCCCCCCCCCCCCCCATTCAAATTTTCTCAACACATCTTTGATTAATTTTGTCCAGCATTTATTTTGCAAGCTGTCTGATGTTTTTTGAGTTTTCATTTCAATTAATTCAAGTAAATGAAACACTCACAACACAAGATGTCACCAAAATCACTATGTCCCCTTTAAATCTATCAGAAAATGATGTAAGCGTACCGAATTATATAGAATCGTATCGAATTATATCGAATCGTATCGTTGGCTGAATATCGTGATATATATCGTATCGTGAGCTAAATATCGTGTATCGTATCGTATAGTGAGATTAGTGTATCGCTACAGCCCTAGTTGGGGTTGTTATTAATCTCATTGATGGCAAAAACCATTGTTAGTGCTTGCTGGAAGCTTTGTCATATAGAAGCTAGAGAAGACAATACAAATGAAATGAGAGCATTAACTTCAGTAATACTAACAGTAACAATAGAAAAATAAATAATAAAGTTTAACTGAATTCCATAACATTTCTCTGAGATCAGATTTTGAATTTGTAAATTATTATTTTATTAAACAAAGTTATATATGCAGTGAATAATTTCAGTCATGTAACCCATCAACATGTCATGTAATATGATATCAGTTTCTTAAATCATTGTTGAAAATGTATATGTAGTCATAAAAATAGCATTCCATTTTTCAATTATTGCCTGTAAGTGTTCTTCAGTTGGCGTGGTTCAGACTCACAGCTCACAGTGCGGTAGTTTTGGCTCTGTTCTGAAGCTCAGCTCTGGGAATGCTTTGAGGTACTGAACCTCAAACAGACCACCAATTAGAAGATCTCCATCCTGGTACATCCCATTCAGCCTGAAGTGTCCCTGGAGCTGACAGGTACCTGAACTGACCATCATGGCTACAGAGTTACAAGACAGGAACAAACAAATGCGCAGAATTAACCACATCCCTCACCCTTTATCTCGCTATGTCACTCTTCCCTCAGCTCACTGATTTATCATAAAGATTGTGTGTGGCACTTTTTTTATACAGCAGGCGGTGCCAGTGGCCTCTCTGAAAATGAGGACGTCATTTTGCCATTTTGGGGCCCTCCACCAATGTATGTGTCTTGTATGTATCAAGACAACATTTGTCTCTTTTAAAACAAAACATAATAAATCTATGGTCTCAAAATTATTAATCACAAAACAAGGTTAACATTTTGTCCTGCTCTTTATCCCGACCTATGAGGCAAGGCAGTTTTTCTTCGTAGATACATCCTGCATCGCCTCCTCCTCACTAGTATCTTGATCAATGATCTGATGAAGAACATAACGCATATACGTGTGTGTGTGTGTGTGTGTGAGAATGTCAGATAGATGGATGAATGGATATTAGATGCAGTTCAGGGTAGGATCAAGTTTTTCTCTGTGAAAAATAAAAAGAATACTCAAAATAGTTTGTGTAATTTAACATGTGTGTGTTTGGGTAGCGCCAAGGGCTCGATGTTTGCATGTGTACATTAACATAATGAACATGCTCCTAACTCCGAAACTAAATTTTTCTCTTATTTTCAGTCTCTCCCATTCACTTTCAATGGCCCATTGAAACAATGGCCCTCAATGGCCAATTGGAACACCACAAGTGTTGAGCGTCGAGAAAAGCGCTATACAAATGTAATTAATTATTATTATTAAGTGTAACTCTGTGCCTTTTTGTACAAAATAAAAGTTTTTCAAAACATACTTCATGGTGAAAAATTAAAGTAGACTAGTGTTATCAACAGTGCCAATTTTCTTATTTTATTTAATATTTCCAAAATTATTAAATTATAAAATATTTACTCAAAAAATGAGATGCCTACTCTCAGATAAATGAGGCCTACGATTAATTAGATACAAATCAAAATATAAAACCAGTCCTAATTGAAAGAGAACAATTTGACAAAAATATTGAATCCAATTTTAGGTGATAATATAGTATGAGAGATTTATTTAGTTATGTTATGTGGCACGGCCCATGAGCCAAATAGGCCCTTTTCACATGACGTCACACAACTTCCGTTCTGACTCAAAGCAGTGTATGCTTACTTCCGCCTGCATAGTGGAACACTATGGAGTTTACCCAGTTCCTTCAACACCTGCCAGAAATATGTCTAGATGATGTACAGCGATTTGCAGACAAATTTTCACTCACGACACGTTCACGTCCAAACTTGACAAAGGATACAAATTATTCATGGAGCAGTACCTGTTTACGTATGAAGGTAAGCATTTTGTATTGTCCCGCCCAACTTATGTTAGCGGAGGAGTTAGGATAACGGTAGTTGTTAGCTTTCTCTTCTGCAGTGAAAGTCCATATTCTTGATTAATTTGCTGTAATACAGACCTGCAAACTCTTGTTGCAATCATGTTTATTACTGATGTTAGCTATAGATTGTGTATTGTTAGATAAAAGTCAGTAACGCATTCATGCCTTTCACCAAAACATTGCGTTGGGATAGTTTCGAATGTAGTTGTCGATGAGGTGACAGTGTATCACAGGTCCATGAGGAAAAATGAGGAGGCTAATCACCTTCAGGTTTTTCTTATTGTCATGTTCTGCTGCGGTTGCAGACACTTTGCAGTATCCCACAAAGTTCCATTGTGGTTCAGTGTTTCTCAGCCTGATGTCAATGAGTGTGTGGCGCCAAACTAGATGACAATCTTATAATTAAAAACAGTAGAGGGTTGTTTGGGGACAATAAAGGCTGAGAAATATTCTGTGTGATAAGTAAAAATAAAGTTGGTGTTCAAAGTTCAAAGACTTGGTTTAATCCTTAAGTTTGTTCAATTACTCTGATGAAATGTAAAATTGTTGTGCAGCAAAGACTTATTTTGATGTTTCTATTATCAGGTTACATTTCATGCTAAAGAGGTTCCTGTGGTACTGAAATGCATGTCATGTACCTGCTCTGCTGGGAAAGCACTGTGCAACCACATTGTGGCATTATTGTTTCAAAGTGCTCACTACTGTACCATGGGCTTCAAGACAGTGCCATTGCCACTGTCATGCACCAGCTAACTGCAGACCTGGCACCGGCCTAGGACACATGTAATACGTTAACATTCATTACATTTAATGATGTTGGACTAGAATTTTATAACGACTTTTTTCAATTAATCATTTATCATCAATATATTTACAGGGTATTGCTCCTGAGGCAACAAATGAGCTAGTGTGTGAGTGAGCCATTTTATCAGAGCAATAACGAGTATTTGCATTAGATTATTATTATTGTTATTATCTAATTGCATCAATAAAGCTTACCCACAATGAAGTGTTGGGTCTTCTATTCGCGGACCCTGATTCTGAAGGGGAATATCTGCCTTCAGAAGTTGAAAGTATAGCGCTACACCAAGCACAAACGGTGAATCCTTTGCCCAATGTCAGTGGTGGGAAAAATGTTTTCATCGCGAAGTTAGCAGGCGTGTTATTGTTGTGGGGAACGAGGCGGGAGATATTTTACCGCGCTAGCCATGTAGTTTGTCTTCTGACCGTGTGCCTCTCCGCAATCGCGGCGACAGTATTGTTGTGGAGACTTTGTCTAATGCCACTGGGTATGTTAGACGAGGTCAAAGTATTGGTAAAACTTTACAATAAGGGTGCACTAATAAGCATTAATTCATGCTTAACTAATGCACAGATAATACTGAATTAATGTATTACTAATTATTATCTAAGCTATTCATTAATGATTGCCTCATTAGCAACTAATGAAGAGTCTGTCTGGGTAATATATTAGTTCATATATGAATTGTTATTAATTAAATATGTAATTGTGGATTAATTCCATAATCACTTATTTTATTAAAGTCCCTGTAAAGGCAATTCTAAAAAAAAATTCTAAACACATTATAAATGTTAGAAATGTATTGCTAAAACATATTACAAAGACTGTGAACTGTGAAGTACTGAATTGTGGAGTTAGACCGTTAAACAGTTTTTCACCATTGCTATTTTCCGGATTTTTTGGGCGGGGCTAAAACGGGGGCTCGATGACGCACTGGAGCCCCTGAGCTCCTGGACACGCCCCTACTTAAGGCTGGCCGCTCTCTAACAATATAAATAGAGCACATTCGCATCAGTTTGGCGCTCAATCGCGAGTTACTGTCAGTAGGCTACTATTATTACTACAGCCTAGTTTGCTAGTTAGCTATGCCTTCGTCACGGAAATGCGAAATTTCTACGAAACAGATCGGTGTCCTTATTTAAATTTCCTAAAAACGATCACATCAAAGAGGTGGATTAATTTTGTGAAGAGCCACCTTGATGGAGAGCTGAGGATCACCACCAAAACCCGCCTCTGTAGTGATCATTTTACACGGGATAGATTTATAAACTTTCGTCGGAGACAACTGGGATGCTCTGATAATCCGCTGTTACTGGTGAATGGGGCCGAACCGACTATCTCCCGCCTCGGCCGTCATCCTTCCGTCGCGCCGACACCTGGTGCCATCCTCGGCAGTGCGTGCCCACCAATGAGTGTAAGCTGCCTTGTGTTATAATTATAGTAGGTAGTCCACAGTAAACTACTAAATTCTGCAACCCTCTAACGTGATTTTTTGTTTTGTTTATTTATATGATCAATATGATTCCTTAGCCAAGTAATTTAAACTATTATCTGTTCACAAAGCAGTCCCTTCCGACCACAAAAGAGACCGTGTCTTTCATGCTTAAAGTCACTCGAGAAGTTGGATGTCAGTCAGACAGGTTTCAGCGCAGCCGGCGGACACGCCCCCAGCGTTTGAGAGCAGAGACCTCTGCTCATTTTTTCAAGATTTTGATAGCTTATTTTATGTACTTGCCGGCTTTTTTTATCATTCAAATTTGGCTGGGTGGCTAATAACACATTTTTCTGTGATATGACAAACTCAGAACACATACTTAATTTTGACTTTACAGGGACTTTAACTAATAGTGTTCATTAATTTGTTAATTACCACAATGAGCCTAATATGCATTAATACATTATTAATTACAGCATTAGTAGTGTGTCAATTACTACAATTACTAGATGATGAGTTAATAATGATGTGCCTCAACAAGTAAAGTCACAACATAATGATTGTTAGCTAATGATTAATTAATCATTAATGACCATCACTAGAGTTTATAAAAGCTGTTTATTAAACACTGGTTTCCAAAAACATTGTAGTAATTGACACACTACTAATGCTGTAATTAATAATGTATTAATGCATATTAGTTTACCTGTATTATCTGGAAGTTGAAATATAAGGCTTTGGCTCATTGTGGTAATTAACAAATTAATTAACACTATTAGTTAATAAAATAAGGTAGTATATAATTAATACACACATACATATTTAATTAATAACAATTCATAAATGAACTAATATATTAACCAGACAGACTCTTCATTAGTTGCTAATGAGTCAATCATTAATGAATAGCTTATATAATCATTAGTAATACATTAATTCAGTATTATCTGTGCATTAGTTAAGCATGAATTAATGCTTATTAGTGCACCCTTATTGTAAAGTGTTACCAAAGTATTCATAGGACAGTTAGGGGGCAATGTGGAGGCAGGGTGGGGAGTCGCAATGACAATGACAGTCCGAGCTGTGCGCACTCGGCGCGGGCTGCTCATAGCAGGAGCAGAGGCGGTGTGACACGGGGCAACTAAACAGGTCTTGTCTACTTGTGTTTGTGTGTCATATGAATAATATATATGTGCCCCATACATGGAATCAGAGTGCCTACTGTATGTAGTAAATGGAAAATCTCTACAGCAAAAGGCCAACCGCTACATGCATTCGGTTTGTTTCTACCATTTATTAGTAATGATTTACAGTTTGTTTACTACTTACTATTTACCTGAGCATTCATTATTGTTCAATATAGCATACAGAAGGTGAGGGACATTTTGGGGGGAAAGAAGTGTATGCAAAATATGCATTTTATAATTTAAACATGTGACATGAAAATTCTGTAATCCAACATGGCCGTCACCATATGACGTCATAATATGCAAATTAGAAGGGAAAATGTAATCCCTACATAAACTTTGGGTCATCATTAATATTTCTATAATTTACAGAAAGTCTCTATCTTTTATCACTTTTTAGATATAGCCTTTTGAAATTAAGATGTCAAAATCGAACGTTTTAGGAAAAAACCTCTGGCGCCTAAAGGGTTAAGCCTCCAGTTGATATCTTCTGCAAATAATGAACATTTCTTAATATATAAGGTTTATTTGGGGCAGCTCAAAACATTTTCATGTGTATTTATAGAGGTGATGTGTGTTGATGTCTGCTAAAATATGAAAGGTCAGGTGACAATATGTAAATTTAACTTGACATACCTCCCTTTTTTGTCAGGGCCTCTTCCGGATCCTCACATCATTGCCAGTGGTGAGAAACTTCAAGACAAACGCCCACAACCAGGCATTTGCAAATTGCTGCAATGCCTCAAGTCCCTTAATTTTGTGGACTCTAAATTTGGCCCTGTGCCATTTTGGTCTTTCCTGTCTTAGACCAAAGTAGAGACATTATTGAACAAAGTTATGATGAATGATTTGTTTTCTTTTTAAGAATGACAGTACGCTGAGTACAATGTACTTGGTGGGTAATATAATCAAAACCCTTCACAGACTCAGCAGTTTCAGATGTATGCTCTCTTATAAGCATCCCTTTTAACAATTTAATCTTTGTACAATATGTACGATTTTTGCATTAAAATATCCCAAAATCGCAAGGCCAGTGTTATATATTTTGTTAAGTTGATTACTTACAATATCCCAAATGTTTCCAACTATTTTTAAATCATGAGAAATTTGCGATTTTAACCAAGGAAATGGGGCGTGTGAGCAGGGGTGAGCTGGGAGCATCCAGTCAATGGCGTCATATCTGCGTTACCCTCGGTTTCAGCTCGTACTGCGTGTGTAATGGTGTAATGGTAAATGTTGTTTGGAATAGCGCCCTCTAGCGGCAGAACATCTTGCATATTGTACCTTTAATGTGATGTTGCACATATTATAATAACTAATTCTGTTTTTTGCAGATGCATTGGACAATGTTTTATTGTTGTTTTAAGACCGACAAATGTCTCCACATAGATTTTAAACAGATTTATCAAAGACTTTAGACTTTGACTAAATACCCAGTGTTGAAGTTGCTAGAAATCAGTGTCAGCATCATGTTACAGCGGCTAACGTCAGTATTCCACGTGCAAGTTACATTAGTAAATGCATAGCAGACCTATCCACCTCGGGGAAAAAACGAAACAGTGAGCTATTTATTTATGCAAACAGCAACTAAAACTTACCAGTAACTTCTGAGGCAGTAGCATATCTTCATCTCTTCGAGTCTGCTTCGACTGCGACTTGAAAAGCTTGGCTCTGATTGGTCAAATTGAATGTAGCTGAACTGAAAAAGACGTGCTGTTACACTTTGTGCCAAAAATACGACTGGACAAAGACAAGTAACGTTAATTTAATACAAATCTTACCTAGAATCACAATATAATGAGGTTTCAAATGTCACACGGCATGCAAACTTGAAGAAACTGGGTAAAAATAAAAACATTACGGTTTCTATTAAATAGCTCAATATTAAATAGCTCAATATATATATTATATTGTACAAGAAGTCCACAAATGAGCAAGTTTCGCGGTGGGACTTCATCACGCGACTGGCGAGCGAACTCGCTCCGACCACATGAAATCAAAAGCCACACAACTGGTGGTGCGAGAGCGAGGACCCAGGCAGGAGCAGACACAGATGGAGAGAAGAAGGCAGTGCCAAGTAAGGAGGAACTGCAAACAAAATAAAACCAAGGAGACATGTGCCAAATGTCACAAAGTAGTCGGTGGCGATAGCCTCGTGGGCAAGTGCAAAATTCACAAATTCACACAAAATTCATAAATACACACACAATTCAGAAATACAAACAAAATTTACAAATGCACTCAAGATTCAGAAATGCACAGGGCAAGATCTGACCTGTATTTCTGATGCACACACAAATTGATTTACTGTCACAGTGTCTGGTGGTTCCCTGGGTTTAACATTAGAGGTCTCAGTTTTCACGGTGTCTAGGCATTTTCACTACATTTCCCATAATCCTGTCTGTCACTGATTGTTCATTTCCTTCAGCTGTTTCTCGTCACCTTGTTTGCACTTGTGTATATATACCCTGTCTGTTTCAGTGTTTGTCACGGAGTCCTTGTTTAATGTCCCCACACTTCCGTTCCTGTTGTTCGTGTGTTCTTGTGTTCTTTGGATTGTCTTTGTTGGATTTTGACCTTTGCCTGGACTGACTGTGAGTACGGATTACCCTTAATAAAGTATACTGCAATTGGATCCTCTCTCTCCTGTGTGTGTTCCGTGACAGAAGGACTCCGTCACAATGCAAGGATCCAGCGGTATGTGTTCCAGCTTCTCTTCCCCAGCCATCGAGCGGGAGAGGAGGGATTGTTTTGAGGGGACCCGCCTGGTTGTTTTTCGTGGGACCCGGGGAGGTCGCAGAGGAGGAGGTGGTCGAGAACAAGGCCAACACCACCCTCCACCTTGGCCCCCCTTCGTCCCTGGACTGGTGAGGGACGGATTAGAGCCACCATCTCGCCATCGTGGGTGGAGAAGGGGAAGACGTACGTCCGCCCATCCAGAGACTGTTCACGTCCCGTCTGCCCAGCCAGAGTTTGTTCACGTCCCGGCTGCCCAGTCAGAGACTGTTCACGTCACGTCTGCCCAGTCAGAGACTGTTCACGTAACGACTGCCCAGTCGGAGACTGTTCACGTCACGTCTGCCCAGTCGGAGACTGTTCACGTCACGTCTGCCCAGTCGGAGACTGTTCACGTCCCGTCTGCCCAGTCAGAGACTGTTCACGTCCCGTCTGCCCAGTCAGACACTGCTCACGTCCCATCTGCTCAGTTTGAGACTGGTCTAGAGATGCCCATTTGTGGGGCCGCCAAGGCTATGATGGACTATTTGGAGCGTCTGGCTCGGATCCTGGACATGCCAGTGTCTGCTGTTCCAGAGCCGGAGCCAGTGTCTGCTGTTCCGGAGCCGGAGCCAGTGTCTGCTGTTCCGGAGCCGGAGCCAGTGTCTGCTGTTCCGGAGCCGGAGCCAGTGTCTGCTGTTCCGGAGCCGGAGCCAGTGTCTGCTGTTCCGGAGCCGGAGCCAGTGTCTGCTGTTCCGGAGCCGGAGCCAGTGTCTGCTGTTCCGGAGCCGGAGCCAGTGTCTGCTGTTCCGGAGCCGGAGCCAGTGTCTGCTGTTCCGGAGCCGGAGCCAGTGTCTGCTGTTCCGGAGCCGGAGCCAGTGTCTGCTGTTCCGGAGCCGGAGCCAGTGTCTGCTGTTCCGGAGCCGGAGCCAGTGTCTGCTGTTCCGGAGCCGGAGCCAGTGTCTGCTGTTCCGGAGCCGGAGCCAGTGTCTGCTGTTCCAGAGCCGGAGCCAGTGTCTGCTGTTCCAGAGCCGGAGCCAGTGTCTGCTGTTCCAGAGCCGGAGCCAGTGTCTGCTGTTCCAGAGCCGGAGCCAGTGTCTGCTGTTCCAGAGCCGGAGCCAGTGTCTGCTGTTCCAGAGCCGGAGCCAGTGTCTGCTGTTCCAGAGCCGGAGCCAGTGTCTGCTGTTCCAGAGCCGGAGCCAGTGTCTGCTGTTCCAGAGCCGGAGCCAGTGTCTGCTGTTCCAGAGCCGGATGCGCGCGGAAGATGCGCACGGAAGATGCGCGCGGAAGATGTGCGCAGAAGGTGCGTGACTTTATATACTTTAATCATTTCCGCGAGTTATTTTAATTACTTTAAATATCGACCCTGGCACATATATTTCACTGCCTCTTAGTTAATTTACATTTTATGTAAAATTTAAGAAATTACAAAAACAATGAAATGATGTTGAATCATCCGTACAAACGTGGATGTTTATTTTAGAACTTCCGTCAATGAAAAAAAACACAATACAGCCTATCTAGGCTACTTAAATAAGCCTTTTAAATAATGAATTGTACTGCTAGTATAATAATAGCCTACTTAAACGTTAAGCATTGAAGAACTTCACAAATTGTAACAGGTCCAAGTCACATGCTGTAGGCTAAGGCTGCAACCTTTAAATAATAAACTTTAAAGAACTTTACTAATCAGTAGGCAATACAGCTAAGAAGAACAACTAAAAACAATACTAGCAACAATATCAGATGCTTGGAAAAAAAAACAGCGTATAGGCTACTAACTATTAAAGGTTTAAGTCCACCATGGTTTTCTATTCTGATTTTAAATTCTTTGCCAGAAAAACTAACATGTTGACTTTGTCCGGTTTAAGCGAAGACCTCATAGGGGTTACGATGTTTCCAGCAGCACTGAACACGCGTTCAGACGGTGAACTTGTAGCGCAAATGCACAGATATTTTTTTGCAACCGTTGCCAGGAAAGGGTATCTTGCCTCATTGTTCCGCCACCAAGCAAGTGGGTCATCGCTGGTATCGATTGTCTCTTCTTGCAAATAGCGCGTTAACTCCTCACCGGCACGCGCTCTCTTTGGAAGAATTGTGACCTTCGCTTTTCTTTTGCAGAGTAGCTGTGCGAGATTCATTTTCTTTAAAGCAGGTGCTGCGCTGCTTCCTTCCCCTGCATCCAGTGACTCCTCAGTTTGAACGTTTTCTGGTTGATCTTTTGTAACGTGCATTATTTCTTCGACGAGTTCGTCTCTGATATCTTCCTCTTCAAAATGATTCCTGTATCGAGGATCCAACGTAGTTGCTTTTGATAGCATTTTTTGCCCTTCTAAATCTTTGTATTTCTCCTCCAAGACAGTGATCATCTTTGCTTTGAGGTTTTTTGTTAACTCGCTGTCTTCTGGCGAAGGGTCGAGGAGATCGTTGGTCAGCAGTCTCAGCACAGGTCTAACCGATGACGCAGTAACGACCTTCTCGTTCGATAAAACATCGGTAAATTCTGCAACTGGTTTAAGTGCTGCATTTATCGACTCAAGCACTGCAATGTCCTGCCATGTCAGGTTCAGGTGTTGATGCTTTCGGTCATCCAGCGCTCTTTTAATTGCGTGGGCTTGCTCCAATACTCTCTCTATCATTTTTTGTTTGCTTCCCCATCGTGTGGGACAATCCTGTTGGCATAGCGAACAAGAGAATACAAAATTATTATAGGGTATAAATTGTTCTTAGATGTTATTTCGGTAAAGTTCCCTTACACACAATCGACGCTTTTTAATGACAAAATCCGAATGTTAGCCTAAATTACGTTGGATGTGTGTGTGTGAATGTGACCCCTAAAAAATTAAAAATACGCCCTACCACAATTGTTTTCTATATTTTTCAGAGGTTTAACTTTACATCAATTATCATAAAACGAATAAAATAAATAGGCCGACAGAAAATACATTTTACTTAATAATTGACGTTAACAAAACCAAAGAAAAAAAATGTGGGACAAGTATTTTTGTGACCATAAAAATTATGTATCATTTACATTTTTTTTTTTGCTTGCGTATAAACAGTTAAAAATTTAAAATAATTTAAAATAAGAACAAAATCGGTGATGGCGCCGTTATATAGGCTATAATATATATATATATATATATATATATATATATATATATATATAATATTTATATCCTAACCTTAATATAACAAGAAATAATAACTATTTAATTATTGCAACTCACCAGTATTAAACTGTGCGTTGGAAGGTTTAAGGCCTCTTGCTCTTCACGAAGTTTCTTCTTTCGTGGCCAGCTGTGCGCGAATGCAGTCACCATATTTCGGCACAACCCCATGGCCCTGGATGTCCTCTCCTTCTCGGCTGACATTGAGTTTGTGACTGCTAGGTTAAGATTGTGGCCGAAACAATTTAGCCATGGCCATTCTAGTTTCCTAACAGCAGCCACGATATTGGCCACGTTATCTGTCGTGATGCATGCGAGATTTTTTTCATTTAACCCCCACTCTTTGAATGCGCTGCGGAGAGATTCTCCTAAGTTATCCGCCGTATGACTTTCTGGTGTAAACGCAGTCTGCAAGCACCTGCTCTTCAACTCCCAATTTTTATTGATGAAATGTACAGTCAGGCTCATAAAGGGAGTCATATTCACGCTGGACCACATGTCAGTAGTGGCAGAAAAGAAATCAAGGTCGTGTAGTTCTGCAATTATTTTCTCTTTGGTTTCGTTGTATAATTGAGGAATGACAGTGTTTGAAAAGTATTTTTTGCTCGGAAGTTCGTACTGTTTATCAAACGACTGAAGCATTTCTCGGAAAGCAGGTTTCTCTACTGTGCGGAGCGGCGCGTTCTCAACTACCAAAAATGTTGCCACATTTCTAGTTAATGTCTTCCATTTATCGCTTTCTCTCTTGTATTTGGCCATTTTTGAGAAGGCCTCTGCGATACTCTGACTAGCTGGGCGTTTGCGTTCAGACGACATGAGTTTAGTATACGCGGCTGGGTGACATGACCGGAGATGGCTCTGGAGATTTGAGGTGTTTGCCTTTTTAACACTTGTTGTTTTCCCACAAAGCCTACAAATGGCTTCATCTAAATTGCTTGGTTCACCTTTCTCGTTCGGCACGAATCCAAAAAATTCCCAGATCGGCGATGTAACATTTGGTTTTCCAACAAGATCCATAGTTGAACTTCAACTTGAATTTCGATGTAACGGAAATGCGTCTGAACATAAAAAAATATGTGACGTCACACTACCGCCGGTCATCCTCCACCACCGCGGTGGCAACTCCACCACCGCGGTGGCAACTCCACCACCGCGGTGGCGCGGTTGTCATGCCAACCGTCACAGCCCTACCTGCCGGCCCCGCCCGAGCCGGTGGTGTCTGTTGCAGTTCCTGAGCCGGTGGTGTCTGTTGCAGTTCCTGAGCCGGTGGTGTCTGTTGCAGTTCCTGAGCCGGTGGTGTCTGTTGCAGTTCCTGAGCCGGTGGTGTCTGTTGCAGTTCCTGAGCCGGTGGTGTCTGTTGCAGTTCCTGAGCCGGTGGTGTCTGTTGCAGTTCCTGAGCCGGTGGTGTCTGTTGCAGTTCCTGAGCCGGTGGTGTCTGTGACTGTTCCTGAGCCGGTGGTGTCTGTGACTTTTCCTGAGCCAGGGTCTGTCTCTGTTCCGCCTTGGTCTTCACCGCCATGGCCGCCCGAGTGGTCGGCTTCACCCTGGTCGTCTCCGCCATGGCCGCCCGAGTGGTCGTCTTCACCCTGGTCGTCTCCACCATGGCCGCCCGAGTGGTCGTCTTCACCCTGGTCGTCTCCGCCATGGCCGCCCGAATGGTCGTCTTCACCCTGGTCGTCTCCGCCGTGGCCACCCGAGGGGTCTTCTCCGCCGTGGCCGCCCGAGGGGTCTTCACCGCCGTGGCCATCCGAGGGGTCGTCTTCGTCCTGGTCGCCGCCCGAGGGGTCTTCACCGCCGTGGCCGCCCGAGGGGTCTTCACCGCCGTGGCCGCCCGAGGGGTCGTCTCCGCCCTGGCCGCCCGATGGACTGTCTGCTTCGCCCTGGCCGCCCGATGGACTGTCTGTTTCGCCCTGGTCGCCGCTTAAGCCGTTCCCCTTTGTTCCTGTTCCCCTCCATGGACCTGGCACCCCATCCCACCCCCTGATCCTCCACCTTTCCACCTCCCGCCTGGACTCTTGTTTTGTTTGTTTCTTGTGGTCTTGGAGCGTCTGGTAGCCGCTCCGTAGAGGGGAGGTTATGTCACAGTGTCTGGTGGTTCCCTGGGTTTAACATTAGAGGTCTCAGTTTTCACGGTGTCTAGGCATTTTCACTACATTTCCCATAATCCTGTCTGTCACTGATTGTTAATTTCCTTCAGCTGTTTCTCGTCACCTTGTTTGCACTTGTGTATATATACCCTGTCTGTTTCAGTGTTTGTCACGGAGTCCTTGTTTAATGTCCCCACACTTCCGTTCCTGTTGTTCGTGTGTTCTTGTGTTCTTTGGATTGTCTTTGTTGGATTTTGACCTTTGCCTGGACTGACTGTGAGTACGGATTACCCTTAATAAAGTATACTGCAATTGGATCCTCTCTCTCCTGTGTGTGTTCCGTGACATTTACAAACTGCTTGCGGTCTGTGAACTTCACTGCATTTGTGTGTGAATTTTGAGACTCCCTTGACTTGGCTCGACACACAAATGCCTTTTTTTAAACAGGGAATGATCAGCAACCAATCAGATATCTCCCTTGGTTTAGCCAATCACAAGAACGCACCCCGCGTGGGGGATTGTTTACTCATAAGCCAATCACATGAATGCGTTCACACAGCGCGATATGCATGTGGCGCGAGCGCGGTGGAGTTCTGTCTGCAGGGGCGGACTGGCCATCGGGAGCACCGGGACATTTCCCGGTGGCCTGACGGTCGTTCTGGCCTGCCGGCTGCCAAAAAAAAAAAAAAAAAAAAAAAAGGCCTGCCGGCTGCCGCTGTGCAGACGATCAGCCCGATCTCATCCCAAGGCGTCATATACTGACGCTTTGACAAATCGTTTACATCCAACGCACATGGCACCCTTTAGCGTCAATATGAGACGCAGATATTTGTCAAAAGTGTCAGTATATGACGCCCTAGGATGAGAATGCGTTGGATAGGCTGGTGTGCAACTACGAATTAATTGACGGATCTCTCAATCGACGAATCATAATGCCGGAGTGAAAATGACAATCCCACCCAACGTCACGAAGCACTGCCTAATATCTGACTAAATAGTTCAAAAAATGGAGCGTAAACGCAAAGGAGGAGCAGAGAGGGAGCGTTTAAAAAAGGAAAAAAGCCCTGGCCACAGACTCGGCAAGCTTCTGCAAAATCTCAGCCATGTTCGCCAGTAAGGGAACAGGTCGGTGAAGATTACATTTACATTATATTTGTAATAATTTGGCAGATAAACGCTTTCATCCAAATAGTGTTAATTTCATCAGACGAGACGAGACTAAAAATGTTCGTCAACGACCTTTTTTTCCATGACTAAGACGAGACGATGACGAGACTGCACCAATGTTCAAAAACGCTGACTAAGGCTAAATTAACATGCATTATTGTTGACGAAAAAAGACGAGAATGTTTTGCATAAAATAAAAACTAAGATAAAATCTCTCTTCATTTTCGTCTCCAATCGTCTCTACTTGCCATCATCAGGAGATAGAATATTCATCTGTTATGAACAGATTAATGTTAAAAACTAGTTGCATTAAAAAAATCTATTACATTTTTTTCAGGTAATTATGACATTTAACCAATATTTGAGATGTGTGAAACACTATTTGACTGAAATGGTTATCAGAAATAATCTCAGAAATAATTTGTTATTTAAAAAAAAGACTAAAATGTTTTAACTAAAACTTAGAAATTTTGAGTTTCTTTTGACTAAAATTAGACGACTAATTAAAATTTGACTAAAATAACGAGACTTTTAGTCGACTAAAACTTGACTAAGATACCTTGAGTTTCTTTTGACTAAAACTAGACTAAAATGACAAGACTTTTAGTTGACTAAAACTAAGACTAACTAAGACATTTGGCACAAGACTAAGACTAAATTAAAAATAGGTGACAAAATGAACACTACATACAAATCACTTAGATAATCACAATAGATAAAATTAAACCAACAAACGAGCAACAATATGTAAGTGGTGCTGTGTCAAGTCTCGTTTCGTCTACATGTAGCATATTTTTTATATAATAAATAAAAATGTATAAAAAGTAGACAGAATAGTGTTAGTGGGTCAAATTGTTTAAATAATAAATAAATCAAGTAGATGGTATGGAAAAGAATACGGTGTTAGTTATTTAGATTTTTCATTTCTAGTCTACAATATGTAGCCTACAATGTTTGTTTGTTTATTTATTTATTTTGCCAATTTAAGGCAATTTTCTATTTGTCATTGGTTTGGTAGTATAAATGGTGTATTCCTAGTGAGTTTGTAAGGGTTATTTTTTTATATATATTATTGCATCTGGTAGTCTACCTGTTACATTAATAGGGTTAGCCTACAAGTTTATCAGTCCAGTAGATTACGTGAATAGGGTGGTGGTGACTGCAGCAGCAGAGGTGGCCTGGCAGTGGAGTCAAATTCCCGGCCTGAATTATTGTCCCAGTCCGCCACTGTCTGTCTGTCAGTTGGTTGAGACATAGACATCATATAGATAGACGCCCTATCGACCGCTACTGTATGGGAAGCCAAACAAACCAAAAGTGGGACGAGACAGCGGGGGTTTACAGAGCGCGCGGCCGGACCATTGAACCGCGCAGATGACATGTCAGCGCGGCGCGAGCTCTGTAAACCCCCGCTGTCTCGTCCCACTTTTGGTTTGTTTGGCTTCCCATACAGTAGCGGTCGATAGGGCGTCTGCATACTTGCCAACCTTGAGACCTCAGAATTAGGGAGATATTAGGGAGAGCTTTAGTTGCTTACATTAACTAAATGAGCCTACAATAGCAGACATAAGCCCTTGAAATAAAAAAAATGGTCATGTTTTATAAAAAGGTTGACAAAACTAAATAAAAACATAGAAATTATGTAAGATAACGTTAATTTAGTTGTAGATTACATTCTCATATCCATTATTTATTTATTTTTCTAATGTCACAAGGAATAATCTGTTTTACTGCTTTGCACGATTCTTTTGTAGTGTGGTTTTGGTGTAGCCTACTAAAGTGTACTAAAATAAACATTCACGAGTGTACCTGACTTCTTCTCACCGCTGATTCCTGATGGTTTAGAAGACAATTACACCGAGTCGCACCCTGTCTTTTCAAAGAATAGTACACCGGCGAGCGCGAAGTATAAATGCCTCGTGGGGAGGCGCGCGCGCAGTCAGCGGAGGCGCGCGCAGCGGAGGCTCGCAAACCCATAGACGGCTCTGACAGCGCATAGACTGCTTCTTTTTCCGTTCTGATTGCCGCGCTTGACTTCTAGGTGTGTAACCTTTATTATTGTTCGGTCTGAAACGGCGCCCAGTGACGGATGGTGTAGCAATATTGTTGTCCAGGTGGAAATCGGGAGAAATTCGGGAGAAAGGTCGGTCCGGGAGATTTTCGGGAGCGGCTTTGAAATTCGGGAGTCTCCCGGAAAAATCGGGAGGGTTGGCATGTATGTCCCTAGGTGAAAAAAAAGTGCACTAAAATACATTTTATTTAAGTGCACTTAGTACACTTCCATAATACACTTCCATAATGTAGGCTACTTAAAGTGCTCTATTTTCGACCCACTTATTTTGCACTTAATATACTAAAAGCTTATCTTAAGTACTGCTTAATATAAACTTAAAATCATCTTAGTGTACTAAATTGTGCTTTTTTGGGACACATTGAAGTTGAACTAAAGTGTATTTTTAATATACTATTTCATATTTGTAAAAAATGTATTTCGTTAACACTTTAAGTACAATTGAAACCATCTTTAAATACAATAATAAACTATTTAAATAATAATAATAATAATATTTAATTATATAAAAATTATACTTAAAATGTATTTTAGTCCATTTTTTAAAATCTAGGAATACATTATAAGTTCACTTAGTACACTTCTATAATACACTTCCGTAATGTACTTAAAGTGCTCTATTTTCGACCCACTTATTTTGCACTTAATATACTAAAAGCTTATCTTAAGTACTGCTTAATATAAACTTAAGATCATCTTAGTGTACTAAATTGTGCTTTTTTGGGACACATTGAAGATGACCTAAAGTGTATTTTTAATATACTATTTCATATTTTTTTTAAAATTATTTCGTTACCACTTTAAGTATAATTTAAACCATCTTTAAATACAATAATAAACTATTTAAATTATAATAATAATATGTAATTATATAAAAATTATACTTATAATGTATTCCTAGATTTAAAAAAAAATGGACTAAAATACATTTTAAGTTCACTTAGTACACTTCTATAATACACTTCCGTAATGTACTTAAAGTGCTCTATTTTCGACCCACTTATTTTGCACTTAATATACTACAAACTTATCTTAAGTACTGCTTAATATAAACTTAAGATCATCTTAGTGTACTAAATTGTGCTTTTTTGGGACACATTGAAGATGAACTTAAATATGCTTTTAACATACTATTTCAGCTTTAATTTTATCTTTAGATTAAATCTTTAATACATTTTTAAATACACTTATAAATTATTTAAAATATACGAATAGGCTATATCAACTTTGCTATACAAATCATATTTATGTATTGCTCACATATTTTTTTTATATAGCAAATCATTTCAAATATGTTTTAATACTGTGAACAGTACCTTTATAAAACATAATTAAATATGTTAATGGTGTATTAAAACACACAGTAAAAAATTATTTGTATAAAACACACACACTTTGAAAGCTAGTAAACTTTAATGCATTACCCAGTGTACATCAGTACAGCAGCATATGTAAACTGTAAAAAAAAAAAATACATTAACATAAAATGCAGTGATTTGCAGAGGTATTATAAACAACAACAAAAAAACTAACTTCAATAAACCTAACTAGTCAATAAAGTGCAGTCATTAATAGCTGCAAACAGTTACAGTACTGTTACTGATTGGTCTTTGAGTTTGCCTCATTGTTGCATTTCCTTCGAATCAGTGCTCGCACCTCAGACGTGTTGGAAATTGTTTGATCACAGTGTCTATGAAAGGGGAAAAAGATGAGTTTATTTTATATTAAAGCAAAATTAACCTCTGTTAAAAAAGTAACTGTTCCCTATCAAAAGGGAACTTGCACTGCTTTGATGATGCTATTGGGGAACAATGTCCTCTAGGCGCCTCTTTAATTCACCTGAGTCGCACTAGTCGTGTCATAGGCTGTCGCCAGTCAAATTCTATTGGTGTGATTGTACAGCTTTTCAAACACCGGTTTCACATGGAGGGTGTTCCTCATAGCATCATCAATGCAGTGACTCATTCCCTGTTCTCAGGGAACAGAGGTCGTAACCTAGACGTTTTTTATTACAACAGTACACTGTAAAAAATTTCTAACCTCTCCAAGTCAAAATTTTCTAGTGACTGGTCACATCTAAATTTTTTAATTGGCCCAAGTGAAATTCTTGTTGCAATAGTCTGTTAACATTGGCTCAATGAGAAATAATATGTCAGACTAATTGAAAAATTTTGATGTGATCAGTCACTAGAAAGTTTTAACTTGGGGATGTAATTTTTTTTTACAGTGTATGATGTTTTGACATTTCCCTCTGTTGTTCATACAAGGTGAAAAACACATACTGTTAAATGTATTATAAATGCATTAAAGTATATTTGTTTTGTACAAAAAACATACTTAAGTACATATTTATTACATTTAATAGTAAGTCTTTTTCACCTGGTAAAAATGGAATTATTTAACATGGCATGTAATGCTTAGTTCATATATTTTAACAGTAGACATTTCATATAAAATGTTAATGTAATTCAGAAAAGGAGTTAATAAAATAGCTCTTGAACAACTGTGAAGTCTACATATGTCACTGTATCACAGCAAAAAAGGGCAATTTAGGCTAACTGTTTAACTGAAAAAGTATACTCAGCCAACAAGAATAATAATTAAAATGTACAACAAATGCTAATCTTGTTTTAGTCAGCCCCCTTTGACTTTGAGAGCAAAAAAAAAAGTTATGTACAGAAACGCATACACTCTTCAAAGAGTTAAGGAAATTAGAAGTAGTGCAAAATATTGTAACGTTAAACCATGACAAGTGACTTGCAGCTGTCCCAAAAAAACAATTAAATAAACAGATTTTTACATGAATGAACACAAATTAGACTAGACTAGGAAAAAATGTTGGAAAAAACTAGGACAAAAACTAAACAGTGAGCTATTTATTTATGCAAACAGCAACTAAAACTTACCAGTAACTTCTGATAGCAGTATCTTCATCTCTTCGAGATTCGACTTGAAAAGCTTGGCTCTGATTGGTCAAATTGCAACAAAAAAGACGTGCTGTTACACAGAGTCAAAAGTACGACTGGCAAAGTAAACGTAAATTTGTAATACAAATCTTACCTAGAATCACCGGTTAATGACCGAGGTTCCAAATGTCACACGTCATGCAAACTTGAAGATGAGGAAAAAATTAAAACACTAACAGTTACTTTTTCTATTAACGTTAGAAAAAAAATCTAAATACTGTCATGATCACTCATTAGTGCAAAACATTTAAGAATTCCGTTACTCTTAGAAATAAAAACGGAAATATCGTAGACTAATGAAACCTGAGAGATTTAAAGCTGCAGTCCGTCGTTTTTCCTCTTTGTCGCCATCTCTGTTCGAAATCTGCAATTGCAGTTATTCGCGGAATTATTAACTGTGCGTGGGTAGTAAATCGGCATGAAACAGCGCGGATGAACACAATGTATTGAGGAGAACTTGTCGCTGCCGCGTCGCTGTGGATACTGTACTGTCATCAGCAATGTCAGAGTATACTTTTTGAAAGTGTCAACATTAGAATTTTCATCGGGAAATCTTATCTGAACAAGTAAGTAACATTCACTTTTGTTCTGACCAAATTCGGGGGGTGGGGGGAAGCATTGCAGTAGGCTATATCATGCTGATTAAATCTAACGATTGCTTATCACGTCAAAACGTGAACAATATATTTTTTCTGTAGCCACTCTGAAGTCCGAAGTCTTTGGGTTTTACAACTGGTGAATCTCCAGTTGTCACTGGTGATTGTCGCTTTAAAACTTTCGGGATCCGCCATACCAAGTGCTAAGCTAAATCTCCACCTCCATCATCCACACACGCTAGCTGGGGACTCCTTCTCTATGTGTACAGAAGTGATGTAATGACGCAAAGACATGCTCGAAATTCCCGCGGAAATCCACCAGTACCACTGGAATTAAAATTATTATTACAAGCTTACCGTTTTGAATCGAGGTAAGGCAAGCAGATCGTTTTGAACACTGGCTGGTTACGTTTTTTTTCAAAAATGTCTTTTTTGATATTTTTAAACCCAAAAATGTGCCGGACTGCAGCTTTAACTTATCCCTCTGATGAACGATTCACCAAAACTGTTCACATTTGAAAAAGTTAATCGCAAAAAACTCACCTAATCCATATGAATCGCGTGGTTTCCTCCAAGTCCTCTAAAGAAACACGATCGCTCCAGTTTAAATTTAGACTTCTAATCTCTGAATTATTAGAAATATAATCACATTCAATGAACGCACAGCCGTCAGCAAGCTCTGAGTGAGGTGTGAGCTCATAATTACACAAGAGAACCAATCACAGACGTTCAACAGCTCTGGAACCAATCAGGATTAGTCACGTGTGTTATTCGTGTTTTTCAAATTCAAACAAGTACAACATATTTTTGGACAACATTTAAACATAATGTGATGGAAAATGTATCTATGATGCATTTAAAATAATATGATGTTGATATCCTTGTGGGAATTTCTGTAAAAACATATCATGTAATGGACAACAGCCCTTTACAAGTAGCCTACAAACAAGTAAAAGTGAACAACATTCATTTTAAGTGCTTATTGCAATGTTCAATAATAGTTGACAATATAATACATTAGAAGTTGGTACATTATACAAAAAATCTAAAATATTAAAATGGTAAAATGATAAATATTACAAATATATTGCAGTAGGCCTAAGTGTTTAAAGTAGCCTACTTTAAACACACTAAAAGCTTTTTATATTTTAGATTTACCATTTTAATATTTTAGATTTAGCTATGTTCTTACACAAGTTACACAAATGTACTTTAATTAAGAGCAACATAAGTATGTTTTCTTTAAATACACTAAAACTTCACACAAATGGTGATTGTGTTAGCATATTTCTTAAAATGTAACTAAGCATATTTATTACCAATGTACTTGCAGTGCAGTGCTTTTTTTAGAAATATATTAAAAGTATTCTTGTGTTTAGCATATTTCTTAAAAGTATAATTAAGCATATATTTATTACCAATGTACCTTTAGTGCATTTGTTAGAAATATTAAAAGTATGCCTGTGTTTAGCATATTTATTGAAAGTATAATTAATCATATTTACCAATGTAGTGCATTTGTTAGAAATATATTAAAATTATGCTTGTGTTTAGCATATTTATTTAAAGTATAATTAATCATATTTACCAATGTACTTGTAGTGCATTTGTTAGAAATATATTAAAATTATGCTTGTGTTTAGCATATTTATTTAAAGTATAATTAAGCATATATTTATTACCAATGTATTTCTAGTATACTTTTTAGAAATATATTAAAATACAATTCAATGTATTTTTTATGCACTTCAAATAAGCATGTTGGTAATACAAATTTATTATACTATTTGTATTTCAAGTATATTTTTAATACATTTAATGTCTTTTTCACCTGGGAGCCTTATACACTTAAAATCAATTTAAGAATTAGTAATATTTAGTTTATTTTTATAAAGTGTACTTAAATAGCACTTTTGGGAAATTAAAATTTTTGACTATTACATTTTGAATATATTTTAAGTAAAATCAATTTAATTTAAACTTATAATAGCTATCTAAAAGTGCACTAACAATGAACTATTTTTAATGTGTTAAAAATGTACTTGTAAGAAATACACTAATAAAACACTTCTGTGTATTTTTTCAATAGTATATATTTTTTCTTATGCACTAAAAATACATTTAAAATATCAATGTTATTTAGTATACTTTCGCAATTACACTTAAGTACTACTTAAGTAAAAATATACTTTTAATTAGTGTATTTATAGTGTATAATTTTTAAACTTTTCTTTAGCACAAAAAATAGGAATGTACTACAAATGTACTTTCTTGTATTTAAGTGTTTTTTTAGTGCACTTAAGTACACTTTATTTTCACCTGGGTCTATATGATGTCTATGTCTCAACCAACTGACAGACAGAACTCCACCGCACTCGCGCCACATGCATATCGCGCTGTGTGAACGCATTCATGTGATTGGCTTATGAGTAAACAATCCCCCACGCGGGGTGCGTTCTTGTGATTGGCTAAACCAAGGGAGATATCTGATTGGTTGCTGATCATTCCCTGTTTAAAAAAAGGCATTTGTGTGTCGAGCCAAGTCAAGGGAGTCTCAAAATTCACACACAAATGCAGTGAAGTTCACAGACCGCAAGCAGTTTGTAAATCAATATATATTTGTGTGTGCATCAGAAATACAGGTCTGAATCTTGCCCTGTGCATTTCTGAATCTTGAGTGCATTTGTAAATTTTGTTTGTATTTCTGAATTGTGTGTCTATTTATGAATTTTGTGTGAATTTGTGAATTTTGTATGCATTTGTGAATCTTCTGTGCTTTTTAAATTTTGTGTGTGCATTTGTGAATTTTGTGCGCATTTGTGTATCCTGTGTGTGTATTTATGAATCATGTGTGTGCATATGTGAATGTAGTGTGTGCATTTATCTTTATTGAGACTCTTTTAGCTCCATAGAGCAATGTAAGCATGTTTTCTTTAAATACACTAAAACTTCACTAGTGTTTAGTATATTTCTAAAAAATGTAACTAAGCATATCTGTATTACCAAATTACTTGTAGTGTACTTTTTAGAAATATATTAACCCTTTCGCACGTACGATCACACCGGTGTGATCAGTCTTGGCTGGTCCCTGGAGCATACGATCACACCGGTGTGATTAGAACGGTCAGTGCATCACGTGATCAACTGCTAAATTCAAACGTGCTTTGGCGCGTTGGCTGGCGCTGAGCCAGAGACAGACACGCTCAGTATTTGTCATATATCACAACTATTCAGTGTTTTCAACCACAAATGTTTATTTTAGGTTTCAGACATTTAAGAATCACATAAGTACTAAAAAACATTTTTTCTGAGTTTGTAAAATACACACTGATGTCTAAGAAAGCGGCAATAATAATCCTTTATATTATAAAAAGACGACACGTTTTATTCATATCAGATAAACATTGTGTAAGTAGTTTTACATTTTACCATATTCTTCTCCCAGTTCACCAGCCACTTACTTTCATGTATTTCGGGAGAAGTGGATGAATTGACGTGTTGTAAATCCAACAGATCCGATTCTCTGACCTGTGGCACAAACTAACATGGCGCTGCCCATCGCGCATACAGCTAAACTAACGCGATCGTTATAAAGGTGTTTATATAACAAAACACATCCACATGCACATATTTGACAATCGGAATATCAGTGTTTCATACCATAGCTAATAAATGTGTGAATATTTAGAATAAAAAAGGAAAAATTACATAAAAGCAGATCATCATTCATTCAGCGCTGTGTTGTGGTTGCGCTGTGTCACGTGACAAGCAGTGACGCGTCACCATGGAAACAAAGTGACAGATTCGAAATAACGGTCGCCTTGAAAAACTCACGCTTGGGGGGGTCAATTAGAATATTTTAAACTTACGTGTAAAAGGGTTAAAAGTATGCTTGTGTTTAGCATTTTTCTTAGAAATTTAATTAATCATACATGTATTACCAAAGTACTTCTAGTACACATTTTAGAAATATATTTAAAGTATGCTTGTAATTAGCATATTTATTAAAAGTGTAATTAAGCATATATTTATTACCAACGTACTACTAGTATACTGTTTAGAAATATATAAAAATTATGCTTGTGTTTAGCATATTTCTTAAAAGTGTAATTAAGCATATATTTATTACCAATGTACTACTAGTGTACTTTTTAGAAATATATTAAAAGTATGCTTGTGTTTAGCATATTTCTTAAAAGTGTAATTAAGCATAATGTATTACCAATGCATTTCTAGTATATTTTTTATGAATATTAAAATGCAATTCAATGTATTTTAACCCTTTCGCACGTACGATCACACCGGTGTGATCAGTCTTGGCTGGTCCCTGGAGCGTACGATCACACCGGTGTGATTAGAACGGTCAGTGCATCACGTGATCAACTGCTAAATTCAAACGTGCTTTGGCGCGTTGGCTGGCGCTGAGCCAGAGACAGACACGCTCAGTGCTTGTCATATATCACAACTATTCAGTGTTTTCAACCACATAATGTTTATTTTAGGTTTCAGACATTTAAGAATCACATAAGTACTAAAAAACATTTTTTGGCTAAACGTCTGATGCATATGGTACCGTTAACTGGAAACACTTCAGGAATGTCGAAGTCGTCATCTGATTGGTTGAATTTTATCGGATTTCCGGGGGGGGGGGCGCAAGTGTCGCGTTTATTTTCGGTCCGCCGGGAAACAAAGCGCAGACGTGTGATTGCGGAAGAAAAACTGTTGTGTTTACATGAGTGACTGAGCATTTATCAAGATCAGCTAAACGTAGGATTCTCAAAAGTATGCGAGGTTCACGGCATAGACTCTTTAAGAGATGTCCAGGAGTTTTGTTTGAGGCACTTAGTGGAGACAAAAAGAGATATTTTAGCCTTCTACCATGCCCCTAAAGGTGTCAATGGAGCAATTTGATCCAGACTCATTGGCGCTACTGTGATTTACATGAATGAGTCCAATAGGTTAAAAGCTTTTCTGAAGCTTAGAATGAATACGTCGTCGTGATTTCGTACAGACGCTACAAGAGCGCCTGGAGATCTCCTACTCTCTTAACACTAGAACGGCCATGACGGTCATTTTGAATTTTATATCTGCAATAACTTTGTTGAAAAAATGAATAAAATCCTGCTGGTACCTTACTTTTCCTAAAAGTGTCTGTATTTTCATTTAAAATGCTTTTCATATAAATTACACATAAGGCAAAAAAACAAATGAACATATTTACCTATTTCTGCCATCAACGGTCATATTGACCACACTGAATTTCACGGTATTCTTTTGTTACTTTTCCCGCAGTTGACCTTTATTGTACGGTAGCCGAGAGAGCTCAACGCGCTGCAACTGTAGAAAACACATGCAAATAGAAAAAACACCCGCAAATTAAGAAAACATCTTCATCAGTTTCACAACACACGTATGCTCCAAATACTCAACACAACCAAATACAGAAACGCGCTGCAAAAGTTCACAACACAACCAAATACAGAAACGCGCTGCAAATAACACAGACCACAACGGAAATGTTTCCAGGGGAACCAAATAAGTGACGAACCCGGCTGGGGCACGCTAATTGCTCGTGAGCATCCCTATGCCATACTCCCTTCGAAGGGCAGAAGACAGAGCCCTAGAAGTGGGACTTTGGAATGAGCACGGCACTAGTGTGCCATTATGTAGCTGTTTGGAACACACTTGATGAAGGGAGCAACGATAAACAACGCAATTTCCTCATTATTATCACCTGGGATATTCCCATGACAATTGTGTGTCTATCAGATGAATAGCTGTTCTTACGACAGAAATGTAATGCTGTTAACATAACGGTTGCAAATTATTTATTTATTTATTTTTACAAAAAAACTTGTATGCGTTATCTGTGTGTAAATGTCTCAACTTTAAAACGTTAGACCCTACATTACCTTACATTTCTAATGAAAATTGTCTTTATGAAAATGTAAACATAACATGAAAAAATTATACAGTGTAATTAATTCCCTCGTGATCTTTTTCTCTATCTTTTTTATTTATTTATTTTAATTTTCAGCTCATGGTTCGTTTCTCATGTTTGATGACATTAAACATATTGTTAATACATTTTGTATATTGTATAGTTGAATGTCATAAAATATAGTTGTATGTCTGTATGTTTTGCAACAACAACTAAAATTAAAAGAAATAAAATAAAATAAAATAAAGTAAACTTTTGAGCTGTAAGCAGGTAAGCACGTCCCAGCCACTGATCTATATAATGTCATTCTATATAGATCAGTGGTCCCAGCCGGGTTCGTCACTTATTTGGTTCCCCTGGAAACATTTCCGTTGTGGTCTGTGTTATTTGCAGCGCGTTTCTGTATTTGGTTGTGTTGTGAACTTTTGCAGCGCGTTTCTGTATTTGGTTGTGTTGTGAGTATTTGGAGCACACATGTGTTGTGAAACTGATGAAGATGTTAATACCTGACTACGTTATCTATTTATGTAGATATTATTATATACAAGTTATTAGACTATTCTCTCTGCTATTATATTAAAATAAAATGTTTTATAATTAAATAAGATACTTTTAGTTGTTATTATCTTGTTCTGAGTTATGTAGAATGGATATGGAAATATAGCATATCTGTAGAAATAGACTAATAATACCTGACTACGTTATCTATTTACGTAGATATTCTCTATTATATACGAGTTATTGGACTATTTTCTCTGTTATTATATTAAAATAAAATGTTTTATAATTAAATAAGATACTTTTAGTTGTTATTATCTTGTTCTGAGTTATGTTGAATGGATATGGAAAAATAGCCTATCTGTTGTGAATATACAACATTACGGTAGGCTACTAATGATATTATTATTTATAAATGTAGAATTAAACTTGTTTAAATGTACAGTTTGGTGTTGTTTTGTTTTTAAAAGATATCCTAATACAATAAATGCATTAATCTCTCAATTGGGTATTTATCATTAAAGATATACAGTTTGGAATCTAGCGGACAAAATGAGACTTGTGGCAGTTCTAGTAGTTATGGAATTCTGGCACTTCTAGTGTTAACCCTCTATGGTACGGTGTTGCCTCCAGGCAACATAGTCTATTTTAGCTTTTTTATAATAAAAACTTAATAAAATTTAATTGGTCAATGCTCTCTAAGGGGAGGGGAACTCAAATACTAACCAATGAAAATACAAAAGAGTGGCCACATGAACCACAGGGGTCCATTTTGGTCCCTCTTTCAGCACACTTGCACATGTCACATGCACTGATATATATAGAATGACTGGATAGCTCATGACGTCATAAACAGTGAAGCCACCGCGCCGCCATATTGGGATTTTTCTAGTGAGCTCAGGCGTTCTATTGAATCAATAGGATTTTTTATGATTTGACTGAGAAAACATTGCCTAACGAGACACCATTTTTAAATCTAAAGTCTCCCTGTACATTCTTACAACGCAAACATCCTAAGCATTTTAATGGCTATTTGTTTATAGTCGGAAATTGTTCCTGCTTATTAAAAATTACTTTTAAAAGCTGGGGAGAGGAGCTTGGAGAGTATCTGTCTAGGCTAACAGCAGGTGGCAGTAATGAAAGTGTTTTATTTTGTGATTTGCCGTTTGAAAGGAAAATAAGAAGCTTACCTCCTCGTTAAAAAACACGTTTAAAATATAATATTTATTTTTTTAAGTGTCCAGTGTTCGTTATTCACTTCCGTGTAGCTTAAGATCAGTGGTATAGCTAGTTAAAACCCCAAAACATTAACTAAAACGGCAATTTATTTGCAAAAGGAACAAATAAGTCGTCGTAACAATTAATTATTTAGATAAGTGGACAGTGCGCATATGAACGAGCAGAGACCTATGGCAGAGACAGAGGAGCCCCGGTCTTCAAACAACACGAACGCTGTATGCGCTCTCTCCCTCGCGAATATCAATATACGATAATAAAAGGTAGGAAGACCGATTGTGTTTTATAGATCAGTAGTTTGTTCAAATAAAGTGTTTGATTAGTTGGCAAGTACATGTTCAGGAAAGGCATAATACAAATTGTATGGGTAATGTAACGGTAAACGGACTGCACGAAGCTCTTTTGAAGCTGTCAAATGGTGTTGCTATTGAACACTTAATTGTAATTATTGCTGCTCTGAGGTTTCTTATAGGGCTACTGTTAACTGTTTTATCGTTTTTGTTTTTTTGAAGAAGCTCTTGCCTCGGAGAAAACAACACGGGAATAGCGACAATTGTGCATATAAATAAGTACTTATAGGGCTTGTATTACAACCTGTCGGCAATTTTCTACATCCTTGTGTGAACGTCGTTTTACACTTGTATGCTGCACAGCGGGTCATCTTAAAAGTGCCGTCGGAGCTACCGATCTCTGTATAACGGCCGTCGGAGCCCTCTGCTGGAAGGGAATCGTAAGATGGCCGCTCGAACACTTCCGGTGGCTTCACTGCCTGGTGGCCGTTTAGAACGTCATGAGCTATCCAGTCATTATATAGATCAGTGGTCACATGGCTCCATATTTTCTCCACTGAAAAGGGCATTTTTCACTAATTTCTGTCCAGATAATCAGTTACAAAAAATCAGAGTCACCTTCATTGGTAAGTAAAGAAGTATTTTCAAAAACTTTACATTATATATCATGACATGTTTCATAGGAAATTACATAAAACTGCATGTTGCCTCGAGGCAACATTGTACCATAATGGAATCACATAAGGCCATACCAGGCATACTAGGTTTGAATACAAGTATATTTTATTAGTAAGGAAATAAGTCTGAATTATCTAAATGCATTTGCATTTTTGAAAAACTGTAAACTCAGCATGGTTCGACGGGACATTTGGCCACTATAGTGGGAAATCGGACAAATAGTGGGTTCGTGGGATATGGCCGTGGCTTGGGAGTGGTCAGCATGGCCCGACGGGTCATTCGGCCACTATAGTGGGTAATCGGACATATAGTGGGTTCGTGGGACGGGGCCGTGGCTTGTAAGTGGTCAGCGGGGGTCGACGGGACATTTTGCCACTATAGTAGGTAATCGGACAAATAGTGGGTCCATGGGACGGAGGCGTGGCTTGTGAGTGAGTGGTCAGCGGGGGTCGACGGGACATTTGGCCACGATAGTGGGCAATCGGACAAATAGTGGGTCCATGGGACAGGGGCGAGTGGCGCCAAACTGAGGATGAAGGCGACGCTTCTTCTGGGGATCTCGGATAATCGGGGGACTCCCGTCGGGCACCTGGTCAGGCCCCACCTGACCCCACGCGGGTCATTAGGTCGGCCGGGGAGGTCTACCACATGTTTGATCTTGCTGTTGTTGAGGCCTGGCTCCTCTATCGGAGAGACAGCAGAGTTAGGATGAGGTTTATATTAGGATAAGGTTATGGTGATTGTTAATGTTTTACCTTGAAACAACACCGATTGTAATGTTTTGATATGATAACTTGATGATATGATGGTTTGTAGTACTTGCGTTCCACGATGGTACAATGTTGCCTGAGGGCAACAGCTGGATAATAAATGTTACTTTTTATTAAATATGAAATGTGTAGTTCATTAAAAACTTGATACATATGTTTGTACAAGTGTTTAGTTAAAAAAATTATGTTTTCAATAAATATATAATTTTTTTCTTCATGTAAATGTAAAATGTTTAAATTTGTCCATTGTGGTACAATGTGGTACAAACCTTTAATTAATTAATAAAAAATAAAAAAATTATGATAATGTTTATTGATATTGTTATAGTGTCCATTTTTAAGCAGGAAAAACATAACAAACAATTATTTCCTCACTGATATCCTATTGCGTACCATAGAGGGTGAAGATAAGTAATGGCAAGGAGAAAGCGACAGGTCCATCTTAAGCGACAGGTCCTTAGCCAACTCCAGTGGTTCGAAGGGGGCCTCAACCAACCCTTCGAACCACTGCCAGGTAGGTCCCATGTGGGAACTCTGGTCCGAGTTGCAGGTCTCATCCTCCGAGCCCCACGGAGGAAACATATGACCAGCTGATGTCTTCCAAGAGGCCCATCACTCAGAGGAGTGTGGAAAGCTGCAATGGCAGCCACATACACCTTGAGTGTGCATGGGGTAAGATCAGCAGAGAAGCGATCTTGGAGGAACTCCAGCACTGAAGCCATCGGGCAGTTAACTGGGTCCAGCTCACACACTACACCAAATGGTGAAAACATTCCATTTTAGGGCGTACAATTTCCTCGTGGAGGGAGCTCTAGAGCTTAATATGGTCTCTACTACTCCAGCCAACAGGCCAGCCTCTTGGTACTGTGCCCCCTCAAACCCCTTTTCCACCAGCAAGAACCAGGTGCTGGTTCAGAGCTAGAGCTAGAGCTAGAGCCAGTTCGGAGTTGGTTCTACTGACGGGTCTTCTAAGAACCGGTTTGCCTTTCCACAGGCTAGAGAGCCAAAACAGAGCCAGATCTTACGTCACTGTGCATACATCTCATGTTGCCCAGCAACGCTAGCGCGGCAGCGCCAAACAAAAACACACCAGGATTGTTCGAGAGGGATCGGCTTCTCGCAGACCGATCGCCGCATGACATCAAAGCTCTGCGAAAGCGATCCAAAAGCACAAGGAGTCGTATGCTCTCCAAACACTCCCGGAGCTCTGATCGGTCCGCGCCGCTCCGATGCATCTCGAACAAGTCTTACATCAGCAATAGCGATATTGCGTTACTATTCATGATCATGGCTTTGCGAACCTGCGTCGGGATCCAAACACAGCGAATCAAACGCGTTCGTGCAGCTCGCCGTAACTTGCATAGACGGAGATTACAATCGAGCAGCTATTAGCTCGATTAGCAGCTATTTAAAAAATGACGGTGTGGCGAGGGGGGCGTGGTTTTGCGAAGTCTGTAGCGGGAGAGAGAGGAGGGAGCCGAGCGGTGAGTAAGTAGGTCAAGTGCAGATGATGAACACCTGTGTCTGATTGCAGTAATTGGCGTGGAGAGACCGGATATAAGCCGGCGGGATTGAGAGAGTGAGAGAGAGAGTTGGACTGGGACCTCGTCTGCTGCTGCTGAGACTGAGAGAATTCACATTGAGAGAATCTGGATTTATGATTTATTTTTGCTGTGCTGAACGCATAGTGGACGCGCTCTGTGCGCACTTTTCTTTTTGAACTTTGGACTTAAAATAAACGAGTGTCCCAGCCACGCCGACCCCTGTCTTCTTCCTTCCCTGCATTTTCACATTGAACCTCGTTACAGACGGTCACAAGTTTCTTTTCATCTTGTTGGTCACGGTAACCCCGCCCCCAGCCCCAGACGCAAGCGGTTCTTCTAGACCAGCAATGTTTTGGTGCTACTTAAGAACCACTTTTACTGGTTCGGAGCTGGTGCTTTGTTGGTCGAAAAACAAAGAACCGATTTGAAACTAGGCTCTGGCTCCGAACCAGCACCAGCTCTGCCTTGGTGGAAAAGGGGTATCAGGGGCCAGACCCAAAGCTTCCACAGCTCTGGGTGAGGGTGGAATATTGAGCCCTGTTCCTGTGTCAGCAGGTCCCTCCTGATGGGAATTTCCCATGGAGGGCCGTCCAGGAGCCAATTATGGCAGGAGGACAACAGGAGCCGTTATGTCTACCAACAGTAGACTGATCCCGTCGCAACGGACCCTCTCTAGAACTCCCGGGGGCAGAGCAATCGGGGTAAATGCGTACAGACGCACGTCTGCACCATGGCATCCAACCCCAGCGAGGCTGGATGTGTGAGGGAGAACCACAGTGGAGAATATGTTGTCTCTCGTGACGCAAATCCAAACGCAGAACCACTTCCGCTGGGCCGAACCTCTCGCATATTAACTTCACCACATCGGGGTGAAGTCTCCATTCCCTGGGCCCCTTCCTCAACAGGATGTCTGCTCCTCGTTCTGGTCCCCTGGGACATACATTTCTCTGAGAGACAACAGTTTCCGTTGGGACCAGAGGAGAATCTGATGTGCCAGTCTGCATAGAATTCGCGATCTAAGACCCCCTCGATGGTTTAAATAGGACACCACTGACATGTTGTCTGTTCTCACAAGAACGTGGAGACCTTTGAGGTCTGGGAGGCCCTGGGAGAAAACCCCAGCAAGCCGAAGGGTATCACGGTGGACGCTGCTGCCATGAGCCCTAACACTCTCTGAAAATGTTTCACAGTGATGGCTTGGCCTAGTCACCGTGGCCAGGATGGACTCGACCCGTGCAGGAGACAACTGTGCCCGCATCGTCACCGAGTCCCAAACCACTCCCAGGAACATGGTTCTCTGCGCTGGTGACTACACGCTCTTTTTCATGTTGAATCTCAACCCCAAGCTCTGAATGTGGCCAAGGACGACATCTTGATGCCGAACTGCCAGATCTCGATGAGCCAGTCATCGATGTAGTTTAGCACATGGGTGCCCTGGAGACTGCCCTGGAGACTCATGCACTTGGTGAATGTGCGAGGGGAGAGTGCTAGGCCGAATGGAAGAACCCGATACTGGTATGATTTGCCACCAAAAGCAAACCTCAGGAACTTCATGTGAGAGGGAAGGATGGAGACATGGAAGTATGCGTCCTTCAGATCTATCGTGACAAACCAGTTCTCGGACCTGATTTGGTTCACGATAATGGGAATTGTGAGCATCTTGAACCTGAACCTCCTCAGAGACGAACGGTATTTATATAGTTTTTACCTCTTGTAACACAGCCACGTCCAAGTGATCTGAGGGCGCGGACGCTTCCTTCTGTGTGACGTGTGGTGCATAGATACACTAGATGTCGCATTAAATACATTCGTTCCAATGAACTGCCGTAGCCAAGGCGACATCTAGTGTATACATCTATGCAACAGTCTGCGCACACGTCACACACCAGGATGCGCTCGCGCCCTCAGATCACTTGGACGTGGCTGTGTTACAAGAGGTAAAAACGATAAATACTGTTCGTTTTCTCACACAAACCACTCGTTTCGTGTCTTAGGCCATCAATATGTACTTACGATGGGGAATTGTTTAATTTGGACGATGGGGAATTGTATTGAATAGACCTGCATGATATGACTGTCAGACAATAACGGTTTGACCTAAAAATTTCAGAATTTAAACTACTGCGGAAAAAAGACACCTACATCTTGGATGCCCTTGAGGTAAGCTAAAACATACCAACATTTAATTTCAAAGTGAACTATCCCTTTAAGGTTAATTAACCTCATTAAGGTTTCCAAGTCAGTAATATGAGATTGTGTGTATGTATTTGTATTGTACTTACCCTGTAACTACATGGAACAAGAGGGTAAAAAGTACCACTACATGATACGAGTATCTTTCCCCAATATTTAAGCAAAAGTTGCAATAGTTTTAGTTTTCATTGCACTTTTGTTAAAAAGATTACTGTATAAACGCAAATATATGTACCCTGTCATTTTTAAAAAGTCAATATAGTACGTATTGGTACACCATTATTACAAAAAGGTACGCTGTATGTTCTTGCTAAATTGCTAAATAAAAATAAATAAAAAAGATTGTTGTATCATAATAATAGGATAAGTATAGCCTGGCTCCGCCCTCCTACGTACTTCCGCTCAATTTTCATTTTCCTTCAGTACTACGTCTGGGTTTGTGGCATATTCTTGAGTTTTCTCCGAACTATTTTTTTACCAGTCCAATCAGCAAACTGATTAAAAAAGGAGTGGCTGAGAACGATGACGTTTAGGTCGTGCACTAGTTTGAGTTGTAGGGTTACGTCACAACCAAACGTTAGCGATTGGTTGTGGCAGATCCAGAGTGACTCTGGGCAGATCCAATAGTTTTAAACTTCAACAGAGGACCCGCCTACAAGGAAGTTAATGCTTGTCAATGGAGAGTGGCCAGACTCTTTGTACAAATGAAATGTACGAGAGTCTGGTAGGACCAGGCTAGGATAAGTACTCCTTAGTTCTATAATACTTGCAGTATAAAAATGTTTTTAATTCTCCTGGTTGTTAATTGTTTTTTCCCCAAACCAGTGGCGTAGCAAGTCAGTCCCGGGCCCATATGCAAAATTTTTTTATATGGACCACCCTAAGCGCCGCCCTCCAAGTACATCGAAGAGACATTTATAGACGTTCATTGTAGCATAAAAATAAATAAAAATACCATACCAGACAATACCATAAAAAACACACTACCCAACAACTTTTCCACAACCAGAACGGAACAGAAAAAAGTCTAACATAACCAAGGCTCACCCAGTGTCAATAATAAACAAATGCATGCATAAAAACGATCTTGACACAGCAGCTCAAAATGTAAAAATCACAAACCTACTCACTAATTTTAGTTGGATTCTCCAGGCCTTTCTTTCGGCAAATTCATCCACGATGTCCTTGGTGTTTAATTCACGGCTTTGTGCATTCTCAGTGATAAAGATAGTCTAAAATATATATTTTCAAAACATGTTGTACTCTAAAACTGCAAGAAAACCAAAGGCAAAAATCTGAACATGTTGTGTTCTAAATTTTAGGTGGACGGCGACGGCTCCTCCGGATGCGGGCAGACGACAGGAGTCCCCCGTTCACTGCTCCATCCCATCATGGCGAATGGCAGCAGGCTCCGGCCCACGACGAACGGCGGCGACTCCTCCGCTCCCTCACGGACGGCAGCCACCCCTCCAGCACCCAGGCGGCCGGCAGCGAGCTCGACCGTCCCCCTGGCAACTCACTCCAGCGCACTGGTGATGGACTCTGCTCAGCCATGCTTGATGGCACTGCGGATTCCCCACAGCAGTGAGGGGTCTTTGACAGCGCGTTCCTCCTTCTTCCCGGGTTTCGGCACCTGTGTAACAAGGTTTGTTGTTATGGGAAGAAGGAGGTGGGAACCGGCGAACATTCAACACTTTTACTAACAAAAGAAAAAAATGTATAAAACAAATACATAAACAAAAGTATAAGCCAGCAGCCCCTCGCGGACGACTGCTGGCCACACAAAACATCAAATAAAACTCAGGCCTGTTCCTCTCTCGATCTTCACTGTCGTCGCTCCTCCTTTATGCTTCCGCGAGACCGGTGCATCGCACAGGTGTCGCTCATTATCAATCTTGGCACCGGCCTCGCGCCGTTCTCCCACGGCCCTCGGCCTCGTCCTGCTCACCACAATATAGTTTGTCAAGATTAGTTTAGGTTTAGTATAGGATATTACTGTTTTACATACTGTATGTAATGGTTGTGGGCCCACTGGTGGGCCGGTGACACTTATACCATAGCAACAAAATCTGGCACGAACTGTCCCCATTCATATTAAATAAGTATTAAATATATATTGTTTCTTATGCTCAAATACCATTAAAAAGAGTATTTTTTCAGGCTAGATCAGCCCATATGCATGTGCAGTCCTAAGTGTGCATCTCAGAACACTGACTGTTTCTATGGGAACCAGAGCTTCTAACAGCAGCTGCAGTGACAAAATGGCTTTATTGGTGATTGGCTCTTAAGGTGACATCCTGATTTCCAGTGAAGACCACTTGGCACCGCCTGCTCTTTTAAATGAACAACCCATACAAGCTGAGAGGGTAAGTGGCTCAGAAAGAGAGAGACATGTGGATCACTCTGTATATTTCTATATACTTATTCTTTAACTGTACCACTGCAGCTTCAGTCCTCAGATCAGATACCTGCCAGATCCAGGGACACTTCAAGTTGAACGGCATGTACCAGGATGGAGATGTTATACTTGGAGGCCTGTTTGAGGTTCACTTTTTCACAGTGTTCCCAGAGCTGAGCTTCAGAACAGAGCCAGAACCACCATACTGTGAAATGTGAGTGAAATATGAACATTAATATACTCAAAAAACTTGTTGACAGCAGTAATGCTATCTTGACAACATTTTATATTAAAACAACTGTATATTTAACCAAGTGTGAACCATAGAAGAGATCCATGAGTGTGAACTCTGATGTATTTGCTGTGTATTAATACTTCTATTAATTTGTCATTTGTTTATCTCTTTTTAATCTAATTAAATGTTAACATTTATCTTGCTTTTTTCTTAGATTTAATATGGAAAGCTTTCAGCATGCACAGACTATGGCTTTTGCAATAAATGAGATCAATAAGAATCCCAATCTGTTGCCTAACATCACTCTTGGTTACCATCTTTATGACAACTGTGTGATGCTAGGAATGGCGTTCCGGGCTGCCATATCTCTGGCTAGTGGGACAGAGGAGTCCTTCTCCAGCCTCAACTGCACTGGCCCTCCTCCGGTGATTGGAGTGGTGGGGGATCCTAGTTCAACTCCATCCATTGCAATTTCCAGTGTTCTGGGGCTGTTTCGAGTACCTATAGTAAGATGGGATGAAAAAAAGTAAAAAATAAATAAATAATAATAATAAAAAATAATCAGCATATTAGAACGATTTCTGAGGGATCATGTGACACTGAAGACTGGAGTAATGATACTGAAAATGCAGCTTTGCATCACAGGAATAAATTACATTGTGAAATATATTAAAATAGAAAACAGTTATTTTAAACTGAAATAATATTTCACAATATTAATGTTTTTTTCTGTATGTTAGTTTTGTCTTGTTTGTCTGTTGTTGTTTTTTTTTTTTTATGCAAACAAATAAATGCAGCCTTGGTGAGCATAAGAGACTTCTTATAAAAACATAAAAAATCTTACAGATCCCAAACTTTTGAATGGCAATGTATGTGTGTGTGTGTGTGTGTGTGTCCTGCCTCATCTGCTTGTGTTACAAATATTATAAAGGCACTGATCATTTTTATGTTGATCATCACTAATTTTCTAACACCTTGTCCTCCCTCTCCATCTCCCCTGATTAGGTTAGTCACTACGCCACCTGCTCCTGTTTGAGTGACAGAAAAAAGTACCCCTCTTTCTTCAGAACGATCCCCAGTGATGCCTTCCAGGTGCAGGCTATGGTTCAGATCTTGAGACATTTTGGATGGACCTGGGTTGGTCTTCTCTACAGTGACGATGACTATGGTATCTACGCTGCTCAGTCATTTCAGCAGGAAATGCAGCGGTTTGGATATTGTGTTGCTTTTTCTGAAATTCTACCCTATGATAATAACCCCAGAGATATTCAACATATAATGGGAGTTATTCAGGCCTCTACAGCTAGAGTGGTGGTTGTTATCTCCCCTGCATCCTTAGTGATACCTTTGATGGATGAGTTGGTGTTGCAGAACATGACAGGCAGGCAGTGGATTGCGAGTGAATCTTGGGTCACTTCACCTGTGTTTCACACACCACGTTTTCTGCCCTTCCTGGGGGGCACACTGGGAATTGCCATCAGACGTGGGGAGATCGAGGGGCTTTATGACTTTCTGTTATGTCTTCGTCCAAAAAATGATCCAAGAAATAATATGTTGAGGATCTTCTGGGAGAACATGTTTGGTTGCAGTTTTGAAACAGGGGGTAAAGAGACAGAAGGAGATCAAGTGAAAACAGTGTGTACAGGACAGGAGGATCTGAGCATTACAGACACACCATACACTGATGTTTCAGAGTTGAGAGCAGCTTATAATGTGTATAAAGCAGTGTATGCCCTAGCACATGCGCTTCATGACCTGATGCAGTGTGAAGAGGGGAGAGGACCATTCAGTGGGAACAGATGTGCTGACGTAACACACTTGAAACCCTGGCAGGTAAGACTCAAATATAAAGTGCAGATTTACATAGAAGAAGAACTAGTCAAATCACGTCACGTCACCTTTATTTATATAGTGCTTCATGCAATACAGATTGTTCCAGAGCAGTAAAAAGTGCAACATAACCCTGTCCTATCTACATCTGTACAGCTGGTTCACTACCTACAGAAAGTGAATTACACCACAGGCTTTGGGGATCATGTGTCATTTGATAAGAATGGAGATGCTTTAGCCATCTATGATGTGATGAACTGGCAGCCGAGGACAGATGGATCAATAACTATCTACACAGTCGGTGTAGTAAATGATGGGCCAGAAACAGGGATGGTGCTCACACTGGAGGAGGATGCTATATACTGGAACTTTGAGACAAAAAAAGTAAATTAACATTGCATTTTAATGTTATCTTTTTTTGCAGATATAGTCTAAAGTATAGTCAAAGCTACAGTATAAAACAAATGAGAATATATTACTTGAAAGGCCAAGCTTTTCATTGTGTAAAAGACGTAACTGATGATGTCTCTTTCAGGCCCCACGGTCTGTGTGCAGTGACAGCTGCCCACCAGGAACCAGACGAGCCACGCAAAAGGGTCTTCCTGTCTGCTGTTTTGACTGCCTGCCATGCGGAGATGGAGAGATTTCTAATACAACAGGTGAGCAGATTATTCTTGGCAAAATTTAAAGGTAAATTTTTCTTAAATTCTCACCTTCTCTCTTATTCTCACCTATAGATGCTGTTGAGTGCACAGTGTGTTCAGATGAGTTCTGGTCCAATCCAGATAAGGATCAATGTGTCCCCAAAGAAGTTGAGTTTCTGTCTTACGAGGAACCTCTGGGCATCTCTCTGACCACTGCATCTCTGCTTGGCACCTGCTTCTGTGCTATTGTGATGGTCATCTTTGCACATCATCGTAACACTCCCGTAGTACGCGCCAACAATTCAGAGCTCAGCTTCCTGCTGCTGTTGTCACTCAAACTGTGTTTTCTATGTGTGCTACTGTTCATTTTACAGCCAAAGTTGTGGACATGTCAATTAAGGCATGCTGTTTTTGGCATAAGCTTTGTCCTGTGCATTTCCAGCATCCTGGTCAAGACTATTGTGGTAATAGCTGTGTTTAAGTCATCTCGGCCGGAAGGAAAAGGCGCAATGAAATGGTTTGGAGCAGCTCAACAAAGATGTTCAGTTCTGATCCTAACAGTCATCCAGGTTGTGATATGTGCAGTCTGGCTATCAACTGCCTCTCCAACACCCCATAAAAATAGCTACTATATCCGCTCTATAATAGTATATGAATGTGCTATTGGCTCAGTGGCTGGTTTTTCTATATTGCTGGGATACATTGGACTGTTGGCAGCAGTAAGTTTCCTGTTAGCCTTCCTGGCAAAAAATCTTCCAGATAATTTTAATGAAGCAAAGTTCATCACTTTTAGCATGTTAATCTTCTGTGCAGTGTGGATTGCGTTTGTTCCAGCATATGTGAGCTCACCAGGGAAATATGCAGTGGCGGTGGAGATTTTTGCCATTTTAGCTTCTAGTTTTGGATTACTGGGGGCCATATTTGCCCCAAAGTGCTATATCATACTTTTACATCCAGAGAGAAACACTAAGAAAGCCATAATGGGAAGAGAAGCACAAAATAAATAGTTTTGCATTATTGTGATGTAAAATTATGACTTCCTATTTAAAAATATTTTTATTGGGTTGGGTATATTATTATATTTACTCGACACATTTGACTGCCATATTCCATCAAAGCTTCTCTCTGCTGCTCTCTGATGTGAGTAATTTCACATAGTCCTACTCACTTAAAGTGGCACTGATTTATATGCTTCACAATTAATAGATAAAATATAGCTACATTTCAAATGGTAGAACTTTATCATCAACATAAATTGTCATATCACCCAGCCTAAAAACGGTTTCATTTCAAAGCATTAAGGCCATAACAATACAACTTTAAAGTTGCTTTGAATATTTATTGTGAAAAGCGGTTGGTAATTTTTTTTGTATATATATAAATATATACAAAAAAATTGATTGTAAATTTGACTATATCACTATTAATATTTATATATCATATATTAATATAATATATTATATATTCATATTAATATATTAATAACCTCTATAAACAAGACAATTACATTTACATCCTTTACATGTTAATCCTTGTGAAACTAAAAAGTTTGCATGTTGAAGTGAATAGTTTTAAAATGTACATATTAATATATATATATATTCAGAATTATCAAATGTAATTTACGCTTGATGTAATAAATAAATGAGGAGTAAAGATTGTTTGGCATAATTGCTTGATTTTGATAAAAGGATATATAGGATATAGAATATATATGATATGTGTCACAGGATATATGTGATATGTGTCACAGGATCTGCCACATCACCAGCCACTCTACACACATCGAATCACTCAGCTCCCCCTGTCGTTCACAATCACTAGAATACTGATTCTCTCCTCCTGCATCTAATCACTAGCACTCCCTTTATAAGCAGTCACTATCCACACTTCAGTTATATGGTCTTGTTGTTGCCATCCAACGCTCACAGACTGCCTACCTGTTCTACTCACCTGAAATACCGACCTGTCTTCCATGGTTAATTCCACTTCCTCATCTGTCATCCGCCACAGCTTGCTGGTGATTAAGTTCTTTGTTTTTCACCAAACTATCAGACTGCTTGATACTCACCCATTCATCTCTCCTGCTGCTTCTTCGATACCTGTAGTGGTGGGCAGATCGAGGCTTCGTGAAGCAATGAAACAGTTGAAGCAAATGTGCCATATTGTGTCGAGGCTTTGAAACAATACGACACCCGTCTCAACGGTGACACCTAGTGGTCACTTGCAGGTGTTGATCTGAAACAACCTTGACAACGAGCCATTAAAAAATGTTTTTTTTATTTTTTTATTGTATTTTTCCAATATGTGAAGCTTTAACCTGTAGGCTCCCCACTGTGCATAATGTTATTTTGGTCATGAACATGTTATATTAATAAAATAATTCAAGCCACAATGTTTTGACAAGTCACAAATTATTTTTATTCAAAAATTTTCATTTCTCTGCTGTGCAAGGACTTAGCCTACTTCTTTTTTTACAGATAATTTCTCCAGCCTTTGAAAAAATCTTCTCACAAGGAACACTGGTCCTGGCATGCAAAGATATTTTTTAGCTAGGACATACAAATTTGGAAAGATATTACTGCTGTCACGGTTCATGGATTCATTGACTCGCCCTCGCTATGTGTGTGTGTGTGGAAATAGTGGGCACGGCTCATCAGCGCGGCTCGCTGTTCTCCGCTAATGAGCTGATCGGCGTCAGCTGTTTTGAATGAGAGATGTCCTATATATTGTTTATCACCTCGTCCTGTCTTTGTCAGATGGTTGTGGAGGTTCTCGGGCCCAGCTCACAGTCTTCTCTCCCTCGCTCCAGTTTCCTGATCTGAGGTTCGTCTGCCTGTTCTGAGATTCGTCTGCCTGTTCTGAGATTCGTCTGCGGTTGTCCCGTTTGCTGTCTGCCCACTGAGTCGTGCGTTGCCGAGCCTGTTTTGAATCCATGACTTTTCCTTCGAGCCATGACAGAACCATCTGACCAGATCATGGATTCAGCGAGTGCAATCAGCTTGAGTAGTTGCAATGAGCAGATGTATGCCGGTAACCACGCCCGCATGGACCGTCAGGATGAACAGATCGGTGCCTCGGGTCGGGCGATACAGGCTCTGGTAACGCAGGTGTCCGAGCTCACCTCTCAACTACAACATCTGAGAGGTCCCACAGCACAGCCCCCGCCTGTTCCCCATGATATCCATGGCCAGACCCTCGAACGCCACCCTCCTTCCGGTGAGACTCCAGTGGGCAGGCCGCGCCTTCAACGGCCAGGCGCTGGTGGACTCGGGAGCGGAGGGGAATCTGATGGACTTTTCAGTGGCTCACAAGCTTCACATCCCTGTCAAACCTCTGGAGCACAGTATCACCATCCACGCACTAAATGGACAGAGACCTCGGGGCATCACTCACACCACGGGACCCATCACACTTCGGGTAACCACACTGAGCGGATCTCACTCTAACTCACTCAGTCACCTCACGCTCCCATTGTCCTGGGTCATCCGTGGTTGGTGAAACACGGACCCAGGATAGAGTGGGGTCAGAATTCTGTGTCCAGCTGGAGTAATCAATGTTATGCCTCATGTCTTTCGTCTGCTGTTCCGTCTGTTTCTTGTTCTGTGTTGCAGGAGGAGCCAGTGAATCTATCTAACGTGCCACCAGAGTATCTCGACCTGAAGGAAGTGTTCAGTAAGTCCCGGGCTGCTTCTCTTCCTCCGCATCGTCCCTATGACTGTGCTATAGATCTACTGCCAGGTATGTCTCTGCCTAAGGGCAAGTTATATTCGCTTTCTGTTCCAGAAAGGGAGGCTATGGAGAAATATATTTCTGATTCTCTAGCAATTGGGTTTTTTCCGCCCTTCCTCTTTAAATATTTGGTTATGCCGTTCGGGCTTTCCAACTCCCCAGCGGTCTTCCAGGCACTCGTCAATGATGTGTTGAGAGACATGGTAGACCAGTTCATATATGTTTACCTGGATGACATATTGATTTTTTCTTCGTCTCTCCAGGAGCACGTTCAACACGTCAGACAAGTGCTTCAGAGGTTGCTAGAGAATGGGCTTTTTGTCAAGGCGGAGAAATGCGCTTTTCATGCACAGTCTGTTCCTTTCTTAGGGTACATCATTTCGTCTGAGGGAGTACGAATGGATCCTGAGAAGGTTAAGGCTGTGGTGGAGTGGCCAAGCCCAGATTCCCGTAAGGCCCTACAGAGGTTTCTGGGGTTTGCCAATTTCTCCCGGCGTTTTATTCGCAACTTCAGCCAACTAGCCGCGCCTCTGACTGCCTTGACCTCCCCCAGAACGACGTTCAGGTGGTCAGACACAGCTGAGGCTGTGTTTGTCAAACTGAAAGGCTGCTTCGTTTCAGCTCCCATCCTTATAGCCCCTGATCCATCACGTTCGTGGTGGAGGTCGATGCGTGAGAGGTGGGGGTAGGAGCAGTGCTATCCCAGCGTTCTCCAACAGACGACAAGATGCATCCCTGCGCGTTTTTGTCCCGTTGTTTATCGCCTGCCGAACGTAACTATGACATTGGTAACAGAGAGTTGTTGGCAGTTAAGTTAGCGTTGGAAGAATGGCGTCATTGGTTAGAAGGGTCAGGGGTACCTTTTATCGTCTGGACCGATCACAAGAACCTGGAATATATCAGAACCGCCAAAAGATTGAACTCCAGGCAGGCTCGGTGGGCACTTTTTTTCGGACATTTTCATTTTTCTCTCTCGTACCGCCCGGGTTCCAAAAACATCAAACCCGACTCTTTATCACGGATTTTTGACCATTCCGATCGCCCGTCTACTCCCGAGTGCATTTTACCCGAGACCCTATTTGTGTCCACACTCACATGGGAGGTCGAGTCGAAGGTCAAATCGGCCTTAGAAGGGATACCGCCTCCGCCCGGTTGCTCACCGAATCGTTTGTTTGTGCCGGAGGGATTACGGTCCGACGTTATTCAGTGGGGTCATTGTTCCAATATAGCTTGCCATCCAGGAGTTTTTCACACTAGTTTTTTAGTCAAGCAACGGTTCTGGTGGCCACTGATGGCTCGTGACATTCACAGTTTTGTTTTGGCTTGCTCAGTTTGTGCCACTGGTAAGACTTCCAATCGACCCCCAGATGGGTTACTTCAACCGCTGCCTGTCCCTTCGAGACCCTGGTCCCACATAGCGCTAGATTTTATCACCGCCCTCCCGCCATCTCAGGGCAATACGGTCGTTTTGACTGTGGTGGACTTGTTCTCGAAGGCGGCTCATTTTATTCCCTTGCCCAAATTACCCTCAGCCAAGGAGACAGCGTTGACCGTTGTTGATCACGTCTTTCGCTTATATGGCCTCCCGATAGACGTGGTTTCTGACAGAGGACCCCAGTTTGTGTCCAAATTTTGGCGGAAGTTTTGTAAGTGACTGGGAGCGACTGTCAGTCTGTCCTCAGGGTTTCACCCCCAGAGAAATGGTCAAACCGAGAGAGCCAACCAAGATTTGGAAAGGGTGTTACGATGTTTGGTCTCCAAGAATCCTTCCTCTTGGAGTCAGCAACTTTCAATGGTGGAGTACGCACACAATACGTTGCCAGTGTCGTCCACGGGCCAGTCTCCGTTTGAATGTAGTGTAGGTTACCAGCCACCAATTTTTCCCAGTCTGGAATCCGAAGTCGCGGTCCCCTCCGCTCACGCCTTCATCCAGAGGTGTCACCGCACATGGACTAGAGCCCGTGTGACTCTACTCCAGGTGGGGGCGCGCACCAAGGCTAAAGCCGATCGCCACCGGTCTAAGCCTCCCGTATACGTCATTGGTCAAAAGGTGTGGCTTTCAATATGAAGTTAATATGAATCCGCGCGTCAATATGAAGTTACTGTGCTGGTGTTCTATCAATAATGCTACCTATCAGATTGTACTGTGTTCTGCCTTTGTTTACTGTCCATTACAATAGAAATCACTGAGTAGCCTTTTCCATCGACAAACGTGCAAAATTGATCGCGAATATGCAGAGTTGGCCCGTACATCTAGCTGGCAGAGTGCCAAATCTTTACCGGCGCCTTCAGCATCGCCTTAAATACAGTCGAGCCGACGCGGGAATAATATATCACAGGGAGTGTTAATAATGAAGCAACACTGGTACTGTATATTGGTTGTAGCAACAATGACATCCGGTCAGCTGCTTTTCGATCAGTGAATCCCAATCAACAAACACAGCCTCTGTTGTCCCAGGACTGTGACGCGCCTACCATTTGCGTAAATCATTGATCTGAGAACCCAGATCTCTTCCTGAGTAAACAAAAGTATTCTGTTTAACTGTTCTGCTGACCAGCCCTTCGAACAAGCCACCATTGTTTAACAGATGTTCACAAGAGTCCACTGGTTGTTAAACTAATCAAGTCTAGGCCACGCACATACATACAGATTTCCCCTGAGGGGGGGATAACGCGAGTTCACCCAGCAGCCATCCTGGTGCGTGAACTGTGACTGACTCTGCGCACCAGAAACCAACTCCAGAAAAGGACTTCTACCATAAAGTCACTCTTAAATGTACTCCCTTTTTGTGTTAAGATGTGTTTATAAACCATAGGAAAGCATATATATGTCCTAGTGTAACATTAATCGAACTGCAAATGCCTATACCAATGCATAATAATGTAACTTTGTATTCCTATAATCTTAATATGACGTGTTTGATATCTCTGTAATTCTCTAAATCTAACGGAGTTGAATCTTGATAATAGACTACAATGGTATGATTGTTACGATATGAATCCTTTTCAGTCGTAGAAATTACAAATTCCAAAGCTCTGTCATATATTATACAGCAGGGGGTCTTCTCGACAAGACAAAGAAAGTTCTCCCGCTTCCAAATAACTGAAGGTGATTGGCCACTCGCGCAAAAGAAGGCGTGATCCATACATTCCTTAAAGAGCCAAACGCTCTCTCTTTCTCCCCTCTTCCTTCTTCCGCTCTCGTCTGCCCGTCATGTGAAGTCTCCGGTCCTGAACTCCGCAGGAGTTCCCTCCGTTTTATTTTCTTTATCTTAGTTTTTGTTTCCATTTTCAAATTCTCCTTTGTTCGCTTCCACCCAAGAGTGAAACGAACTTAGCCTGAATTACTCCTTCGGTAATTTCACTTCCAAGAGGCCTTCAAATCTCCCGCGACCAGCGCGCTCTGGAAACACGAGAGCTCGCGCCCGGCTCCAAGGACACACGCACACGCGTTTCCTTTCCGAATCCCAGCCACACACAAACGAACTATGCAAGTATAACTCCAACGAGTTTTTATGTTTTAAGGTTTGATTCGTTGCTGGCTCTCAAAAAGGTCTGTGATTTTGCTATTCTATGACCATTCGTGATCTCTTGTTCCTCTCACTCATTCTCTCTCTCACTCATCCTCTCTCTTTCTTTCTCCCTCTCTCATCTGTTATCCGTTTAGTCTTGTATTGTTTAACTGTAAGTTATGTACATAGACATATAATCAGTGTATATTGTGTAGTCCGTATATTCTGTAGTTTTGCATTTATTAAAACCATTATACAGTGTGCGAATTACCCATCAATATTCGGGGGGGTCCCCATCTCCCGACTGTTGCGCAATACCGATCAAAATTTTCTCTCTATGCAGTAGGCCTATAACATTACAATATTGGATGCATGCAAGCCAAGACAGTCAGTATATAGCCTACATGACAACACACACGCACACACGTAACAATTTTTGATAATCTGATATGCTATAGTATTCGTAAAGCATCACTGACATAGGAGGTTGCATTGGCTAAAGTTGTTTGGATACATGTTGTTTTATAACAAGAAGAGGCAAAGTTGTGCATTACAATGCAGACATGTGCAACAAAATGTAATTGTGTAACAAAATAATATTTTTTATTTAAACAAATGTAATTTTACTCTGTTTATTAATGTTTTACTTCACATTTGTGCAGTTTTTGGAGAATTAATGAAATATTTTACATTTATATAAATAAATAAAAAAAATGTTTTTATACAAAAATGTTTATATTTTATGCTTTTTTATGTAACATTCACTTTATAAAAGACCAACATTTCTAAATTTAATTTATGGGGATAACATTGACAATTTTTTCTTTTAATTTTGTATTTTTTTTTCAATAATGTTACATTATGATTACAATCAAACCTGAAAAATATGTTACAATGAGAAAAGTTTAGTTTTTAGAGATTATCATTTATTCTTCTTTTTTTCAGACAATTTTACAAATGTCTGTAACAGAAACAAACTGTAACAGAACAGATATGAACAGTTATGTTACATATTGAAAACACTCAAGGGTTAAGTTAAAATAGACCAAAGATGCCTTGGCTCGACTACTTGTGGTTGCTGTCCTGGTTTCCAGGAAGAAGAGAGGCGATGTCCTGCTTTAATCCAGCTTCTGAAAAATAGAACTGGGTCAAATTTGTCCAAAGGAGGTCCGTTGAGGTCCACAAACAGGAGTGAAGACAGGCTGTCTTCGCGCAACCTGTTGCGTGTCTGGTTGGCCATGTTATTAACTGTGGAAAACGTACTCGGTTACTAACGTAACCTCGGTTCTCTCTAGGAGAGGGAACGAGTACTGCGTCGAAAGAACGCTACGGGAAAGATATTTCTTTGTCGAGATTGAAGCCTAAAATTAATCCTTAATTTTGTAATATTGTAAAACGCTTTTCTGAAGCATACAACCTAGGCGGAGCAATACAGCTCACCCATTGGCTGCTCTGCCAGAAAAGCACAGCCTATGCGAGGCCAGAGACGCTGACCAATGAGGACGCTTCGCGCCCTTCTGCGTCACCTCCCGCCCAAACAGGCGTGGCCTAGGCCTATAAATACGAGCATAGCTGTCTAACACGCCGATTTTCGTCAATGAAGCGACGCAGCGTGGGCACGCACGGCCATGAGACGCAGTACTCGTTCCCTCTCCTAGAGAGAACCGAGGTTACGTTAGTAACCGAGTACGTTCTCTTACGTAGAGTTCTCTCGTACTGCGTCGAAAGAACGCTACGGGAACCCTATGCAAACCGCCGTGCGTGCTCTTGGATCGACACAGACACCTAAGGGCGCGCGCGCCCTGGTATACAAGTGCCTACCCCAAGAAGTATAGGGAGAGCGGCTAAAATAGCATCATCCCTTATAGTAGTGCCTCTTAAGGCATAATAGCATATATATGTAAATATAGATATATATGAGGGGTAATAGCATGCTCATGGGACACATTGTCAGTGAGTGATGCTTAAACATTGAAGTGACCTGGGCCGCAGCGCGGGGCAGGAACACTTATACATATAAACATTGAAGTGACCTGGGCCGCAGCGCGGGGCAGGAACACTTATACATATTAAACATTGAAGTGACCTGGGCCGCAGCGCGGGGCAGGAACACTTATACATAGTCTTCTAGACCGAGAGCAGTTTAGCCTGCAACGCAGGAACCTCTAGGTTATAGAACCTAATAAATGTAGACGGGGAGGCCCAGCCTGCCGCCATACAGATATCTTGTAACGAGATTCCGCTATACCAAGCCCATGAAGAGGCCATGCCTCTCGTGGAATGTGCTCTGATGCCCAAAGGGTATTCCAAGCCTCTAGATGCGTAGGCTAGCGCAATGGCGTCCACTACCCATCGAGACAGACTCTGTTTCGTTGCGGCTCGTCCCTTGGAGCGCCCGCTGAACGAAACAAAGAGCTGCTCCGTCTGTCGAAAAACAGCGGAGCGGGACACGTAAGCTCTTAATGCCCTGACCGGGCAAAGGGAGCTATTTCCGTCCTCTGAGGCCGGCAGGGCCGACAGGGAGATGACCTGAGCCCTGAACGGTGTGTTGAGGGACTTAGGCACGTACCCATGCTTCGGTTTCAATACGACTACAGAGTCGTTTGGCCCGAACTCCATACAAGAAGCTCTCACTGAGAGCGCTTGCAAGTCTCCCACACGCTTCACTGAAGCGAGAGCCAAAAGAAACACGGTCTTGAGAGACAGGTGTTTCATGTCAACTGAGTGAATAGGCTCGAAAGGGGCCCCTTTCATAGCGTTCAACACTGTAGAAAGGTCCCAAACGGGGACTGAAGGAGGCCTTGGAGGGTTTAACCTCCTGGCGCCTCTCAGGAAGCGGACCACCAGGTCGTTCCTGCCTAGTGAACGGCCAAGCGTTGGATTAACGAACGCTGATATGGCAGCCACATAGACTTTGAGCGTGGATGGGGTTCTTCCCTTATCCAATAGCTCTTGCAAGAAGGAGAGAATCTCCGGTTCTCCACACTGAAGTGGTGACAGACCTTGATCTGAACACCATCCAGAGAACACCGACCATTTGGAAGCGTAGAGCCGTCTAGTAGACGGAGCCCTAGCTTGTTCGATCGTGTCTAACACTCCTCTTGGGAGGTTAGCGGGTACCCGTTTATGGCCCATACGTGTAGGGACCAAAGCTCGGGGTGAGGATGCAGAATCGAGCCCTTGGCCTGTGAGAGGAGGTCTCTCCTCACTGGAATCGGCCACGGGGCAGTACTTTTCAGTCGCATCAAAGCTGGGAACCAGGTCTGATTCGTCCAGAATGGAGCAACTAGCAGTACTGAGCATCCGCTCTCCTTGATACGCTCCAGCACTTGAGGCAGGAGTGAGACAGGAGGAAAAGCATAGAGCGGGCGGCGGGGCCAGACTCTGGCCAGCGCGTTCGCGCTCTTCGAAAAGAATTCTGGGCAGTGAGCGTTTTCCTGGTTTGCAAACAGGTCTATTTCCGCTCTGCCGAACGTTTTCCACAGCAGACGCACTGTCTGTGTGTGTAGGGACCACTCTCCCGTAGGAACGTTGTTCCGTGAGAGTCTGTCCGGGCCTACGTTCAAGTGGCCTGGCACGTGCATTGCTCTTAACGAGCGCAGGTTGTGCTGGGCCCACACCAGTATGCGTTCCGCTAACCTGAATAGGTTCCGGGATCTCACGCCACCCTGGCGGTTTATGTAGGCTACTACCGACATGTTGTCCGAGCGGACCAGGACGTGGTGTCCTTTTATCCGGGGACAGAAGCGCCTCAGCGCAAAGTCCACTGCCATCATTTCCAGGCAGTTTATGTGCGGTAGTTTGGCTCGCTCTGCCCACTGGCCAAAGAGCGGTCTGCCGTCGAGCAGTGCTCCCCAGCCTGAGGTGGACGCGTCCGTGGACACCACCTTCAGGCTCAAGGAAGTCCCCAGGCTTACACCTGACCGGTACCAGTCTGACGCTCTCCATGGTGTCAGGGCTGAAATGCATTCCTGAGTGGCCTTGAGGCGATAACGACCGTGTAACCATGCTCGGCGCGGTACGCGCGCTCTCAACCAGAACTGTAGTGGGCGCATGCGCAGCAGGCCCAACTGCAGCACTGTTGAGGCTGAGGCCATGAGGCCCAGCATTTTCTGAAATCTCCTGAGTGGCACTATGTGGCCGCTGAGGAAGGATTTCGCCATTTGCAGGGTATTTCGCCTGCGCTGTGATGACAGCTGTGCTGTCATAGACAGTGAGTTCAGATCCAGTCCTAAAAAGGAGATCCTTTGACTGGGAAACAGTGAACTTTTCTCCCAATTGACTCTCAGACCTAAGCACTCGAGGTGATCGAGTATTAGTGTCTTGTGGTGAGCGAATTCTGACGGCGATTGAGCCAGAATTAGCCAATCGTCCAAATAGTTCAGAATTCGAACGCCCCGGAGTCTCAGGGGTGCCAGCGTCCATGCACACTGTAAATGTACGAGGTGCTAGAGACAGGCCGAATGGCAGGACTGTGTACTGATATGCCCGGCCCTCGAAGGCGAATCTCAAAAATCGCCTGTGACGTGACGCAATTTGTATGTGAAAATACGCGTCTTTCACGTATTTTTCACGGAAGTCTTTCCCATGCATCTGCACGTGTGACTAGGGGTTGAATGTAATCTGGGCCCTGGTCGCGAAATGGCGGCGACACGAGAGCAACCGTGTGCTGTGACATGGACGCCGTGGCGTGTTAGGCGGGGGGCATGTTTAACACAGTATGCATCCCGCGCGCGCTCGGCTCTCTGTGTCGAGAGAGAGCGCGCGGGACGAGTCCCGTAGGGCTCGTTATGCTTGTGAATAAACGTGGGCGCTTGGTGGCGGGCACATTTATAACACCGGGGACACTGTGTTTGTGTACTGACTGACCGTTCGTTAGTTTCGTTTTTACAGAAAACCGCGGAACGTGCAGTGTGTAGTGGTTGTGGGCACTGGAAAGTGGGCACGCTCACTACATGTAAAGCACAATCGACATGAGTCGATTTTATGTGTGCAGACCCTGTGTTGTACGGGGCTGTGCTTGCACGGGTTGAAAAACCGGGCTCTGGTCGCGAAATGGCGGCGACACGAGAGCAGTCGTGTGCTGTAACATGGGCGCCATTGCAGCGTGATGCGGGGGCGCGCTTAATCGAGCGGGCAGCCCGCGCGCGCTCTCAGCTCTCTCAGCTGAAAGAGAGAGCGCGCGGTGCGAGCCCCGTACGGCTCGGCATGTTTGAGAATAAATGTGGGTGCGTGAACGCGGGTACATTTATAGCACTGGGAAGTACTGTCTATTAGAACTGACTGACCGTGCATTGGTTTCGTTTCATAGAAACCGTGTGACATGTAGCTTGTAGTGATTGTGGGCGCTTGAAAACGGGCACGCTCACTACATATAATGCACAATCGAAATGAGTCGATTTATGTGTGCAAGCCCTGTATTGTGCGGGGCTGTGCTTGTGTGTACAAATGGGCACTGGGTCGTGGGCATACAGTTACACACATTACATCATCGGCCATGGCCGGGACACCGTGTAGCACAGAGAGTACTGTCTATCAGAACCGACTGACCGTACATTCGTTTCGTTTTTACAGAAACCACGGGACATGCAGTGTGTAGTGATTGTGGGCACTGAAAAGCGGGCACGTTCACTAACTTACATGTGAAGCACAACCGACATGAGTCGATTTTATGTGTGCAAGCCCTGTATTGTGTAGGGCTGTGCTTGTGTGTACGAATGGGCACTAGGTCGTGGGCATTACGGATACACACATTACACCATCGGCCGTGGCCGGGACACCAGTAAATACATTTTCAGATTTACCTGGGGCGTCGTGAAAACGGCGTCTGTGTGCAGGCAAACGGGCATTGATGCCGATTTGGTGACTGCAAAATACACTGGCACGGTCGCGAATGTTGGGACTGTGCGAGCGAGACATTTCAGTGAAATCCGGCCGCGGCGGGATTTTAACACTAGCTTTCCTCGAAGCAGAAGTGCGCATCCTGGCTGAAAACGGGGCTTTCCGGGACTCCGCGATTTCTTCGTGAATTCAGGAAGAAAAAGGCGCGGGTCGTGTTGAAGATTTTATTATTTAGAAGATCAGTAATTTAGCTACATATTAAGACACTATTATTTATTTCTTTTGTGAGTGTGTGACTTTGGATGTACTTTTAGGGGCTTGAAGAAAGGTCAAGAATACTGATGCAGCAGTGGATTCTATTTAAGTTTGTCACATGGTGCAAGACCCTATCTAGGATGTATGACCATTTTTGGAGGCGATGTATGTATATATGTGAAAAGCTAACCGATGTTCCGGAGTCATCTCCTGCGGGGAGTCATCTCCTGCAGGAGGTTGCTCGGCTTTGTTTTGTTAAATAAAGTCTACAATATTTCTGGCATCAAAGATCTCTGAGAAGTGATTTCATAAAAAGATTGAAACCACAACAAGTGGCACCCCAGCGGGACTTGTTAGGAGCTGAAGGAACCACAAAAGGCATCTCTGGTGACCGGCACAAACAACAGTGGCCACTGTACTTTGAGGTGAGCATTTTTGCTTTTGTGTAAAGTATGTGTTGGTCACCAGCAGCTGCCCGGAAGTGGTAAGAAAAGCTTCTTCAAATTTAAAAGAACTAAAACAAAATTGAAAAAGGGGTCTTTGATTCCAGAAATGATTGCATGCAGTTTGATTTCTAATAAGAAGGCCTTGTAGATATCAAGTAGTTTGTAATAGCGCGGGGGAGCTCCCAGTAGTGTTTACCAGTGCTTATATGATCCTGTGTGGATTTTGTGAACACTGGTGTTGCTGATTTGGCGCTAAGGTTTTGTTGTACAAATATGCAAGAATCTGTGTTTTGCTTTATTAAGAGGGCCTCGATGGATAATAAGCAAGAGCATGCATACAGAGGATTTGTATTTACTGATAAGGATATCAGTTGATTTATCTGTGTTTTTCTTGTAAGTGGGCATTGAATGATACAAGAATAGCATGTACACAGAAGAAGATTTTATGTTGTCAAGTGGGCCTGGATGGATGACAACCGTACTGATAAGGATATCAGTTATTATTGATTTGTGTTTTACTTGTAAGTGGGCCTTGAAGGATACAAGTAAATAGCATGTGCACAGATGAAGTTTTAGTATAGTTAAAGAGGTATTGTTTTTTCACTGTGTTGAGGAAGTGAATCAGTGAATCTTAGAGGTATTGTTTTTTGCTGTGTTGAGGAGGTGAAACAGTGAATATTTAATGTAGTGTTTTGAAAATAAAAAATTGAGAAGTAGCGAATAGTTCATATCTGACAGGGAATAGCAGAATAGGGTGTGTGTGTGTATCTGTGGGATCCTGTGTCTTGCTTGACTGTGCCTGTGGGTAAAAATAGTGACCCCCCTGACCCTGGTCACTTGAAAAGGGACAAAGAATGTGTGAATGAGATTTAGAGACATGAAATAAATGGTGTATTAACAAAAAGTAAAGGAAGACAATTGTTTCAAGATATTAACTCTGCAGATTATTGCAGTATGAAAAAAAGAAAGAAAAAAAAAGGAGTATTTAATCAATAAATGTAGCCTAATAATATATATATATTAATAGATCAATATAAATAAGATTGCACGTGCATAATATATTATATGATATATCTGAAGACGTCTAAAATTTGTATCTCATTATCCCTGAAGACAGAGTGGAAAATTATTCCATTGCGAATTATTAAGTTTGTGTTAAGAGAAAAAATAAGTTGTGCAGTGTTAGGTGATCAAGATTGGGTGACTAAGTTTCATAAACATTAGGAATCTTAGAATTGTAGTAAATATTGTTGATTCAATAATTAAAAAGAAAAAATAAGAGGAATTCCTTGATGTTGGTTGAGAAAAATGTTATTCACCATGCTAGATTATTTGAACACAGCATGCAAAGATAGAAGAAAGATTGAAAGCTGATCTTATGATAGGGACAATTATTTAATTGACACTTAGATAATCAAAGTTAGATTATTGCTGATATTGAAAAACAGAAATAGCTTGCTTTTTCCTGCAATGAATAACTTGCTTTACTAAAAATAGAATGGAAGAACTGCTGTTGTCAACCAGTGAGATTTTTATATAGAAGAACTAGTAAAAAAGATGGTTAAAAAGTGAAATTTAAAAGAGCTAATAGCTCAGGCACAATTGGACCTAGTATTTTTAAAAGTTAAATTTGATTCATGCAGATCTCTGAGTGTTCAAATTTCAGATGGCTTCACTGACAGTTTCAATGAAAGCAACAAGAGGCCAAAGGTCAAAGAGACTGCAGAAAGAAGACAGAAGTGGGTGAGGGGCTTTCAGCTCCCCTCCTGAAATTGACTTTCTGGAAAGCTCAACAAGGAGAAAGACTGATTTAATGCTGGAAAAGGTGAAACGTTCACTTGAGACTTTTCCTAAGGACAAAGAGAAAATCCTGAGATGCAAAACTCAGGCAGAATCAACTTCAAAGCCCAAACTGAGAAGAGGCAGAGAAACAGCAGGGGCTAACACCAGGCCTTTGAGTGACAGCATCGGCTGACGACATATGCAGAGCGACAGCCAAGAAGCTTCAACGGACTGATGATCTAAAAACAGAAGAACTGACCCTTACGGGGCACCACAGGTGTGGACTCCTCAATGATCACCAGAGACTGCTTCAAAGTTGGTTAATTATTATATTAACTTTATTTATTTTGATTATTCACTGGTCTAAGAGCAATTCTTTATATTCTCTGCTAAACTAACTCTCTCTGCTTTTTCAGTAGGTACAAGTCCAGCCCTATAAGAAAAAGAAAATATGTTGACAGACAGAAGTGGGTGCTCAAACTCACCAAATAATTAGAACGGAGGCTGGATTTGGTATAGTGAGAGCTATTAGATTAAACAACTATAGGGCTAAAAGCATGATAGAATTATTCTCTGGCAAAGAAAAAGATAGACAAAATGTCAAAGCATGATTATTATTGTAAAAGCATGATTATTATTGATTATTATTGTTGACAAAGCAATGATACTGGTCACTCCATCTTGTTTTGGTAAATTCTAGAGATAGATAGGAGGGAAAAGTTACTCCAAAAGTCCAAAATTATGAAATGACAAACGTCAAAACTGGGATAATGAGTTGGAAATGTTACTGGCCAAGAGTCCAAGATTATGCAGAGATCTCCAAATTTCTTCTTAAAAGCAGCTCATGAGCAAAGACAAAAATAATATGAAAGAAAAATTAGACCAACTAGGCCTATTATTCTAAAATATAGAGGATATTCGAGTTTATAAAAAAAAAAAAAAGGTTTTGTACAACCGGTGTTAAATGGAAACCTTATGATCATGGAAGCTTCTCAATAGTGATTGGACATAGTTGTGTTGACCTGATCAGACCTTGTGGCATTCCACAGCTAAAATTATAAGTTCTGCATTTAGAGCAGAACCTGCTGGAGCAGCCACAGGAGTGTGTGTGTTGGCCAATGGGTGTGACTGAGTATGAATGAGAGTGAGAGATTGTGTTTGAAGAGACAGAGAGGCAAATCAATTATTTTGCCAATACAGCTGTATTGAAAATTGAATATGTGGGCCCACAGGGCAAACTCTGCCCAATAAAATAAAGACCATGGATGAATTTGGTTAAATTTCCTGGTTGAAACTGTAGTGGCAATAGAAAAAATTTTGGGGTAAAAACAGTGCCACATTTTGCGCAGCGTATAACACATCTTACTTTCCTTTCAGAATATCATGATGGAGCATAACACATCTGACTTTCTTTTCAGCATATTGTGATGGAGCTGATTATTTGTCAAAAGTATGAAATAATGTCTTGTAACTTTTTTCTTGTAAAGTGGGTTGAGTGTTGTCCAAGATGAATAGTGTGCTGATAGTGGGACTCAAAACAATGAGATACGTTTTAAATTGACTAATTGTAAAAAGTACATTTGAAATTTAATGTGGGAAAAATGTAAAGAAGGTGCAAATATGAAGATAAAAAGCCAAATTTATGAAAAATAAAGGGAATATATGGGTTCAAGCCCTGCTGCTAATGAAAGGAAACCACTCAGCCCACATGACCATTCTACAGGTAACACTGAGGAGGACAATGGGCCAGATGAGCAGATGATTTAATATATGTTGTTGTCACTAACATAAATAATTAAGATTTCATTCACAGATGATAGTAGCTCAATTCCAGGAAGGTTTCTGGGATGGTTCTAACAAAGAACCAGTGACTGTGCATTGTAATCTCAGAAGAGGCTCAAAAGAGGCTTGTGCATTGAACAGCAAAGGGACATTTAAGGCCATGCTCCTCAACTTAAAATACACCAACAAGCCTCAACCCCCTCGACAACAGAAAGTGAGGGATCAAGGACATTGAGAGATCAAGTTCCCTTGCAAATGAGAGGAAAATAACCCATTGCAACAACTCACAAAGATCAACATGAGTGGAAAAAGGAGACAAACTTAACCAAATTCACAGGAATGAAAAGTTGCAGAAAGTGGGAGATTCACAAGGAGTTGTGCAAAGAAGAGAAGCAACAGAGTGAAAGAGATGAGTACAAGTTCAGACAATACTCAACATCAACCAAACTTTTCTAAAAATGTAATGTTAAAGCCCTTGAATATTTAGTAGCAACCTAATAATAACCCCACCAGAGAAGAAAATGTATGGTATGATGATAAAAATGAATGGTAATGACTAATTCAAGAAATTTACATAGAATAATGGGAATTAAAACAATTCATAAAGGAAAATAAAAAATAGAACTAAAAGAAATTTTAAAATAGAAAAAAAAAAAAAAGGGTACTCCAATGCAACTTAAAATTACAATTTAGGGATACAGTTGAAATTAAAACAAGTATTAAGACTGGCTATTAACAAATATTCGATTTCAATTTTAATTCATAAGATTATGTTATGATTCAATATGCTATTGACTAAATAAATATATTTCAAGTAGTGCTAATAGAACGACAAATTTAATTGGAAGTTAATCGAATTCAATAACAAGCAGGCACTTAAGAACAATCTATGGTACCAGAGGAGGGTCAAAACAGATATTTGACATTCACATGAAGAACAGATTGTTACACCAACATCACTTTTGAATATTCTCAATCCAGATGCGCAATGGTTTTGACCAGTGCGCAAGGGGGGAATAAGGAGAGATTAAGATAAGGAAAAAATTAAAAATTAAAAAGTAAATTAAAAGGCAAATCTGTCCAAATGTGAAATTTGTAAGGAGAGATTACGAATGTGAAATTTGTAAAATTTGTGCCAAAAAACAGTTAAGAAAGGAACAGCGACACAAATAGCCAAGAAGGACTATTAAAACGCTTAATAATGGATTATGTGGACATGATATAGACGGGTAAAGGCAATGATATTAGCAGAGGAAGGGCAGATGCAGAAATGAGATTTCTAACAGAGAAGTATTCCTTAGATTTGAAATGCTATCAGAAATAAATTCAGATAATGGGTTAGCAAGTTATTCCAAGAATATTGAAGATTAAAATGAATTGTATACGAACACTTAAATTGCACACAGGGAAGCTTTAATAATAATTAAGTTATAATGCTTTATGTTTTAAATGGTTGATATAAAAAGTTTTAGATGGTTAGATTTATTTAAATATACAGAAAAAAAGAGACCTACATATAATCAATATGTAAGGTAGTAGAAAAGTTATTTTCTAGAGTTATTTTTTCTAATTGTCTAATGAGTTTATTGAATGACTTTTATGAGGTAAATGTAACATTGCTCTAAAGCTTTCGTAGTTTGAGTGATTACATGGGACATAACTAGATTATTCATGAGTTTATTTAGAAATTAGTAGAAAGGAAGAAAAGATATTCAGTTAAGAACCGCTTGAACTGAGGAGCTCCAATGAGGAGCTATAACACGAGATTAAGAAATGTCAAAATACTATTTGTTGTTTGAATTTGGTAATAAAATAGACAGAATTTAAAATATGAAACTTTATAACGAAGCACAAAGTGATTTAAAGGATAAAAGGTGCACTACAATGTTCTGTTCGTTCATCAACTAAAAATGATTGACTAAAAGATTGATTCTTCGAATTTAATAATTGATATTCCTTCATAAAAAGAAGCAATTGAAAATGAGAAAAATAGGTATTTAACCCAGCCCTATTTTAAATCAAAATTCATATGGATCACGAAAAATAAAAACGCAGAATGAATAAATTATTTATTATAAATCAGCAGAGATTTACTGTAATGCTTTGTCTGCATAGGAGGAAAACAATTACATGAGAAAAGTAGAGGGACTTATGTTTGAAGATCAGTGTTGCACGTTTACCAAATAATACTGCGCAGGGAGGAACATTTAGCGAATACAGGATTAAGTCAAAAAAAAGTTTAAGAGCAAAAAGTTAAGAAAAACTTGATTTAAAGTTTGGAGAAGTATGAACATGGTTTGCTAAATTAGGAATGTTTTCTGAAGTTGCAATATTGAAAGGTGGTTATTATTCTGTTGTGTACTTCCCATAGTAAGATCATTAGTTGTTAAAATCACTGTTAAACAAATGGAAATGCTGAAATATCAAGATAATGAAAATTAATTTTAAAGGGCAACCAATATTATTAAGATTGGGCTTATAAACCAAATTTAAATGTACAAAAATTGGATGTTGATTCAAGAACCTCAAATAAAGATGAAGAAGATGATTGATGAGCCAGACCCTGGGAGTCTGGGTCGAAGAGGATATCTACACCGCAAGAATACTTTTAAATGTATAAGGGATTTTTATGTTTGACATACTCTACTGTGACAATGACAGGCAATGCTGAACCAACTTTATCCACACACTCATAACAATGTTTTTGTTTTATTAGGGAGAATTCGAAGTCTTTTACTCTCTCCATTGAAAGAAAAAAGAAAATACAACTGAAAGAAAGAAAATATATGGAGAGAGATGTTTGGCTCGAATGCTCCTCCGGAGTGTGGTGCGCATAATCTAGTCATTGGAAAAGAGACTGGGTGACTTGATTTAGTCACTAGGTAGCATAAGTGAGGGGGCTGGATTGTGAAACTACACTCTGGAAAAGGATACTAAAAGTGGGGCTTAGATAAGCCCCAGAGGAGGGAATGTTGAAGATTTTATTATTTAGAAGATCAGTAATTTAGCTACATATTAAGACACTATTATTTATTTCTTTTGTGAGTGTGTGACTTTGGATGTACTTTTAGGGGCTTGAAGAAAGGTCAAGAATACTGATGCAGCAGTGGATTCTATTTAAGTTTGTCACATGGTGCAAGACCCTATCTAGGATGTATGACCATTTTTGGAGGCGATGTATGTATATATGTGAAAAGCTAACCGATGTTCCGGAGTCATCTCCTGCGGGGAGTCATCTCCTGCAGGAGGTTGCTCGGCTTTGTTTTGTTAAATAAAGTCTACAATATTTCTGGCATCAAAGATCTCTGAGAAGTGATTTCATAAAAAGATTGAAACCACAACAGTCGTGAGGACGGTAACGTACGTTCCTCTGCAGAAAAGCAGCCATCCAGCCGGTAAGCGCATCGATGCTGGTCTTTCTCCGTCGACGCTCACGAGCGGCGGGGGAGGGGAGATCCTCGGAGCTCGCCCATCCCTCGCTACCCGAAGCGAGGAGAGAACAGCAGTCGTCCTCCACAGACACGGCTTCATTTTCCTCGTCCATGACGGACGCGGCGGCACACAGCGGCCCTTGTCCGTCGGTCAGAGAGTCCAGCGAAGCGGGCGGAGAAGCTAGCGGCAGCAGCGGCGAGCACCTCGTGGTGGAGGGAGGTTCCGGGCTCCGCTGAGCACGGCGCTTTTCACGGCGCGGCACTACAGCGGGCGGAAAAGATGCAGCTTCAGTAAATGAACGCCAGGCGAGTCCGCAGAGTCACCGTAGGCATCAAATTACAGTGATGGCAGCCGCCATCGACGAGAGCTGAAGCTGCGTGATCATCACCCAGGCAGGAAACACAAGCACGTGGTCCCCGTCGCTGAGCGGGGCTCTACACGAGCCACAGGAGGTGCGAGACATCTTGAAAAAGACGCTCGGCTCTTTTAGTGTGGAAAAACTGTGTGACGCGACGGCGAACACACACACAAAACACACACACATAATGTAAAGGATATTCCACGCCGGAGAAGCGCAGCAGGGAACGGCGGCTGAAGGCGGCGATGACCAGCGGCTTCAGGTAAGGGCTCGTCCTGCTGAGGTGCTTGTATCCAAACGGCTGTGGCGGCTCGAATCCAATCCAACGATGCGTGCAGCTTCGTGAATTTAAGAAAATCGGCGTGTTAGACAGCTATGCTCGTATTTATAGGCCTAGGCCACGCCTGTTTGGGCGGGAGGTGACGCAGAAGGGCGCGAAGCGTCCTCATTGGTCAGCGTCTCTGGCCTCGCATAGGCTGTGCTTTTCTGGCAGAGCAGCCAATGGGTGAGCTGTATTGCTCCGCCTAGGTTGTATGCTTCAGAAAAGCGTTTTACAATATTACAAAATTAAGGATTAATTTTAGGCTTCAATCTCGACAAAGAAATATCTTTCCCGTAGCGTTCTTTCGACGCAGTACGAGAGAACTCTACGTAAGAGAACCCTCGTTCACACTCAGCTGACATAGGGAGATACGTGCGACTTGCTATGCACAGTCTTTCCAACGTTTTCCCCGATGCAGTGCCCTGTAGTTTCCAGTCTCGAAACTGCTCCACGGCCTCCCTGGTTGGTTCTCCAAGCGCTTTTGCAAGGCTGTGTACTTCTGGTTTGCCATGCAAAATCAGGTCCTCCTGCTCTCCTGGCCAAAAACGCTTGTCAAGAGCTTTGAGCATCAGGACCAAATTTGACTCCGGTAATCGCTTAGTTAGAGACGCAATCACTGATTCATGAAACCGAGACCTGTTTATTTTCGCCCTGCCTTCACTCAGCTCTACTCCCTCAGCCCAGATGAGACGGACTGTTCAGCCTTCTTGGTTGATTTCCCCCCACCAGTCGTCTTCATGACCGTCAAAACATCGATAGTTTGTTGGATGGCGAGACTTGAATCCACAAGTGACATTTCTCTTTTCTGCAGCTTGAGAGACAGGCTATGGAGTTCACGCAGGATATCTTTCATGACAGCCAAATCTTCCACAAATCCTGAGTTAGCAAGGTGCTTCAGAAGTCCCTTGTATTTTTGCCTCTCAAGATCATTGCGTGATGTGTCCTCACTGGCGGTTTTGAAATGGAGTGCTAGTGCGGGGAAATCTTTCCATACTGCTTTTACTGTTCTAAAGCTGCTGGCAACCCATCTGATAGTGAAAATTTGACATATCTCCACGTCGAGCTTGGTTCTCTAAGCAATCTGGCGTTCCTGGTTGACTGATTGTAGAGTGAGTACAACTTTGAAATAAAGAACTCAAACTGATTAGTGCCAGCCACTTCTTTAAGAGCATCTTTGACAGCCAGTTCTAATCTATGTGCCAGGCAGTGAACAGACTGCACGTTCGGAAACTTTTCTTTTAGTCTAACTACAAGCCCACTGGCTTTTCCTGTGAGCAACGCAGCTCCATCGGTGGCAATGCTTATCAGGTGCATCTTCAAAAAGTTATCATCCATTCCAGCTTTATGTAGACTCGCCATCATCGAGTTATAAATGGATTTAGCATTGACCCCATCTGCAAGTTCCACTAGATCCAGGAAAACATTGTCTACATCCCCCTTACCGCTGACATCACATCTTACGTAGATTATTAGATAGGGATTGCCATGAATGGTGCTTTCATCAATTGTGATTGACACCCGTGAATCCATTTCTTTCACATTGCAGACAAATTTGCGGCACATTTCCTTGGCAATGTGACTGATTATTTCTGCACATGCATGGTCAGATTTGTGGATATTACCAACTTCGGCTCCATTTAGCTCCTGCATTGTCATGAGTGGGTTAAGCTTTTTGTACGATAGCCTTTCCTTTGCCACGGTGTAAGCTGTTCTGAACGAGACAGTGGTTTTCTTGAGTAAATCAGACTGTATATCAATGAAAGTGTTCGGGAGGGTGTCTTTCTCTTTCATCTGGGCTATTTCCACTGACCTTGCATGGGCCTGGCTGTCCCTGTGTATGTATATCTTCTTTCGTAGCCTCTTTGCTTCAGAGCTAGTAACATCACCATTGATCCATTCTTCTGCGAGGTGTAAACCTGGTCCCTTTTCTGAGAGTAGCAACGTTTTTGCTTTTCTACACACTAAACACCCCAATTTTCCTGCCTTAATGTCAAGCCAAGGGTTGCGGTCTTTCCATTTGCCCACCTGCTTTGTTGTCCAACCAGGCGGCAAGTCTGTGCTTAGGGTTGCCATCTGCAGAAAAGAAAAATGCGGGACAATTGTGGTTCTTTACAGGAAAATAAGAGACACTCAAAATATTTGTACTGTATGACACAATATGTCATTTCAGGTTTGTATGCGTTTAAAAGGTTCTCCGATATAAACGCATTTGTTTTGCTTAACCCCCTGGGGTCGGCAATCACGCCGGCGTGATTTACGCGTTTTTTTTCACATAGCAGCTGAATAAACTTAAAATACTCCGTCATTTGTGGTCATACAGACTTAATAAAAATGAAAAAAGACTACTTTTGTCTACTTTTGTATGTGTCCACTTACAATCAAAACAAAACGTTGTGCTTTTGTAAAATAAAGAAATTAAACAGGGTGTGCTTTCTGCCTCTCCGTCTCGCGAACTTTTTTTTCTTGAGCACGTCTCTAAACAAAAAAAAAACTCAGCGAATACTTGTCACACATTTGTGAGCTCTATATATTTATAATCATTTAAGTGTGTAGTTTTAAATTATCTGATTCAAAACGAAAACAAATATTATCTGTTTAAGTAATTTGTATAAAACCAACAAGATATTCAGATTCTCTAACCCTTCCTCATTAGTTTTAATGTGACCACACCCACACGCGCAAAACATATAGACATGCAAATCGTCCATGTGTCGCGCGAACGCCCCCATTACCTCAACAACAAAGCGGCAAACTTTATCAGTCCTCTGCAGTCGTCGAGTTTGGAAGACATGCTGTGAGATTATTGGGTTTACATCTGAAGAAGAAGATCGCGATTTGAAGACAAGAACGATTTTAAGGTAATAAATTATTCTGAATTATATTAGTTAGTGTTATTGTTGCATAAACTTCATATTGCCATTGAACTGTTGCTCGATGCTTCAGTGAATGTTCCCTGCACGCGCTGTGAGAGTTTGAGTCATTCGCGCGACGTGCGTTTGAAAAGCAAAACGCACTATGATTTTACTCCAATCTCATTTCATAACGTCATATCGATTGTAAACATTTGAAGTAATATGATAATCAATATGTTTTTCTCTAGTGTAGTGTTACTGAAGTGTTCCCTTTTAACTATGCCTGCTATACTATTGTTCTTATTATTTGATTCAGCCCTGCAGGTATATGCCTACAAGGCACAACAAATATATATATGTATATATATATATATATATATATATATATATATATATATATATATATATATATGTGTGTGTGTGTGTGTGTGTGTGTGTGTGTGTGTGTATTTTGTAAATTTTAAAAAGGAATTTTCACCAGAAATCTAAAATGTATTCCCACAATCATGCAGCCCTGGTTTCTTCTTGATATCAGCATGTTCACAGCTTTTATATATATATATATATATATATATTTTTTTTTTAGGTAGCTACCCGTCCTGCTGACTTCAACATGAGTATGAGGAGGTGAAAAATCAAACACCTTGGAAATGACAGGTATGCACTATGTTTCAGGAAAGGAAAGGTGTGTGACTGGTTAAGTCTCTGTCTTTAGTTCAGTGTGTTAAATAATGTGCTTTTTTGCCATTTTTTGTGTATCTTTGGATGATGTTGTTTTGTAAATAAATTCAAACAATCAAAAAGCCATTCTTTTTTAAATCTCCTCATTCTTTGTGCAAGGTAATGTAATGATGGTGCCTGAGAGCTCCTAATAGGGCCATTATGGGAGGGCCTTTGTCTTTTCTCAGGTGTGAAACACTCAATATTCATGGTGGTTAACGCCTCCTCGCATAAAGCTTTCTTACACAAAACATGTCATACAAATTTTAAATCAATATATTGTCTTATCTGAATGAGTATTCAGGATGATTTTCACATAGTTTTGGAGCAAATATTCTAGGCTACGTGATACAATTTTCAAAAGCCTTGCGAAGAAATAATTAGTTTGTGTTTCATGACATTATTTCAGTGACTTTTTTTTTGGTCATTTTCACAAACAACGCATAAATGTTATTATCTCAAAACTACAAACTTTTACATACATGCTGCTGACATATTATTGTAGCAGAGTTTGTGATGAATGCAGTGTAATAATACTTTAGTCATGAAAATGTCACAAGTAACAGAAATAAGCACAAATGTTAGAGCATGTCAGAACACCTCCAGGACCCAGAAAACACCTCAGACCCCAGAGGGTTAATGTGTTGAAAGCTTTTCAGAGAAGATTTTTTTTTTATTCAGGAGATTTACTTGCGCAAGGCTCTTTTGTGAATGTGACAGACTGCTACATTGTTAATGCGAATCTGCAACATTGTGCTTCTCAGCCAGGTCTTCAATCTCCTCAGAGCACTGAAGCTCCTCTCTGCTTCAGCAGAGGCAGTAGGAACAACAATAAGTAGTCTAACAAGTGCCTCTACTTGGTTGAAAAGTCCACGGACTTCAGGCAACTGACTCCTTAGAAAAGTTGCGGCCTCTGAAGTGGTTGTGTATGAGTATTGTAGCTTAAACATGTTCAGCTGCACCTTCAGCGATTTTTGGTTTAATTCAGGATACTGGTCCACCACAGCAGTGTCTACATCCCCAGTTAGGAGGGCTTCCTCCAGCTTCGCCAGTGTTTTCAGACTATCCTGCTCTGTATCCAGCACCTTGAAGAAGTCAGCTCTGTAGTGTTCTTCTGGGGTTGTAGTGTGTGTGCAGTAGTGACATTGCCCATGAAGCGTTTTGGTGGACGGCGGATGTGGGGCATGGTTATGGGCTCAATATTTAGCTTGGTAATCATCCCTGTTGCGTGGCTCTATATCTCCTGGAACTTTTCCTCAGTTCTCTTTCCCCTCAGAGTGATCCTCTCACAATCTGCTGCAGAGAGCATACCAGACACTGTTTCTATCCGCTTCTGCAGTGTGCAATTGAGGCACTCCAACTCTTGGATTACTTCAGTGGCCATAATGAGCCCTAAAACTGTGGTACCTTTTCCAAACCTCTCCAGCAGCCCTCTTGCTGTCACACCAGTGTTTGAGGCATCTGTTTGGGCCATGTCCTCTAAGCTGAGTAGCACGTTCTCGTAATGACGTAGCACACACCAGATTGCTGGAGTCCTGGTCGTCCATCTTGTTTGACACAAGGGTTCCAGGTTGCTAACAGTCCCTGATGCTGCAGTTGCAATATTCACAAATTTTGTTTTGTATTTGCCTGACAATTTGTACAGACAGCCAAGCTTGTGGACCCTATCCAGGGCATCAGATGTCAGTGATGACGCTGTACAAGCAGCCTGGGTGACCAGATTTGCACAGTGGGCGCCACAGTGTACATACAAAGCCAGTGGCTGCATCTCCCTTATCCTGGCCTGTGCTCCCTTTCTGTTGCCTGACATGTTTGCTGCTCCATCATATGTTTGTCCACGCAGACCAGACAGCGGAAGATTCAAGCGCAACAGCACATCTGTGGCAACTTTTGCTAGGTTTTCCCCAGTTGTGCATGAGACTTCATAAAACCCCAAGAAGACCTCATGAGGGACCAAATTATGGTCTACATACCTGACACATATGGCTTCCTGTTCGGTTCCTTCAATGTCTTGTTCCATCAATAATAATGGAATATTGGAGGAGAGGCAGCATGTGAATTGAGCTGATGATTTCCCTAATTATGCTGTTTGCAAAAAGATTTAAAATTTCATTCTGGATTTTGGGGGATGTGTAATCATGTTTTCTTGTTGACAGCCATTTCTCTAAGACAGGGTCATCTTCACATCTTACTTTCAGTAACTGGTTCTAGTTACCCTCTTCAGCTGCATGGCCCCTAAGAGCAGCTCCCTGGCGTGCCAAGAGCTTTACAGAGCCCGCAATTTTCATGAGACACCGTCTTGATTCCTGTTGCTGCGCAGATTTGGCTGAAGATAACTGGACATCTACTGGTTTTGGTTTTTGGCAGTGGGTAGTGACAGCGACATTGTGTGCATTGCTTTGGACATGTTCTGCAAATGTTTGAGTTGCCTTTTTCCAGTTTCGGAAACCAGTTTTGAGACATGTTGGATCTGCATTCTTGGACAAATTAGATTTTTCATGCCTAAAAGCTTGAGCACAGAAAAAACATAGGATTCCATTGACTCCTGGACTGAAGTGGAGCCAAGGAAATTCACAGTACCACTTTTCTTGGAACCTTAGCGTTTTGTTGGTGAGCTGCTGCACTACAATGAGCTTTGGGTTAGCATGGTTGGGTTTCCCTATCTGCACTTCTTCGCTTGCGCCTGCTCCCTGTCTCTCCTATGAAATCTGAAAATATGCTAGCCTGTTTCTGAGATTACATAATTCAAATAAATTACCTGACCCTTTACACAGCACATACCTGAAACTCTGAGCTGCTTCTCCCTGTCTCACCCTCCCTGTCTTTAAGCCACTCCATCTCATCTGCTCTCTGATATGAAAGTATGGCACAAATAAAAATAAACAAAAGTTCACCACAACTGAAACTATATTATAAAATATCAGGGCCCTACTCTTTCTCTTCCAACACACAAGCGAGCAGCTAAATAATATGAAACCACGCCCATGTGATGATGTGACCATGCTAACAAAATATTCTAAACAAATAAAAACACACACTTTGGTTCCTACAAGAAGAACATTTCATTTGATAATATTCGAACTGTATTCACTACTTATCATGTACACTTCTTCCCTTTTATCACCAACAAATCATATTCACCTGGCCTTTCATACAGCACATAACCTACCTGTAACATTGTGCTGCTACTGCTTCTCCCTGTCTCACCCTCTCTGTTCTGAAGCAGCTCCACCTCATCTGTGCTCTGATATGAAAACGACTGAGTTATGATCATATTGAGTCAACTAGCGTAGCCAAAAAAAGTCTCTGGATGTGCATCAGAAAAACTGGGTGTGCCACATTTATTTTCAGATTAATGTGCAAAAAACACTGACTCTGCGTATCACTAACTTTACAGAATATACTGGGCTGATGTGTAAAACTATACTCAGGCTCGCCACATAACCATAATACTATATAAAAATAGGCTAACTCAGGGCTTGACATTAAGCCTTTTCATGTGCTTGTCTTTCAAACAAGTATAAATTGGTCATTCACTTGTCCAAGTAAAACAATTGCTTGTCCATAAATTTTTTATGAAAATATTATTTATTCTCTCATCAGTGTTCAGTCAGCTTTTACATATTTAAATCTATATATTTATGAAATTTTAACCTTTATTAAGGGCATTTCCCCTAATTGTTTTAAATATATAATTCATCTTTCATTTTAAATTCTCCAATTTGATCAATAAAATAAATTAGAATAATAAAACACTACATGGCTGTTACCAATCAACTTAAATAGCCTAATTTACACTGAAAATTTACAACTGCATTAAATGTTATGAGATTGTTTACAATATTTTTTTAAAAGTGCAAATATAAAATATTGGAAAGAATTCTACTTTTAAACACAAAACTAAACCGCCAGTAGATGGCGGGAGGCGACCGTCTTAATTAGTGAGTCATTGAGTCATTTATTCAAACGATTCGTTCAAACTGCCGATTCGTTCAGGAATTAGGCATTTATTTATTAACGGGTCATTGAATCTTTGACTCAACTGATTCGTTCAAAACGCTGAATCATTCAGTAATGAAAACACAGTTAGGTCTTCCTGTGAGAGGTGTTATGGTTCTGCTGTGATTGGCAGTCCGAATGTCGTCAGATATGTTTTTAATAATAATAATTTAATAATAATAAAAAAAATGTAATTACAGTTTAGATTAACACATATTGTAGGTGAACAACAATAGCCCAAGTTTAGAAAAACATTTATTATTAAGACTTTAAACAAATATTTCTGCATCTATTTTTAGGTAATTTCAAATATTTCTGCATCTATGATGATCCATTTTTAGTATGTTTTCTCAACCTTCTTCTTCTAATTGGCGCATATGGCTAATTTGCATACGTGCACAGGACTTGCTTGCTCCACTTGGCAAAAAATAGAACATATTTGTGATTGTGAATAAATGTTTTGAATTCTGAATACTGGACATGGTGAGCTTAAAAACATTTTAGTGACCATTAGTGACAATAAAATGTTTTATTTGAAAAAAATTTTTGACAAAATTTGAGACTCCCTTCAAATTTTGCTTTTGAGTCTTTCAGGGGGTCTCATGGGTTAATCGGGGGGGTCGAGTGGAGGTATGGAGGTCTTTTGTCAGGTCTAAAGTATTAATGCCATCAGACTGCAATCAAAGCACAGTATAGCAATAAGTATGGCTATACCTAATTGTAAATCATACAAAATAAATACCATGATCACTAGATTTTATACAGGTGTTACTAAAATTATTTTGTTAATGGTGATCAGCAACCAAATATTGATAATGTGGAAGTTACTGCCTTTTGCCTTGGCATGACTTCTCACTTGTTGCTGATAATACAAAGGCAGAGTACAGTAACTTTAAAATAGTGGTCAAAAGTCAAGTTTGAGCTCAATATTTTTTTATGTAGATAATTTTCATTACTTAAACATCTTTGCCAGATTTACAGTGTCCTAGCTATAATTAATTTGGCGGGACAACTAAAAATCTTTAAAGTCATTTTTCTCAGTTCCACACTCTAGCGAGTTAAGGTCTTTTGCCTTTGTAGGGCAGTGTTGAGGCTATATTTTGAAGAATGGCAGCGGGAGTCTCTGAGGATAACATAATAACTATAACACATTGTTCAGTATAAACGTGGAATTATTCATTATATTGAGAACGTCGTAAAAACATGACTTAATGTAACATTACCCTGAGTGTAAACATTAATTCATCGTGAAGCGTGCTAGTGATTTGCAAAGATTAATATAAAGGTTAATAAAACGTTACAATCACTTCTTCTGGAGGTTCAGCAGGAACACGAATAGTTGGTACAGATCCTTTTTTCAGGAGCAGCTTCTTAGCAAAATCAGCTTTATATTGACCCTCATTTGTAAAACAGTCTGGTGAAAAATGATTTGCGCAAACAAAAAAAACATTTGTCCTGGGGAATATTCCCTTCTAAAGCAAGACTCAGCCACTGCGTCTTCAGCGGTTCTGATCTAGGCACATTAAAATGACTGCTGTGTTCCTTATTGCACCCGAGAGCTGAACACCACAATTGCTTAGACGCCATTCTGCTCATAGACAGTGCTCCAGCGTATATCAACAATGACGCGCGGACTATGATTGACAGCTCGCTCGCGAGCTAGGGCGGGTCTGTGTTGAAACGCTGCTGTCAATCTACAATCGTGGGAGGGGCGTCGATTTTGTGACGTCACAAAATCAAACAGCTCAATTTGAGACAGGGTAAAACATATAAGGAGATTTAAAAAAAAAACACTGGATGGATTTTTATCATTTTATGATGGTTGTGTACAGGCACTGCCAACACACATTTCAGTGCAACCAACTTGTAAAAGTGCATGTACCATTATATGACCCCTTTAATCATTAGCTAATGATTTGCAAATGTATCATTATTTTATGACTTTACTTGTTGAGGCACATGATTATGAACTAATTGTTAAGTAATATGTCATTTTGGTTTTGACATCCACACTAAGCCATGATTTTAATTTCCAACCATCTACAACCAAGATTTCACTGAGTCAGATGAACTGCCGCATCCAGTACCTTGTTGTTCATGTACAGGAATAGGCCTATGTCAGGTTAAGCTTGAGGTTGTGGTTCACTGAGAACATGCAGCCGAGCACTGATATTTCATAACACTGTGTCTAGACTGGACAAAGACAATAGAACGTCCATTATGATACTGGATGCGGCGCGACGCTACATGACAAAACCCAGACAGTAAACTGATGCCACGCTCTATTTCTGACGTACTCCATTACGAAGGACAAATGGACTTTCAATGGTCTGTAATGTCCAGTGTCATTTCCTGGTCTCGTCCAGTTAAAACACAGTGTAACAGCGGTCAGGAGTTCAGATTCTGGTGTGCTGATATCTGTGTGCAGCCCAACTTACCCATCCTTAAAACATGTTCTCTGACATTACATTCACTGCATGTGCAACTGTCAAAACCCATAAATGGCATATTACTTAAAGGAACACTCCGACTTTTTGGGACTTTAGCCTATTCAACTTATCCCCCAGAGTTAGATAAATCCATACATACCTTTTTCATCTCCGTGCGTGCTATAAGTCTGTTTGACGCACCCACCGCTAGCCTAGCTTAGCACAAAGACTGGATGTAAATGGTTGCAGCTAGCATACTAATCCAAATAAGTGACAAAATAACGCAAACATTTTCCTATTTACATGTTGTGATTTGTATAGTCACAGAGTGTACAAAAAACAAAGTCATATGAGACACAGACATATTTTAACCGTATAAATACTGGGAACTATATTCTCTGAAGGCGAAGCACTGCTACTTGGGCGGAGTGATAACCGCAGCACCTGAGACGCGCCGTGGTGAGGAGCAGAGAGTTCGTTCAGAGCGCGTCTCAGGTGCGCTGCGGTTATCACTACGCCCTATATTCAGGGGATATAGTTCCCAGTATTTATACGGTTAAAATATGTCTGTGTCTCATGTGACTTTGTTTTTTGTACACTCTGTGACTATACAAATCACAACATGTAAATAGGAAAATGTTTGCGTTATTTTGTCACTTACTTGGATTAGTATGCTAGCTGCAACCATTTACATCCAGTCTTTGTGCTAAGCTAGGCTAGCGGTGGGTGCGTCAAACAGACTTATAGCACGCACGGAGATGAAAAAGGTATGTATGGATTTATCTAACTCTGGGGGATAAGTTGAATAGCCTAAAGTCCCAAAAAGTCGGAGTGTTCCTTTAACAATTACTTAATAGTCATGTGCCTCAACAAGTCATAACATAATGATACATTTGCAAATCATTAGTTAATGATCAATAAAAAGGAGACTACTGGAAGTTGAAGTACATTGCTTTGACCAATTGTGGTAATTAACACATTAATTTACACTATTAGTTAATAAAATATGTATGTTTTACATTATGACACGTTTAATTAATAAAAAAATATATATTACTTAATATATTAACCATATAGAATCTTTATTAGTTACTGATGCAGTAATCATTAATTAATGGTTCTTCATGAGTCAAACATTAACACATGATTATCTGTGCATTAGTTAAGCATTAATGAATGCATGTTAATGCACCCGTATTGTAATGTGTTACCAACTTTATTTACAAAACTTTTCTGGATTTGGGGTTGTAGAATAAGAAAAAACTATAAAGGCGAAATTATGAGAAACATAAATTATTAATTAATTGCTTCAGTCTTTTAGTTTACCTCATCTCACATCCCGATCCGAGTCATTTGTTCTATAAATTGTAGGAAATTTGAGACCAGAAATGCATCATGTAACTGTAAGTTAAGGGGGGAAATGTAATATGTGCTTGTTTGTAAGGAGGGTTAGGAATTGTTAACTCATATCTGTATCCAATACGCTTGTCACGTCACATGACAAAAAAACAAACGACTTGAGAAGTGAACTAATAATTTCTGTTTCCAGTACAGACTGCATAGCCTTAGCCTATGGGGCTGACACGGGATGGATGGATAACTCAGACCCAAAGACTTGAGAGCTGAACTAATCATTTCTTTTTCCTGTAAAGAACAACTCATATTAAAGTCAAGTCATGTTAAAGATATCGTTCAAAATAAAAGAAATCGCTCATGATCGACCCATTACTAATATAAAAACATCCAAATGAGCACAGCATGAATACAGAGAAATGAGATGGCATTGATAACATTAAAGAATAAATGAAAATACATCACACTAGAAAATACAGTATGCTGAAATAATGTCACCACAAATACAGTAAAAGAGAAGGTTTAGCTAGGATTGAACAATAAACCATATCAGAGATCTGAGTGCGCCCTCAATTGTATTACTAAAAATACGAATAATATATTTGTAACAATATCAACTTTTTATGAATTTAATATATCTAACATAAAATAATATGCAAAACAGAATAAACACACAACATCTCAACACAACACAGGTTTGTGTGTGCCTGCACGTACGTGCATGCCACAAAGATGCCAATATCTGTTATCCTTGTCCTTGTGGGGACATGTTCTGGTCCCCATGAGGAAAACAGTTTATAAATCATACAGAATTATCTTTTTATTATTATTTTTTTATTGCAGAAAATGCAGAAAGTTTTATACTGTTTGTGCAGTGTAAAAATCCTTATGTCTATGGTAAGACCCCGTAAAACATGGAAACCCAACTGTGTGTGTCTGTGTGTGTGTGCCGATAGCTAGATGGATGGATGGATGGATGGATGGATGGATGGATAGATAGATTGATTGATTGATTTTTGGTTGATTCAGTCACAAATGTGTCTGTGGATGGTGGACCAAAATTATATAAAACTATATCTTTTGTGTTTCTCGTCCAATGATTGCTTTTTTAGTGTTTCTCTCTGGATGTAAAAGTATGATATAGCACTTTGGAGCAAATATGGCCACAAGTAATCCGAAACTGGAAGACAGAATGGCAAAAATCTCCACAGCAACAGCATATTTCCCTGGTGAGCTCACATATGCTGGAACAAATGCAATCCACACAGCACAGAAGATCAACATGCTAAAAGTGATTAACTTAGCTTCATTAAAATGATCAGGAAGGTTTCTCGCCAGGAAGGCTAACAGGAAACTCACTGCTGCCAACAGTCCAATGTATCCCAGGAGTAGAGAAAACCCAGCTACTGAGCCAATAGCACATTCATATACTATTTTAGAGCGGATGTACTGGTTGTTTTTATGGGGTGTTGGAGAGGCAGTTGATAGCCAGACTGCACATATCACAACCTGAAGGGCTGTTAGTACTAGAACTGTGCATCTTTGTTGAGCTGCTCCAAACCATTTCATTGCTCCTTTGCCTTCTGGTCGAGAGGACTTGAACACCGCTATTACCACCATAGTCTTGACCAGGATGCAGGAGATACACAGGACAAAGCTTATGCCAAACACAGCATGTCTTAACTGACACGTCCACAACTGTGGCTGACCAATGAACAGAAGCACACACAGGAAACACAGTTTGAGTGACAACAGCAGCAGGAAGCTGAGCTCTGAATTGTTGGCACGAACTATGGGAGTGTTACGGTGATGTGCAAAGATGACCATCACAAGAGCGCAGAAACAGGAGCCAAGCAGAGATGCAGTGATCAGAGAGATGCCCAGAGGTTCCTCGTAAGACAGAAACTCAACTTCTTTGGGGACACATTGATCCTTATCTGGATTGGACCAGAACTCATCTGGACACAACATGCACTCAACAGCATCTGTGGGTAAGAAAAAGACAGAATGCAAGATTTTAAAGAAAAAATTACTATCAAATTATATATAAATTTTGCCAGCAATCTCCTCACCTGTTGCATTAGAAATCTCTCCATCTGCACATGGAAGGCAGTCAAAACAGCAAACAGGAAGGCCCTTCTTTGTAGCCCTTCTGGTTCCTGGAGGGCAGCTCTCACTGCACACAGACCATGGGGGCTAAAAGAGACATCATCATGTTTATCATCTCCTTTACATAATGACAAGCTTGGCTTTTCAATGAATTTATTCTCATTTGCCTTATCATAGCTTTGATTAGTATTAATACCTGCAAAAATTATGACATTTAAAATTCAAAGTTAATTACTTTTTTCATCTCGAAGTTCCAATAAAATGCATCCTCATCCAGTGTGAGCATCATCCCTGATGCTGCCCCTTCATTTACTACACCGACCTTGTGGAGCATTATTGACCCATCAGAGCTCGGCTGCCAGTTCAACACATCATAGATAGCCAGAGCATCTCCATTTTTATCAAATGACACGTGATCCCCAAAGCCTGTGGTGAAGTTCACTTTCTGTAGGTAGTGAACCAGCTGTACAGTTTGTAGACGGGACAGGTGTTACAAGTTAATCTGAAATGTTAATTAATATAGAGCACATATATTTTGCTTTTCCACAGTCAGCTCATCTATATGCCTGGATAAAATCTGCACTATGCTGTACGTCTTACCTGCCAGGGTTTCAGATTTGTTTTGTCAGCACAACTGTTCCCACTGAATGGTCCTCTCCCCTCTTCACACTGCATCAGGTCATGAAGCGCATGTGCTAGGGCATACACTGCTTTATACACATTATAAGATGCTCTCAACCCTGAAACATCAGTGTATGGTGAGTTTGTGGTGATCAGATCCTCCTGTCCTGTACAGACCTTTTTCACTTGATCTCCTTCTGTCTCTTTCCCCCCAGTTTCAAAACTGCACCCAAACAGGTTCTCCCAAAAGATCCTCACTATATTATTTCTTTTATCATTGTTAGGCCGAACACGTAACAGAAAGTCATGAAGCCCCTCAATCTCCCCACGGCGGATAGCAATTCCCAGTGTGCCCCCCAGGAAGGACAGAAAACGTGGTTTGCGAAACACAGGTGAGGTGGCCCAAGCTTCACTTGCAATCCACTGCCTGCCTGTCATGTTCTGCAACACAACTTTATCCATCAAAGGTATCAATAAGGATGAAGCAGAAAAAACAACCACCACTCTAGCTGTAGAGGCCTGAATAACTCCCATTATACGTTGAATATCTCTGGGGTTATTATCATTGGGTAGAATTTCAGAAAAAGCAACACAATGTCCAAACCGCTGCATTTCCTGCTGGAAGGACTGAGCAGCGTAGATGCCATAGTCATTATCACTGTAGATGAGACCAACCCAGGTCCATCCAAAATGTCTCAAGATCTGAACCATAGCCCGTACCTGGAAGGCATCACTGGGGATTGTTCTGAAGAAAGAGGGGTACTTTTTCTTGTCACTTAAACAGGAGCAGGTGGCATAATAGCTAACCTAATTAGAAATGAGGAGCGGAGACAAGAGACAGAGAAAGATAAACAAATCTTAGCAGTTCTAAAGCCTTTATGTTTTATTTATTTATTTATTGTGAAGCAGGTTTGTTATATTTGCACACAATGTTCTGCTATTATGAATGAAAACATTACATAGTAGATAATCAAATATAATGTGTTCTTATAGAATCATTTGGTATGTGTTCTTATAGAATCATTTGGTAAGACTTTTTCTTAACGAAAACAGAAAAAAAAAAAAGTTTTAAATATCATACCATAGGCAGTCGAAACAGCCCCAGGACACTGGAAATTGCAATAGAATGAGTAGAACCTGGATCACCTATGATTCCAATCACCGGTGGTGGTCCTTTGCAGTTGAGGTCAGAGACGGTCTCCTCTGTCCCACTAACCAGAGCTGTGGCACCACGGAATGCCACTCCAAGCCTTAAACAGTTGTCGTAGATCTGGTAACCAAGCGTGATGTTAGGCAGGAGATTGGGGTTGTCATTAATCTCATTGATGGCAAAAACCATTGTTAGTGCTTGCTGGAAGCTTGTCATATAGAAGCTAGAGAAGACAATACAAAATAAATTGTCATTAACTTTGTAATTCTAACAGTAACAGTAGATGAATTAATAATAAGAGATTAACTGAATTTCATAACACAATATTTCCAAATGTTTTTGTTAAAAAAATAAATATATATATATATATACATGTGTGTGTGTGTGTGTGTGTTTTCATTCAATTAATGATTTCAGTCCTGTAACCCGTCATGCAACATGTTATCAGTTGCCTTGACTGAATTATCATTGACCCGTTACAATGTATACACAGTCATAACAATTATTGTCTTAAGTTTTCTTCAGTTGGTGTAGTTCAGACTCACAGCTCACAGTGTGGTAGTTTTGGCTCTGTTCTGAAGCTCAGCTCAGGGAATACTTTAAGGTACCTCTGAACCTCAAACAGACCACCAATTAGAATATCTCCATCCTGGAACATCCCATTCAATTCAAAGTGTCCCTGTAGCTGACAGGTACCTGAACTGACCATCAAAGCAACACAGATATAGTTACAAGACAGGAAAAAACAAATATACAGAATTACCCACATCACTCTCTCCTTATCTATGTCACTCTTCACTCAGCTCACTGATTTAACATATAAGATTGTAAGTGGTAATTTTTTCTTTATATAGCAGGCGGTGCCACTGGTCTCTCTGGAATTGAGGACGTCACGTTTGCTATTTTGGAACCCTCCACCAAGTAAACCTTTATTGGTAACACTTTACAATAAGGGTGCACTAATAAGCATGCTTAACTAATGCACAGATAATACTGAATTAATGTATTACTAATGATTATCTAAGCTATTCATTAATGATGGCCTCATTAGCAACTAATGAAGAGTCTGTCTAGTTAATATATTAGTTCATATATGAATTGTTATTAATTAAATATGTAAGTGTGTATTAATTCTATAATACCTTATTTTATTAACTAATAGTGTTAATTAATTTGTTAATTACCACAATGAGCCAAAGCCTTAGGCTATATTTCAACTTCCAGATAATACAGGAAAACTAATATGCATTAATACATTATTAATTACAGCATTAGTAGTGTGTCAATTACTACAATGTTTTTGGAAACCAGTGTTTAATAAACAGCTTTTATAAACTCTAGTGATGGTCATTAATGATTAATTAATCATTAGCTAACAATCATTATGTTGTGACTTTACTTGTTGAGGCACATCATTATTAACTCATCATCTAGTAATTGTAGTAATTGACACTACTAATGCTGTAATTAATAATGTATTGATGCATATTAGGCTCATTGTGGTAATTAACACATTAATGAACACTATTAGTTAATAAAATAAGTGATTATGGAATTAATCCACAATTACATATTTAATTAATAACAATTCATATATGAACTAATATATTAACCAGACAGACTCTTCATTAGTTGCTAATGAGGCAATCATTAATGAATAGCTTAGATAATCATTAGTAATACATTAATTCAGTATTATCTGTGCATTAGTTAAACATGAATTAATGCTTATTAGTGCACCCTTATTGTAAAGTGTTACCCATTTATTATATAAAAAAAATCAATATTTTAGATTTTTACTAATACTTATTATTAGAATGTATCTTACTCTATAAAGCCAGCTTTAAAACAATATGAGCTGTACTCAGAGATATGTGACAGATACAATTTGTCTTGTTTAAACCAAAATATCACAACATATTGACAAATAATTGATCAAATATTTCATAAGTTTCATAAATACACGTGTAGTCCCAAATACTTTTTTCCAATACAGACACATATTTCTTAAGTTAAATTTAAAACATTTTCAAAAGTATAAACAACAATTTTGTAAAATGTTGTCTTCATCAAAACATTTCTGAATGTTTTTTTCTGAATCACTACAGTGATTACGACATGCCGTAAAAGCAGCAATGGACTTTTTTTTCCATAGATTTCCATTCCAAACAGCTATTCACAACTATATTCTAAATGCAGATTAAACAATCATTAAGTAAATATTTATGTATATTCTGGCTGACTCAGAAGGCACAGCTTCTCAAAAGCGGCTGCACAAGCTCTGATGACACAGCTGTTCCATGATTGGCCAGATTCACCGCATGGCAATGATCACGTGTGTTTCGTATTTATTCGACACCTTCAGTTCCACTAATTCTCACAAAACCGTGTTTTTATAACAGTAAAAGCTCTTTTCCTGTAATCGTAATGTTTATTGTGTCATGTTTATCAAAATAAAACTGTTAAAAAAACATAGACCCCACTTTAATGGTATTTGAATAGGATGCTTATGTTGAACTTTATTCTTGAATTAAGCAGTACATAAAGTATTGAATGGACATGTCTCTGAAAAATTGGTGTATTTGACAAATATTGCAATTATTTCACTTCAGCTGTGATGAAGTAGGCAAACACTGCTAGAGCGTCACTATGGAAAGCAGAGGGTGTCCGACTTCACGTCTCAGTTTTCATCTCCTCCCAGACTGCAAGCGGCAACTCTCGCCAATCGGTTACATCCAGCCGCAGCCGAAGCCGAACGCACCTAATATGAATCTGCAAACAGTCAGACAGTTCCCATCTTACAAGCTGTAATTACGAGCTCTACGAAGACATGAACACTTTTAACAAGTTGAAATCACATAATTGTTGCAATTACGACATGGCATTAACAACACACCTCATTTCATGCTTTTAAAACAACACCAAGTAGCTTTTGCTCTCAGGGTCCCCCTACAGTTGGGAAGCAGTATTGTCTTCTACTACTGCCGTAAAATCTGTCATGGTTACACCAGGGGATATACGTGCATTTGTTGACAAGCCGATACCCCCGAACTCTGCTGAAGGAGTTCTCGTCTTGGGCAGACTGCCTGCGTTGCATGTGAAATGTCTTCATCCCAGGTACAGTGGTGTAACACTAATGGCGACTGGTTGAATCTGGACTTTCTTACACATTCTTTCCTGATCCGGGAGATTTTGTGTAAACAAGGATGGTTATTTTACGACCAACCCAACGTAATTCACAATCGAAAGGCGCCGCGATGTCCGGCCTCCCCTGGCATTGACGTTTTATGGCCCCTCAGGGAGTGAAACCAGAGAAACACGACACATTCCAACATCCACACACACACACACACACACACACACACACACCAGCATATGAGACGTAATCCTCATCTATAGACCTTAGGGGAAGAAAAACTACCTTTAAATGTATTTAATGTATCTCTTTTTGTGCTTAGATGTCTTCACATGTCGTACTGTAGTAGCTATAATATGTACCGTGTGCCAGTCCAACTCTATATGCTAGTAATTGTGAAAATCATGTATCTTTGTATTCCTGTCTCGCAAATGTGTCGTTCTTGATCCCGATGTAATCATCTCGACCTAACTGAACCGAACATGTATAGGAGATTACAGTAAAATGTATTATTCTATGCGTACCGTCTGTAGAAATGAATGGGAGTAGAAATTACTGAATTCCACCCTGTCATAACTCATGCAGGGGGGGACGGTACCAAGCAGACAAATAAACTTTTCCCGCCTCAGTTTCTCATAAATGATTGGTCCATTCACGAGAAATAGGTGTGACCCACCTTGACCATAAAGACAATCCTTGACCCTTGTTCTGTGCATTCCGCCAAAGAAAGAGCATCCACATCTTCACGAGAAAACTCCTCCAAGGAGTCTCTCCTTTTATTTTATTTCTTTAGTTTTAGTCTGTAGTCTTTGTTTTCATATTCTCCTTTGTTCAATTCCACCTACGAGTGAAATGAACTTAGCCTGAATTATTCCTTCGGTAACTTCACTTTCAAGAGACCTTCAAAATTCCCGCGACCTGCGCGCTCCGGAAACACGAGAGAACGCGCCCTGCTCTGAGGACACACGCACACGCGCCTCCTGTCCTCAGCAACACACATAAGAACCATATGCAAGTATAAGGGTGTTGATTTCATGTTGTCTCTCAAAGGGTACTCTGTCTGTGATTTTGCCATAAGCTACTGTGATCATTCTTTAATCTCCCTCTCTCTCTCTCTCTCTCTATCTCTCTCTCTTTATTTATCATCTCTCTCTCGTTCTCATCCCTTCCTCTTTCGTCTATTCACTCTCTTGTATATATACATATATTCCGTGTGTAACTGTAGTCATATGCTTGTTTTTGTAGTTTCATGTATTAACCCTCTAGGCGCCACGGTCGAGTTTACTCGACAAGATGCGGCACTGAATAAAACGGCCGATTTTGTCAAATAGGGTGTCAAATTTCCTTCAACCTCCCATCCACTAGTTGGCAGACATGTTATACTTCATCCCAGACTCAAAAAAACGTCATGCTTTTATACAAAATCTTCGAGCTAGAGCGCATTGAATCAGCGCGAACAAAAGCGGAGCTAGTGTGCGAGTGAGCCATTTTATCAAAGCAATATTGTCAACGTCAGCGAGTATTTGCATTAGATTATAATTATAATTATTATTATTATCTAATTGCATCAATAAAGCTTACCCACAATGAAGTGTTGGGTCATCTATTCGCGGACCCTGGTTCTGAAGGGAAATATCTGCCTTCAGAAGTTGACGGTGATTATGAAAGTGAAAGTATAGCCCGTACGTTACACCAAGCACAAACAGTGAATCCTTTGCCCAATGTAGATGGTCCTTTGCCCGATGTCAGTGGTGGGAACAATGTTTCCCGGGGTCGGAGTGTTCATCGCGAAGTTAGCAGGTGTGTTATTGTTGTGGGGAACGAGGCGGGAGATTTTTTACCGCGCTAGCCATGTAGTTTGTCTTCTGACCGTGTGCCTCTCCGCAATCGCGGCGACATTATTGTGGTGGAGACTTTGTCTAAAGCTACTGGGTATGTTAGACGAGGTCAAAGTATTCATAGGACAGTTATGGGGCAACGTGGAGGCAGGGTGGGGAGTCGCAATGACAATGACAGTAGTCCGAGCTGTGCGCACTCGGCGCGCGCGAGAGAGAGATCTGGCCGCGCCCGCGCTGCTCGTTGCAGGAGCAGAGGTGGTGTGGACACGGGGCAACTAAGCAGGTCTTGTCTACTTGTGTTTGTGTGTCATATGAATAATATATATATGTAATATATATATATATAATCAGAGTGCCTACTGTATGTAGTAAATGGAAAATCCACTACATGCATTCGGTTTGTTTCTACCATTTATTAGTAATGATTTACACAGTTTGTTTACTACTTACTATTTACCTGAGCATTCAGTATTGTGCAATATAGCATATAGAAGGTGAGGGACATTTTGGGGGGAAAGAAGTGCTGCATTTTATCATTTAAATTTGTGAATTTTCATGAAAATACTATAATCCAAGATGACCGCCACCATATGACGTCATAATATGCAAATTAGATGGGAAAATGTAATCCCTACATAAACTTTGGGTCATCCTTAATATTTCTCTAATTTACAGAAAGTCTCTATCTTTTATCACTTTTAAGATATAGCCTTTTGAAATTAAGATGTAAAAATCAAAAGTTTTAGGAAAAAACCTCTGGCGCCTAAAGGGTTAAAAGCATTATATTCATTTACTGGAACTGCCTAATGCTCATAACTCAAAGTCCCTTAAATGTTCGATCTAAGCTACAAGCTTTACATTTGTTGATACTTAAATTAGTATTTTTATAAAACAGGAAGTTATTTTTTGTGGCCAGAAGAATAGCTTTTCCGTGAGATTCTATAAAGGGGTAGCGTTTAATGAGAGTCAATAAAGATCAGTGATCTGTTCGCTGGACGAATAGATTTGTTTGATAATAAATTGATTCCATTAAAAGTTATCTCATAATCGATCTGTTATGGGATTATTGATATATTAATGACAAACCATAACTCATTGTGGTGACCATTCATATATACAATCGATCTATTTTCAGCTTCGATAATTTAATGTAACTGTAATATGCGATATATATTAATCATATTCCTGATTAAAATATATAAAATTCCCTGCATATCTTATTAAATGTCAATGCGGTTACAGTGGCATATATGTCAGCATGTCATATGAATATAATTTCATGGGTTTTATTTTTTTTTTTAAACGCCAAAAGATCGCGTAGCTCACGTTTACAAGCCAGCGTCATTATAGTAGCCTATTGGCTACTGTTTTACATAATGGATATGCTAACGTTAATTCAATTCAATGTGTGGTAGGTAATAGCCATATATCGTCAATATTATAATATCAAGCTACCATAGATGAATCTGCAAATTTGAAAAATCGATTTGCATTATAGCATGAGGCAAGACACTTTCACCAGAAAAATAAATAAACAAACATGACTATCAGCCTGCAGTCATTAGGATAGTTATCCTAAAATATGATTTTGTCCGTCTAATCATGTAGCTATTACTAGTCCGACAGCATGACGGCCAAAACAGCATCGGTCCCTCCTCCTCCTTTAGCCTACGCCAGCGAGCGAACGCTGGACCAATATTGATCCTCGTCCGGCCTTTGATTTTATAACTCTCCCCTGTTCTCTTCCTAGTCTTCTCCGACAAAACCTTTGCTTTCTTTAGTTGCTGCTTCGGCCGTGACAACAACATACAGACGCTATACCAGCCGGCAAACAAACGTTATTTCTCTCACGTCCGAATTTGAGGAAGAGGGGGAAGTGAGGTATGCCGTAAAGCAGTCGAATAATGTAGTTCTCTTACGAGAGTTATCTCGTACTGCGTCGAAAGACGCTATGGGAAAGATTCTTTCTCGAGATATTGAAGCCAAAAAATTAATCATTCATTTTGTAATAATGTAAAACGCTTTGCAGCAGCATACAGCCTTAGGCGGAACAGCTTGCGCGCCTATTGGCTGCTCTGCGGCAAAAGCAGCAGCCTATGCGAGGCCTCTCATGATGCTTGACCCAATGACATTTCGCGCCCTCTGCGTCACGTCCCGCCAGAACGGGCGTGGCCTAGGCCTATAATTATCCGAGCACGGCTGTCATAGTCTGATTTTCATCTCTTCAGCGAAGCTCCCGCATCTGGATCCTGAGAGGAAGCCGCCACAGCCGTCGAGAAGCATCACTGCAGGACGTGCCTTCTCAACTGAAGCCGCTGGTCGACATCTCGCCGCCTTCAGCCGCCATTCCCTACATTGCTATCCGGCGTGGAATACTTATATCCTTTTCAGTAGTGTGTGTGTTTTGTGTGTGTGTTCGCCGCCGCGTCACACATTTTTTCCCGCACTAAAAGAGCCGAGCGTCTTTTTAAAGATGCCTCGCAACTGTGGCTCGTGTAGAGCTCCACTCAGCGACGGGGACCACCACGTGATTTGTGTTTCCTGCCTGGGTGAGGACCACGCAGCTTTAACTCTCGCGGATGGCGGCTGACATCACTGCGAGACGATGCCTATGGTGACTCTGCGGACTCGCCTGGCTTTGTTCGCTGAAGCTGCACTACCGCCCGCTACTGTGCCGCGCCGTAAAAAGCGTCGTGCTCAGCGGAACCCGGAACCTCCCTCCACCACGAGGAGCTCGCCGCCGCCAGCTTCTCCGCCCGCTTCGCTGGACTCTCTGACCGACGGACAACGGCCGCTGTCTGCCGCCGCGTCCGTTATGGACGATGAGGGTGAAGCCGCGTCTATGGAGGACGACTGCTGTTCTCTCCTCGCTTCGGGCAGCGAGGGATGGGCGAGCTCTGTGGATGGCTGCCCCCAACGTTGAGGGGGGAAAGGCCAGCATTGAAGCAGAGCTGATGCGTCTGCTCACGCAGGCCATCGTGAGCCTCGGCCTCGAGTGGTCGCCGCCCGAGGAGCCTGCGCTTAACCGGCTGGATGGCTGCTTTCTGCCAGGAGGCCGCGCTTCGCCGTCCTCAACTCGCGCACTTTCTTCCTGAGCTTCACGAAGAAGTAGCGAAGTCCTGGAAAGCTCCATTTTCAGCCAGGGTGCATACTTCTGCCTCAGCAGCATTCTCCGTGTTGGACGGTGCTAGAGACAGAGGATACCAGTCCCTACCTCCGGTGGAAGAGGCTGTAGCGACTCAGCTTTGCCCGCCCTCTACTGGACGGCGGGCCAAGGTAGCGTTACCATCTAAAGCCTGACGCACGTCTTCAGCTTTGAACAGTCGCGCCTGCGCCGCCGCTGGACAAGCTGCGTCGACATTGGAAACACGATGGCGGTGTTACAGATCTTCCGGGCCAACCCTTCTCCGTAAGCTCGACGAGGAAGGCCCGGAAGCGATCTGCGTGCCGGATTTACGGAGCGCCACAGACCTCGCTCTCCGCGCCACTAAATCTGCTGCGCATGCCATCGGGCGAAATATGGCGAGACCGCGCTCTTGCTCAGCTGGACGCCGCCCTCCGCTGCGTGGGCCTCGGCCAAAGATTCAAGATCAAGCCCGAGGCCTCCACGCCTTTCTAGCCCGCCTAGGAAATCAACAGTGTTGATCAAGTCCCGCTGCGGCCGGATTTTCACCAAAACTTTTCGCTCGCACAGTTCCAACACACGCGACCGTGCCAGTGTATTCTGCAGTCAACAAACCGGCATCACGGCCCGTTTGCCTGCACACAAACGCCGTTTTTACGGCGTCCCAGGTAAATCTGAAAAGAGTGTATTTTCTGGTGTCCCGGCCACGGCCGATGGTGTTATATGTGTAACTGTAATGCCCACAACTCAGTGCCCATTCGTACACACAAGCACAGCCCAACACAATACAGGGCTTGCACACATGAAATCGACCCACAATCACTACACACTGCATGTCGCACGGTTTCTGTAAAAACGAAACCAATGCACGGTCAGTCAGTTCTAATAGACAGTACTCCCAGTGCTATGAATGTGCCCGCTATCACGCACCCACATTTATTCCCAGACATGACGAGCCCTATGGGGGTCGCCCCGCGCGCTCTCTCTCAGCTGAGAGAGCTGAGTGAGCTTGCTGCCCGCTCAATTAAGCGTGCCCTCCGCTTCAAACGCGGCGTCCATGTTACAGCACACAGTTGCTCTCGTGTCGCCGCCATTTCGCGACCAGGGTCCAGATTTCATTCTACCCCTAGTTACTCATGCGAATGCGTGGGAAAAACTTCCAGGGGTTTCAGAGTGGGTGCTGAACATTATAAAAAGAGGCTATTCGCTACAGTTCTCGCGACGCCCCCACCGCTACACGGCGAGGGTCGAAACTACGGTAAAAACAGAAGTAGCACATCTACATCGAGCCGAAATAGCGAAACTATTGAGCAAAGGGGCCATAGAGCCTTTATCTCAAGCTCAGAGCGAAGGGGGTTTGTACAGCAGATATTTCCTGGTGCCAAAGAAAGACGGGGGTCTCAGACCCATTTTAGATCTGAGGCAGCTGAACAAAGTGCTTATGAAGCGCAAGTTCAGAATGCTCACGACCAGAAAAATCCTTGCGCACATTCGCAGAGGAGACTGGTTTATGTCAATATATCTGAAAGACGCATATTTCCAAATACAAATTGCGTCACGTCACAGGCGATTCTTGAGATTCGCCTTCGAGGGCCAGGCGTATCAGTATACAGTCCTCCCGTTCGGACTGTCTCTAGCACCTCATACGTTTACAGTGTGCATGGACGCGGCGCTGGAACCCCTGAGACTCCAAGGCGTACGAATTCTGAATTACTTGGACGATTGGCTGATTCTAGCCCAATCGTGATCAGAGCATGTACAGCACAGAACCATATTACTCGATCACCTCAAGGTTTTAGGTCTCAGAGTCAACTGGGCGAAAAGTTCACTGTCTCCCAGTCAGAAAATATATTTTCTGGGCACAGAACTGGACTCGCTGTCTACAGCGCAGACTGGGTATTCTGCACATGATAAAAACCTTCCGCAGCGGCTCCATAGTTCTGCTCAGGAAGTTTCAGAGGATGATGGGTCTCATGGCCTCAGCATCATCAGTACTACAGCTGGGCCTGCTGTGCATCCGCCCGCTGCAGTTCTGGCTGAAAGCGTGAGTGCCGCGCAGAGCATGGGTCTCCGGTCTTTTCTCGCCTTAAGGTCAATCAGGAATGCGTGTCAGCTCTGATACCATGAGTGCGACAGACTGGTACCAGTCAGGTTTAAGCCTGGGGACTTCCTTGAGTGTGAAGTTGGTGTCTACGGACGCATCCACCTCAGGCTGGGGAGCGTTGCTCGAGGGCAGACCGTTCTTTGGCCAGTGGTCAGAACGGGAAAGGCTCCCACACATAAACTGCCTGGAAATGTTGGCAGTGGACTACGCGCTGAGGCGTTTTTTCCCCCGGATAAAAGGACATCACGTCCTGGTCCGTTCGGACAACATGTCAGTAGTGGCCTACATAAATCGCCAGGGCGGTGTCAAATCCCGAAACCTTTACAGGTTAACGGAACGCCTCCTGGTTTGGGCCCAGCACAACCTGCGCTCGCTGAGAGCAGTACACGTGCCAGGGCACCTGAATATCGGCCCAGACAGACTCTCACGGAACAATGTTCCTACGGGAGAGTGGTCTCTACACCCACAGACAGTACAACTGCTTTGGAGGACATTCGGCAGAGCAAAAATAGACCTGTTTGCATCTCAGGAAAACGCTCATTGTCCGAAATTTTTCTCCAAGAACAAGAACGTGAACTTTTCACGTCTGGCCCCGCTGCCCGCTCTATGCTTTTCCTCCTGTCTCGCTTCTACCTCAGGTATTGGAGCGAATCAGGGAAAGCGGATGCTCAGCGCTACTCGTGGCTCCGTTCTGGACAAACCAAGCATGGTTCCCAGTACTGATGCAGCTGACGAGCACTGCTCCATGGCCGATACCAGTGAGGAGGGACCTCCTCTCTCAGGCCAGGGGCTCGATCTTGCATCCTCGCCCGGAGCTTTGGTCCCTACATGTGTGGGCCATCAACGGGTACCCGCTAACCTCCCAAAATTTGTATTAGACACGATCGAGCAGGCTAGAGCCCCATCCACTAGATGGCTCTATTCCTCTAAATGGTCTGTGTTCTCTGGCTGGTGCTCAGCCCAGGGTGTATCACCACTGCAGTGCGGGGAAACTGAGGTTCTCTCCTTCCTACAGGAGCTGCTGGATAAGGGTAGGACCCCATCCACGCTCAAAGTTTACGTGGCGGCTATAGCAGTGTTCGTCAATCCAACGCTTGGCCGATCACTTGATAGGAACGACCTGGTTGTTCGTTTCCTTAAAGGAGGAATCTGTGCTTATTTCTGTTACTTGTGACATTTTCATGGCTAAAGTCTTATTAGACTGTATTCAGCACAAACTCTGCTACAATAATATGTCAGCAGCATGTATGTAAAAGTTTGTAGTTTTGAGATGATAACATTTATGCGTGGTTTGTGAAAATGACCAAAAAAAAAGTCACTGAAATAATGTCATGAAACCCAAACTGATTATTTCTTAAAAAAGGCTTTTGAAAATTGTATCACGTAGCCTAGAATATTTGCTCCAAAACTCTGTGAAAATCATCCTGAATACTCATTCAGATAAGACAATATATTGATTTAAAATGTGTATGACATGTCTTGTGTAAGAAAGCTTTATGCGAGGAGGCGTTAACCACCATGGATATTGAGTGTTTCACACCTGAGAGAGACAAAGAGCCTCCCATAATGGCCCTATTAGGAGCTCTCAGGCGCTATCATTACAATACCTTGCACAAAGAATGAGGAGATTTAAAAAATAATGGCTTTTTGATTGTTTGAATTTATTTACAACACAACATAATCCAAAGATACACAACAAATGGCAAAAAAAGCACATTATTTAACACACTGAACTAAAGACAGAGACTTAACCAGTCACACACCTTTCCTTTCCTGAAACATAGTACATACCTGTCATTTCCAAGGTGTTTAATTTTTCACTTTACCTCCTCATGCTCATGTTGAAGTCAGCAGGACGGGTAGCTACCTAAAAAAAAAATATATATAAAAAAGCTGTGAACATGCTGATATCAAGAAGAAACTAGGGCTGCATGATTGTGGGAATACATTTTAGATTTCTGGTGAAAATTCCTTTTTAAAATTTACAAAATACACACACACACATATATATATATATATACATATACAGTATATATATTTGTTGTGCCTTGTAGGCATATACCTGCAGGGCTAAATAAAATAATAATAACAATAGTATAGCAGGCATCGTTAAAAAGGAACACTTCAGTAACACTACACTAGAGAAAAACATATTGATTATCATATGTTACTTCAAATGTTTACAATCGATATGATGTTATGAAATGAGATTGGAGTAAAATCATGGTGCTTTTTGCTTTTCAAACGCACGTTGCGCGACTGACTCAAACTCTCACAGCGCGTGCAGGGAACATTTACTTAAGCATCGAGCAACAGTTCAATGGCAATGTGAAGTTTATGCAACAATAACACTAACTAATATAATTCAGAATTATTTCTTACCTTAAAATCGTTCTTGTCTTCAAATCGCATTCTTCTTCTTCTGATGTAAACCCAATAATCTCACAGCGTGTCTTCCAAACTCGACGACTGCAGAGGACTGATAAAGTTTGCTGCTTTGTTGTTGATGTAATGGGCGCGTTCGCGCAACGCATGGACGATTTGCATCTCTATATTTTGCGCGTGTGGGTGTGGTCACATTAAAACTAATGAGCAAGTGTTAGAGAAACTGAATATCTTGTTGGTTTTATACAAATTACTTAAACAGAGAATATTTGTTTTCGTTTTGAATCAGATCATTTAAAACTACACACTTAAATGATTATAAATATATAGAGCTCACAAATGTGTGACAAGTATTCGCTGAGTTTTGTTTATGTTTAGAGACGTCCTCAAGAAAAAAAGTTCACGAGACGGAGAGGCAGAAAGCACACCCTGTTTAATTTCTTTATTTTACAAAATCACAACGTTTTGTTTTGATTGTAAGTGGACACATACAAAAGTAGACATCACACAGATTCTTTTTTAATTTTTATTAAGTCTGTATGACCATACCTGACGGAGTTTTTTAAGTCTATTCAGCTGCTATGTGAAAAAAATCGCGCAAATCACGCCGGCGTGATTGCCGACCCCAGAGGGTTAAGATTCCCAGGGCTGCTGAATGTAAGGGGCAGCCCCAGCCATCGAGTAGCTCCTCGAAAAGAGTGCAACAGAGACAGAGCGTCGCGTCTCGTGCCCCCCCTGGGTGGGGGGACAAGGCGGGACCCTCTCAGGCGCGGCCTTCTCGCGATAGGGCTGATCTGAGGACAGTCATTATCGCTAAGAAGGCCGCGTCTAAAAAGAAGCCCTGACGCCACAAACGTCAGGACTTTGAGGGTCGCCCTTTCCGAGGGAGATCGGAGTACACCTCATCATACGGTGCCCTTTCTCTCTCGGTACCCTCAGGGGTCCGTTCTGTCAACCCTGCCCTTGTGCCAGGGCACAGAAGGACCCGGCAAGCGCTTTCCCGAGGGACGCTCGCCCCCTCCGAGGAGGGCTCTAGAGAGGTCAGATCAGTCGTTCCCTGCCGGTGCGCCGTCACAGTAAACTGTGTCTGCCTCTCAAAATATACCAGAGGCCAGCCTCGAGAGGCTGGTACCCTTAGTAGATTTTCTTGTGGAGTGGAAAGATCTTCCCAATGTGTCTCAGTGGGTCCTGCATACAATTGAAAGAGGTTACGCTATACAGTTCAGGTCTCGTCCGCCTCGGTTCAGAGGGGTCCTTCCCACTGTGGAGGGCCCCGAGCAGCCTCTGGAAATGGAACAGGAGGTCATGACTCCTCTGCAAAAAGGAGCTATAGAAAGGGTTCCTCCTCCCAGCAGGGAGTCAGGTTTTTACAGCCAGTACTTCATTGTCCCAAAGGAAGACGGGGGGTTGCGTCCAATTTTAGATCTGCGTCTTCTAAATCGCACTGTAGGGAAGCTCAAGTTCAAGATGCTCACTCTCAAACAGATCGTGTCACAAATCAGATCCGAGGACTGGTTCGTCTCGATAGATCTGAAGGACGCCTATTTCCATGTGTCTATTCTTCCACAACATCAGAAGTTCCTAAGGTTCGCTTTCGGGGGCGAAGCGTACCAGTACCGGGTTCTTCCGTTCGGCCTAGCACTGTCACCCCAAACGTTCACGAAATGTATGGATGCGGCTCTAGCTCCGCTGCGTTTACAGGGTATCCGCATTCTAAACTACACCGACGATTGGCTGATTTTAGCTCAATCGCAGGCTCAGGCGGTTCGGCATCGAGATGTCGTCCTCGCTCACATCAAGAAGTTGGGGTTGAGGCTCAACGCCAAGAAGAGTGTTCTTTCTCCAGTACAGAGATCCACCTTTCTCGGCGTGGTGTTGGATTCGACGACGATGCAGGCACAACTTTCCCCTGCTCGTGTTGCTTCGATTCTCGCTGTGGTAAATCACATCAGGCTAGGCCAGCTACTCACTGTAAAACAGTTCCAGAGACTGTTGCAGCGTCCAACGTTATTTCATTTTGGCCTATTGCACATGAGACCGCATCAGTGGTGGCTCAGAACCAAGGGATTCTCCCCGAGGGGAAATCCGCTCCGCACAATCATGAGTTCGCGACGGTGTCTTCGCGCCCTGGTCATGTGGAAAGATCCTTGGTTCCTGTCCCAAGGTCCCGTGCTGGGAGCTCCTTGTCGTCGCGTAATGCTAACGACGGATGCTTCCCTTACGGGCTGGGGGGCGATCATGAGTGGTCGCCCAGCTCAGGGTCTGTGGCAGGACCATCATCTATTGTGGCACATAAACTGCCTAGAAATGTTGACAGTGTTTCGGGCTCTGAAACACTTCCTCACAGACCTGAGGGGCCACCATGTGCTTGTCCGCTCAGACAACACATCGGTGGTCTCTTACATAAACCATCAGGGGGGTCTGCGGTCGCGCCCACTATTCAAGCTAGCTCGTCAGATCCTTCTTTGGTCCCAGGGGAAATTTTTGTCTTTGAGAGCGATTTATCTCCCAGGGTATCTGAATCGGGAGGCAGACATCCTGTCGAGGCAGGGGCCGAGGCCCGGGGAATGGAGACTTCACCCCGAGGTGGTGGAGCTCCTTTGGGAACATTTCGGTCGTGCCGAGGTGGACCTATTTGCTTCCAGGGAGACATCACACTGTCCGCGGTGGTTCTCTCTCAGCCATCCAGCCCCACTGGAGTTGGACGCGATGGTACAGGTCACGTCTGTATGCTTTTCCCCCGATTGCTCTGCTCCCAGGAGTTTTGGAAAGGGTTCGCCGGGACGGAGTCAGCCTACTACTGATCAGGAGGGACCTACTATCTCAGGCGAGTGGGTCAATCCTTCACCCCCGCCCAGAGTTATGGAGACTGTGGGCTTGGCCCCTGAGGGGGCTCAGCTCATAGATTCCGGTCTCTCGACAGAGGTCGTTGAGACCATTCTCCAATCCAGAGCTCCCGCTACAAGGAAGTTATATGCCGCGAGGTGGAAACTCTTCACCTCTTGGTGTGGAGAACGGCAACAGGACCCAGTTAACTGCCCGGTTGGTACAGTTCCTGCAGGACCGTTTCTCCTATCCCACTCCACACTGAAGGTATACGTGGCGGCTCTGGCTGCTTACCACACCCCTTCGAGTGGAGTTTCTCTTGGGAGACACCCACTTATTTCTCGCTTCCTTCTTGGCTCTTTGAGGCTGAGACCAGCAGTACGCACGAGGGTACCATCATGGGACTTGGCCATCGTCTTGGAGGGCCTCTCCTTAGCTCCTTTCAAGCCCCTTGAAGAAGTTTCTGAGAAGTTCCTTACTCTGAAAACTATGTTCCTGCTTGCTATTTCGTCTCTCAAAAGGATTGGAGACATTCAAGTACTTTCGGTTGCTCCCTCGTGCCTGGAATTCTCACCTGGTATGGCTAAGGCTTTTCTCTATCCGAGGCCAGGCTATGTTCCAAAGGTTCCAACTACCCTAGTTAGACCTGTCATACTGCAGGCTTTTTGTCCTCCTCCGTTTCTGACGTCGGACCAGGAGAAACTTAATTTGCTCTGCCCTGTTAGGGCCCTAGATGCGTATGTCCACAGAGCTGCCCTGTGGAGAAAGTCTGAACAGCTGTTTGTTTGTTTTGGGCCACCTAACAAGGGGTGCCCTGCATCTAAGCAAAGGATGAGCAAGTGGGTGGTCGAGGCCATCTCACTTGCTTACGAGTCGGCAGGTCAGCCTTCACCTTTGACTGTACGCGCTCACTCCACCCGGAGTATGGCTGCTTCTAAAGCTCTCCTTTCAGGGGTTTCTCTTCAGGACGTCTGTGATGCGGCAGGCTGGTCCTCACCGCACACGTTCGTCAGGTTTTATAGTCTCGATTTTAGCTCCACTCCTGGGGCGCAAGTTCTTTCGTCAGCCTTGACTACACACTACGGAGACTTGCTCGTATGGCGACGTGGGTATTGCGTTCCCACCGCGTTTCCACGCAGCAATAGTTCCCTGAAGGGGAATGTCTCGGGTTACGTATGTAACCCTAGTTCCCCGAGGGGAACGGATGCTGCGTGTCTTTGCCATACTCCCAGCATCCCCGTGATCGCTTGCTTCAGTAACTTTGAAGCTGTTGTGCTTGTGATTCAGGGGTGCTTTATAATTTCCTGGTCGATGACGTCACCCGCCTATGACGTTCCGTCTCTCCATTGACTGATTTCATTCATGCTTCATTCAATACCCTAAAAATACATTAAATGGCTAAGAGAAGGCATGCAGTGCTTAAAACATCGTCTAGAATTTAAATTTTTTTTTTAATTGTATGTGATCATGTGATCATGTAGGGCTGTATATATGGAGGTGTGTCTCCCCACTTGTTTCATGTCTGATGAAGGGCTTGGGCCCGAAACGTTACATGCGGTGAGCAATCATTAAATTTGCCTAGGAGCACTTTCTGGTGTGCGGACTCATTGTTTACCTTCAGTAATACCAGTTTCGGCCATGGGAGGCGGCGGTATGAGGGCAACATAACCACCAGCCAACCTGCAATACACGAATAACTCGCACGGCTTGTGGGCGTACTTGAACTTGATGTCAATCGTGTGGAAAGTACAGCCCACTACTTCATTTCAATTCAGGGAAGAGAGCGGAAGGATGGCTGAAGCATGATAGCGCGGGGGACGGCGAGCGAACTGCAGCGCATAGCCCTGTTTTACAACGTTCAGCACCCATTCTGACACGCCCGGGATCGCTTCCCATGCTTTCGCACGCATAGCTAGGGGCAGAATTGTCTCCGTGTTCTGACCGCCGCACTGCGCGGGTTCGAGAAACTGAAACTGAGGTATCAACACGGCGCGCGCGCCCTCGTTGTCTGAATATTGCTGCTCGCTGACGACAGCAGCCGGCTGTTTCACATTCAATGACTCGGTCGCTTAGGACGGAGAACAATTTGTGGCGCGAACAGGTCATTTGTAGCCTACTGTATCTTTCAACAGTGTTCGTGTTTTTTTTACTATAGAGATGATCGGTTCACGTGCGCTGTATGATGTTTACTGCATCACTCGACATGGAGAGGTTGGGTAAAGTAATAATTACAAGAGCTTCACGGTTATCAGGTACAAGCATTCAACGGCCCTGTAGTATATACATATATAAATATAGGTTATTTGTGTTTGCGCACGTGATATCAGGAAACAATGTAATAACGTTACCTGTAATACACACATGACGGCGATGCGCAAATCGAGTGTGTGTGTCACATCATTATTGTTTCTTCAACTTATTAAAATATCTTACTTTACTGCAACTATCTGTTTCTGCTTCTTTATCATATTTATAATGTGTGATTTATAAAATACCTTTTCACATATTTAGATTTTGGACGTCTGGTCACTTTATATCTTATATCAGAATATTATATTACTGTTAAGCCTACTATGAATATTAAAATATGCCGAACCATGTGTCCTGTATCATAGTTACATGAATGACCTTTGCAGAAAAAAACCCGCGTGAAAATCAGTTGGGTATTCAGTGAGGTATTCAATTCAATTCAATTCAAATTTATTTGTATAGCGCTTTTCACAATACATATTGTTTCAAAGCAGCTTTACAGAAAATGCATTTCAGAAATGTACATACAAAAATACAGTTAGTTAATCATAAATGTAGGGCATAACATATCGCCGGCATTGGGTCGTCTCGTCACAGGCGTCGAGTCGTCTCTTTGGGGCATCTGAAGTCTCCATGAGGGGCTGGATACATAACTGGAGCTGACGAACTCTGTTTGAGTTATCTCGGGACAGGCGTCCCGAGATAACAACAAAAGAAGGCAGATTGGAAATAATTAGCGTTGATTAATTAAATGCGCTGACAGCTCATTGCACCTGCCATACAGATTACACTGAGTGGAGCGGATGACCGGTCTAAGATGGCGGCCCCACGGCTCGACCGCGCTAGTAGGCAGTAGCGGTCAATAGGGCGTCTATCTATATGATGTCTATGGTTGTGAAGGTAGGGGCGGAGCATAGAGACTATGCCGTTTCTCGTCTGTTACTCTAGAGTAGACCAATTCACTTTATGGAGGTATACTGCCCCCATCTGGTATGGAATGTGGAGTATGACTTGATTTTTTTTTGCCAGACATTACACATGGCACCTTTAAGTCCTGAGATGATAAAGTGTTTTTTATTAAACGTTCTTGTAATGTGACGTGTCAACAAAGCTAAACATTTTAAATGTAGCATTTTCAGGATGTTTTGAGGATGTTGTTGAGATAACAGATTATACAATGTTCTCAGTAAAACATTGGCACAATGTTCCATAATAACAGAAGAGGAACATTATCAAATCAGCGTTCGTAAAATATTATGAGGATATTATTGAGGCCTGAGATGACGGAGTGTTTTTTAATAAAATGTTCTTGTAATGTGGCGTGTTAAAGCTAGAACATTTTAGGTGAAACATTTTGAGGATGTTGTTGAGATAACAGATTATATAATATTCTTTCGGCGGGTGCTTATAGCACAATCGGCGCGTGGTGTTCCCCCCATTGTGTTTTCCCAGTTCACGGTGTTCAGCGGTCTGGTGTTTGGGCGAATCTGGAGGTGTGGAGAGGAGAACCATTGTCGAGGAGAGATAAGTGCTGTCCATGTTTGGATTATGATCGGAGGAATATCTTGGAGAATGTGATGAGATTCCGTGGCATGTAAAAGTGGTCTGTCGGGAGCAGGTTTGAAAATCCCACGCTTCATTGGGGGAAATCCAGGAGACTGTAGCGATGCACAATGGACCGGATCCCATGCCAAAGCCCTATTCTGTGAGTGATGAGACTTTGCAGTGTTGTACATTGATATAATCACGTGTGATGATTTGTGTGGGTTACAGTGGAACACGAGTGAAAGTGTATTGCGGCGGCATTGGGGAATCTGCCCTGGCGGTGGAAACATTGTCCGTATCCTCGTCTGCTTGGGGCCGATGAAGGAAATCAACTAGTGGTGAAATTCTTATCTGCCTTCCCTTATTATCTGCTTGGGTTCGTGAAATACCAGTTGTACTGCTGAACCACTCCTCTCTGCCCACCTGAACCCTGTAAAGAGAGCCAGCTCCGCTGTGTAACCGTATCTCTCTCTGCCCACCTGAACCCTGTGAAGAGAGCCAGCTCCGCTGTTGAACCGTATCTCTCTCTGCCCACCTGAACCCTGTGAAGAGAGCCAGCTCCGCTGTTGAACCGTATCTCTCTCTACCCACCTGAACGCTGTGAAGAGAGCCAGCTTCACTGTTGAACCGTATCTCTCTCTGTCTACCTGAACCTTGTGAAGAGAGCAGCTTTGCTGTTGAACCCTTACTTCTCTCTGCCCACCTGAACCCTGTGAAGAGAGCCAGCTTCGCTGTTGAACCCTTACCTCTCTCTGTCCACTTGGGCTTTGCGAAGAGAGCTGACCCTGTTGCGAAATCATTGTTTCCCCTGTGCAAACTCTGTGAAGGAGAGAGGAAGATCTGTGGGTACGTCGGCCGCATCCAAGCTTGTTTTAACGTATTTTATTTAATAAAGATTTTGTATTTAAATTCTAAATTGTTGTCTGTGTCCTCTGTGGTGTCGTGGGTTGAAGCGGCCGGTCATCTGGCGCCCACCCTCGACCGGTGACAATTATCTAGGCTAATAGAAAAATTGGAAAGATATGAGCATTCAGTCTAAAACGTTTTTAGTCTTTTAGGTTTCTAGCAAATATTGTACGTACGTAGTTTTAATATTGTTGTATGTTGACAGACCATGTTTTAAAATATTTCAGGTACTTACTCTGTGGCTGATGGTCAATGTAAAGGACACAATATAACGTTAGATCTAAACCTGCAGAGGTGAATGGACATGGGAGCTCAAGAGCATTGTCTGGTAAGTGGTTTTGTAACTGTTGTAAATCTTCATAGAATACCTTTAGAAACAGATTATAGTAATCTTGCTCAAATATTAGGAAATAATTATGTTGGTTTAAGAAAAGCCAACATATTGTTAACCTATTTAAACTAATAATTATTATTAAAATTTTTGAGACTACATTTTTAAACTCTTAACTCCTAGAGTTTTAGTGCTACAAGCACCTAACACAGACCAAAAAAAATTTAAATTAGCCCATGATTTACTCACCCTCAAGTCATCCTATGTGTATATGACATTCTTCTAATCTAGACAAATACAATCGGAGATAAAAAAAAAAATGTCCTGGCTCTTCTAAGCTTTATAATGGCAGTGAATAGCTGTATATTTTTTGAACTTCATAAAAATGCATCCATCCATGATAAAAGTGCTCCACATGGCTCCGGGGGGTAAATAAAGGCCTTCTGAAGCGATGCGTTTGTGTAAGAAAAATACCCATATTTAAAACTTTATCGACCAAAATAACTAGCTTCCGACAGACGGCCATACGCATTGATTTACAGCAAAAGAGTAAGTGAGAAAATTACCTGACACACAACGTAATGACGAACGCGGAAGCGCAGAGGATGGAGAAAAGCAAAACACCAATCACGAGTTAGAAGTCTAAAGTGAGAATTTTTAAAGAGAAATGTGGGAGGAGCTTGAGTTTGTTGCCCAGCCCTGTTTGTTTGAACTGCGAGAGCCGTCAAAGCTTACGCTACTCCTACGTCATACATCGTCAAGAGTTGCTCTTTGGGCGTAATTCGTCTTGCATATGGTTGTCTGCCGTAAGCTAGTTATTTTAGTCGATAAAGTTTTAAATATGGATATTTTTCTTACACGAACGCATCAATTAACTTCAGAAGGCCTTTATTAAAGTAACACCAAGGAACTTTTCCTCTTCGGTCGCACAACAGGTTGGAAGCGGTATTGTCCATTACCGTAAATAATTTAGCCTACCGCAGCCCACTGTCGAACGCAGGTTCGCTGTTTATCCAGCACCAGCTTTGGAATGACAAGGTAGAGTATGATGCATAATTTTATGAAATCATGATGTATTGTGACATCAGAAACGAAGAAAAACTAAATAATGACTATTGTAACGCTTGACGTAAAGCAAGTCAAATTTGTAGTTTTATTATGTCTCATTAGAACTACAGAAACGCGACCCGAACTGGCAATCTTACATAGTGTGGTTATAGCAGATAAAGGACCGCAAAGCGGAGGCATAAGTGCCTTTCACCCTGTTACGACATGATGAACCACTGAAACGATTTTGGAAACATTATTTTAAGGTAAAAAAATCTTCCTTAGTGTTGCACAACATGATGTGTGGCGTGAGAGCACTATGGCTTGTTGGACATAGCAACAGTAACTAAAGGGGGCGGGTCTTTGCGAACGGTCAATTGGACTTGATAACTTCCAATTGCAACTTTATATCTCACAATTCTGAGAAAAGTAAGCAAAACAAAGTTAGAATCGCTTTTTTTCTCAGAATTGCTAATTTATCCCGTGATTCTGACTTTCTAACAGCCGATTACGAGTTTATATATTGCACTTATTTCTCAATAAGAAAACAGCGTAGAAACGTACTCGGTTACTAACGTAACCTCGGTTCTCTCTAGAGAGAGGAACGAGTACTGCGTTGTCGTAGCAACGCATTGGGGAAAATCCTTTTCCACGAGAATACTGAAGCAAAAAATTATCCTTAATTTTGTATCAATGTAAAACGCATTGCCACAGCATACAGACCTAGGCGAGACGGCTCGCGCGCCTATTGGCTGCTGTGCGGCAAATGCTTAAGCCAATGGAGCGAGCCCATGAGTGACGTCACACCCAATGAGGGCACTTCGCGCCCTCCTGCGTCACGTCCCGCCGAAACGGGCGTGGCTTAGGGCTATATATTTCGCTCACAGGCTTATGAACTCTGATTTTTAAAGCGAAAGCAACCAGAGCGCATACACGGCAAGAAACGCAGTACTCGTTCCTCTCTCTAGAGAGAACCGAGGTTACGTTAGTAACCGAGTACGTTCTCTTACGAGAGATACTCTCGTACTGCGTTGTCGTAGCAACGCATTGGGGAACACCCTGTAAGACGCCGTGTGTGCAGTGATCCGACACCATAGACCCAGAGCACTGAGCTGGGGTTCATACAGTACATAATCACCTTTAGGACTCACAGAGAATCCTGAAAGAGGTGGGTTCTAACCACCATCTCCCACAAAAGTGACTCCATCCAGCAGATCAGTATATAGATGACTGCGCTTAGCAGATCAGTATAAAGTTGACTGCGCTTAGCAGATCAGTACAGAAAAAACTGCGCTCAGCAGCTTCAGCATAATTATGCCATAATAGACGACTGAAAAGTCAGTCTAACAAATACGGCTATTTAAACCGAAAATATCTTGGCCTGTAAGGCGGGTACCTCAAGGTTATAAAACCTGATAAATGTAGACGGTGAGGCCCAGCCTGCCGCCATACAAATATCCTGTAAGGCAATCCCACTCGACCAAGCCCACGAAGAAGCCATACTTCTCGTGGAGTGCGCCCTAACACCCAAAGGGCACTGAATGCCTTTGGATGCGTACGCTAGAGCTATAGCGTCCACTATCCATCTGGATAAGCTCTGTTTCGAAGTGGCCAGTCCCTTGAGACGCCCACTGAATGAAACGAAGAGCTGCTCTGTCTGTCTGAAAGCAGACGAGCGTGACACATAAGCTCTCAACGCCCTAACCGGGCAGATGAGATTTTCGTCCATACTATCCCCGGTGACCGGAAGGGCAGACAGGGAAATAACCTGCGCCCTAAACGGTGTGTTTAGGGATTTCGGAACGTAACCATGCTTAGGTTTGAGCACGACTCTGGAGTCATTAAGCCCAAATTCCATGCACGACGCGCTCACCGAGAGCGCGTGTAAGTCCCCAACGCGCTTCACTGAAGCGAGAGCCAGGAGAAACACCGTCTTGAGCGACAGGTGTTTCATATCAATCTCCTGAAGAGGCTCGAAAGGAGGACCCTTCATGGCGTCCAGCACCGTGGAAAGGTCCCAAATGGGAACTGTGGGAGGTCTGGGTGGATTAAGTCTCCTAGCTCCTTTAAGGAACCGAATGACTAAATCGTTCCTTCCTATGGACTGGCCGTGCGCGGTTTCAGAGAAAGCCGCTATAGCCGCCACGTATACTTTGAGTGTGGAAGGGGATCTCCCGCTATCCAACATCTCTTGTAAGAAGGATAAAACCTCTGTCACTCCGCAGTCTGGGGGTGACACGGCGCGAGACGTGCACCAGCCAGAGAAAACTGACCATTTCGACGCATAGAGCCGTCGCGTAGACGGAGCTCTAGCTTGTGTGATCGCGTTTAACACTCCCTGAGGGAGGTCAGCGGATACCCGTTGATGGCCCACACATGAAGGGACCATAGCTCTGGGTGAGGATGCCAAATCGAGCCGTTTGCTTGAGAGAGGAGATCCCTCCTCAGAGGCACTGGCCACGGGGCGGTGCTGGCTAACTGCATCACAGCTGGGAACCAGGGTTGATTCAACCAGAGCGGTGCTACTAGCAGCACTGAGCATCCTTCTTCCCTGATCCTCTCCACCACCTGAGTCAGGAGGGAGACAGGGGGAAAAGCATACAGGGGACGGCGCGGCCACTGATGAGCCAGCGCGTCCTTGCTTTTTGAGAAAAATTCTAGACAGTGAGCGTTCTCTGGGGACGCAAAGAGGTCCACTTCCGCTCTGCCGAATTTCCTCCACAACAGTTGTACTGTGTGTGGGTGTAACGACCATTCTCCTGCCGGAACGCGGTTCCTGGACAGTACATCTGGTCCAACATTCAGGTGCCCTGGCACGTGCGCAGCCCTTAGTGAAAGGAGGTTGCAGCGCGCCCATATCAGAAGGCGTCTGGTCAGCCTGTATAACGACAGGGACCTGAGGCCGCCCTGGCAATTTATGTATGACACCACAGACATGCTGTCTGAACGTATCAGTACATGGCAGCCCATAATCAGGGGACGAAAGCGAGTGAGCGCTTTGCACACTGCTAACATCTCGAGGCAGTTTATATGGAAGAGCTTCTCCCGCTCTGATCAAAGGCCAAACAGCGGTCTGCCCTCGAGCAGCGCTCCCCATCCTGCGTTGGATGCGTCCGTAGACACCACCCTCAGACTCGAGGAAGTCCCTAGGCTTACACCTGACAGGTACCAGTCTTTTGACTTCCATGGTTTCAAAGCTGCAACGCAAGCTTGATTGACCTTGAGGCGAAGCCGACCGGTGGCCCATGCTTTGCATGGCACCCTCCCCTTGAGCCATATCTGCAGCGGGCGCATGCATAGCAGGCCCAGCTGCAGTACTGCAGATGCTGAGGCCATCAGACCTAGCATTATCTGAAAGCCCTTTAGAGGGAGAACAGCGCCGCAGCGAAATGAGCTGACTGTGCGCTGAATGCGCAGCGCGCGCTGTTGTGACAGCCGCGCTGTCATCGACAGCGAGTTCAGTTCTAGTCCCAGGAAAGAAATATTCTGACTGGGAGATAGCGAACTCTTTTCCCAGTTTACTGTGAGACCGAGCGCCGGCGGGCGCGCCGGCGAACTTTGACGGCTTGACGGAGGTTCGGGGTTCCGCTGTGCACGGCGCTTTTTACGGCGCGGCACAACAGCGGAGAACACGGGCTCCTGGAACGACGCCAGGCGAGTCCGCAGAGTCGCCAGAGGCAGTAGTTCGCAGTGATGGCAGCCGCCATCCGCGAGGGCGATAGCCGCGCGTTCCTCGCCCAGGCAGGAAGCGCAAATCACGTGGCGGTCCCCGTCGCTGAGCGTGGTTCGTTTGCACGAACCGCAGAGAGGCATCTCGAAGAAGACGCCGCTCTAGATACAAAAGAGAGAAAAAGTGTGAGTCGCGCCGGCGACCTCACACACACTCAAATACAGTGAAAGGATATTAGCGCCGGAACGCGCAGCTGGAAGGCGACGAAGGCGGCGGTGCCAGCAGCTTGTCGTGACTTCTCCCGCTGATGTGCTCTCTCGACGGCGCCGCTTCTCTGCTCGGATCAGCGATGAGGTGCTCTTCGCTGAAGGATTAAAAATCAGAGTTCATAAGCCTGTGAGCGAAATATATAGCCCTAAGCCACGCCCGTTTCGGCGGGACGTGACGCAGGAGGGCGCGAAGTGCCCTCATTGGGTGTGACGTCACTCATGGGCTCGCTCCATTGGCTTAAGCATTTGCCGCACAGCAGCCAATAGGCGCGCGAGCCGTCTCGCCTAGGTCTGTATGCTGTGGCAATGCGTTTTACATTGATACAAAATTAAGGATAATTTTTTGCTTCAGTATTCTCGTGGAAAAGGATTTTCCCCAATGCGTTGCTACGACAACGCAGTACGCGAGTATCTCTTGTAAGAGAACTGAGAAGTTATAGCATTTTTTTCTGTTTTTGAAGTAACTAAAACTTACAGCTTTACTAATAGCAAAGAGACGCTGCACAGGTATGATTAAATCACACTAGAAATTGTTCTATCGCCAATGCATTCAAATGCAGAGCTACTTTATCTGTATCTGATTTAAAACAAGCAGAAATCTGTAAGAAATGTAACAATCCATAGACAATATAACTGATGAAAATGAGCTGTTATGTCAGAGCAAAAGCCTCGTGGGCAGTGCTGTGACATGCTGCAGCTGTGCTCAAGGTGACCTGAGTTTGAGTCTTGGTTCAAGGTTCACGCTTCTCAAGCCAACATCAAAGTTTGTTCACATAATTTAGCCTCTAGTTGTGTTATTAATGTCACGGGGTGACAAATAATCCCCGGAACTGATTCCACCAGAGAAGTGTTCCCGCCGGGGCACTTTCAGTGTAACACTGTCCCCGGGCCGGTGTGTGTGTCTGTTGTCATGACAACTAAACGGCAGATTGGCAACAGGTGTGGGGACTTCACTTTGAGTGTCTGATTGAGGCCACGCCAGCATTTTGAGAGGATAAAACACAAGGGGAAGAGAAGGTTGGTGTTGTTGTTTCTTCTCCGTTGATCTGGAGTGTTCTCTCTCCGTGTGGGCTTGTTGTTTCTTTGTCTTCCCCCGTCGATCTGGTGTGGTTCTCTCCCGTGGGGAAAAGTTTGTAGAGTGTTGCAGCTGAAGGATCATCGTGAAAGAAGAGGATTGTTGCTTGTGGGATCCGAGGGCAGTTGTGAAGAGTGGAATTCGTCGTCTGGACTGGGAAAGAGTGAGATGAGTGATTGACAAATTGAATCTCATAAACGCATGTTTTCTACACTAAATTGGATACTGGTTTGAAGTGCTTGGATCACGTTGTATACATCGCACTGAGTGAAATATACTGATTCCTTGTCGATCTCTAGCCTCCCCCTCGGCCATTGAAACCAGCAAAGTGAAGCCGCTTGTAGTGGTGAGGAAATTATTCACCGCATCTGTCCCAACTCTGACTATCGTCGGCTCTTCAGATCGAGACCTCTGGGTGAGTGTTGGCCTTACTTTGCACTTGAAGAGTGGATTTGTAGTGCTGAAATTGACGTTTCCCATCACGTTGCATGTTTGGAATTGGACTGTCGTGTGTGTGTGGAAGATTTACCTTTTATCGCCGTGCACTCCCCATGTGTTATGCTGGTCTACCGTCCATCATAAGAGTCTAGCAAGATCGATTGCAGTCACCTGTTGGATGTCAGAAGGAAAAGCCCCCGTGCGCACACTACACGTGAGAACTGCTTTCCTCTGCTTGAAGTTTATGCTGTCTGTCCCAGTGAGAACCCTGCTCAGCTTATGACTTTGTCTCCTGCCACCCATGTGAGAGCTGTTCACCTCTATTTGAAGTGTTGATTCCGTCTGTTCCAGCGAATGTCGCTCAGCTTGTGACTTTGTCCCCTGCCACACACGTGAGAACTGCTTACTTCTGTTTGAAGTTTATGCTGCCTGTCCCAGTGAGAGCCCGGCTCAGCTTATGACTCTGTCTCCTGCCACCCTTGTGAGAGCTGTTCACCTCTATTCGAAGTGTTGACTCCGTCTGTTCCAGCGAACGTCGCTCAGCTTGTGACTTTGTCCCCTGCAACACACGTGAGAACTGTTTACCTCTGCTTGAAGTCTGTGTGCTGTCTGCCCCAGTGAAAGCCCTGCTCAGCTTATGACTCTGTCTCCTGCCACCAACGTGAGAGCTGTTCACCTCTATTTGAAGTGTTGACTCCGTCTGTTCCAGTGAACGCCCGCTCAGCTTGTGACTTTGTCCCCTGCAATACACGTGAGAACTGTTTACCTCTGCTTGAAGTTTGAATGCTGTCTGTCCCAGTGAAAGCCCTGTTCAGCTATTGACTCTGTCTCCTGCCACCCATGTGAGAGCTATTCACCTCTATTTGAAGCGTTGATTCTGTCTGGGCCAGCCAAAGCCCCGCTCCGCTTGCGACTTGAGTCTGCTGTAGCCCTGAAACCCACCTGTATGGTGCGAAGTGCCCGCCCTTTACAACTCCTGTGAGCCCTGATCCACCTACTCACCTGCGATACTCACCTGTGATACTCACCTGTTCAGTGAGTTGGCACCAGCGCCAGAAGGAAGTAAGCCTGACTCCTTTACTTATCTGCGATACCCACCCGTGCAGTACCTACCATTGTGAGTTGGCACCAGCGCCAGAAGGAAGTAAGCCCGACTCGTTTACTCACCTGTGATACCCACCTGTTCAGTATCTACCACTGTGAGTCGGCACCAGCGCCAGAAGGAAGTAAGCCTGACTCATTTACTCACCTGCGATACCCACCTGTTCAGTATCTACCACTGCGAGTTGGCACCAGCGCCAGAAGGAAATGAGAGCCTGACCCCCCACTTGCCTTGGATTCCTGGGAAGAGGAAGGAAGAGGAATTTTAGATTAGGATTTTCAAATTGTTTTTATATTTAATAAAGCCTGTCATTCTTTTTATTCCTGTCTCCTGCCTCCTCCTTTGACACGCTCCTCAGGGTGATCCTGGTCTAGGGGTGGGTGCAGTCTGGCTTGGCCCACCTCGACCTGTGACATATTTTGGCGTAGTCGGCAGGATTCACCTTGAGTTGAGCGATCAGAGGTTGAGATGGCGGAGGAGGAAGAGCCTGGGGCTCGGCAACCTGTCATGCCGATTTTCATGGGTTCCCCGTGGGCTCCGAAGTATGGAGGCCCGGGATCTGAAATGAGCTTGTCGATGTGGAAGATCCAGGTGGAGTACTTGGCAGGGCTCCAAGGTCTGAGTGCCCTGCAGAAGGTTCAGTTTGTTTTAAACTCCTTGGAAGGGGAAGCGGGAAGAGAAGTTCAGGCAGCACCGGAAGCAACTCGAGCGACTGTCCAGGCCATTTTTGACTTTCTCACGGGACAATATGGAGACACCACCCCGGTAGCTGTTCTGAGGACGCAGTTCTTCAATTCTCGGCAAGGCCCTCGCCAATCTGTTCGAGCATTTACCTTGCAACTACGAGAGCAGTTTTCTAGACTTTCGGGGAGACAGGATCATGGCCTGGAGGAAGGAGAGGTTCTACTACGAGATCAATTCTTATTGGGGCTACGGGAAGGCCCTGTGCGTCAGAGTCTGCGGGTGCAATTTCGACGAACTCCGAATCTGACCTTTGAAGAGCTTCGACGAGAAGCACTGGCCCTTGAGCATGATCTCACGGAGAGTGTGGATCCTCCCAGCTGTTTAGCCACGAATGTTGTTGGCACCCCTTCGGCTACTACGGCACCCGATTGGAAGGAGGCCCTCCGGGAAGAGCTGAAGAGAGATGTGCGGGAACAAATGTCTGACCTGTCGAAATCTTTTATGGAGGAGCTTCGTCGAGAACGCCTCCAGTTGTCCTCTTTACCCCGGGAGCGGGCTTACTCCGATGGGAATCGTCCCCCCGACCGCCGCCCATCCCGACCTTCGGGCTCTCGATTCCAGTGGGATGAGCATGGGCGTCCCATCTGCAACGGCTGTGGAGAGCCGGGACATTACTTCCGTCAGTGTCCTGCTCGACGTGCATCGCAAGGGGGTTTTTAGAGTTTCCGGCCACTGTGGGTCAAGTGGTCGGGACCCCCTTGTCAGACCCCTCCCTGCTTACATCTTCTAGGAGCCGCCTGGTGGGCTGTTGCCCGGTGGTGGTGGTTCAGGTCAATGAACAGGAAGTGCAGTGCCTTTTGGATACAGGCTCCCAAGTGACCCTATTTTCCGAAAGCTTGGCCCATGAGTTGTTTGGCGCCGAAGGTCGACCGCCTGCGGAAGCCCCCTGGTTGACGCTACGTGGGGCGAATAGTCTCGACATCCCGTATGTGGGATATCTGGTGACCGATCTCAAGATTCATGGAGTCGTAGTGCCTCAGAAAGGAGTGGTGGTCGTACGAGATACATGCCTGGGGTCTCATCGTGCCCTGCTTGGGATGAATGTCATTTCGGACTGTTGGGAAGAGTTATTCCGGGGTAGACCGGCTCGAGCAGCTGCAACCTCGGCCGGACAGGAGTGGGATCGCATCAGGGCCGATTGCCGCCGGGTATGTCTGGCTGAACAACAGGGGGACCGGGAAAGCACGGGAAGAGTAGTCTGCCGTTACGCCTTGTCCATCCCAGCTCAGAGCGAGGCGGTGGTCTGGGTCAGGTTGCCTCCTCGACTTTATAGTCCGGAAGATTGGGTCATGGTGGAACCCCATGAGGATGGTCCCAAGGTGGAAGTCGCACGGGGATTGGCGACTGCTCAGGGAGGCCGGGTATTAGTGCGAGTCAGGAACACGAACCCCTTCCCTGTTCCCTTGTACCGCCATCAGCGTTTGGCCCGAGTGACCTCAGTGAGGCCCCAACAGATTCGTGAACAGGGTGAAGTTAACTTCAATCAAGTGAGCCCAACAGTGGTCGAGGTGGCCCTGGCACGAGCGAGCCCGGGGGTAGGAGAGGCAGGAAGAGGATTGCCTGCCCACCTGACGGGGGAGTCATTACGGGGTGAAGGACTGGGGGAAGAGCAATTGGGACAACTCCAAGAGTTCCTGAGGGAATGGCAGCACTTGTTTTCCACTCACGATGAGGACTACGGCCGCACGGATGTAGTACGACATCAAATCCCAACTGGGGACGCTGCACCCAGCCGAGAGCGCTATCGACCCGTGCCCCCGACCCTGTACTCGGAGGTCCGCACCCTTTTGCGAGGGATGCTTGACAAGGGAATTATTCGAGAGAGCAGTAGCCCTTGGGCCGCCCCGATAGTACTGGTTCGAAAGAAAACGGGTTCCTGGAGGTTTTGTGTGGATTACCGAAGGCTGAACCAAGTAACCAAAAGAGATGCTTTCCCGTTGCCTCGAGTTGAAGACTCCCTCACGAGCCTCACACAAGCCACCTGGTATTCCACTCTTGACTTGGCCAGCGGCTACTGGCAGGTGCAGATGGATGAGCATGACCGGGAGAAGACAGCATTCACTACCCCCTTCGGCCTATATGAATGGGACCGGATGCCGTTCGGCCTCTGCAACGCTCCAGCCACGTTCCAACGGCTGATGCAGCGTTGTTTAGGCAACCAACTGATGGACACCACCCTCGTCTATCTAGACGACGTCATCGTCTACTCTCCAGATTTCAAGTCCCATCTCGAGCACCTAGAGCAAGTCTTCCGCTCCCTGGAGCGCTATGGGTTGAAGCTCCAGCCAGACAAGTGCCAGCTCTTCTGCAAAGAGGTTAAATTCTTGGGGCATGTGGTGAGTGCGGCGGGGATTTCAGTTGATCCAGAGAAGGTGGTGGCAGTGCAGGAATGGGCTGCGCCCAAGACGGTGCGTCAGGTTCGTTCGTTCCTGGGCTTCGTGGGGTACTATAGGCGATTTATTAAAGACTTCTCTAAAATCGCCAAACCGATCAACCAGTTGCTGGGAGGTACGGGACGAGTCCGGGGCCGAGGGTCCCCTTCAATCCAATGGGATCCGGCCTGTGAAGCCGCCTTCCAGAGGCTCAAGCAGGAACTACTACAGGCCCCGATCCTGGCCTACGCCGACTTCACACAACCCTTCATCCTGTACACCGACGCTAGCCACCTGGGCTTGGGGGCCGTTTTGGCACAGAAGCAGCAGGGAGAGGAAAAGGTAATTGCCTATGCCAGCCGAAGTCTACATCCAACGGAGAAGAACGACGCCAACTACAGTTCTTTTAAGCTTGAGTTGCTGGCTGTGAAGTGGGCGTTGTGTGAAAAATTCAAGGACTATTTGTGGGGAGCCAAGGTACGGGTCGTCACGGACAATAACCCGTTGGTACATTTGCAGACTGCTAAACTGGGGGCGGTGGAACAGCGCTGGGCAGCACAAATGGCCAATTTTGACTACCAGCTCCAGTACCGGCCAGGAAGAGAACACACTAATGCCGATGTACTCTCCAGGCTACCCGGTGAAGGATCGGCAGGCCAGGTACCGGCACCAGAAGCGGGGTCCGACGAGGGACTGATGGTGGGAGTGGTAGAGGCACCGGGGCAAACGCCGGAGGAACCCCCCCCTTGTTGGGGGTGGGACCCACAACGATGGAGGCTGTGGCAGGGCGAGGATGCAGATGTAGCGTTGGTCCGAACGTGGCTAGAACAGAAGGCTTGGCCTGAGGGTGCGGGACGCCGAGCTCAGACTCGGATTGTGCGGGGCCTGCTGGGACAGAGGGGGAGACTCCATTTGAAGGAAGGCGTGCTCTGTAGGGCCCTCCAGGACCCAGGTCGGGGCGATGGGGTCTGCCAAATCGTGGTCCCTGAAGGGCGTTGTCAGGCTTTACTGGAGGCATATCACGCCAGGATGGGACATCAGGGACAGGAGAGGACATTGGCACTGGTGAGGCGACATTTCTACTGGCCCGGAATGGAGGGTAGCACAAGGACTTACCTTCGGAGGTGCCCACGCTGCATGTTGTTTAAAACCAAGAAGGAGGCACGGGCACCGCTGGTTCCGATTCAGGCCAAGGCACCGCTGCATATGGTGGCCATGGATTATCTGACTTTGGGACGGCCAGCGGATCAGATCCAGAATATCCTTGTGGTAACCGATCTGTTTACCAAGTATGCTTGGGCCATCCCAACTGTGGACCAAACCGCCATCACGACTGCCAACGCCCTCTGGAGGTATGTGATCCAACCATTTGGATGCCCAGAAATTTTCCACTCGGACCAAGGAACCAACTTTGAGTCCAGGGTGATCCATGAGCTGTGCCAGCTGTACGGATGCAAGAAGACCCATACGACTCCCTACCACCCCCAAGGGAACGGGGGGTGTGAAAGATTTAATCAGACCTTGCTGAGTTTATTAGGAACCTTAGAGGAGGAACAGCAAGGCCATTGGGTCGACAGACTCCCGGCGATGATACAGGCCTACAATAATAGTGTGCACAGTATCACTGGTTACGCCCCCACTTACCTGATGTTCGGCAGACATGTGAGACTTCCGATGGATATGCTTCTGGGGACCACTGCAGGGGAAGAGGGGAGTAGTTTGACAGATTGGGTGACGGGACACCATCAACGCCTCCAGTCGGCGTACGAACGAGTCTCTGGCCAGATTAACCGAGCAGCGTTAAAGAACAAGAGGTTGTATGACCGGACGGCTCGAGAGGCACCGCTACTGCCAGGGGAGAGGGTGCTGGTACGGGACAATCGCCGACAAGGGAAGGGAAAATTGAGCAACCGATGGGAGGCCCAGCCATATGTCGTTCAGCGACAACCCCATCCGGACCAACCTGTATATGCCCTACGGCCCGAAGGGAAGACGGGCCCCGAACGGGTGTTACATCGTAACCTGATCCGCCCTTGCCCGAATTACCCAAAGCCAGTGGTAGAGAACCCACCGGCCGAGACGACTTGGACGCCCCCGCTGGTAGGATGGGCAGTGATCCCGAGGGGCCTAGGCCTAGGACCACGACCTGAAGCACCCATCTCCCCACCACGACCTGAAGCACCCATCTCCCCACCACGACGTTCTCAGCGAGAGAATCGGGGTCAGCCTCCAGCCAGGTACGGAGACTGGGTGTCTGGAGACCGTTCTCGGGACTAGAACGGTTTGGCAGGGGGGTATGTCACGGGGTGACAAATAATCCCCGGAACTGATTCCACCAGAGAAGTGTTCCCGCCGGGGCACTTTCAGTGTAACACTGTCCCCGGGCCGGTGTGTGTGTCTGTTGTCATGACAACTAAACGGCAGATTGGCAACAGGTGTGGGGACTTCACTTTGAGTGTCTGATTGAGGCCACGCCAGCATTTTGAGAGGATAAAACACAAGGGGAAGAGAAGGTTGGTGTTGTTGTTTCTTCTCCGTTGATCTGGAGTGTTCTCTCTCCGTGTGGGCTTGTTGTTTCTTTGTCTTCCCCCGTCGATCTGGTGTGGTTCTCTCCCGTGGGGAAAAGTTTGTAGAGTGTTGCAGCTGAAGGATCATCGTGAAAGAAGAGGATTGTTGCTTGTGGGATCCGAGGGCAGTTGTGAAGAGTGGAATTCGTCGTCTGGACTGGGAAAGAGTGAGATGAGTGATTGACAAATTGAATCTCATAAACGCATGTTTTCTACACTAAATTGGATACTGGTTTGAAGTGCTTGGATCACGTTGTATACATCGCACTGAGTGAAATATACTGATTCCTTGTCGATCTCTAGCCTCCCCCTCGGCCATTGAAACCAGCAAAGTGAAGCCGCTTGTAGTGGTGAGGAAATTATTCACCGCATCTGTCCCAACTCTGACTATCGTCGGCTCTTCAGATCGAGACCTCTGGGTGAGTGTTGGCCTTACTTTGCACTTGAAGAGTGGATTTGTAGTGCTGAAATTGACGTTTCCCATCACGTTGCATGTTTGGAATTGGACTGTCGTGTGTGTGTGGAAGATTTACCTTTTATCGCCGTGCACTCCCCATGTGTTATGCTGGTCTACCGTCCATCATAAGAGTCTAGCAAGATCGATTGCAGTCACCTGTTGGATGTCAGAAGGAAAAGCCCCCGTGCGCACACTACACGTGAGAACTGCTTTCCTCTGCTTGAAGTTTATGCTGTCTGTCCCAGTGAGAACCCTGCTCAGCTTATGACTTTGTCTCCTGCCACCCATGTGAGAGCTGTTCACCTCTATTTGAAGTGTTGATTCCGTCTGTTCCAGCGAATGTCGCTCAGCTTGTGACTTTGTCCCCTGCCACACACGTGAGAACTGCTTACCTCTGTTTGAAGTTTATGCTGCCTGTCCCAGTGAGAGCCCGGCTCAGCTTATGACTCTGTCTCCTGCCACCCTTGTGAGAGCTGTTCACCTCTATTCGAAGTGTTGACTCCGTCTGTTCCAGCGAACGTCGCTCAGCTTGTGACTTTGTCCCCTGCAACACACGTGAGAACTGTTTACCTCTGCTTGAAGTCTGTGTGCTGTCTGCCCCAGTGAAAGCCCTGCTCAGCTTATGACTCTGTCTCCTGCCACCAACGTGAGAGCTGTTCACCTCTATTTGAAGTGTTGACTCCGTCTGTTCCAGTGAACGCCCGCTCAGCTTGTGACTTTGTCCCCTGCAATACACGTGAGAACTGTTTACCTCTGCTTGAAGTTTGAATGCTGTCTGTCCCAGTGAAAGCCCTGTTCAGCTATTGACTCTGTCTCCTGCCACCCATGTGAGAGCTATTCACCTCTATTTGAAGCGTTGATTCTGTCTGGGCCAGCCAAAGCCCCGCTCCGCTTGCGACTTGAGTCTGCTGTAGCCCTGAAACCCACCTGTATGGTGCGAAGTGCCCGCCCTTTACAACTCCTGTGAGCCCTGATCCACCTACTCACCTGCGATACTCACCTGTGATACTCACCTGTTCAGTGAGTTGGCACCAGCGCCAGAAGGAAGTAAGCCTGACTCCTTTACTTATCTGCGATACCCACCCGTGCAGTACCTACCATTGTGAGTTGGCACCAGCGCCAGAAGGAAGTAAGCCCGACTCGTTTACTCACCTGTGATACCCACCTGTTCAGTATCTACCACTGTGAGTCGGCACCAGCGCCAGAAGGAAGTAAGCCTGACTCATTTACTCACCTGCGATACCCACCTGTTCAGTATCTACCACTGCGAGTTGGCACCAGCGCCAGAAGGAAATGAGAGCCTGACCCCCCACTTGCCTTGGATTCCTGGGAAGAGGAAGGAAGAGGAATTTTAGATTAGGATTTTCAAATTGTTTTTATATTTAATAAAGCCTGTCATTCTTTTTATTCCTGTCTCCTGCCTCCTCCTTTGACACGCTCCTCAGGGTGATCCTGGTCTAGGGGTGGGTGCAGTCTGGCTTGGCCCACCTCGACCTGTGACATTAACATGTATATAATGGATTAAGTATATGTTTTAAATTACAGAAAAAATAGATACTCATAAGGTATCATATTTATACTTTCAATAAATTAGTCTTTACAAAATTTCTTTACAAAATATGCATATTGCCTTTCTAAACAAAAAGTGTCTTACAAAATTTAAATCAATGTTTTATGTGAATGAGTAGTCAGGATGATTTTCCACATCATTTTGAAGCAAAATCTGTAGGCGAAAACATCCATTAGTAGACGAGGTATGGTAGACGAGAGGTTTAAACAATGGGTTTGGAAAGGTATCACATCTTTCTGTTCAGTCATCTCTAATGGGAAATTACAGAGTTATCAGGCACTTTCAAATACATTTGGCCTAGAAAAGCAGGATTTTTATAGATATTTGCAGGTCAGAGATTATTTTAACAAAAAAATTAAAAGTACAGTAACGGAAGATCATAATTTAATTACAATATTCTCAAATGCGTACACATTAGAAGATAACAAAAAGCTGGTTTCTAGATTGTATGGAAGTATGCAAGCTTCCAAGAACCATTCATCAATATACATTAAACAAAAATGGGAGAAAGAGTCTGACTCACAAATAACAGATGAAGACTGGACAGACATATGTGTGATACAGGCAAATACAACAAACTCAAGATCCTGGAGGGAATTTGGATGGAAGAATTTAGTAAGATTTTTTATAACTCCCAAATTAACAGAACTTCATACAGGCTCACAGAGCCGTGGCTTCTGCTGGAGGCAATGTGAAACCCCGATGGCTAATCATTACCATATTTTCTGGGCATGCCCAAAAATAAAATTATTTTGGCAAGGAGTAGTGGCAGAGATTGGGAAAATAATGGGGGTAGAGGTTGATTTTTCGTTCACTACATTATATTTAGGTAAAATACCAGGAAATGTTTTAGACAAGGATAAATACCTATTCAAAATATTGTTAGCAAGCAGTAGGAAAGCAATAACCCGTAAATGGATGCAGGTTGACCCTCCAACTAAGGATCAATGGCTAGGGATCGTAAACAAAATATACAGTATGGAGAGACTTACATTTATATTAAGGCTCAAACTTGACAAATGTAAAACGTTTTGGGAAAAAATGGATTATGTATGTAAACCATTGAGGAAAGTATGATTGTATATCAAGATGTTGGAAATATTTTGTGATAATGTGTAATATTGTAACACCCATGATAACTTTGTGTTCTTTGTTCCAATAAAAAAAAAAAGTAAAAAAAAAAACTCAAATGTCAGGACATGTCAAAAACATCTTAGACCCCAAAGGGTTAAGAGGGTAGGGGACCTGCAAGCTTGTTCGGTCGACAAATCTTTGCTCTGTTCCGTCACCGCTCTGCGACTGTGGATATAACACAAAGCTTTAGGACCTCAGACCAGCTCTTTGTCTGTTATGGAGGTCAGCAGAAGGGAAAGGCTGTCTCCAAGTAGAGGATGGCCCACTGGATAGTCGATGCCATCACCTTGGCTTACTTGGCTGAGGTTGCGAGCTCACTATACTAGAAGTGTTGCATCCTCCTGGGCGTTGGCATGTGGTGCCTCGCTAACAGATATTTGTAGAGCTGCGGGCTGGGCAACACCTAACTCAAACGGGTAGATGGCACCGAGAGGCCCCGGCTAGTGTCGGCATGCTGCGCCAATATATTCGCTCATATTGCTGCTGAGGGTTCCCTTCGGGCAAACCCTGTTGAGTTCCTCCATCACCCTCGGCAGCCGACCGTTGCGGAGCATCCGGCACCAGGCCTACGTCCGCTGCCTCGCATATAATGAGCAGCAGGTGTATCGCATCTTAAGGTTTTCGCTGAGGAGCCGAGCTAGTGACCCAGTGGTGGTACAGCAACTGAGGCGACAGGACGTGACCTCTCCGGGAACGAGGGTTACATACGTAACCGAGACCCTTTCAGTTTTTTTCCCATTCAGTTGGTCACTCTCAACATCACGTCAGACGACCAACGAATAGGGATCCCTACCAAAGCACCACAGATGCTGCCCTGTCCAGCGCCCTGTGAAAGCCACCGGATCCCTCTATGGAGGATGGGACAGGGCTAACACAGAGAGTGTCAATCACTGCTGTTCCGCCTGACCCGCTCAGTGAGACAATTGGACAACACTGGGAAAGCGTTCCTTTTTTTCATATTTTTTGTTCTAGAATTGTATGCAAATAATTGCATATTTCATTCGATTCTGACTCATTTGCATATTTAAACATAACATTTCAGAAAACTTGTAATACAAAAAAATATTTGCAATTCTTGCTCGGGTGTCTCACCCATCGGTTGATCTGATATTCGCTACTGTAATGAAGATGAACATAACTTTTACTAAGCAGGGGGAATTCCAAACTTTAAACAAATAACCACTTAAATATTTAGAACGTTTGTGTTGTAAAAATGTATGGGGACTTCAGATATAAAAAGGCTGACTTGTTAGGTAATGTTTTTTCATTAAAATCAGACAGACGTGACAGTCAAGATTAAATAATAAATAAATGCTAAACATATACTGTTTTGATGTAAACTAATAGCTTTTAATATTGCAAATTAACTCAGTAATATGTGTGCTTTCATTGTTAAAAATATATATTTGTGCATCTGTGAATCTTCTTTTGCGAATGTCAATTAATTTGTGAGTCACATTTTGTGAATTTTTATTTATATTCATGAAACAAGTCCTAATAGTCTATAAGTAGTCTTAAGTATTTAATTATTCACTTTACCATCATAAAGACCTTCTTAATTATCTTGTGGTTAACACAGGGGTCATTGCCCATTCAAGACTTAAGAAATGTCTAAAGAATCATGTGTTTCACCACTGTTTTCTGAATAACTCAGTAGGCGTCAGAGTTCTCATAAGGCAAATACACGAGCCACTATTAGTGGTGACTGTCTTGTCCCAAAGTATAATTATTATGTTATTATGTTGGATTATTATTTTGAAATAAGACATCAGTAAAGCATTTCCTATAGTGAAAAACTAGCTTGTGAGCAATGGTTGTTTTAAATCTGCATATTTTCTTTATAGCCTACCTGTTTATTATTAATTGAGGGATGATCATGGAGCATCTCTTCACATGTCACATTTCACATATTTTTCTTAAATATTGATATGAAGCATTTGGTATGGTAATCAATATTATTGTAATTGTATATATATTAGTAAACATAGAAAGTAATAGAGGGAGAAATAGACAGTGTTTAAAAGTATAATGGTGCATATCTGACTATTAAAGGGATAGTTCACTCTAAAATTAAAATCCTGTCATCATTTACTCACCCTCAAGTTGTTTCAAACCTGTATTAATTTATTTCTTCTGCTGAACACAAAGAAAGATATTTTGAAGAATGTCAGTAACCAAACAGTAGTCTGTACCCATTGACTTCCATAGTATTTTTTTTTCCTACTATGGAAGTCAATGGGTACAGACTACTGTTTGGTTACTGACATTCTTCAAAATATCTTTCTTTGTGTTCAGCAGAAGAAATAAATTAATACAGGTTTGAAACAACTTGAGGGTGAGTAAATGATGACAGAATTTTAATTTTAAAGTGAACTATCCCTTTAAAGCTCCTACAAGCTGGACATTCAAAGGCAGAAATACCAATGTGAGAAATTTTTACAGTCAGCATATAAAATTATTGATTTTTGCCTGTTCTTCCCATCATGGCTTTTTTAGTGTTTCTCTCTGGATGCAATATAATGATGTAGCATTTTGGAGCAAATATGGCCCCCAGTAATCCAAAACTAGAAGCTAAAATTGCAAATATCTCCACAGCCACGGCATATTTCCCTGGTGAGCTCACATATGCTGGGATAAACGCAATCCACACTGCACAGAAGATCAGCATACTGAAGGTAATAAATTTAGCTTCATTAAAGTTATCTGGAAGATTTCTTGCTAGAAAAGCTAACAGAAAGCTTACTGCAGCCAGGAGTCCTATGTAACCCAGCAGAATGGCAAACCCAGTCACTGAGCCAATAGCACATTCATATACTATTTTAGACCTGATATACAGTATGTTTTTATGGGGTGTTGGAGAGGCAGTTGAGAGCCAGACTGCACATATCACAACCTGGACTGCAGTGAGGACCACCACAGTGCCTCTTTGTTGAGCTGCTCCGAACCATTTCATGGCACTTTTACCCTCTGGTCGAGATGACTTGAACACCGCTATTACCACCATAGTCTTGACCAGGATACTGGAGACGCACAGGACAAAACTAATACCAAACATGGCGTGTCTTAATTGACACGTCCACAATTGTGGCCTGCCAATGAACAGCAACACACACAGGAAACACAGTTTGAGTGACAACAGCAGCAGGAAGCTGAGCTCTGAATTGTTGGCACGAACTACAGGAGTGTTACGATGATGAGTAAAGATGACCATCACAAGAGCGCAGAAGCAGGAGCCAAGCAGAGATGCAGTGGTCAGGGAGATGCCCAGAGGATCCTCATAGGACAGAAACTCTACTGTTTTGAGGATACAGCGATTCTTTTCTGGACTGGACCAGAATTCATTTGGACATACTGTGCATTCAGTAGAATCTGTGAGAAATGTATATAGAAAAAGATTTGTGTAACATTTGTAGAGTTCTGCACAAAACATACATATTTCTTTTTGAATATCACTCAGCACCTGATATATTGGAAATCTCTCCATCTGCACATGGCAGGCAGTCAAAACAGCAGACAGGAAGGCCCTTCCTTGTGGCTCGTCTGGTTCCTGGGGGGCAGCTCTCACTGCACACAGACCGTGGGGGCTGAAAGAGACACCATCTGTTATCACTCATGGGTTTGCATGTTTGTGACTATCTCTGATGCATAATAAATAGCTTGGCCTTTTCATCTAATTTGTCTTATCTTAGCTTTGAACAGTATTAAGACTACACATCTGCAAAAAGGATAGGATTAAGTTGAAATGGTAGTTACTTTTTTTGTCTCAAAGTTCCAGTATATTGCATCCTCCACCAGTGTGAGCACCTTCCCTGTTGCTGCCCCTTCATCTACCACACCAACTGTGCGAACAACAATCGAGCCATCAGAACTTGGGTGCCAGTTCATCACATCATATATGGCCAAAGCATCTCCATTCTCATCAAATGACACATGATCTCCAAAGCCTGTAGTGAAGTTCACTTTCTGTATGTAGTGAACCATCTGCAGAGGTTATAAAAACAAATATTTAAACAAATAAACAAATATATTTTTTCAATTTAGCATGTAATTTATGAGACTTTGTAGCACAGTAAGCTGTGGGCCCTATTCCTGTGGGTTTTACCTGCCATGGCTGTAGGTTGGTTATGTCAGCACAACTGTTATCGCTGAATGGACCTCTCCCCTCTTCACACTGCATCAGGTCATGAAGAGCATGTGCCAGGGCATAAACTGCCTTATACACGTTATAAGAGGCCCTCAGCTCTGATACATCATTATATTCATTGACTGTGCTGTTCAGATCTTCTTGGACTGTACACATTTTTTCTCCATCTTTGCTTCCATTCTCAAATTTGCACCCAAACATGTTCTCCCAGAAGATTCTCACAATATTATTTCTTGGATCACTGTCAGGATGAAGGCATAGCAGAAATTCATGAAGTCCCTTAATTTCTCCTCGACGGATGGCAATGCCCAGCGTGCCTCCAATAAGGGGTACAAAACGTGGAAGGTGGAGGACAGGTGAGATGCTCCAAGCCTCACTTGCAATCCACTGCCTGCCTGTCACATTTTGCAGTAACAACTCATCCATTAGGGGTAAGAGATCAGTTGAAAATGCCACCACTACTCTGGCTGTAGAGGCCTTAATCACTGCCACTATGCGCTGAATGTCCCTGTGATTATCATATGGCATTATTTCAGAAAAGGCCACACAACCTCCAAACCGCTGCATTTCCTGCTGGAAGGACTGAGCAGCATAGATGCCATAGTCATCGTCACTATAGAGGACACCAACCCAGGTCCATCCAAAATATTTTAAGATCTCTACCATAGCCCGCACCTGGAAGGCATCACTGGGGATTGTTCTGAAGAAAGAGGGGTACTTTTTCCTGTCACTCAAACAGGAGCAGGTGGCATAGTAGCTAACCTAATTAGGAAAGACAGAAAGGCAGTTCTGCTGTTAGGGTTAGGGTGGCTAGAAGACAAAGAAAGAATTGAATTATTATGTTATCATTATTATTATATTAATATCACATCTTACCATAGGAACACGAAACAGACCTAATACACTAGAAACTGCAATAGAGTGAGTTGACCCAGGATCCCCAACAATAGCAATTACTGGTGGTGAGCCAGTGCAATTGAGGTTTGAAAATGTCTTCTCTGTCCCACTAATAAGAGTTGTAGCAGCCCTGAATGCTACTACAAGCTTCAAACAGTTGTCATAAAGATGGTAACCAAGAGTGATGTTAGGCAGCAATTTTGGATTCTTGTTTATCTCATCTATAGCGAAAACCATGGTCTGTGCCTGCTGGAAACTTGACATATAAAATCTAGAAATAAACACATATATATTTTCAGTAACAATGTACATTTAAAAATAAATCATTGGATTGACACACTTAATCACTATATGAAATCATCTGCATTTATCTGGAGAGTTATTACAGTTTTATTTTAACACTATACACATTCGATTAAGTAATTCATTTTGACATGTAAGAACAGGTGGTCACATGGACCTTCCTGGGAATTAATACGTCATTGTGGGTTCATTTATGTTTTTGAAATATCATTGATGAATGCCAGTGCAGGATGGAACATTTTTCTATTAGCTTTTCTGGTGTCAAATCACACACACACGCGCACACACACACGTCACACACACACACACGCACGGACGCGAGTGCGCGAGCGCGCACACACACACAAACACACACACACACACAATGAACATTTCCTTTAACTCTAAAACACAATACAATACAATACAATGCATGATTCAAGTACATTTGGGACCTTTTCTTATGGACTTTACAGTACATACATCAGAAATTAGTACAGTATTTAGGGAATTATAACCTTTTTAACCCCTAAGCAGCACCCCCCTTTTTTTAAATAGACATGAAAATGCACATTCCGAACTTAAATGGTTGTAATTCAAGAATGCTTTGGAATATAGATGTAAGATTGGTCTTGTTTTAAAGAAGACATTTGGCATTTTTGTAGAAGTGAAATAAATTAAGGAAGTTAACCCTCTGGGGTCTGAGGGGTTTTCTGGTGTTCTGACATGCTCTAACATTTGTGCTTATTTATGTTACTTGTGACATTTTCATGGCTGAAGTCTTATTACACTGTATTCAGCACAAACTCTACTACAATAATATGTCAGCTGCATGTATGTACATTTTTTTAGTTTTGAGATAATAACATTCATGCGTGGTTTGTGATAATGACAAAAAAAAGTGTCACTGACCTAAGGTCATGAAACCCAAACTGATTATTTCTTCACAAGACTTTTGAAAATTGTATCACATAGCCTAGAATATTTGCTCCAAAACTATGTGAAAATCATCCTGAATACTCATTCAGATAAGACAATATATTGATTTAAAATGTGTAAGCCATGTCTTGTGTAAGAAAGCTTTATGCGAGTATGCGTAAACCACCATGAATATTGAGTGTTTCACACATGAGACATGAAAGAGACAAAGACGCTCCTATAATGGCCCTATTAGGAGCTATCAGGACCTATCATTATGAGGAATATTGCACAAAGAATGAGGAGATTTAAAAAAGAATGGCTTTTTGATTGTTTGGATTTATTTACAACACAACATAATCCAAATCGCAAAAAAAGCACATTATTTAACACACTGAACTAAAGACAGAGACTTAACCAGTCACACACCTTTGTGCCATTCCTGAAACATAGTACATACCTGTCATTTCCAAGGTGTTTGATTTTTCACTTTACCATGTTCTGCTCATGTTGAAGTCAGCAGGACTGGTACCTAAAAAAAATACAGGGCTGCGCGATTTTGGAAATAGCCTACATTTTAGATCTGTTCTGGTTAAAATTGCTTTTTAAAAATGACAAAATACACACACACACACACACACACACACACATATATATATATATATATATATATATATATATATATATATATATATATATATATATATACATACATATATATATAATGAACACCAAGTTTGTTGTGCCTTGTAGGGATATACATGCACGGTTGAATAAAATATATATATATATATATATATATATATATATACATACATATATATATAATGAACACCAAGTTTGTTGTGCCTTGTAGGGTTATACATGCACGGTTGAATAAAATAATAATAACAATAGTATAGCTGTAACGGTCACCAGCTAGAGTGCCCTTGAGAGCCACCAGAGGGCACTCCACATAAGACTATCACTCACAAACTACATTTCCCATACTCACTCCCCGGACTCATCATCACTTATCACTGATCACAATCACCTGTACCTCATTCACTGATTGCATTCACCTGTGTCTCATCATCCTGTTAGTCTCAGACTATTTATACCATGTTTATTCATTCACTCACCGCGAAGTCTTGTATGTTGTTGCACTGCATTTCCGAGCGTTTCCCTGGTTTCATGTCTCTTGGTTTTTGGATTTCTTGCCTGTTCCGTGGATTACTCTTTTGCCTCTGACCCCGGCCTGTTTTGTTTGTTTCTTTGTTTGGACTGCCTACCTGTGCTTTGACCTCTTGCCTGTTCTTTGGATTACGTGTCTGGATTGCCCCATATAATAAAGCTGCATTTGGATCTCACTTTCTAGTCTCGGAGCAGTTTCATAACAGAAGACTTCGCCGCACCGAGATCCAGCAGCCATGCCAACCATGTGTCCAGATGTCCAATTCATGCGTCTCCGTCAGGAGAATCAGTCCATCGAAAATTACGTCGCAGATTTTATTGGACTGGCACATCTCACGCTAATGAGCACCGAGTGCTTAATTATCTTTTTCAGCGGAGGATTATCTGAACCGCTCCGGTCATTGATACCCGACCATGATCCTCACGGGACATTAGATCAATATATAGACCTGGCCCTGTTGTTGAGCGGTTCATCGTTTACTGTGGGCATGGAGGAGAAGGAGCTCCGTGAACCCGCAGTATCCCCTCAGCCTGATCTTCACGTCACGCCTGCCCAGCCTGAGAATCTTCACATCACGCCAACCATAAAGCCTGCCACCAGATCGCTCTATGGGCGTCCAGGACTTATTTCCAACATGACAGATCGACCGCTGATGTCAGCACGTACGGCCAAGAGGGCCGTCCGAACAGAGTCTCGTTCCCGAGACCACCGTTCCAGGGTCTGGTCTTGCCGCGACCACCATTCCAGGGCCATATCCTAAGATGGCCGCTGTTCCTGAATCTCTTCACGTCAAGCTGGCCAAGTCTGAGTATCTCCACGTCGGCCCTACCGAGCCTGCGCTCCACATCACGTCTGCCGATCCAGAGCCAGAGACTGTCCACGTCACGTCTGCCGATCCAGAGACTGTCCACGTCACGTCTGCAGATCCAGGGACTGTCCACGTCACGTCTGAGGCCTCGGACAAGATGGCCGCCGCCGAGCCAGTGTCTTCGGACAAGATGGCCGCCGCCGAGCCAGTGTCTTCGGACAAGATGGCCGCTGCCGAGCCAGTGTCTCCGGTCAAGATGGCCGCCGCCGAGCCAGTGTCTCCGGACAAGATGGCCGCCGCCGAGCCAGTGTCTCTGGACAAGATGGCCACCGCCGAGCCAGTGTCTCAGGACAAGATGGCCGGCGCCATGCTGTCTGTTCCTGAGCCGGTGTCTGTGCCTGTTCCCGAGCTGGTGTCTGTGCCTGTTCCGGACCTAGTGTTTTTTCCATCTGTTCCCGAGCCGGTGTCTGTGCCTGTACCCGAGCCGGTGTCTGTGCCTGTTCCGGACCTGGTGTCTTTTCCATCTGTTCCCGAGCCGGTGTCTGTTCCATCTGTTCCCGAGCTGGTGTCTGTTCCTGAGCCGGTGTCTGTTCCTGCGCCGGTGCCTGCTCCAGCCTATGACCCCGTAGCTGCCCCCAATAAAATGTTTGGGGGGGGGGGGGCAGTAGGTCCCCTGATGGGACCATGGAGGCCGCGCCGCCATGGTCTCCTGAACTGCCGGTTCCACCGTGGCCACCAGAAGGGTCGTATCTGCCATGGCCGCCCGAACGGTCTTCTCCACCGTGGCCGCCCGAAGGGTCTTCTTCGCCGTGGTCGCCCAAAGGGTCTTCTCTACCGTTGCCACCCGAAGGGTCTTCTCCGCCATGGCAGCCCGAAAGGTGTCTGGACCGCCTGACTGTCTGGACTGCTCTGCCCTGGTCGCCTGCCCTGCACTGCCTGCTCTGCCCTGGTCGCCTGCCCTGCACTGCCTGCTCTGCCCTGGTCGCCTGCACTGCCTGCTCTGCCCTGGTCTCCTGCACTGCCTGCTCCACCCTGGCCGCCCGTCTTGTCGCAGTCTCCATGCCCTCTTCCACTCCACGGGCCTGGCCCTCCATCCCGCCCCCGGGTACGCCTCCGCTCCACCTCCCTCCTGGACAGTTTTAGGAGCATCTGGAATCCGCTCCTTAAAGGGGGGGCTATGTAACGGTCACCAGCTGGAGTGCCCTTGAGAGCCACCAGAGGGCACTCCACATAAGACTATCACTCACAGACTACATTTCCCATACTCACTCCCCGGACTCATCATCCCTTATCACTGATCACATTCACCTGTACCTCATTCACTGATTGCATTCACCTGTGTCTCATCATCCTGTTAGTCTCAGTCTATTTATACCATGTTTATTCATTCACTCACCGCGAAATCTTGTATGTTGTTGCACTGCATTTCCAAGCGTTTCCCTGGTTTCATGTCTCTTGGTTTTTGGATTTATTGCCTGTTCCGTGGATTACTCTTTTGCCTCTGACCCTGGCCTGTTTTGTTTGTTTTTTTTGTTTGGACTGCCTACCTGTGCTTTGACCTCTTGCCTGTTCTTTGGATTACGTGTCTGGATTGCCCCATATAATAAAGCTGCATTTGGATCTCACTTTCTAGTCTCGGAGCAGTTTCGTAACAATAGCAGGCACTTCAAAAAGGAACACTTCAGTAACACTACACTAGATACAAATATATTGATTATCATGTTACTTCAAATGTTTACAATCGATATGACGTTATGAAATAAGATTGGAGTAAAACCATGATAATGTTTGGTGCGTTTTGCTTTTCAAACGCACGTCGCGCGACTGACTCAAACTCACAGCGCGTGCAGAGAACATTTACTGAAGCATCGAGCAACAGTTCAATGGCAATGTGAAGTTTGTGCAACAATAACACTAACTAATATAATTCAGAATTATTTCTTACCTTAAAATCTTTCTTGTCTTCAAAACTCGTTCTTCTTCTTCTGATGTAAATCCAATAATCTCACAGAGTGTCTTTCAAACTCGACGAACAGCAGAGGACTGATGAAGTTTGCCGCTTTGTTTGTGAGGTAATGAGCGTGTTCACGTGGCGCGTGGACGATTTGCATGTCAATATCTTTTGCGTGTGGGTGTGGTCACATTAAAACTAATGAGCAAGTGTTTGAGAAACTGGATATCTTTCTCAACAGTTGTTTGTGTTGTTTGTTTGTGTTTGTTTGTTTGTTTGTGTTGTTTGTGTTTGGAGCTCCGTCGAATTGATTCATAAATCCTTGATTTTCTTCTTTACACTCATTTATAAACGAGCATTTTCTATTTTTCCAGCGTGTGAACATATCTCCGATACTACTCTTTATAAAAAACAATCGGATTGCTTTGATATCGCTAGTTATATCCAACTTTCCGAACTTCCATTACTATCTTTAACGTTAGCTTGCTAGCATTGCACGCGTGGTCTCGCCTATCGATCGTCTTATTTACACTCGTATCACTGAAAGGATACGGGTTCTATCCATGATTTCAGTCCTAAATTAGTAGTGATATTGGTAGTATCACTGCTAATTTATTGTTCATCTGTTATAATGGCGAATATATCGGATGTGTGTCTACCTCTGAGTGCAGGTGAGGACACGTTTGAGCTGCATTCTGTGTGGTTGGAGCTGGAGTCCGTGGAGAAGCAGATCCGTGATCTGCTGGGGAGGCAGGCCGAGCTGCGAGACCGGCGATCAGCGCTTGAAGCATCACGCGGCAATCATCACAAGTCAGTGGTTAGTAACTTTTCGACTCCGTCCTCTTCTACTCCGCGTGCTTCTCTGCACAGGACGCGATCCCTGGTTTCATTCACTCCGGCACCGACACGGCACCATGGACCCTGGATGATTCCACAGCGGAAGACACGAGCCAGGACCAGAGCAAGGACCTCTCCGCCCCTCCCGGTCTTCGAGATCTCCACCCGGAACCGCTTCTCCCCCGTTTCGCGAGACAGATCGCGACGATGCTGTGATAATCGGCAGTTCCATCGTCCAGCATGTCCGCGCTACCTCAGGTAAAGGTATGGTGCGCACTCACTGCTTTCCTGGTGCTCGTGTTCTCGATGTCGCTGTGCAGGTCCCCGAGATCCTGAACGGTGACGAGCTCGTCGGAGCTGTCGTGCTGCACGCGGGGGTGAACAACATCAGGCTGCGGCAGACGGAGGTTCTGAAGAAAGACTACAGGAGCCTGATCGAGACGGTACGCAGAACATCGCCTGAAGCAAAGATCGTCGTGTCTGGACCTCTTCCTACGTACCGACAAGGACAAGAAAGGTTCAGTAGATTGTTTGCACTAAATGAATGGTTAATGTCATGGTATAATGAACAGAGACTGCTCTTTGTAAATAATTGGAATCTGTTTTGGGAGCGACCTAGGCTCTACCGTGCTGATGGCCTGCACCCCAGCAGAATCGGAGCGGCTGTTCTGTTGGACAACATCTCCAAGACGTTGCACACCATATGACTAGTAAGTCAAAGTCCAAATCACATTCTTTGCTGTCCCAAATTAATTTATATAAGTACCAGTGTAGAACACTATATAGAAACTGTGTCTATTCCTCGTTTAGTGAGGCCAAACAATAAATCTACTGCAGGATCTAAGAAAAATCTAATTGTGATTAAACCAGAAAATCTCAATATTAGTGAACAAAAACAATTTCTAAAGCTAGGTCTTCTAAACATTAGATCGCTTACACCTAAGGCGGTTATTGTAAATGAAATGGTCACAGATAATAGCTTCGATGTACTCTGCCTTACTGAAACCTGGCTTAAATCGAATGATTATTTCGGTCTTAATGAGTCCACACCACCGGGATACTGTTATAAGCATGAGCCCCGTCTGATTGGTCGTGGCGGTGGTGTTGCAACAATCTATAGAGATATTCTTAATGTTACTCAGAAAACAGGTCACAGGTTTGATTCGTTTGAAGTACTTGTGCTGAATGTTACGCTCCTAGATGTAAGAAAGAAATCCCTATTATCTCTAGCCTTGGCTACTGTATATAGACCTCCAGGGCCTTACGCTGATTTCCTAAAAGAGTTTGCAGATTTTCTCTCAGATCTATTGGTCAATGTCGATAAGGCAATAATTGTTGGAGATTTCAACATACACGTTGATAACACAAATGATGCGTTAGGGGCTGCGTTTACAGATTTATTAAACTCCTTTGGGGTCAAGCAAAACGTCAGTGGTCCCACTCATCGTCTTAATCATACTCTAGATTTAATTATATCATATGGAACTGATCCAACCGATATAGATATTATACCGCAAAGTGATGATGTCACTGATCATTACATGATAACTTGCATACTACGCACTGCTGAAATGTGTCATGTTGCGCCGGGTTATCGACCAGGCAGAACAATCCTTCCAACCACTGTAGATAGATTCTTGAATAGCTTACCTGATCTATCTCCGCTCCTCAGTGAACCCAAACTAACAGATGAACTAGAGGAAATGACTAGCAGTATGAGCACCATTTTCTCTTGTACATTAGAAATTGTTGCACCAATTAGATTAAAAAAGGTCAGAGAGAAAACTAAAGCACCATGGTACAACAGTGCTACGCATGTTATCAAGAGAGAAACTCGTAACTTAGAGCGCAAATGGAAACAAACTAATTTAGAGGTCTTTAGAATATAGAAAGACTATATTATAGTCTATATTAAAGACTATATATATTATTTATATATTATAAAAAGGCTCTAAAAGCAGCCAGGGCTGAGCATCTCCGCAAAATAATAGAAAACAACCAAAATAATCCAAGGTTTTTATTTAACACCGTGGCTAGATTAACAAATAAACAGACATCACCTGACCAAAATATTCCATTACATTTTAATAGTAATGATTTCATGAATTTCTTCACTGAGAAAATAGAAAGCATCAGAAACATAATTGTAAATGTACAATCTTTGACAGCGTCTTATGATTCAGCCTCAATTATTGCCCCTCAAGAACAACTACAGCGCTTTACATCTATAGGACAGGAAGAGCTAAATAAACTTATCATTGCATCTAAACCAACAACGTGTTTATTAGATCCAATACCCACTAAACTACTGAAAGAAGTGTTACCTGTAGTGGAAGAGCCTCTTCTCAATATTATTAACTCGTCTCTATCTTTAGGTCACGTTCCAAAAACGTTCAAGCTGGCAGTTATAAAACCTCTTATTAAGAAACCACAATTAGATCCAAATAACCTAGCAAATTACAGACCCATTTCAAATCTTCCATTTATGTCTAAAATACTAGAAAAAGTTGTGTCCGCTCAATTGTGCTCTTTCTTGCAAGAAAACGATATCTATGAAAAATTTCAGTCAGGATTCAGGCCACATCATAGCACAGAAACTGCGCTGGTTAAAATTACAAATGATTTACTTTTAGCTTCTGACCAAGGGTGTATCTCAATACTAGTTTTACTCGATCTTAGTGCTGCGTTCGACACTATAGATCATAAAATACTCTTAGATCGACTTCAAAATTACACTGGTGTACAGGGACAGGCATTAAGCTGGTTTAGATCGTACCTATCAGACCGTTACCATTTTGTCCATTTAAATCAAAGATAACGTCAGTAAACTATGGATTGCCGCAAGGATCTGTGTTAGGCTCTCTGCTATTCTCAATTTATATGCTGCCACTTGGAAATATATTATAAGAAAACATGGAATAAGTTTCCACTGTTATGCTGATGACACTCAATTATATATTTCATCACGACCAGATGATAACACTAAATTATCTAAAATGACAGAGTGTGTTAAAGATATAAAATATTGGATGACGTGTAATTTTCTTCTATTAAATTCAGATAAAACGGAGGTATTACTGATTGGTCCAAAAAACTGCCCACAAAACCTCTTACAATACAACCTTAATCTAGAAGGATGTCCTGTTACTTTATCCTCTACAGTAAAAGACCTGGGTGTTATACTAGACCGCAACTTGTCTTTTGAAAATCATATTTCAAATGTCACAAGAACAGCCTTTTTCCACCTTAGAAACATTGCTAAGCTACGTAACATGATATCAGTTTCTGATGCAGAAAAGTTAGTTCATGCATTCATGACCTCGAGACTAGATTACTGTAATGCTTTATTAGCGGGTTGTCCTGCATCCTCAGTAAACAAGCTACAGTTAGTCCAAAATGCAGCTGCTAGAGTTCTTACTAGATCAAGAAAATATGATCATATAACACCAATTTTATCATCTCTACACTGGTTACCTATTAAGTTCCGTATCAATTACAAAGTATTGTTACTGACTTATAAAGCCCTAAATGGTTTAGCTCCTGTGTATTTAAGGGATCTTCTATCGCTCTACAATCCATCGCGCTCTTTAACCCCCTGGGGTCGGCAATCACGCCGGCGTGATCTGCTCGCTTTTTTTCTTATCAGTGCAAAAGAGATTAAAAATACTTAGTTGGTTTTGATCTTACATTTAAGTGTTTTACATCATTCGATCCAGTTAAGTTTCTATTTTTTTTGTGTATACTCACAATAAAAACAAAGTGTTGTGTCTTTCGCCAAATAAAGAAAAATAAACATGATGCGAGTTCTGCCTTCTCTCTGTCAGGGAAGTCCATTCTGAAACGCGTCCGAAAATGAACTGTAACTCAGCGAATACTTGTCACTCAGGAACGAGACATTTGTCTTTATGAAGCTAGAATTCTCTTCTTTTAAATGAAGTAATTTATATTAAAAAACACATATTCTTAGTTTATGTAATCCGTTTGAAACCAAGGAGAGGCGCAGTTTTCCGTTCTCTCTTCATTATTTTTAATGAGCTGAGGCAACCACGCCCCCTGGCGCTATTCACATGCTAATAGTTGAGGTGATCTATACGCATCGCACACGCCCTCCGATCGATGCCATGATGAAAACACGCAGTTTCTCGTCAGATTCACGGATAGTTCATCGCGTTTTGAGGATGGCACGCTTCTCCGGTAAAGTCGTCCTCCAGATGATTATGGACAGCGAGGAAGAATTCACCTTTTCCTCACAGAAACGGTTGCATCTCAGACGGAGAACGGCTGCATTTTCAAGAGCGAATTGATCCCACAGAGGATACAAGTTCGAGTAAGTTGTTTAGTGTTTATATAATTCTTCTCTGATTATATAGAACTCATGTGAATTTTCAGACTATATTTTGCTTAGTTTTGGTTAGCTTTTGACATATTACAGGAAAGATTGCCTTACAATATCCCTAACATTCGTATATGGTCGTGTTTCAATGTGATATTACTCTCTAAACATATTTGTATTATATTTCAATCCGTTTTGATTAGCTTATGACACTGATGCTAAAAATACTGACTTTTGCGAATATCTGCTTAGGTGTAAATATGATTTCGTGCAAATATATTTCAGCCTCCGGTAAAATGTGATACTGTCTAAATACTAGACATGATATTTTTATATATAAATGTTCGGTTTTGGTTAGCCTATGACACACGCTAAAATATTGCCACAGATGATTGTGAATACAGGTGTAAATGTTTGAAATGCTCTAAATGCGTGCGCAGATAATGGCCATCAACAGCTCGCGATCTATGGCCCATAAATAGATATTTCTCCGTCCTATGGCCCATCAACAGATATATAGACTACATGCATTGTGCATCCATACCCATTAATCGCCCATCTTTGGATAATGTATGCTAACACAGTTGTTTTTATTTTTTTAGGAATGTGTTTGCATCACACTCTCCTTCTCCAGCAGAGGGACACGCAGGTGTCGTTCAGTTCTCAATCGAGAATGATGGTAAGTGCACAGACGTAATATTTTACTGATGAAATGTAATTGTGTTTACAATATACATAATATACTCGTCATAATATACAAGTAGGGCCTACCTATTCTTGTGTGAAATTACAAAATCGGTTGTCTTTTTCTTAATCCATGGCCATTAGTGATTGATAGCGATAATAATACAGTTTCTTTGATTGTGTTATCAACAGATGTGACAATGAACATGTCCAAGCACCGGTCCCGAAGAGAGCCAAGGCAAACAAGCAACAGGTCCAAGTCCACCCTGTCATGGAAAACCGAGACTGATGTTGACATGGTTGCACAGACTGCGCGATTCCTGCCCGGGAAACTGGACCGCAAGTGACCTCTGTTTACTCACATTCCCCCATGAGTCTGTTTGTAACAGTATACACTACCTTTCTTTCTTTTTTTAAAAGGATGTGTGAAGTTATATTGTTAGGAAAGATTTCTATTTTGAATAAATGCTTTTCTTTTTAATCAGTGAATCCTGAAAAAAATATCACAGGTTATAAAAAAATATTAAGCAGCACAACTGTTTTTCCAACATTGATAATACCTGATTATCAAATCATGATATTAGAAGGATTTCTGAAGGATCATGTGACACTGAAGACTGGAGTAAGGATGCTGAAAATTCAGCTTTGATCAAAGAAATAAATTATATTTTAAAGTATATTAAAATAGAAAATCATTATTTTAAATTGTAATAATATTTCACAATATTACTGTTGTTTCTGTATTTTTTATCAAATAAATGCAGCCATCTTCCAAAAATATTAAAAATATTAAAAATGGTAATGTGTCCAAATGTTTGACTGGTACTATATGTTTATATATGTACGGTAGCACTGTGGTCTTGTGAGGCACAACATTTAGTTCCTCCACATAGAGGAATTACAATAAAAACAGATTAAAAAAAAAACCTTTGAATGTCCTCTCATTCTCAGATTCTCCTCTCTGCCTCACTGCACCTTGATGGGGGCATTAGCCATGGATGGGGGAGTGTCTATTGTCTCCCCTCATTCATATTCATGGCCATCAACACCCCTACGCATAAAGCAGTACTGGCACAAAAACTGACTTGCAAAGTTTAAATCATTATATTGTTGTTTTGTGGAAGAGTGATCAGAATGATTTTCACATCATTTTGTAGTAAACATTCTAGCCTACAAGAATGGTAACTCAAAAGTCTTGTGCCAAACTATTCAGTATGAGTTATATGGGCTCATTGCAGTGACACATTTTTTCCCAAAACTTACTAACCACGCATTATATTTTTTTTCTATAAAATGCAAACATGTAACTTCCATTTTGCTCACATATTATTGTAGCAGAGTTTGTGCTGCAATACAGCATAATTATGTGTTGGCCAAAGGTATGTTGTAAGTAGCTGAAATAAGCACAAATGTCAGGGCATGTCAAAACCTCTCAAGGGCCCCAAAAACCCCTCAGACCCCAGGGGGTTAAGATCGCTAAATTCGAAGCTTCTGGTCGTACCTAGGATAACTAAGTCCACTAAAGGAGGGAGGGCGTTTTCACATCTAGCTCCTAAACTCTGGAATAGCCTTCCTGATATTGTCGGAGGCTCAGACTCGCTCTCCCAGTTTAAAACTAGACTAAAGATGCATCTCTTTAGCCAAGCATTCACATAATGCATCGTACCTTTTATACTACAGTTAAATCAGATCAAATGCATTCATATTATGAACAGCAGCTACGCTAATTATTTCCCATCTGCCTTTTTTGTTGTTATCTCGGGACGCCTGTCCCGAGATAACTCAAATAGAGTTCGTCAGCTCCAGTTATGTATCCAGCCTCTCATGGAGACTTCAGATGCCCCAACGCCTGTGATGAGACGACTCGACGCCTGTGAAGAGACGACCCAACGCCGGCGATATGTTATGCCCTAAATTTATGATTAACTAACTGTATTTTTGTTTGTACATTTTTGAAATGCATTTTTTGTAAAGCTGCTTTGAAACAATATGTATTGTGAAAAGCGCTATACAAATAAATTTGAATTGAATTGAATATCTTGTTGGTTCTATACAAATTACTTAAAAAGAGAATATTTGTTTTTGTTTTGAAACAGATTATTTAAAACTACACACTTAAATGTTTATAAAGATATAGAGCTCATAAATTGAAGACTGAACAATTGACTGTTTAATGTTATTTTTTTGTATTAGTTTTCTTTATTAATTTTCTTTATAATTTCATAATCTATTTTGTGAAGTCAGATTATGTTTGTACATGTGTGCTGAGCAGAGAGCTGGTAGAGATATATTTTGCTCAGAGGTATGCAATGTTCACTTAGCGGAGATGTTCCAATGATGATGGTACTTCAAATGTGTACAGTTGGTATGCTCTTTGCAAGGAGAATGAATGTTGCAACTGATGCAAATGTACCATTTGTATACACCACTAATGTATACACTGAAGAAATAGTTTATTAATGTGGATAGTGGATTGACCATGTGCATTAGGTAGACATTTCATCTTTAAACATTAGCAATATGTTTTTCTACCTTACAAGGAAGTTGTAAATCTCTCTGTGATGTATATACGCTGAATCTTACTGTACCACCTCAGAGAAACATTAAGGCATGATGAGGGGGTGAGAGGAAGGAGGAAACATAGAGATTATGGGGTAAGGAAGGAGAAACCCAGAAACCATTTACATCTAGCATGATGGGGTGAGAAGACAGAATAATAGGGAATAGAGAAATCTAGAATGAAGACCTCCTCTCATGTAGCCTTATTCTTATATGCCTGTGTTTCTCTCTGATGACACATGTTTAAATAATAAATCTATTGGCAAAATATCAGGTGTAGCTTCCGTGATTCAACAATTATGGGGGAAGCATGATTTTTAGAATCGACATAAATGTGTGACAATTATTCGCTGAGTTTTGTTTGTTTAGAGACGTGCTCAAGAAAAAAAAAGTTCACGATACGGAGAGGCAGAAAGCACACTCTGTTTAATTTCTTTATTTTACTAAAGCACAACGTTTTGTTTTGATTGTAAGTGGACACATACAAAAGTAGACATATCACCGATTCTTTTTTCATATGTATTAAGTCTGTATGACCATATATGACGGAGTATTTTAAGTTTATTCAGCTACTATGTGAAAAAAATTGCACAAATCACGCCGGCGTGATTGCCGACCCCAGAGGGTTAAATAGAAAAAAAGTTTATGAAAATGTACAATGTAAAAAAAAATATTATTAATTTTTATATAAAATATATATTTTAAAAACCTGGAGGACTCTAAAAATGCAACAAAATAAATCAAAGCCAAAATTCTGAACAAGCTGTGTTTCAAATTTTAGGTTGATATCTCAAAAAATAAGCTTTCAGTGAGATTTAGTTTGGGCAGTACCAAACTTTTTTACTAGTTGACATTACTGCCCATATAAGGGCGCCTCCATTTCCTATGTTGTTTGAGTGAACTGAACCATTATTTTTACAATTTTCATAAAATTTATGAAGTAGACCTCCCATTCCGAAGTAGTACTGGAAGTTTGGCAGATTTTGAAATGAATTCAACCTCTAAGAAACACAAAAATATCCTGTATGTGCATTATAGCTCGCTGCCACATCACAAATGGTGAATCTGTTATTTTTTTCTTTATATTCAAAACATTTTCAGTCCTTTTTTCTAAAATAATTGAATGGATGCTATCTTTTGAACTCTTGGCATGAAAACAAACTGAGATTTTTACCATTCTTTCATGATTTTTCATGTTCATCACTATTTCAAAATAAAGGTCTGAACACGCCTCAGGAGTATGAAAATATTCTTGTTGCAAATTGATAAATTACGGCTTCTCTGTAATGTATTTTGAAAATCAGCTCAATTGCTCAAAATCAATTGTAAGCTTTCAAATGGTATATAGTTTGTCAAGATTAGTTTAGGTTTAGTTTAGAATATTACTGGGTCCCACTTTATATTAAGTGGCTTTAAATACTATGTACTTACATAGAAAAATAAGTACAATGTACTTATTGTGTTCATGTTGTGTTGTAAATACGTTTTCTGCTATTGAGGTGTGATACGGGTAAGGTTAGGGACAGGTGTGCTGGTATGGGTAGGTTTAAGGGTGGTTTAAGGTGTAAGGGAAGAGTCAACAGTGTAATTACAAATGTAATTACATAAATTAATTACCGCTGTAAATACATGCAGGTATTTTAAAAATATAAGTACAATATAAAAACATATATGTACACAATAAGTCCATTGTATCAAATTATTAATTTCAATGTTAGTACATAGTAGTTAAAGTCACTTAATATAAAGTGGGACCTATTACTGTTTTAAATATGTAATGGCTGATGCCAATATAAAGGGTTAATCCCATATTTGGAATGGTAATGCTTGAAAGTTCTGTTTTCTCCGATTTGGGGTACAGGGGAGAACTTTGGTTATACCAGCTGTAATCCACTAGACAGAAAGGTCATCTTGATCTTAAATTGAAGCTTATAACTTGTGAAGTTTTTCATGTACATTTGAGGCAGTGATATGTATAATAAAATGCTTGAAAATGATCACTTTTGATGACAATTTGTCAGGCGGACAGACATTTTTTGGTCTTTTGGGGTATGTTGAGGGTGATATTTGACAGCAAAAAGGCAGAAATCCCCATAATCTTTTTTTGCTAGTTTCCCCTATGTATCAGGATACACCATGCAATATTTGAGGGTTATATGACCATTTATGTAGCTGCAGTACCTCAATTCACAATTACATAATTCCGTCAAAAGCTTTTCCCAAAAAGGCAGTTTTTTGGCCCCTGAGACCAAACGGGGCCGAGTTGGTGGTGGTCATTATCAACTTGTGATGGTCCAAGGTATAAGATAATCGGAAATAATAGTGAAAAAAAGCTAGCAAAAAAACATCCAGTGGACCTGGCTCCCGGCCTACAATATAAGGGGTTAACAAATGGCTGTTCAAATAAGCAACTGCATTTGCATGTACTTAACAATTTTCAGATCAGATTAATTGGATTAATTGATACTGGGCCTGAAGACCTCACCTGGTGTGAGTCAGCCAGTGGTTTTGTAGCTTCTGTGTCTTCTGATGGACAGCATGTTACACAGGATATCATGTAGGTGGCAGTAGCCGCGTTTCCATTACATATTTGCGCAAATGTTTTGCGCTATTATCTAAATATCGCTACAAAACTATTGCGAAATGACGGCGTTTCCATTAACCGATGTTATGCGACTAAAACGTCCTTTTTTCTCTCGCGATAAAGTCATTCCAAAAATCACGGCAGCGGACGTTGGTTTATATAATCTCACAGCCACCGCATTAGACATTATTATTATTAATGGAAGGAGACGTACGTGTTATCCAAGTATTAATGGCAGGGAAAGACCCTTATTCCAAACGAAATATAAGGAGTTTCTGGGTGTTTCACCCTCATTTCTGCTCTGAGGTTTTGATTGTGGCATTTCTTTGAAGTTTAGAATCCAGTATTCCTATAGGCTAATTATTGTTTCTTTTATGAATTTAATAAAGAACTCTGTCTCCTATTCCAAACGATCCATGTAGGCTACTTTTGTGTCCATTCGTTTTTTCCTTTTTAAACCCGTAATTGAAAAACGAAAAATAAACGGTTGTCTTTTTAAAACGCAAAGTTGAACACCACAATTTTAATTTGAACTGCATGGCTACACCAACTGCTGCGCAAAAAAGTAAATATCAACGAATTTTCAGATGTTTGTTTAATGACTTTTTCCCCCTTTATTAAACATGTAAAATATTCACAAATTAATATGGAAAACATGTTGATTTTACTGGTTTTTCTAAGGCCAAAATGTATTAGCTTTCGATTCGAATTTGTTCGTTTTAAAGTGGACATTTCAAGCTACATAGGCTATATTTTGTTTCAGTTCTCGCGCTCCAGTTCAGGGAGATCATGAAAACGGGCCTGATTGTTTTATTTTATTTTACAAAAGCACAACATTTTTTTGTTATTGTTTACACAAATAAAAGTATTTACAAATAATGTATTATTATTTTCTGTATGACCAGAAATTATAGAGTAGGCTATATTAAGTTGTTTCACTGTTAATAGGAAAATGCAAGTGTTCACGCCCGCGCCTCCGTGCCATGTAGTGCGCGCTCCACACTCCACACATACCCTTAGATATGCGTCAAAATATTGTGTTTATTTAATCTCAGCTCTGTATTATTATTGTCTAACCCGTATTATGAATGACATTTGACGAATTGCTTGTTCTTTTTTTGGATAAAAGCGTCATCTAAATGTAGCCTAGTAAATGTTATAATAATGATGATAATTAGGCTATTATTATTTGCGTACACGGACCCCAAACACACCGCGTCTTCTAAGTCAGGTGACTTTAAAGGCGCAAAAACTGTTTCCATTGCAGTTTTGCGAAATATTCCTTTTTCGAATTGGCTGAAAAACCTCCTCATGCGAGCGTAAAAACTTTTTTGCGATAAACGAGAGTTTTTGCGAAATTGACGTGTTTCCATTGAGCGTATTTTCAATTCGCAATTTCAATTTGCGCAATTTGAAGGGTAATGGAAACGCGGCTAGTCATGCATTGGACACCATTTTGTACTTGTTGTGGTTATCGTAGCTTTGTATACTCCTTAATCCCTATTCATATAATGCTAATTAACAAAGAACTGAAACACATACACATTTGTATTGACATGCAGCACATTTGCACAGTGGAATAATGTACAGTGGAAGGAATAAAATAATATATTTATTATGTATTAATATCAAAGTAATAATATGCCTTATTAATTAATGTATTAATGAGTGTCACCCTTGGTAATAGTTAATGTGATATTTATGAATAACATCATTTTAATTCAGATTGACAGAGAAAACCCAAACAAAATCATCTAAAATTCAAACACGGCCAAAACAACCTAATAAATATGTTAGACACCTGTTACCTGTTAAGCACACCAAAGGTAGAAATTGATATAAATTCCTAAATGTTAAATAAGCTTGCACAAGCAGGAGAGTGAGACTTGGTATGGGATCTTACAGCAGATAATAATTAATGTGGGCAGCATGTAAAACTATTTATTTTGGGTTGGTCTTTCCATGATGGCTTTTTTAGTGTTTCTTTCTGGGTGTAAAATAATTATGTAGCATTTTGGAGCAAATATGGCCACCAGTAATCCAAAACTGGAAGCCAGGATGGCAAATATCTCCACTGCCACTGCATATTTCCCTGGTGAGCTCACATATGCAGGAACAAATGCAATCCACACAGCACAGAATACCAACATACTAAAAGTGATGAACTTTGCTTCATTAAAATTATCTGGAAGTTTCCTTGCCATGAAGGCTAACAGGAAACTCACTGCTGCAAGGAGGCCAATGTATCCCAGAAGCATAGAAAAACCAGCCACTGAGCCAATAGCACATTCATAGACTATTTTAGAGCGGATATAATGACTGTTTTTAAGGGGTGTTGGGGATGCAGTGGATAACCAGACTGTACATATTGCTACCTGTGTAGAAATTAAGGCCAACACTGTCCCTCTTTGCTGTGCTGAACCAAACCACTTTATGGCAGATTTGCCCTCTGGTCGAGATGACTTGAACACAGCAATTACCACCATAGTCTTAACAAGGATACTGGAGATGCACAGGACAAAGCTTATGCCAAACACAGCATGTCTCAATTGACATGTCCACAACTGAGGCCGGCCAATGAACAGTAGCACACACAAAAAACACAGTTTGAGTGACACCAGGAGCAGGAAGCTGAGCTCTGAATTGTTGGCGCGTACTATGGGAGTGTTTCGGTGAAGAGCAAAGATGACCATCACAAGAGCACAGAAACTTGTGCCTAAAAGGGAGGCAGTTGTCAGAGAAATTCCCAGCGGATCTTCATAAGATAGAAATTCCACTTCTTTGGGTATACAATTGTCATTTTCTGGACTCGACCAAAACTCATCTGGACACCTGAAACATTCAGGTGAATCTGTAAAAGAAAGAAAGAAAGAAAGAAAGAAAGAAAGAAAGAAAGAAAGAAAGAAAGAAAGAAAGAAAGAAAGATAAAGAAAGAGAACAAGAGCTCATTATAATAGTAGGGAAATTTATCGCTAATATATAATATATATATTTATTTCATTCGTAGACATGACTCTCCTAACCTGTTGTATTAGAAATCTCTCCATCTCCGCATGGCAGGCAGTCAAAACAGCAGACAGGAAGACCTTTCCTCCTGACTCGTCTTGTTCCTGGGTGGCAGCTCTCACTGCACACAGACCGTGGGGGCTGCAGGGGTATCATTATATTTAAATTTATGGGAATTTGCATGTACTCAAAAAATATATATGTATGAATCTTTTTATCATATTCGTGTATATTTGTCAGTGTATAGAGTTGATCCAGTAATCCAGCTTGAAAACCACTAATTTATTAATTTATTATTACTCATTAGCCAATGAAATGTTACTGAATTTTGTTAAACGTTCAGACATCTTCATCAAGAGTTAAAGTAATATGCTATATGCTTATTGCCTTTTTTGTCTCAAAGTTCCAATATAATGCATCGTCATCCAGTTTGAGCACCTTCCCTCTTGTCGCCCCTTCATTTACCACACCGACCGTGCGGACAACGATCGACCCGTCAGACCTCGGGTGCCAGTTCATCACATCATAGATGGCCAGAGCATCTCCATTCTCATTAAATGAGACATGATCCCCAAAACCTGTAGTGAAGTTCACTTTCTCTAGGTAGTGAACTAGCTGTACAGTTTGTAGACAGGAAAAGTGTCAAATGAAATATAAATATATTACTTATATTACTATATATGTATGCACTATTTATTTGAGTCTTACCTGCCAAGGTTTCAGGTTGGATATGTCGGCACATCCGTTCTTACTGAATGGTCCTCTCCCCTCCTCACAGTGCATCAGGTCATGAAGCGCATGTGCTAGAGCATAAACTGCCTTATACACATTATATGAGGCCCTCAGCTCTGATACATCAGTGAATGCTGTATCTGTGCTGCTCAGATCCTCTTGCCCTGAACATTTGTTTTCCCCTTGTTCTTGAGCTATATTTTTGCCTCCAACCTCAAACTTGCACTCAAACATGTTCTCCCAGAAAATTTTTATTGTACTGTTTTTTGGATTATTGTCAGGACGGAGACCTTTCAGAAAGTCATGAAGTCCCTGAATTTGTCCACGGCGGATGGCGATGCCCAGCGTGCCCCTCAGTAGGGGCAAATATTGTGCAGTTTGTAGGACAGGTGTTGTTGTCCAAGCCTCACTTGCAATCCACTGCTTGCCTGTCACATTTTGCAACAACAACTCATCCATCAGGGATGACAGATCAGTTGAGAATGCTACAAGTACCCTGGCTGTAGAGGTCTGAATAACTTCTACAATTCGTTGAATATCCCTACGGTTGTTATCATAAGGCAGAATCTCAGAGAAGGCCACACAACCCCCAAACCAGTACATTTCCTGCTGGAAGGACTGAGCAGCGTAGATGCCATAGTCATCATCACTGTAGAGGAGACCAACCCAGGTCCATCCAAAATGCTTCAAGATCTGAACCATAGCCCGCACCTGGAAGGCATCACTGGGGATTGTTCTGAAGAAAGAGGGGTACTTTTTTCTGTCACTCAAACAGGAGCAGGTGGCATAGTAGCTAACCTAAAATAAAAAGCAGGAGAAACAAAGACAAACATCAGGCTTCTCAGGTAATTTTAAACGTAAAAAGCAAGGAAATGAGAACAATATTATACAAGTTATTTGGAAGCAAATATATTTTATGGAGAAATAAAAACACATAATATCTTACCATAGGAACTCGAAACAGTCCCAGCACACTGGAAATTGCTATAGATTGAGTTGAACCTGGATCCCCCACAATCCCAATCACTGGAGGAGGGCCAGTGCAGTTGAGGTTTGAGAAGGTCTCCTCTGTACCACTAACCAGGGATATGGCAGCCCGGAATGCCACTCCAAGCCTTAAACAGTTGTCATAGATCTGATAACCAAGTGTGATGTTAGGCAGAAGGTTGTTATTATTAATCTCATTTATGGCAAAAACCATGGTCAGTGCCTGCTGGAAACTTGCCATATAGAATCTGGAAAAAGCCAAATGAATTGTATGACTAAGTAGAAATGTATGTTGTCTACTGTATATTTGACGTAAGAGATTGATAATAATATAAAAAAATAAATATCATAAAATTACAAATACATTTTCTATTTTTCCCCTTCTGCTTTTCTACTGTTAGTTTGATAAACAGTAATTGGTTTGCAATTTCAACGCTCAACACTATATTATGGAGTTTTTATTTCTCCATAAAATATATTTGCTTCCAAATAACTTTTATAATATTGTTCTCATTTCCTTGCTTTTTACGTTTAAAATTACCTGAGAAGCCTGATGTGAAATAACTATACTTAAGTCACAAGGAACAGATCATTTAAAAAAAAAGTGTGTGAGCAGAAGTTACAGTAGCTGTGATCATTCTATTGTCATCCTTTTCTTTAAATCTCATTTTACTTTTTTTTCACATTCTTTGTTCAGCATAGCTGTTCTCATCATGCACAGTCCAAACTCACTCCTCACAGTGGGGCAGTTCCGGCTCAGTTCTGAAGTTAAGTTCTGGGAAGACTTTGAGGTTCTGAACCTCAAACAGGCCTCCAATGATAAAGTCTCCATTCTGGTACATCCCGTTCAATTTGAAGCGTTCCTGGAGCTGACAGGAATCTGAGATGAAAGCAGCATAAATATAGTAAATGGACAGATACAGGCAGATGTTTAGAGAGATCCACATCACTCTCCTTCTTTCTTTTTCTTTATGGCCAACTCAACTACTGAATTCACTGCATGACACAGTGTGATATTCTTTTATAGGGAAGGCGGTGTCACTTGACAAATGAGGACATCCTTCTGGGTAACTCTACCTTGTCATTTTCAAATCATGAGCTGAGAGCAGGGCTTAAAAATAAATAAATCAATCGGTTCTCTCCGAGCAGAATCAGTATTTTAACGTTTCTGTTCTTGTGTTTCTCATTAAACATTAACGTTCCAAAAACGGTTTGATTAGAAAAAACACTGGTTAAAAACGCTATTTTAATACTTTAAACAAATGTAAATAAATACATTTTTTACATACATTTTCACAAAAAATAACGTAACGCATGATAAATAAGCTTTAACTTTTAATGCATAAAATTGCTAAAAACCACAACAGAAATTGCACTGATTACAAAGCATAAACGGGCGGAAAAAAAATATTGACCTGTTTTATTGAACCGTTAGACAAGCTAATAAGCGGCTGGAAAAACTATAGGAAAAATGAAAATCCACTAGGGCTGTAGTCAACCAAAGAAATGCTTAGTCGACCAAAGTCCTGTCCTGAGCAACGATCAGTCGACTAAAAAAAAAAAAAAAAAAAAAAACGCGATGTTTTGCATTTTGATTGAACATTTGTTCATATTAAACAATTGTCAGAGCATTTATAAAACAAAAACGAAAAACATCAATAATACATAAAAATATATAATAATAATACAATTCTTTGAAAATTAAAAAAGCAGGAAAATATACTGAGACGCCCCAAGTATCTGTACTTCTACTTGAGTACGAGAAGTGAGACGGACTATTTTCTTTAGCGGAAGCAATATAAATCGTTTTTAAATACATAAACTCCTTTTAAAATCAATTTTTAGTGTCAAATTATTTATTTATTTGGTAGGTAGTCATGTAATAAGCGGTATAATGTAGAGTTTGTCTTACATGATGTACTTCATCATGAGGCACACACGCGCGCGCTTTCTCTCTCCCTCTGCCATGCACGCGCTACGCGGTTTGAAGCACAGTCTCTGTCTCGCGGGCGCGCTCGCTCGCTCGCTCTAGATTCCGGGAGAAACTTTTTGCAGGCATCAGTGAGCTATATATTTAATATAATTATTAAAATATAATTATTGATTTTTCAGTAGACTATTTTTTGCTGCCCCCTCAGCACTCGGCACCCTACGCACAGTGCGTGATGTGATGCGCGTGGTGGGAGCGGCAGCGCTGAATGAACCTTGTTGAAAAGTGTCTGCATGATTCACGTAGGTCACATTTTCAGGTCGGAAAATCCGGAATTCTGATTAGTAGCGGATGTAGCGTTCTACCTGAGTGAATACAGCAAAACTACCTCTATTCCGTAGTGAGCGCAAGCAGCAGTGCTGCAGCCACAGGTGCGGTTACCGAGTGTTGTGTTGTTCTACGTGGTGCGATAAACTGTGGCGCTGGTACAAAATAGCCTAAATTAAAGCATTTAAAGTTGGGGATAAAACATATGCTAATTATATTTAGAATACAGTAATATATAAATGCTTATAAAGGAATAAATATCAAGGAGTAAATCAATGAAAATTTCTTTATTGGTGAAAAAAAAAAAAAAAATTATGCAAATGCATGGTCGACCAAGACGGCATCGACCGATTAGTCGACTAAACGACTAAAGTTGACAGCCCTAAAATCCACAAACTAACTCTTGAAAGTCCATACATACACACACGTACGAATGTCCTCCAAGACCTGTGCATTCATTGACGACCTCAGTGGGTAAAGAATGCACTTGAGGCATGAAAATGCCTACGCTGACTTGCGTTACAGGCAGTGCAATTAGGCTACATTCATAGCAAGTTTGTGCAAATCTGGGTTAGTAGGAGCAACACTTGCCCAGTACTTAAAAATACACTCACTCCTCTTAAGGCGTGCTTCTCTTGAATACATATCCAAAACAGATGAGACTGAAACACAAGTATGTTTCACTGTTGTACTCTTTTGCCATCAACAGCTGTTTTATCTTGTCGTCGTCTGATGACTGGGATGGAGTGTACTGTGTAGTCGCGTTGCTGCCAGATAAATTCTGAATAGCTTACCAGGCACGAAATAAGTGAATTTCGATTCGCTTTCGGATTGAAGTTCGCTGAGAAAAATTCTGTATCGAGGATCGAGAAATAATACGGCCACAAAGGCGTCATTGTCAAAGAGCGCTGTTTGCCGTGATTTGAGACACTGAACTAGTCATTTTGCAAAGGGATTGTTAATTCTGTCGGTGCACTGTACACACTGAAGCCAAACACCATAGAAGTCACCTGCTGTGAGCTGGTCCGACTGGAGGCTTTTTGTAGCAATTTTCGCTGGATTTAAAGCACTCACCAAGTTTTATATTGCACGTGTCTGTACATTACAATTTAGAGTAATTTTGATATCAGAGGTGTCTACATATGTCAGAAATGTACAGTTTTATATATATCTATCTTTTTTTTAATATACAGTATGTGTGTATGTGTGTAATGAACACATTGTTGTGCCTTGTAGGCATATTTGTAAGGCTGCATAAAATAATAATTACAATAGCATAGAGGGTGGCGTATAAATGGTTAAAAAGGAACACTTTAGTAAACTACACTAGAGGGTAATATATATATTCCTTAGACGTTATGAAATGAGATTGGAGTAAAAACATAAAGCCTAATGTTAGTTTTGAATGATGTGCAACATGATTATGTAAGTGTCACGGGGTGACAAATAATCCCCGGAACTGATTCCACCAGAGAAGTGTTCCCGCCGGGGCACTTTCAGTGTAACACTGTCCCCGGGCCGGTGTGTGTGTCTGTTGTCATGACAACTAAACGGCAGATTGACAACAGGTGTGGGGACTTCACTCTGAGTGTCTGATTGAGGTGGTGCCAGCGTTTGGAGAGGATAAAACACAAGGGGAAGAGAAGGCTGAGTGTTCTCTCTCCGTGTTGGCTTGTTGTTTCTTTGTCTTCCCCCGTCGATCTGGTGTGGTTCTCTCCCGTTGGGAAATGTTTGTAGAGTGTTGCAGCTGAAGGATCATCGTGAAAGAAGAGGAGTGTTGCTTGTGGGATCCGAGGGCAGTTTTGAAGAGTGGAATTCGTCGCCTGGACTGGAAAAGAGTGAGATGAGTGATTGACAAATTGAATCTCATAAACGCATGTTTTCTACACTAAATTGGATACTGGTTTGGAGTGCTCGGATCACGTGGTACACATCGCACTGAGTGAAATATACTGATTCCTTGTCGATCTCTTGCCTCCTCCTTGACCATTGGAAACAGCGAAGTGAAGCCCGCTTGTAGTGGTGAGGAAATTATTCACAACATCTGTGCCAACTCTGACGATCATCGGCTCTTCAGATCGAGACCTCTGGGTGAGTGTTGGCCTTATTTTGCACTTGAAGAGTGGATTTGTAGTGCTGGAATTGACGTTTCCCATCACGTTGCATGTTTGGAGTTGGACTGTCGTGCGTGTGTGGAAGATTTATCTTTTATTGCTGTGCACTCCCCATGTGTCATGCTGGTCTACCGTTCATCATAAGAGCCTAGTAAGATCGATTGTAGTCACCTGTTGGATGTCAGAAGGAAAAGCCCCCGTGTGCACACTACACGTGAGAACTGTTTACCTCTGCTTGAAGTTTTATTATGCTGTCTGTCCCAGTGAAAGCCCTGCTCAGCTTGCGACTCTGTCCCTGCAACACACGTGAGAACGGTTTACCTCTGCTTGAAGTTTTTATGCTGTCTGTCCCAGTGAAAGCCCTGCTCAGCTTGTGACTCTGTCTCCTGCCACCCATGTGAGAGCTGTTCACCTCTATTTGAAGTGTTGATTCCGTCTGTTCCAGTGAAAGCCCGCTCAGCTTGTGACTCTGTCCCTGCAACACACGTGAGAACGGTTTACCTCTGCTTGAAGTTTTTATGCTGTCTGTCCCAGTGAAAGCCCTGCTCAGCTTGTGACTCTGTCTCCTGCCACCCATGTGAGAGCTGTTCACCTCTATTTTGAAGTGTTGATTCCGTCTGTGGAAGCCCCGCTCAGTTTGCGACTTGAGCCTGTTGCAGCCCTGAAACCCACCTGTATGGTACGAAGTATCTGTCCCCTGCAACCCATGTGAGAGCTGTTCACCTCTATTTGAAGTGTTGATTCCGTCTGTTCCAGTGAAAGCCGGCTCAGCTTGTGACTCTGTTCCTGCAACACATGTGAGAACGGTTTACCTCTGCTTGAAGTTTTTTTTGCTGTCTGCCCCAGTGGAAGTCCTGCTCAGCTTGTGACCCTGTCCCCTGCCACCCATGTGAGAGCTGTTCACCTCTATTTGAAGTGTTGATTCCTTCTGTGCCAGCGAAAGCCCCGCTCAGCTTGCGACTTGAGTCTGCTGCAGCCCTGAAACCCACCTGTATGGTGCGAAGTGCCCGCCCTTTACAACCCACGTGAGAACTGTACATCTCTGCTGGAGGTCTTGGTCCGGCCTGTTCAAAGAGAGTTCCGCTCTGTCGACGACCCGAGGTTGCCGTGGCCCGGAGGCCCCTTGGTGTGGTGTTCATTACCTACCACTGTGAGTCTGGCACTAGTGCCAGGAGGAAGTGAGTCCGGACCCACCTACTCGTCACTTGCCACTGTGAGTCTGGCACCAGCGCCAGAAGGAAGTGAGCCCCGACCGTCTACTCACCTGGGATACCCACCTGTTCGTCACTTACCACTGTGAGTCTGGCACCAGCGCCAGAAGGAAGTGAGCCCCGACCGTCTACTCACCTGGGATACCCACCTGTTCGTCACTCACCACTGTGAGTTTGGCACCAGCGCCAGAGGGAAGTGAGCCCTGATCCATCTACTCACCTGTGATCCCCACCTGTTCAGTACTTACCACTGTGAGTTTGGCACCAGCGCCCGAAGGAAGTGAGCCTGACCCACCCACTCGCCTGTGATACCCACCTGTCCATCACTTACCACGGTGTCGCCTTGGATTCCTGGGAAGAGGAAGGAAGAAGATTTTAGATTAGGATTTTCAAATTACTTTTAGACATTAAATAAAGTTTGTTATTCTTTTTATTCCTGTCTCCTGCCTCCTCCTTTTGACACGCTCCTCAGGGTGATCCTGGTCTAGGGGTGGGTGCAGTCTGGCTTGGCCCACCCCGACCTGTGACATAAGATCAAAATCAACATAAAACGAGTATTTTGAGTCTGTTTTGCACTGATAAGAAAAAAAGCTAGCAGATCACGCCGGCGTGATTGCTGACCCCAGAGGGTTAAGCAACATCAGGCTAGTTCAGGAGATTACATATAGGTCTCATGGCTGCTGCATCCACAGTGATCCATATGGGCCTTTTGCACATGAGACCACTTCAGTTGTGGCTCTAAGCCAGGGATTGTATCCATAAAATCCCCAAAGGCAAATAAGGGCAAGGGCAAGTGCTCCGTGCCCTTTCTAAAAACCCATGTTTATGGTAAGTCACGCACTGAACGCTTCGTACACTTTCTAAAATCCATATTTATGATCGTCATCCTGGGTCCCACTCTAGGTACATGTTGCTATCACAAGATACTAATGGCAGACGCTTCTCTGTCAGGTTGCGTAGCGGTCTTAGGTGGCCGTCCAGTCCAAGGAATCTGGGGAAGCGTCATCTCAATTGGCACATCAATTGCATCAAATTGATGGCTGTATTTCTGGCCCTGTATATATGGTATACTGTCCATGTCCAGAAAGGTAATAAAAAAATCATCAAAGTAGTCCATGTGACATCAGTGGGTTAGTTAGAAGTTTTTGAAGCATCGAAAATACTTTTTGGTGCAAAAATAACACAAAATAAGACTTTAATCAGCATTGTATTCTCTCCCGGATCTGTTGTGAATCTGCGTTCAGGACTCCACAGTTTCCTCGTTTTTTTTTTGCTGACGATAGACGCTGATGACGTGTTATCTGGTGCGCCCGAGCTTCGTTTACAGTCTGAGGGAGACGCACGCTATATTCAAGCTATTCTACATTGTTTGCGTGGATATAATTTTTTTTAATGGTGCGTAAATGTGCATGTCGCGGATGAGACACTTTTACAGCGTGCGTTTCCCTCAGTCTATAAATGAAGCTCGGGCGCACCAGATAACACGTCATCAGCGTCTTACGCCATCAGCGTAACTGTGAAGGATTGACAACAGACCCGGGAGAGAATACAATGCTGAATAAAGTCTTATTTTGTGTTATTTTTGGACCAAAAAGTATTTTCGATGCAACTATACAATTAATTTTTAATGTGCACGTGAGCGCCATCAGCGTTTCACACAGGTACACGTTTAACCCTCTGGGGACCAAAAACGTGCCGGCGCGTTTTCCTCGTTTTTTTTTACATAGCAGCAAAATAGACTTAAAATACTCCCGTCATTTTTTGTCATACAGGCTTAAGAAATATGAAAAAATAAACTGTTAAATGTCTTCTTATTTATGGGTTCACTTAAAATCGAAATAAAACATTGTGCTTTTGTAAAATAAAGATAGTAAACAGGGAGTGCTTTCTGCCTCTCCGTCTCCGTGAACTTTTTTTCTAGTGCACGTCTCTAAACTTAAACAAAACTCAGCGAATACTATTCACTCAGACATGAGCTATATATCTCTATAATCATATAAGTGTGCAGTTTTAAATTATCTAATTCAAAACTAAAACAAATATTATCTGTTTATGCAATCTATATAAAAAGAGCGAGAGATCAGCCGTTCTCATTATGGTTCTGCCAGCTCATTACTCTGCTAATGTGACACGCCCATCGAGAGAGCGCGCGCTATTCAAACGCAGATGATCTATACGCAACACATGCAAACCAGTCAACGCCCACAACAGCTGGAAAACACACTCGCTGTGAGGAATAATAATATCGTGATAATTCTGGAAATTTTACCTCAAACGTGCTGGAGTAGCCTAACAACGGATCCAGCTGCAGATCAGTAAGTGCTTTGTTCTAATCGCGATATGAAATGGTGTCTGCAAACCGCAAAAGACGGAATACGTTGAAATAAAATGTCTTTGTATATGCAACATATTAAACTGCAAATTAACATTTATGCCCTAATATATATTATAAAAGACGATATGTTACAGACGAAATATGAAAGACAACATTTCGTTTTGGATAGATTATAAAGTTTTTACTGCCACATCAAAACCTAATTTACAAGGTGCAAACAAAATCTTAAAAGGTCAATATAAGCCTTCTCTTTAAATTATTTTTGTGTTTTATTAGTGACAAATCTGGGGAGAGGATAGCCTACATCCAAAACTTTCTGAAAATACGAATGAGAATTAACTGCACAATTACTATAAATGTTTACCTTGGATATTATACAATTTGCAAGCATACACAGTTTGTGGAAAAATACCCTTTTTTTCAAGATGTTTCCAACTCTGAACCAATTATGTAGTAATATATATGTATGTATGTATGTATATACAGATGGTACTCAACCAGAATGAGACTTTTACCGCCGCCGTTCCCGCGGCGGTAAAATTGCGGGGGTGTATTTGCTGGCTTTGACCGCTAAGAGGCGCTACAATCGCAGACTTTGAAAAGTGTCAGTTTATTCTCTCTATTGCGTAATCTGCCGCCGCGCCGCGGCTCATTGAGAGTGATTGAAATGTGGTAAAACAGATCAATTCAAGTTAAACATGTAGTTAAATGAATTCATATAATCACAAGACTGAAATTAAATGTAGGCCTAATACATTTAATAAATAATGAAAACATTTCAACACAAAACATTGCAATAGAAAAATCTTAGGCTACATCAATGAGGCTTTGCAAGAGCAACGTCTTATCAGCGGACCGACGATAGCGCAGTGGACAACGCAACAGCCCGAGCTTCACGGAGCTTCAAGCGATGCGAGATCGAATCTCATTAGCTTTGGCTGACAGCGTTAAATGTTTTACCATTCTTGATGCTTAGATAGGTAACTGTTTATTGAAGTCAAGCGTTTTGTTTAATTATCAATGGCACATTACAACATACATTTGCTACTTTCCAGTAGAGCCGCTGCACAGACGAGAAAACTGATGAAGGAAGATTATCAGCCGATCGCGTCAGAAAATGAAAATGACGAAGCTATCTTTAATCTGCTGAATTATTGTTTTGTGAATCATCCACAAAATTGAGATGACTGACAATTGATACCCGCCATAGCAAAGGAAGACATTTTTACAAACAGATCCTGGACATTTCAAGGTTTAAATAAAGTGTCGGGGGCAGTTTATTTATTTAAAACAGGGTTGCATCGAGTTAGAGTTTATTAGAGTTTCTTAAAGGAACACTCCGACTTTTTGGGACTTTAGCCTATTCAACTTATCCCCCAGAGTTAGATAAGTCCATACATACCTTTTTCATCTCCGTGCGTGCTATAAGTCTGTTTGACGCACCCACCGCTAGCCTAGCTTAGCACAAAGACTGGATGTGAATGGTTGCAGCTAGCATACTAATCCAAATAAGTGACAAAATAAAACAAACATTTTCCTATTTACATGTTGTGATTTGTATAGTCACAGAGTGTACAAAAAACAAAGTCACATGAAACACAGACATATTTTAACCGTATAAATACTGGGAACTATATTCCCTGAATATAGGGCGGAGTGATAACCGCAGCGCACCTGAGACGCGCTCTGAACGAACTCTCTGCTCCTCACCACGGCGCGTCTCAGGTGCTGCGGTTATCACTCCGCCCAAGTAGCAGTGCTTCGCCTTCAGAGAATATAGTTCCCAGTATTTATACGGTTAAAATATGTCTGTGTCTCATTTGACTTGTTTTTTGTACACTCTGTGACTATACAAATCACAACATGTAAATAGGAAAATGTTTGCGTTATTTTGTCACTTATTTGGATTAGTATGCTAGCTGCAACCATTTACATCCAGTCTTTGTGCTAAGCTAGGCTAGCGGTGGGTGCGTCAAACAGACTCATAGCACGCACGGAGATGAAAAAGGTATGTATGGATTTATCTAACTCTGGGGGATAAGTTGAATAGGATAAACTCCCAAAAAGTCGGAGTGTTCCTTTAAGTAAGAAACAGAATCTTATTCTTGCGACATTTTACATTTGTATTGCCAAAGAAATTGCAGCTAAATAAACAATTAAAACAGTAGGCTAGTCTACAAAACGAAAATAGTTCAAAGCAACATAAATTAAGATTTTCTTTGCTTCTCTCTCGCGCTGGATCTCTTTTATTTTAGTTTATTTAGTCTCCCTGCACTGCGCGCGCCGGGTCTCTCTCGACATTAAACAAGATTTCAGGGTAAAACCCCATTATACAGCTGATAATACTGATGTCGCTGTGTGTCATCCATACAAATCACGAAAAAAAAAACTGTAACATGATTTCAAACAGAATGCCTGGTTGAATTCACCGTACAATAAAACGAGGTGGATCGCGAATAAGCGCTCTGTATCTGCTGCTCATCGCATTCGTTTAGTTGGCAAGAACGCGTTTCGTCGATAGTTCATGTTTAGATAATGCCAGATTGTTGACAAACACACTACTCAAACGTGTTAAAATTCTACAAAACCAGTTGAAACAAACGGATTGAACACTTCAACTGAAAGTGTGTGTGAAACCTCTTTAAATACAATACATAAAACTACAATATTTATAATTTAAGGATATTTGCCTTTGCCTGGTCATCATGCTCACTCTGCATATGAAAGACAGAACATTTAACACCTCCTGAACCCCCAACCCCCCACAGGCGATCTGAGTTTGAGACCGACTTAAAACAAAGAGAAGTCGGAATTCACACTTAATTCTAGACATAGCATTAGGCTAGTAAAGTGTTGATAATAAAATAATTTAATTATTTAGGCTACATGTAGGCTAATAGGCTAATATTTCTGTCATAAAAGTTTATTATTAAACATTTAATTATTTCAATAATTGAAGAAATAAAACACTACCTCGGTTTGGGCCAGCTTTTTCCAAGCAAACCTAAATACAAACGCATGTTCATTTGTTCAAACGCATGTCCATTTGTTGTCATGAATAGCCTACAATGTTCAACTCAATGTTAAATTCCACGGGGATCTTTGGATCCTTACAACCAGGGTGCGCGATTTGTGAATTAGCTATTATTATTTTTTTATATATAAATCTCAAACCACAGTGCTTGCTGGTGCTAAACTAAATAACATTTATATAATATTTATGAACTTAAGTGAAACAATATCGCAACATTTCGACAAATAAATTATCTGATCTATTTTTACAATTTATTTCATGGCGATTTAGCCTATAGACATTTAATTATAGGGAGATTTCCACCATTGTCCGTTCATCATTGGGAAGCGCTCACAGCTTTTGAGTAGGCTAGATCTGCACCTCTCGGTTTCATACGGATTACCTAATCAGATAACATTTATTAAATATTTAGACATTTAAAGGCTTTAGACGGCTATAGCCGATTTCTTATCGTGACTGAGCGGAGGAAAGTGGCTTTCGGTTCATTTTTGTGACGCGCAGTTCCCGGAGACAGAGATGACAGATAAACTTTTGAATAAAAGTCTGAATATGAATAAAAGTTTACAGTTTTGAACGATGTAGGCTACTCTAGTCTACTCTGATCTGTATGACTAAAAAACTACGGAGTAGCCTATTAGGGCCTAAGTTATTTTAGATGTCTGTTATGAGAAAAATAAATCCAAATGAACGCGCCGCCGCGTCTGTCAAACACTAATTCAACATGCTAGAATAAAACCCGACTTTAGAACAATGGATAGCGCCATTTGGCGTGGTGTGCCAAAATACTTGATTATAAACTTCAATATTTCATTCAAAATAATCTCAAAACGCTTTATGACATTTTGAAAGCCGTGCATGCATTAAGGCACTGGAACCATGAACTGAAACTGGTTCTGATTTTATTGTTAGTCGTTTAAACGTGCCTGTTGCATATCTTTATTTTATATATTTTAAATGGTCTATTGGTGAAGTAATTTATAGCATTGGTTACTGTGGAGGGAGGGGGGATTAAAATAATTCAGCAGAAGCAGGGATGTTTAGACCAGAAGGAAATCCCCGTCCCCCTGGAAAATCGCACCTTGCTTAGTTAAAACCATGTTTTACAAACTCTATATGAACCACAAAAAAAGGCTATCCTGTATAAAAAAAATGTTTTGTTTGTTTGATTGTCTGCATTAATAATAGGCTATGACAAGCATTAATAGGCTAATATAAAATGTAGAATAATCTCTGTTTGTACGGGATTCGAACCCGTGTCATCCAAATAATCGATACGTAAGTTCTACCACTCGGCCATGAATTTACTCATTTAGAAAAGCCCGGTTTATCCAATCTGTTCCAGAGAAGCGCTCATCATTCGTCTCATTCCTCAATAGAGTAGTAAACAAATAATCAGCTTCTTTGCACCTAATTTATTTTTGTTCGTTATTTTTGTTATTATTATTATTTTATCACGCTGCTCCCAACGGACAATAGGCTTATGTCGCCCACCGACGTCTAGGCGTAGGCTACAATATGAAATAAAGGCTATATTGTTCTCGTCTCTGTTTTTAAATTATGATTCTATTTTTCTGTCCTAAACAATGTTCTATAGTAGCCTATTTCATCTGTTAATTGACATTAACCCCGCTTACATTTCAAAATACGGCAATAGCTGCTGTTTTGCACAATGTCCCTCTGCGCCACCTGGCGGTCATTTCGCGAATGACTTTGAAATGCGACTGGATTATTTTTACCGCGGTAGTTTTGCCGCGGTGCCTGTCGCGGCGGTAATAGGCATTCTGGTTGAGTACCATCTGTATGTGTGTGTGTTGTCTTTGCATTCTTTCTTGTGGCTCAGTGACACCTGAATGAAATTCTCATTAGTATGCAGCATTAGCAGGTCTTTGTCTTCTCTCAGGTGTGAATTAGGACATTATTCATGACCTTGTTGGATCATTCACGCCCACCTGCATATTGCCTTTCCAAACAAAAAGTGTCTTACAAAATCTAAATCAATCTATTGTTTAATGTGAAAGATTAGCCCAGATGATTTTCAGATCATTTTGAAGTAAACACTTTAGCCGACAACATCCATTAGTCTAAAGTATTGTGGGAATATGTGAAGTTGGTCGTTTGTGGTCTTATATCAGAAAATTTAAGTTTGAGTTTTTTGAATAACCACGCATAAATAATATTCTCTCAAAAATGCAAACATGTACATACATGTTGCTCACATATTATGATGGCCATGTTCGTGCTAAATAGAGTGTAATTACACCTTTGCCATTAATATGTTTATAAGCAACTGAAAAAAATACAAATATCAGGTCATGTCAAAACATCTCAAGGACCCCAAAAACACTAAAGTCTATCTAGAGAGAACTATGTTGTCTTAGCGGCCTCTAACTTAATAATTAATGATCCTTGCGACTGTCATGATTAGTGTTTCCCTGTCTTGTCTATTAGTTATCCCAGGTGTCTCTCATTTCCCACGCCCCCTTGTTATCCTGTTTAGCTCGTTTGTCTCTGATTATTTAAGATCTGTGTTTCTGCCCTGTCCTTGTGAGTTCTTGTTTAATGTTTAACTGTTAACGTCGATGTTGGTTGTTCCTGTTCCCGAGTACCGTTGTTCTGTCTAGTTTCTAGTGTTTAAGTTAGTCTGTTAAATAAAGCGTGTGCTGCATTTGGATCCTGCCTCATCTCTGCTTCAGCCGCACCGGCATTACAGAAGAACTCACCACATCGTGATCCAGCAGCCATGCCTTTCTGGAATCCAGACGTGCAGATTCTCCGTCTCCATCAGGAGAATCGCTCCATAGAGGAGTACGTCGCGGAGTTCATGAAACTGGCGCCTCTCGCACAAATGAGCACGCAGTGCTTGAAGATATTCTTCCACGGGGGATTATCAGAACCACTTCGGTCACAGATGCCCGGACCTGATCCTTCCGTGACTCTGATCCAGTATGTCGAGTGGGCTCTTTCTATGAGCGCCGAACCCGCGCTTCACGTCTGCCCAGCCGAACCCGCGCTTCACGTCTGCCCAGCCGAACCCGCGCTTCACGTCTGCCCAGCCGAACCCGCGCTTCATATCAACCCAGCCGAGACCGCGCTCGAAGAACCAGAGCTTCACGTCAGCCTCGGCGAATCAAGTGAATCGAGTGAGTCGAGTGAATCAAGTGAGTCGAGTGAATCAAGTGAGTCGAGTGAATCAAGTGAGTCGAGTGAATCAAGTGAGTCAAGAGTCGTGTCCCGTAATGAATCAAGCCCAGTGAAGCGTCGTCGCAGAAGGAGAAGGACTCGTTTGGCTCGCCAGGCACCGAAGGGCGTTCCCAGACTCCACGCCCTGCCGGCCCCGCCACTGCGCCTCGCCCTGCCGGCCCCGCCACTGCGCCTCGCCCTGCGGGCCCCGCCTCTGCGCCTCGCCCTGCCGGCCCCGCCTCTGCGCCTCGCCCTGCCGGCCCCGCCTGGAGGTCTTAGCTTTAGATTTCCCCAAGTATTTTTTTTTGGGGGGGCCGTAGGTACCCTGTGAGGGACATGGAGGCGGCGCCTACATGGACCTTTGCACGACCGCCTGAGCTTATGTCATTGGTCCTGTCCAGTCCTGTGCTCCCATCTGTGTCTGCTCCGTCCAGATCCCCGTCTGTGTCTGCTCCGCCCAGGTCCCTGTCTGTGTCTGCTCCGCCCTGGCCGTCGGCACGCCCTGCTCCGCCCTGGCCGTCGGCACGCCCTGCTCCCCCTGGTCACCCATGGTCCAGGCCCGCCGTGCCTGCGTCCTGGTCCCGTTCCCCTGCACGGGCCTGGCCCTCCGTCCCTCCCCCAGGATCGCCTTCGCTCTGCCCCCCGCCTGGTTCGTGTTTGGAGCGTCTGGAAGCCGCTCCTTTGTGGGGGGGCTATGTCATGATTAGTGTTTCCCTGTCTTGTCTATTAGTTATCCCAGGTGTCTCATTTCCCACGCCCCCTTGTTATCCTGTTTAGCTCGTTTATCTCTGATTATTTAAGACCTGTGTTTCTGCCCTGTCCTTGTGAGTTCTTGTTTAATGTTTAACTGTTAACGTCGATGTTGGTTGTTCCTGTTCCCGAGTACCGTTGTTCTGTCTAGTTTCTAGTGTTTAAGTTAGTCTGTTAAATAAAGCGTGTGCTGCATTTGGATCCTGCCTCATCTCTGCTTCAGCCGCACCGGCATTACAGCGACGGAAGTAATCAATCAAAACTAACTTTAGCTGGGAAATCTCTTTATGCAAGAACCGCTATAAAGACAAAACAATCTCTGTTACCTTAAGTTATCTGTTTACTACTGTAAAGCCGCTTTGAAACAATCTACATTGTTAAAAGCGCTATATAAATGAAGATGACTTGACTTGACTTTACAATAAGGTATCATGTGTTAACATTAGTTAATGTATTAACTATGAACTAACCATGAGCAATACATTTGTTTCTGTATATGTTAATCTTTGTTAACACAGCTGTTCGTTAATATTAGTTCACAGTGCATTGACAACCAATTTCAGATGTAACAAGGAATCTGCAAATATTATAATGCATTTTAACTTTGGTTACAATTATTTATGAAGACATATAATGCATTATACATAAAAACACATGAAGTGTTACCAAACACAATTATCACTTAATATTAAATTTAAGTATGGATCAGATGGAATGATAAATTGCTAGACATTTATATGAAAAATACCTGAGCTTATTTGATTCCAAACAGTTACTAATTGTTCTCAAATTGCATCAAAGCTGTTTATTCAAGTTTCAACAAGCAATATAGTGTCAGACTGGAGACATTTAAGACATTTAAAATGAGTTATTTCAGGTTGCTCTTCCCATTATGGCTTTTTTAGTGTTTCTTTCTGGGTGTAATATAATAATGTAGCACTTTGGGGCAAATATGGAGACCAGTAATCCAAAACTTGAAGCCAGGATTGCAAATATCTCCACAGCCACTGCATATTTCCCTGGCGAGCTCACATATGCTGGAACAAATGCAATCCACACAGCACAGAAGATCAACATGCTAAAAGTGATGAACTTTGCTTCATTAAAATTGTCTGGAAGGTTTCTCGCCAGGAAAGCTAACAGGAAACTTACTGCTGATAAAAGACCAATATAGCCGAGTAGCATGGAAAACCCAGCCACTGAGCCTATAGCACATTCATATACTACTTTAGAGCGAATATACTGGCTGTTTTTGTGGGTTGTTGGAGAGGCAGTTGATAGCCAAACTGCACATATCACAACCTGGAGGGCTGTTAGGATCAGAACTGTTCCTCTTTGTTGAGCTGCTCCAAACCATTTCATAGCACCTTTACCCTCTGGTCGAGATGACTTGAACACTGCTATTACCACCATAGTCTTGACCAGGATGCTGGAGATGCACAGGACAAAGCTTATGCCAAACACAGCATGTCTTAACTGACACGTCCACAACTGCGGCCGGCCAATGAACAGTAGCACACACAAAAAACACAGTTTGAGTGACACCAGCAGCAAGAAGCTGAGCTCTGAATTGTTAGCTCGCACAACTGGAGTGTGGCGGTAATGTGCAAAGATGACAACCACTGCAGAACAGATGCAGGTGCCAAGCAAGGAAGCAGTGCTCAGGGAAATGCCAAGAGGTTCCTCATAGGACAGAAACTCCACTTCTTTGGGGACACACTGATTTTGATCTGTATTGGACCAGAACTCATCTGAACACACTATGCACTCAATGGAATCTATATGTATGGAGAGAGAGAGAGAGAGAGAGAGACAGAGAGAGAGAGAGAGAGAGAGAGAGAGAGAGAGAGAGAGAGAGAGAGAGAGAGAGAGAGAGAGAGAGAGAGAGAGAAGATAGTTGTATAATGTCGCTAAAAGCTATGATTGAATAATAATACAGTTTCAGTTGTTCTTATGTTTACATGACTCTCTCTACCTGATATATTAGAAATCTCTCCATCTGCACATGGTAGGCAGTCAAAACAGCAGACAGGAAGACCCTTCCTTCTGGCTCGCCTGGTTCCCGGGGGGCAGCTCTCACTGCACACAGACCGTGGGGACTGGCGGATACCAAAAAAACACGCACACATAAAAATAGTATATATTTGTACTATATTACGAAAAGTGTACTCTTTCAGTAACCATTACTCACGTAATATGATATACATATGATAGTTATGTTTCAATAGTTTAAAAGACTTTAAAACATTTTTTTTATTATTAATTACTTTTTTTGTCTCTAAGTTCCAATATATTGCATTTTCATCCAGTGTGAGCACATTCCCTGTTGCTGCAGCTTCATCTACCACACCAACTGTGTGGACAACTATTGACCCATCAGTGTTTGGCTGCCAGTTCATCACATCATATATGGCTAAAGCATCTCCATTCTTATCAAATGACACATGATCCCCAAAATCTGTGGTGAAATTCACTTTCTGTAGGTAGTGTACCAGCTGTACAGTTTGTAGACAGAACAAATATACATTTATGTTTTGTATGAACATGTTTTGTTTTTGTTTCTCATTGAACTATTCTATTCAATTATATATTCTGATAAGCTGTGCTTCTGTCCACAGGAGTCTTACCTGCCAGGGTTTCAGGTTGGATATGTCAGCACAGCTATTCCCACTAAATGGTCCTCTCCACTCCTCACACTGCATAAGGTCATGTAGTGCATGTGCCAGGGCATAAACTGCCTTATATACATTATATGAGGCCCTCAGTTCTGATACATCAGTGTATGCTGTGTCTGTGCTGCTCAGATCCTCCTGTCCAGTACATATTATTTCTCCCTCTCTGCCTCCAGTGTCAAAACTGCACCTGAACATGTTTTCCCAAAAGATTCTCACCATATTATTTCTCAAATTACTGTCAGGATGGAGGCGAAGCAGAAAGTCATGAAGTCCCTGGATCTCTCCACGCCTGATGGCGATGCCCAGTGTCCCCCCCAGGAAGGGCAAAAGACGCTGAGTGTGAAAAACAGGTGAAGTAGCCCAAGCTTCACTTGCAATCCACTGTCTGCCTGTTACATTCTGCAATATCACCTCATCCATCAGCGGCAGTAGATAGGCTTCTGTGGAGAATACCACCACCACTCTTGCTGTAGAGGCCTGAATCACTTGTACAATGCGATGAATGTCTATGTAGTTGTTATCAAGAGGCAGGATTTCAGAAAAAGAAACACAACCTCCAAACAACTGCACTTCCTTTTGGAAGGACTGAGCAGCGTTGATACCGTAGTCATCATCACTGTAGAGGAGACCAACCCAGGTCCATCCAAAATGTCTCAATATCCGAACCATAGCCCGCACCTGGAAGGCATCACTGGGGATTGTTCTGAAGAAAGAGGGGTACTTTTTCCTGTCACTCAAACAGGAGCAGGTGGCGTAGTAGCTAACCTTATAGCAGAGATCAAAACGACATTGAAAACGTTTTTTTTTTTTTTCATTGTTATAGCAATTACTCTTTTACATGAGCAAACAAATTGAAACATTTTATAGAAGGTTATATAAGTTTATATTCATCTCATCCTACCATAGGTATTCGAAATAGTCCCAGCACACTGGAGATTGCTATACAGTGAGTAGATCCAGGATCCCCCACAATCCCAATTACTGGTGGTGGGCCAGTGCAGTTGAAATTGGAAAGGGTCTCCTCTGTCCCACTAAGCAGTGCTGTTGCAGACCTGAATGATACTCCAAGCTTTACACAGTTGTCATACAGATGATAACCGAGGGTGATGTTAGGCAACAGGCTAGGATTGTTATTGATCTCATTTATGGCATATACCATAGTCTGTGCCTGCTGGAAACTTGCCATATAGAATCTAGAAAAGGGCGCATAAATGTTGATATTCAGTCACCATAAATAATATCACCATAAACATAAAAAAGATAAATAATTATTAGTACAATCACACGGTAAGATTATCTCTTTTCTGGATTTTAAGAGCAGTTATGTTTGTACATTTCAAACATGTCATTAGACAATCTTCTCTAAATGAATAAGAAGACTATCAAATAGAAGTCAATAAAAACATAGACGTTGTTCTGCATGTTCTTCCTTCTGTTTTCTTTTAAATGTCCTTTTTTTGCCGTCTGTTTAGCCCAGGCTCACCGCTCACAATGTATCTGTTCCGGTTGTCTTTTAAAATTAATTTCTGGGAACACTGTGATGAGATGAAATGCAAACAGGCCTCCAATGATAAGGTCTCCGTCTTGGTACATCCCGTTTAACCTGAAGTGTCCCTGGAGTTGACAGGAGCCTGACCTAGTGGTCGATGCTGCAGAGATACAAGTAAAGGATAGATAAATACATAAATATAGAGAGATCCACATCTCTATTATTTTTTTTTCTCTCTCTCTCTCTCTCTCTCTCTCTCTCTCTCTCTCTCTCTCCTAATTGACTCATTAATGTATGATAAAGATTATGTGCAGCACTGTTTTATAGAACAGGTGGTGCCACATGGTCTTCTCAGAAATGACATCATTCTTGGTCTCACTGTCTCTTTGTTTCAAAATTTGTTACCAAAATTAGTTTAAAACTACAGTATGTGGGATATGTGTTATTTTCTAGCAATAAACAATACAATTTGTTAGAAAAATAAATAAAATAAATAAATGGTTGCAAGTAACGTGGAATTGGTATCATGTAATGTTGTTCTAGCAAGAAAAGAAAGAAAGAAAGAAAGAAAGAAAGAAAGAAAGAAAGAAAGAAAAAGAATAGCACAAAGTGTTTCCTTACCTGTGAAAAGTGCCAGATCACTCTTGGTGTTATTTGTTATATCCAGTAGATGGCAGTCAGCTAATGACAAGCTGTATAACTGGCATTACTCACTTTATCTAACAAATCAACCTTTAAATGAAAAGGCCTCTGTATCCCTTACAAACAGATACAAATACACAGACATATCTCTCAAATGCACATGCAATGTCCTTCATGCATTGTTGGAATTATAGTCTATATAAATAATTTCCTCTTGACTTGGTTCCTGCAGACTGTGGAGGCAGACGTTTACAGGTATATTATAAGCCTTATGATAATTTTCAATATAATCCACATAAAATAAGAAGAAATGAAATGAGCAGTATTTTCAAAATAGAGCAGAATAACAATATTAGTCTGTTCTATGTTTACACTGGACTTGACATTAAATATTCACAAAATTAAAAGAAAATATTGGTTGTTTATAGTAATTCTGCAGAAAAAATATATCTAACTCATTTTGTCTTTGTCTGTAGAAATTCTTGTTTATAAATGTTACACAACTCTAAGCCATACAGGGGTTATTGGTTAGAAATAAAAAAATTATGTGATTACTCACGATAAAAACCTTATGTTTTTAATATATTTTATAATGTCATAATTTCACATTTAATCTCCAAATTAATGAAGAAACAATAGAGATAAACAATAAAGACAGTATATTTTAAATATTTGTCTAAAAGGTAGGAAATATACAGAAATTTAATAAAGTTATCAAACAGTTTGCACTGCATAAATGTTAAATTATACATAGATAAATCCTTATTAAAGTTACAAATGTTCTTTTGTCAAGAGCAGTGAGTGTTTTTCTCTGTTCCCTTTGTTCTTTGATTAACTTTACTGACAGAAAGCTTTATTTGGCTACTGTCCGTTTAAGAGCAGCCGCCGGATCTCACACGCGCCTCATTTTCTCACAACTCTTCTTTATGTTCATTTAACTGTATTCATTTAGCGGTTCATGACTTTATTTAACTAATTTAAGAGTGCTCAGTCTGCTCTTATGAGGATACTCGACAAAACGGACATTTTTGCAGAATTGCGTGTGTTAGTTCGGTTAACTTCAAGTCGAAAGAGAACTCGATTCTGCCGCTCTGTCTTTGCGTGAATGGTTTAAAAGCATTTGCAAGAATAAAAGCGCATCATATAATGTAACACCAGCCAAAGGATGACAGAAAAAACGGATGCTGTGTTAATTACGTCAAATATTTACCACAGAGTTTTCTTCTCATTTCTACCAGTGATCACTTTATTCAATTTCCAACGTCGATCTGCGCACGTCAACAGCGCTACTGAGTTGTAGTTTGCCAGGTTGAGCTCACAAATGGGTTGAAATGTGAATGATGTGTTGATTGCGCGAGTAGAATGGGTTTCATACAAGATCTGGCAACTGGGCAACCTTGGAATAATATATTGATGTGATTATTTTATATAACGACGTTTGGGAATACAAATTACGGGATTTTCACGGGAGAAAGGACAAAATGGGAGGGGGGCGGGAGATGGGTGTAAAATACGGGAGACTCCCGGTGAAAACGGGAGTGTTGACAGGTAAGCTATAAGTTGCCATTCGAGATCTTCAAAAGTTTTAGAATGATCCCTAATGCATTTCAAGGCACTTCGATCTGAAACACTGTTAAATCACATGACCTGGGGGACCACCCACACTGTATATCATTGGCCAGTCTCACCTGATGTTTCATTTGGCATCATTGTGATATATTTTATATAGCTGGGAATTCTAGACTTCCATACACTCTGGTGTCCTCACTAGCTGTTTCCATGGTCGGATTTGAAAGATGCAGCAATGGCCAGTAAGATGCCAGTGAGTGAACTGGCACCATTGGGTATTTTGCTTCTGCTGTACTTCTCAGTAATTCTCTGCACTTCAATGGACAATAGTTGCTGGACATTGGGGGATTTTAATTCACCAGTACTGGAACAAGATGGTGATATTGTAATTGGAGGGCTCTTTCCCATGCACTATATAGCCTCACAAACGGACCATAATTACTCTGAACAGCCACAACATCAAGAGTGCAGCGGGTGTGTTTGAAACGGCATGCAGAGAATGGAGAACAGCAATTAAAAGATAAAATACCAGTTGGTTTAAAATAATGAATATAAACCTTAAATGTAACATGAATGAGATCCATGTTTTATTACTCATAACATATGCTGTATAATTATGCTAAAAGAATGATGGTCATCACTTTTATGAACTGTTTTTTTTTTTCAGACTGTTTGTTACCTTTTCACAACTGCTACAACCAGCTCTCTCTTTGTTATTTTTGCTCTCTGTCCATCTTCTCAACAGGTTTGATTTTCGTGCGTTCCGCTGGGTCCAAACAATGGTGTTTGCCATTAAAGAAATCAACAATTCCAGTTTATTACCGGGAGTGACACTAGGTTATCGGATCTTGGATAGCTGTGATCATGTGCACACAAGCCTGCGGAGTGTGCTTTTCCTGGTGAATGGCACCTCCAGTCAAACACAGGCTGATGCTGCTGGCAGTGCCAAATGCCTTTCCACTGCCCCGGTGCCAGCTGTCATTGGTCTGGCATCATCTTCGCCTACACGGGCCGTGGCACAAACTTTGGGTCCATTTGGAATTCCACTGGTAAGAGTCTGAGTAAGAGGTGATAATTATAGATATTTATTTATCAACCTTCCTGGCCTTTAACAGTGTGTAACTGTGAGCAAAATAATGTGTTGCGCATAAGCTCTGTGAATATGTATAAACACTGTTTTACCTCTCTAATTTTTATGTCTTAATTTATGTCCACCTTCAAGGAACTTGCATTTATTAAAACGTTTAATGCTCATAAAAAAACATATCAGAAATACTCGCTATAAACTAATACTGTCTGTTATTATATATTATTGAATAAATAACATGCCAATTATGATCTGCAAAAATCTTTATCAGGCCTTTTTGAATGTTTCATCAATAGGTTACTCTCACATGCTTTCCTGGGGCTTTTAGTGCATATTATTTATTCTACTAATTCTACTAACTATTGATTACTGTGATATTGTGATAAAAATCTGCCTCTCGCTTCATTTGCATTTGACATAGTTGTTTCAGCACCAAACAAAGGGAAAACCTCTAGGAAAAAAATATATAATAATACATTTCTGCATCTATAACCTGATCAGTGCAACAAAATATATGTACACTGGTCTATTGTTTATTCTTAAGGTTACGCCCTCTCCAAATTTTAGATATTGCAATTTTATGATTTTTTTTTTCTTTCAAAAAACACTAATTCAAGATTTTGCTTTCACCTTTTACCTCTTCCCTAATCTTCCTTTTTCTGTTTTTCTTTCTTGATCTTTTTCTGCTGACCCCACTTCAAGATAAGCTACTTTGCGACCTGTACCTGCCTCACAGATAAGAAGGAATACCCTTCTTTCCTTCGTACTGTTCCCAGTGATGTATTTCAGGTGCAGGGATTGGTCCAGTTGGTTTCTCACTTTGGCTGGCGCTGGGTGGGCACAGTGGGCACAGATGACGACTACAGTCACTATGGTATCCAGGCCTTTACTGAGCAGCTTGAAAGAGTTGGTGGCTGCATAGCCTTTCACCACACTATACCAAAAGCACCTTCCCAGGCTCAAATACATGCTATTCTTAATAGCCTGGAGGGTTCCACTGCACGAGTGATTATAGCATTTGCCACTGAAGGACAGCTGCTGGAGCTCCTGGCTGAAGTGGCTCGCAGGAATTTGACGAGGTGGCAGTGGGTGGCCAGTGAAGCTTGGGTGACAGCCAAACTTCTCACTATCCCTGACCTTCACCCGGTCCTGGCTGGAACAGTGGGCTTTTCCTTCAGGGGCACTACTATTCCAGGCTTGGCTGAGTTTCTCCTTGGGGTAAGGCCTTCACCTAGACCCGAATCTGTTTTCAATAACATGTTTTGGGAGGAACTGTTTGGATGCAGCCTAGGTTATGAGGACAGTGGTGATTCTGACTTGCCACTCTGTACTGGCTCAGAGGATCTGATGGAGACTGAGAATAGCTATACTGATGTATCAAGGGTGAGGATTTCATACAATGTCTATAAAGCAGTGTATGCTATTGCTCATGCTCTACATCAGCTGTTACAATGTGGCTCTGAGGAACAAAGCTCAGACCACGACTGCAAAACTGTATCAAAGTTCTCTCCGTGGCAGGTAATATTCATGTGTTTGTCAGAACCTTCTTGTATGTTAGCAATTTTAAAATGTGTACAAATGATTATTTTGCTAAATAATTATAGTCAAATGTATATTCCATACTGTAATCATATTTATGTATATTTTATATTGCTTGCCTTAACTAATTAAATAGCTTCTTCACTACCTGAAAAAAGTGAATTTTACAAACCAGTTCAAAGAGAAGGTTTATTTTGACAACAATGGAGAGCCTGTGCCCCTCTATGACATCATAAACTGGCAGAGAAATGGCAGGGGTACCATTCGGTTTCAGATGGTGGGCACGTATGATGGCTCTGCCCCACATGGACAGCAGCTTAAGATGGATGAAGGGTTAATTCGGTGGGCAGGGGGACACACTGAGGTGAGCCTGTGCCCCTATGGCAAACAGTTGTAGAGCTGTACGTTTTGGGAGATTCCTGATTTTATAATGTTTTGTATGCAGGTTCCTGTTTCTTTATGCACCCCCCCTTGTCCCCCTGGAACACGCCAGGCCACTCGACCGGGACAACCTGTTTGTTGCTATGACTGTTTGCCCTGTGCTGAAGGGGAAATAAGCAATATATCAGGTATATATATGATAGCTTAGACTATCTATCAAACAGAATCAAATATTCCAGATCATTTTGTAATAATGTGTGCTATATGAAAAATACGGTTGACCCACAGTGTCTGTTTATGTCTACTAGGTGCTGCTGAGTGTACCAAGTGTCCCCAGTACTACTGGCCAAACAAAGAAAGGGTTTCTTGTGTTGCTGGCATAGAGGAGTTTCTGTCATACAGTGAAATCATGGGCATCATTCTCATTTCTTTGTCTCTCTTTGGAGTCGCTGTGGCAACAGTTATCACAGTGATTTTCTTCCTTTTTCGAAGCACACCCATCGTTAAGGCCAACAACTCTGAGATGAGTTTTCTATTGCTGTTGTCTCTCAAACTTTGCTTCCTTTGCTCACTGGTGTTTGTGGGACGGCCCTCACCATGGACATGCCGTGCCCGCCAAGCTGCGTTTGGAATCAGCTTTGTTCTATGTATCTCATGCATACTGGTCAAGACCATTGTGGTGCTTTTGGCCTTCCGTTCCACTATGCCTGGGACCATTTCTCTAAAGCTATTTGGCCCTCCACAGCAAAGGGTTTTCATCTTTTGCTGCACGACAGGCCAAGTTATCCTGTGTGCTTGCTGGCTGGCACTAGCACCTCCTTACCCCTACAAAAACACATCCTATCAGGGTGGTAAGATTGTACTAGAATGTAAAGATTTGTGGCCTCTAGGATTTTATCTGGTGTTGGGCTATATTGGGCTGCTCTCTTGTATGTGCTTTGCTCTCGCCTTCCTTGGAAGGAAACTTCCAGATTCATTTAATGAAGCTAAGCTCATCACTTTTAGTATGCTCATATTTTTTGCTGTGTGGATCTCTTTTATACCAGCATACAACAGCTCACCAGGTAAATATACAGTGGCTGTTGAGATATTTGCCATTCTAGCTTCCACTTTCGGACTTCTGTTTTGTATTTTTATACCTAAATGTTATGTAATTCTGTTGAGGCCTGATTTAAACACTAAGAAGGGAATGACTGGAAAAATGTCCAATTGAAATGTTATCAACATGACACTGACCCTGTCCATCTGGACAGCATTTAATTCCGGTTTATCATATTGTTCGGCTATGATTGCTGTATTCTTTGTAAATATATGGGAGCCACTAGTCTGTCACTTGAATGGAATAAATAACAAATTTTATTTAATTTTCTGTATTTTATTGTCAGATGTGTAATTATAATTGCGTGATACCCGCTTTGACATAAATAAAGCCATTTTAAATAATAATAAAAACAAATCTTGGCAACACTATCTATGAAGCCTGTATTTATAATGCATTATAAGGGTATTCTGAATGCATTATAATACATGCATAATACCTTACAAACAACCTTATAATATGTTGCATCATCTGATAAATTATCTTAACAATACATATATTTAATAGGTAGCTTAATATTTATATATACCATATTTTCCGGACTATAAGTCACACTTTTTTTCATTGTTTGACTGGTCCTGCGACTTATAGTCAGGTGCGATTTATAGATCTAAATTAATTCATACTGACTGAGATGAACTAAGAGAAAACATTACCGTCTACAGCCGCGAGAGGGCGCTCTAGTTGGCGGAGTTGTTCAGAAGCGACACAGAGGAAGAATTCAATGGATTCAGTGTTGTGGAATGAGATCGCGGGAGCTTGGTGAACTTGCCTTTCCAGATTAAATGTCTGTTCTTGGTCTTGGACTTTGTGAAATAATTTTCTAAATAAATGCGCTTTATAGTCCAGTGCGACTTATATATGTTTTTTTTCCTCTTCGTGATTAATTTTTTTGACTGCGACTTATACTCCGGAGCGACTTATAGTCCGGAAAATACGGTACACAAATACACTTTTAACAGACATTTTCAATCGATATTTAGAAGTTTTATAACACAAGTGTATGTGCAGCTATTAACTGTTGTTTTTATTTATGTCCAGCTTATTGGTTATTTTTGTTCTTGTCCTGAAAATGATAATCTAATATTGATATATGTCAATGTCAATGAAAATGATACATCTCAATGTGTGACGATTACTGCTCTGAGACTTGGCTGTAGATTCAAGTGCAGTCTTTATTAAGGGTAGTCCAAAGAGTAGTCAAAAGCAGGCAACGGTTCAAACATGCTGAAATCAAGATAATCCTAACAGGGTCAAATATAAACAACCAGGCTGAAGTCAAGAACACAGGATCCAGGAGCTCAGACTAGGGCTGAACGATTTTGGAAAATAATCTAATTGCGATTATTTTTACCAATATTGCGATTTAATATTTGATAATTTTTTAAGCTCTTTATCTTTTATATTATTCAACAAACACAAGCAATAAATCATTGTAAAATATGGATGGGAATCTTTAGCAGATCAAATAAATATTTGTATAATAAAAATTAAATTAAAACTTTAAATATTTATTTAATTAGATATGTAATTATAAGTAGGCTACTTTTAAAAATAACTGACTGTTTACACATTAATTTTGCGTCATAAACGTATTTTGAGATGCAAGTACATTTAACCACGTAGACAGAGTTACTCACATCCGCATGTGAGAGCGCTCTTCACAACGCGGGCGTGAGTATTTGAAATTTAAAAAGCAGCTTCTGGCGATGGTTTTCATATTTTTATTTTTAATAAGCCAACTGCATTCCAAAAGACATATGATGCCTTTATAGAGCATTTGTAAGGAAAATACCGGCGGGCGAGACCGCGCACTACTAGAGTAACATCAAGCAAAGCGCGAGTATTTCACAGCGCATATCTAATGCCATATGATCTAGTAGTGCAAAATCCAGGAGGGAGCGAAGGTGGAACAGGCTGAGGGAAGGAGGGCCAGGTCCGCGGAGAGGAAGCAGTACTGGAGACTGAGGCAGATTGGGTAGCCAGGGTGGAGCCAGCAGAGCAAGTGGCCAGGGCGGAGAAGGCAGGGAAGGTGTCAAGAGCGGAGATGGTGGTGCAGGTGGCCAGGGCGGAGCAGGCCGAGCAGCTGCCCAGGGCAGAGCAGAAGGCCACCACGGTGGAGCAGATAACCACCACAGTAGAGCTGATGGGACTGAAGACCCCCACGATGGAGTGGAAGGAGCTGGTGACCATGGCGATTGAGCTGGCGGGGCCGAAGACCACCACGCTGGAGCTGAAGATCCCCAGGGTATTTCTGGAGGAACTGGAGACCACCGCCGCTGATCAGGAGAAACTGGAATACAGAGCACAGAGAGATTAGGGTTGGCCTCAGGGGTCGTATTAAAACAAACAAAGGGTTTATTTATAGCCTCTGTGACCATAACAGGGCAGGCTGGACAATACAGGAATACTGTCTATGACAAGGTGAGCAGAGTCTTTTATCGTGGTCTTCTCTGGGACTTAGAACGGCCTCTCTGGCCGAGACGAGACAGACATTATTCAATAATGGCCTCTGTGCAATAACAGGGCAAACAGAAAGTTCATTGACGACCTCCGTGGTCGCATCAGGGCAGTCAGGGAACTCAAGTGCGACCTCCGTTGTCGAGACAGGACAGGCAGGGAGCTCTGGGGCTTGAGCATGTTCCGGAGTGGATTCATGGGCTAAAGCGGGCTCTGGAGCGGACTCATGAGCTGAGAGCGTGTGTGCGGCCCAAACACACAAAATGGCCACGCCCATTACAGGAAGAGCAGCCGCAGTGGCATCCCTATGGGGATCCCAGAGCAAACAAGGTAACAATACACATGTGTACTGAATGAAGCCATAATGAGGTGCTCTTTCAAAAGTTTAGCTGTCCTGTTGCCACGGTGGCGCTATATAGCCCTTTTGTATATCTTCTATTCACGCTCTAAATGTTACATTGTGCATGTTCTGCATAAGGTTGTTTATAGGACATTATATGCGTGCATGATAATGCATTAAGAATGCCCTTATGATGCATTTTAATTACAGGCTTCATTTTGTGTTATAATGCATTGTACTTTTAAATGTTATAACTACAAATAGGTAAGTATTATAATGTATTGTGAATGTTGTGAATATATATCAGATGATACAAAATATTATACAGTTGTTTGTAAGGCATTATGCATGTATTATAATGCATTAAAAAATACCCTTATAATGCATTATAAATACAGGCTTTATAGAAAGTGTTACCAAAAACCTTTGCCTTTTATAAAATTAAGTATCAAAGTTGGCATGTGCAAACAGAACTGTAAAATTTGTAGAATTTATAAAAAATATAAATTGACATACTTCTGATTTCATTATATATTTTACCATCTTGTTTTTTTAACATAACTGTTACAAGCACAACCTTTAAGAAAAAAAGAAGTATAACAACTGATGTGTTAAAATCACAGAATATGCAATTTGCGAGTGTTTGTATGCACCACTGCGGTGATTGCACTGTGTGACTCAGAGGGCTTTTGACTGTACTTTACCCATTAGTTGTTTTTTAGTATTCTGCTCTGGTCTAAATATAATAATGAAACACTTAGGAGCAAAAATACAGAGAATCAGACCAAAGCTTGAAGCTAAAATGGCAAATATCTCAACAGCTACAGTAAATTTCCCTGGAGAGCTGACATAAGCTGGAACAAATGTGATCCAAACAGCACAGAATATGAGCATACTGAATGTGATGAATTTAGCCTCATTGAAGTTATCAGGCAGCTTTCGGGCCAGAAAAGCTAAAATAAAGCAAAGGAAAGCTAGGAGGCCAATATAACCCAGTACAGCCCAGAAACCAACAGCTGATCCTAAACTGCATTCTAGAATTATCTTTTCTTTGTAGTGTTGCATATTATTGTAAGGAAAAGGTGGAGATATTGTTAACCAAACCACACATATCAGTACCTGTACAAGAGTGAAACCAAAAACACTAAGTCTCTGTTGATGAGGCCCAAACCATTTCATAACATCACTTCCTGGAAGTGTAGACCTGAAGGCCATTAACACCACTATAGTTTTTCCCAGAACACAAGAGATACAGAGGACGAAAATGATCCCGAACGCTGTGTGACGCAACATACAGGACCACTCAGTGGGACGACCAATGAAAGTAAGTGAACAGAGGAAACACAGAGTCAGTGAGAAGAGCAGCAGGAAGCTCAGTTCTGAGTTGTTGGCTTTTACTATCGGAGAGGCCCTGTTTTTGTAGAACACTAAAGCCATGCTCAAAGCCACTAAAGAGCCCACAATTGAGAAAGCAGCCAGGATAATCCCAAGGATCTCATCCCAGGAGAGAAACTCCACTGGTTTAGGAAGACACTTATCCTTCTCATTATTGGGCCAGTACTCAGGTAGACATTTGTGACAATCTAAAGAATCTGGAAGATGAAGAAATCAGTACAAAAGTCATGAACCACAGTAAGAAAATGGAGACAAACAGGTTATCAGACTTTGCTGTTTTAGAATGATCAACTCCGTGAAAAAAAAAGAAAAGAAGAAGAAGCAGGATCTATGGCATGGTGCTCATTTTTGTCCTACATTAAAATGCTGTCAATAACGTTTACCTACATGTTTACCAAGTTTGCATACATTTTGAAAAATGTTACTAAATAATACAGAAATAAATATTGCATCATGTTTTTATTTAGTACTCCCCTAAATAATTATTTTAACAAAACAGATATTGTAAACTGCCCACTGTCCTTCAAACAAAATCCTGCAGGTCCTGCATACTCTTTGGTTCTCCGGCATATTTTGCATATTTAATTTTAAGATCCATCTTTTCACACTAAGGACAATTGGGGTTACTATTACAAATGGTGGAAACATTCACCAATCCTCCATAAGGTAATACTGTACAAAACACTGGCATCTTACTCCATGGGTCTAATTTTATTGTTTAAGTAATACAAAAACATTGATGTTCATCCATAATACGTCGTCACTATTTTGACATTGTCATTAATGTCACTATTTCAAAATTAGATAAATTAACCTCAAAACTATTTTGACTTACTTAATCTTATAAAGATACTTGATATTTACATAAAGTGACAAAATTAAAAATAGAGTAGCCATTCATCAAAAGTTGAGATTTTGTGCCGTTTATGGTCAACAGTAAAAAAAAAAAAAAAGACATTTTATTCTTACCCCATTTTACCCAAGATTTGTAAGAATTTTATGCATGAGTTTTAAATCAGATCTTTATTTTCTTTATGATACACTATCTTTTACAGTAGCCTATGTCACTGGCTCAGAACCATCTATGATTTATCCAGAATAATGCGTCTAAACATATTACCTGTCTCATTACTGATTTCTCCTTTTGCACAGTTAATGCAGTCATAACAGCAGACAGGTCTTCCTTTTTGCACAGCCTTCCTAGAGCCTGGAGGACAGCTCTCACTGCACACAGACACAGGCACCTGCAGGTGACACACAGCATCAGAGTCAGAAATGAACCAAGACTTATTTTTTCTTAATAAATAATACACTTAATTATTATCTTAAAAAATAATGAATTGATTTAATAGAAGTGTAGGACATAAATTTATAACACTGTCCTTTTATATTGTTAGAAGAAAATGAAGACTGCATATACAAAAGCCTCTTAGTACCATCTGAATTTTTCTTCTAGAATGATTATTTTTATCAAGCTTGTATGTTTATGTTCAGTTATTTCATTTTAATGGCAATGAAATTACCTATTAATTACCTAATAAATGTCATTACAGTGAAATTATTGAACCTAAATATACAAGCTTGATAAAAGTGCTCATTTTAGAAGAACTTTTCAGATGGCACTTAGAGGCTTTTGCATCTGAAGTCTTTAAATATGTCATCAGAAAAATACAAAAACAGGGGTATTTCAAGTAGTCACAATCACATAGAATAGAACACATCTTATACCTTTTCACTGCCATCATACCAAAAGATAGCTCTGTTCAGACTGAATTCTTGGCTTTTAGGCTGGGATGCATCATATTGACCCACTGTAACAAAATTAACTGAACCGTCTCCCTGAAGCTGCCAATTCACAAGTTCATAGGTGGCCACAGGATCTCCATTGGTATCAAATGAAACAGAATAATAATTTTTTGTAAAGTTCACTCGTTTGAGCTGATCAAAAACCTGCACGATAGACATGACAAATTGTGATGACATGGGGATGTGGCTAAAATTATTTGCTGATAATCAGTAGCTGAAATAGTGGGTGTTGTTGTAAAAATACAGTAGTTCTACACAAAAAGTAAATAAATAATACTGTATTTTAATGATAATTTAAAATTCTCGTTTGTAAACGTATTGTAAAAAAACAAAAACTTATTCCATGATAAGAAAACGTACCTGTCGGGGCTCAACTTTGATGTTTTTGTCACAATACTTTCCATTACAGACAATGCCTTGGATAGCATGAGCTATAGCATATGTGGCTTTGTACACCATGTTAGTGATCCTCAGCTGGGACGTGTCTGTGTACGGGTTCTGTAATGCGCGCAGGTCCTCTGTGCCATCACATGCTGGCATACCAGTAGAAGAACCTGTCTGCCATTTTAGACTACAGCTAAATGAGCTTTCCCAGAATTCTGTCAGCAGGGGAAATTTCAGCGCCTGCTCTGGAGACAGGTCAAGTAAAAAGTTACGAAATCCCGGGATAACAGACTGCGGGATTCCAAAGCCTACAGCACCGATACATAAATTAAACCGCAGCATTTCTGGGTCTGTAACCCAAGCCTCGCTGCCAACCCATTGCATCGGAGGAGGAGGCTGCTGACTCAGCTCTTCTAAGAGGATTCTCATGTCACCTGAGGCCAGGAAGGCAACTATTACACGAGCCGTTGATCTGCGAATGACATCAGCGACTCTTTTCAGTTTACTGCGCGGCTGGGTCCTGTAGTAGGCCTCAGAATACTCCACACAGATTCCCTCCTCCTCCGCAGCCCTCAGAAATGACGCCATGCCATTGTTCCCGTAGTCTGAATCACTGCGCACAGCCCCGATCCACATCCACCCGAAGTGCTTGACCATCCGTGCAAGTGCGGCCGCTTGATGGTGATCGCTGGGGATGGTCCTGAAGAAAGTAGGATACTGCCTCTTGTCACTGAGACACGCACATGTTGCGTAATGACTCACCTATAGTGCACCAAGAGGGAAAGAAAACATTTAAAATAAAATGTTTCCGAACAGGACTTTAAGTAAACCTTTTTGATCCTATTACAATAATACATTCATTATGTCTTGTTATATGCTCATTTTAACAAAGGTTTTCCATCTGTGTTATCTATAGGGCAAAAAAAATGTAATGATTTTTGAGTTTCTGGCACAGCGCCACATTTTTATTTATTTTGGAAATCTCTTAGAAGGTTAAAATATAGTTTTACTGAGCAAACACCTGTGGAATTCCAAATGGACCGAAAAGCCTTGACATGCTTATAGATGGTGTGGAACCAGATTCTCCAACTAGTGCAAGTACTGCAGCTGATTTTGCACAGGAATCAGTGTCGTTAAATATGAGATCTAGTCCATTGGCAAGCTGAAATGATACTTTGATTGCCATTGGCACAGAGCCACAAGAGTCATATACATGATACCCTAATGTGATGCCCGGTAAGAGATCAGAGCTGTTGTTTATCTCTTGGATAGCAAACTGCAAGGCACGAGCAAAGCGCAGCTCTCTAAAGTCCATGCTGTTGAAGCACAAACAAAAAAATTAATTAGGTTAAACCATTTTTAAAAACAAGCATGTGAACGTTTTGATTGTCTGATTCTGATTAACTTAAGTATGAACATAACTTCAGCAAAATAGCAACCCAGTCAAGACTGCTCTGTTAAAGAAATAATTACATTCTATATTAAATTCTAACCTGCCACTGCACTCCAGTGGTTGTGGCCGTCTAGTATAGGTGTGCTTCTCTGTCCTTAGATAGTAATGAATGGTGAAAGCCCCTCCAATGATGAAGTCTCCGTCCTTGAAGAGAGCAGGGGGCTGAGGGTCACCTAAGAGGATACATGTGCCTAAATTAACCCCACACACAGCAGGAACAAGTCTGGTAATACATAGTGTTGTCACTGTCAATAAAATATTAACATGCATTTCTCCTGCTTGGCAAACAACCACTCCAAATATGAGGTGGGAGTTAAGCCTTGTTTTATATACTCACCAGCAACATACTGTTGTATGTTGTACAACTCTGTAATGAAAAATGTTAGAGGGTGTGGTTAATATTTCATATCAGTAAATCATAATGAAACATCATGTCTCAAGTGAATCAAAACACACAAACCAGGACCTTCTTTAAGGTAATCCCACACTGTCAGCCTCAAGAGTAATTAGGTTAATGAAAAATGTTTAAACTCTTAACTTTGGAGTCTTGGGCTATTTTGGCCGTTTTTGAGTACTTTTTCTTTGTAAAATTTTGCAACAAACAAATATTTACCATACCAATGTTTGGTATAATTATTTTCAGCACAACATCACCTATATGACCAGAAAATTTGTTTTTCACTTTGATGTACTGTATCAACATACTGGACCCAAAATCAAACAAAATCCGAATAGATTAATTATAGCTTTATTACTACAAAAACCACAAACATGCTCAATAAAGCATTTAACCCTTGTGTGTGTGTGTGTGTGTGTGTGTGTGTGTGTGTGTGTGTGTGTGTGTGTGTGTGTGTGTGTGTGTGTACTCACCTTGTTGCATCTGGGAAAATCAAAATATGCACCTCAGCTCTCAGAACTACATGGAGTAAACAAAAACAAAGTAAGTGTATTTATGCATTTGCTGCCTCCAGCGAGCTGCAGGATGTATTGTCTTCTCCCTCTGACACCACAGACTCAGGAGAGAGTCAGATCCTGATTTGGATGTGGCACCCTCATCATCCTCTCTAGCTTCCAGGAGGAAGGCGAGGAGGATTCAGAGGATCCTGGTAGATTGGGAGAAACGGCGAAGTGTGGTTTTCCACCAACGCGGAGACAACTCCCTTTCTTCGGTCTGCCAGAGGCGTGCCGACACTCCAGGGCCGACGTGCTATGCCATCGCAAGGGTCCAGAACATCGATTCTGTGTTCAATCTGTTTTTTACGGGCACCGCACAATGATAAACTGGACCGGGGTGGACTCCACAGATCTCCATGCCTACATGGGGCTACTGATTTTGACCGGCGTCTACAGGTCCAGAAGGGAGTCCACACGTTGCCTGTGGGATGATCGCAGTGGTCGTGCGATTTTTAGAGCCACCATGTCCCTCTCAAGATTCCATGAAATCAGCAGAGCTCTGCGTTTTGGAGGTTGGTCATGCTAACAATGCAGTCAATCATCTCGTCGGCCCTGGAGTTACGCCTCTGGCAGGCTGAAGAAAGGGAGTTGTCTCCGCTGTTTCTCCCAATCCACCCAGATCCAGGATCCTCTGAATCCTCCTCGCCTTCCTCCTGGAAGCTCTTACATCAAATGACCAGCAGGCTTGCATGAAAGTGTTTAAATCCACTTGATTTGTTTTTGTTTAGTCTGCATTTCTCACCATCAAAAGGCAGCAAATTCATAAATACACTTTGTTTTTGTTTACTCCATGTAGTTCTGAGAGCTGAGGTGCATATTTTGATTTTCTCAGACGCATCAAGGTGAGTTCACACACACACACACACATACAGTGATGGTTAGGATTTAAGACACACAATTCGTATACACCTTTGCATTGATTGGTAAATAAAGGGACATTACTACAGTATATTGGTTTGGTTTAAGATCTCTTTTATTTGTCATTGTACTGAGCCAGTGCACGGGCTTGGTTATGTGACCTAACATTAAAACCAGTTAAAATTTATCTTTGACTAAAAGGTGATTTATAAAAACCGCTCAAATTGTTCAAAGTTCATTTTATATAGTTAAGATGACTTGAAATGTTTAATACCTGGTGTGTTGTTGGAATGGACCAGCCTTGTGACAAAGAGATTCAAACAGGAAGTTGATCTGTTTTATGGGAATTCTAAGGCAATTAGACTGTACCAACTTCGATGTATTAGAGGGGATAGGGGAAAATGTGATGTAGATGCAGTTGTTTCAAACCTGTATGAATTTATTTCTTCTGCTGAACTAGGGGTGTGCGATATTACGATTTTTGATCGTGGACGATTAAAATGTCTCCACGATCTGCTTTTGAAGAAATATCGTAGGATCGTGCATTTTATCAGTTTGCATTTCTGGCGCCTCCGTCTCAACATACTGTACAGCGCGACGTATATCCACATGAAATGCAGAGGAACGGGACACTGTAGTTCATAAAAATTAATTATTTGCATGTGCTTTAAAGCTTTATATTGGCACCGGCCCGCCAGCGGGCCCGCGGCCATTATATATTTTAAACAGTAATATCCTATACTAAACCTAAACCAATCTTGACAAACTATATGTCATTTGAAAGCTTAAAATCTCTAGTTTTCATTTGTGGTGACTGATTTTTAAAATCAATTACAGAGGAGCCGTAATTTATCAATTTGCAACAAGAATATTTTCATACTCCTAAGGCGTGTCAGACCTTTATTTTGAAATAGTGATGAACATGAAAAATCATGAAAGAATTGTAGAAACCTCAGTTTGTTTTCATGCCAAGAGTTCAAAAGATATCATCCATTCAATTGTTTTAGAAAAAAAAGGTCTGAAAATGTTTTAAATATAAATAAAAAAATTATAGATTTACCATTTGTGATTCACCATTCGTGGCAGCGAGCTATAATGCACATACGTGTTCTTTTTGTGTTTCTTAGAGGTTGAATTCATTTAAAAATCTGCCAAACTCCCAACACTACTTCTGAATAGGATTTCTACTTCATAAATTGTATGAAAATTGTAAAAATAATGGTTCAGATCCCTCAAACCACATATGGAAATGGAGGCGCCCTTATATGGACAGTAATGTCAACTAGTGAAAAAGTTTGGTACTGCGCCCAAACAAAATCTCACTGAAAGCTTATTTTTTGAGATATCAACCTAAAATTTTAAACACAACTTGTTCAGATTTTTACCTTTGATTTTTTTGCATTTTTAGAGTCCTCCAGGTTTTGAAAATATATATTTTATATAAAATATGATTAATAAAAATTTTTAACGTTTTACATTTTCATAAACTCAAACTTCTATAACTTTTTTTCTGTTTAACTTTCTTAATGTATTTCTCTTCTACAAAAATCTGCCAAATGTCTTCTTAAAAACAAGACCAATCTTACATCTATACTCCAAAGCATTCTTGAATTACAACCATTTAAGTTCGGAATGTGCATTTTCATGTATATTCAAAAAAAGGGGGGCGCTTGATAAGGAGTTAAAGCCTTGCCGGTTAAACATGTCATTCGCTGCTGATGCGCTGTTCTAACGAGTGCTTTTCTGAGGCAAACACCTGACGCGCACATGCACTAAAAGCCTGTCTAACAGCGTCTGATTACTGGACTAAGTTATCTTTCGAGTCTTATTGCGCTAATACTGTCAAATACACACAAGGTTTACATAAACAAAGTTGGTTATGTCTAAAGTGAAAGAACAATAGAAAAAAATTAAGAAAAAATCTGCTTGTCAAATGCGTGTAGATTCGTTGCGCGCAGATCTTAAAGAGATCCCTAATAGTAAAATGCTGCCGCTTGTCCTTAACCCTTTAGGCGCCAGAGGTTTTTTCCTAAAACGTTTGATTTTGACATCTTAATTTCAAAAGGCTATATCTTAAAAGTGATAAAAGATAGAGACTTTCTGTAAATTAGAGAAATATTAAGGATGACCCAAAGTGTATGTAGGGATTACATTTTCCCATCTAATTTGCATATAATGACGTCATATGGTGGCTGCCATCTTGGATTATAGAATTTTCATGAAAATTCACAAGTTTAAATGATAAAATGCAGCACTTCTTTCCCCCCAAAATGTCCCTCACCTTCTGTATGCTATATTGCACAATACTGAATGCTCAGGTAAATAGTAAGTAGTAAACAAACTGTGTAAATCATTACTATTAAATGGTAGAAAAAAACCGAATGCATGTAGTGGTTGGCCTTTTGCTGTAGAGATTTTCAATTTACTACATACAGTAGGCACTCTGATTATATATATATGTATATATTACATATATATATTATTCATATGACACACAAACACAAGTAGACAAGACCTGTTTAGTTGGCCCGTGTCACACCGCCTCTGCTCCTGCTACGAGCGCGCGGGCGCAGCCAGATCTGCCTCGCGCGCGCGCCGAGTGCGCACAGCTCGGACTACTGTCATTGTCATTGCGACTCCCCACCCTGCCTCCACGTTTCCCCCTAACTGTCCTATGAATACTTTGACCTCGTCTAACATACCCAGTAGCTTTAGACAAAGTCTCCACCACAATAATGTCGCCGCGATTGCGGAGAGGCACACGGTCAGAAGACAAACTACATGGCTAGCGCGGTAAAACATCTCCTGCCTCGTTCCCCACAACAATAACACACCTGCTAACTTCGCGATGAACACTCCGACCCCGGGAAACATTGTTCCCACCACTGACATCGGGCAAAGGACCATCTACATTGGGCAAAGGATTCACCGTTTGTGCTTGGTGTAACGTACGGGCTATACTTTCACTTTCATAATCACCGTCAACTTCTGAAGGCAGATATTTCCCTTCAGAACCAGGGTCCGCGAATATAAGACCCAACACTTCATTGTGGGTAAGCTTTATTGATGCAATTAGATAAGAATAATAAGAATAATCTAATGCAAATACTCGCTGACGTTGACAATATTGCTTTGACAAAAATGGCTCACTCGCACACTAGCTCCGCTTTTGTTCGCGCTGATTCAATGCGCTCTAGCTCGAAGATTTTGTATAAAAGCATGACGTTTTTTTGAGTCTGGGATGAAGTATAACATGTCTGCCAACTAGTGGATGGGAGGTCGAAGGAAATTTGACACCCTATTTGACAAAATCGGCCGTTTTATTCAGTGCCGCATCTTGTCGAGCAAACTCGACCGTGGCGCCTAGAGGGTTAAAGGGACAGTTACCCAAAAATAAAAATTCTTTCATTATTTACTCACTCTCTAATGTTGTTCCAAACCTGTATTCATTTCTTTCTTGTGCTGAACACAAAATAAGATATTTTGAGTAGTGTGGCTAACCGGGCGGTTGCTGGTCCCCATTGACTACCATAGTAGGAAAAAACTATTATGGAAGTCACTGGGGTACATCAACTGTTTGGTTACCCACATTCCTCCAAATAACTTTTATTTTCAACAGAAGAGGGAGACTTATTCGGGTTTAAAACGGCTTGAGAGAATTTAAATTTTTGGGAGAACTATCCCTGTTAATAAAACAACAAAATACAAAGAGCATCTCACTCACTCTTGACTGAGAACTTTAATAGTCGCTTTAATAAGAATCAATGTAAAATTTATACAGTGAAGTCTATGTTGTGTTTTATTTTCATATTTGTTCATTTAATTACTTTCTTCAATGCTGTTAAATACACCTGTAGCTGAAAAAATAAAGCAATGTTTATTTAAGTTGTATATTAAGTTGTGTATGTGTATCTTTGTTCTTAATTTTTAATAACAAAGAAAATGACAAAGATTTTTTATCTTCGCCACTTTGGCCTAAATGTCTGCCATTCTTTTTTATTTTATATTTTGTTACCTAAGGCTTTGTTTTTAAAATAGGGACATTAGTTTGGCTGTGATGCTCAGTCACTTAAACCAACATGAAAAGGAATCGTGATAAAATCGTGAATCGTGATTTTCCTGAAAAAAATCGTGATATGATATTTTTGCCATATCGCCCACCCCTATGCTGAACACAAAGGAAAATATTTTGAAAAATGTCAGTAACAAAACAGTTACCAGGTCCCATTGACTTCCATAGTTTTTTTTCCTACTATGGAAGTCAATGGGACCTGGTAACTGTTTGGTTACTGACATTTTTCTAAATATCTTCCTTTGTGTTCAGCAGAAGAAATTAATTCATACAGGTTTGAAACAACTTGAGGGTGAGTATATGATGACAGAATTTTCATTTTAAAGTAAACTATCCCTTTAAATCACACTTTGTAATCCTGCAAGATATAGGCCAATTGCAACAGGATGATTTAGAGATAGGGCCATTGTTCAAGGAGGCACAAGGGTACCATAGTCAGGAAAGTCAAGAAGGCCAGGAGAGTAAGTTGCTGTTACAAGATGGAGTGTTGTATAGGCGGCAGGGTGCAGAGGCCAAGATGGTATTGCCCCAGAAGGCAAGAGATTTGGTGCTTCAGCTAGGCCATTCGGTCCCATGGGCAGGTCATTTAGGGAGACAAAAGATCATAGCCCGTATTAGCCATAATTTCTTTTGGCCCAATTTGAGAAAAGATGTGGGTGACTTTTGTAGGAGTTGCCCAGAGTGCCAATATACCACTAGTAGACGCCCCTCTAAAGTTCCTCTAGAACCACTACCTGTTATAGGCATACCGTTTGAACAGCTGGGAATGGATGTGGTAGGGCCCCTTGAGCGTAGTAAAACCGGGAACAGGTACATGTTGGTTATCAATGATTATGCCACTAGGTATCCGGAGGTTTTTCCCCTTAAGAAAGTAACGGCCAGGAACGTAGCCCTTTGTCTTGTTCAGCTGTTTGCTAGAGTGGGTTTCCCTAGGGCCATAGTGACTGATCAGGGGTCCAATTTCATGTCTAAACTGTTAAAACAAGTGTATCAGTTGTTAGGCATAAAGTGCATAAGGACTACACCCTACCATCCACAGACACACACACACACACTGTCATGCCGCTTGAAAATGTGTTTATACTTTGTTTCGCTAGTTCAGTGTGGTTTGTTTATCTTTGTAACCATAGTAACGTAGTACCAGCGCACGTTGGGAAAGGGGAAGTGAAATCGTCATGCGGTAATCAGCTACAGGAATGCGTGAGCTCTCGCAGTCGTCAGTTTCTGAGTCGATCGCTTTTCTTTCTCTCTTTTTGCTAAAAACAACGTCTATAAGTATTACTCATCGTGTAACATTATGTTACTGCTTATTTGTAATTTTGTACGATTATTGAGACGGCTAAATTAGATTTATGTTTATTGCTGCTGGTCGTTTTTTACTAGCTTGTGTTTATCATATAGGCTACACAGCTATGTTAGCTAAATGGTGCTATTTACACTGTTACTGTGTATTTGGGTTTGATTAATAATATAGACATCTCATTGTACTGTATTTCAGTTTCACAAAATTCTCAGTAAACTTCATGGAAATGAATCAGCTGTGTCCTGGAGTTTCTTGGGAGTGTTTAAGCTGAATGGAACAGAGTCCATGACAGTGAAAAGACGGCAACACAGCTAACGAGGGACACAAGGATAGCCATCATACGGAGCAACTCAATACCAAGAGATAAGCGGCTAACGCTACCGCGCCCTGTCAGCTGCACACTAGCTTCCCTCTCCTGATATTGAAAACGCGGTGAGTCACAATGTCACAACATAGCAACAGTAAAAAAGGAAATGGAGATAACCAGTCTGAGACTGTGCGCTCAAGAAACAGTCGCTCATCTGGTACATCGTCCAGCTCGAAGATTAGCATGGCTGTCACCATGGCAAAGGCAAAGGCTGAAGCAGCGCAAGCTAGAGCAGTACATGCGCTAAAAGAAATTGAACTTAAAGTGGAGCAGGCACGAGTTCAAGCTAATCTTGATGCATTAAATGATGAAAAAGAAAAGGATGCTGCCATAGCAGAGGCAAATGCTCTCGTGGCTGGTTTACAAGATATGGGCTTTGAAGTATGCAGTAAGGCTAACAGCGCGGTCCCTCAATCTGTCAAAGACCAGCGCGTCGCCGCCTATGTGTCTGCACAAGCCAGCTTATGCAGCAGGGGTCTATCTGTCAGAAGAGGGAGTGACTATGCTTCTGCAACGCTTTCTCCACACCCTCAACCAAACAATCTTATCCCTTCAACACCCCACCCACGCAATGCAAGTCAAACCCAAGCTGCTGCTTCCGCCGACAATATGCCACACCAAATTCCTCAGGCCCCTCAGACCAGTGGGGCACCGCCACAACAAAGCTTCAATCAGCTTCTCAACTCCTCCCCAGCTCCTCAACTTAGTGGGAAACGTCCGCAACATATCTTCAAACCGGATTCCGCCTCTCCTGCGCACCCGCCTGCTCACAGGACGCCTCATGGAGCTAGCTATGACCATTCTACGTCCACTGGAGACCTTATCAAATACCTTGCTCGCAGCCGCCTGGTGACTTCAGGCCTCACAGCATATGACGACCAGCCAATTAACTATTGGGCCTGGAAAACATCGTTCCAAGACGCTATCGCCGATCTAGACTTGTCTGCTGCAGGAGAACTCGACCTCCTCACCAAGTATCTGGGAAAAGAGTCATCAGAACAAGTAAAAAGGATAAAAACAGTCAACATTAAGGATCCAGCAACTGGACTGCACATGGCATGGGAGCGCCTCGACGAAATATATGGCTCGCCAGAGGCAGTCGAGCAGGCCTTGTTCAACAAACTAGAAAACTTTCCAAAGGTCACAACAAGGGATCCACAGAGACTCAGGGATCTAGCCGACCTGTTGTCAGAGCTACAAGCCGCCAAGGAAGACGGCTACCTTGCAGGCTTGTCGTACTTGGATACTTCCAGAGGAATAAAGCCTATCATTGAGAAACTCCCATACAACATACAAGAAAAGTGGCTTTACTTTGGTACAAGATACAAACGGGAACACTTCGTTAGCTTTCCACCTTTCTCTGTGTTGGTAAACTTCATCGCCACGGAGGCAAGGGCTCGCACTGACCCAAGCTTTAACCTCTTCATGCAAGCTCCAGCAGAGAGAAAGTGTAAGTGGGAGAGGCCTACAAAGACATCCGTTTATGTTCACAAGACACAGGTCTCAGGAACTGCTAAGGCCGAGTGTAGAGAAAGTACGGAATGAATTGATCCAAATAAACATTGCCCTCTGCATAAAAAGCCCCACGCTCAGAGGAAATGCAGAGGCTTCCGTGAGAAGAGCATAAATGATTGTAAACAGCTTTTGAAAGAGCATTACATCTGCTTTCGATGTTGCTCCTCCACAGAGCATATTGCAAAGAACTGCACCGCTGAGATAAAATGTACAGAGTGTGAGAGCACCGCTCATGTGACAGCGCTTCACCCCTGCCCACCTACCTGGAAATCTAAGTCGTCCCCTCTCACTTCAGAGGACGGCGGGGAGGAGGACAGAGTAGACATCTAGGAGGTCAAGTCAACGTGCACTCAAGTATGTGGTGAAGGATTGAGTGCCAGAGCATGTGCTAAGATCTGCCTCGTCAGAGTGTTCCCAAATGGATGCAGGGAGGAGTCCAAGAGAATGTACACCATACTGGACGAGCAGAGTAATCGCTCCCTGGCGCGGTCGGAGTTCTTCGAGGTTTTCAAGATCTCTGGAAGTTCTTACTCATATACACTCAAGACCTGTGCGGGGCGTTCAGAGACAGCGGGGAGGAGAGCCAGCGGTTACACTGTGGAACCGGTGGACAAGAAAGTAAGCATTCCTCTGCCTACACTCCTCGAGTGCAACCAAATCCCTAACGTTTGCTCCGAGATTCCTATGCCGGAAGCAGCCTACCATCATGCCCACCTGAAGCACATCGCCAACAAGATTCCGCCTCTGGATCCGGACGCCAAAATACTCCTCTTACTGGGTAGAGACATCTTACAGGCACACAAGGTCAGAGAGCAGATAAGTGGCCCAGGAGATGCACCGTTTGCTCAAAGGCTTGACCTAGGAGGGGTCGTCGTTGGTGACGTGTGCCTTGGAGGTGCTCACAGACCACTTGAGGTGAGGAGTTACAAAACAGCCATCTTAGAGAACGGTCGTGCGAGTTATCTTCAGCCATGCAACAACCAGATCAGAGTGAAAGAGGTGGCTCAATGATGCTCAGTGGAGACTCCTTGGGGCAGACTGTCTTCGCTCGTACCCCCGACGACCACAGACTTGCTCCATCCATGGAGGATCTAGAGTTTCTGAAGATAATGGAAGCTGAGTGCCAACAGGACAGCTCCAAAAGTTGGGTTGCACCTTTACCTTTTCGGTCGCCGAGACAGCGGCTGGCTAACAACAGGAAACAGGCTTTCGACCGCCTTGTCTCACTTTGACGCTCATTGGAAAAACGACCACAGATGAAAGCCGATTTCCTAGAGTTTATGGAGAAGATGCTCAAGAAGGCACATGCAGAAGTTGCCCCGCCAGTGCAGCCTGGACAAGAGTGTTGGTACCTACCCCTGTTCGGTGTGTACCATCCTAGGAAGCCAGATAAGATCCGTGTGGTCTTCGACAGCAGTGCGTCATGTGAAGGAGTGTCGCTCAACGATGTCTTGCTCACTGGCCCTGACCTTAATAATAGCCTGCTAGGTGTTCTTATGAGGTTCAGGAAGGAACAGGTGGCGATCACCGTCGACATCGAGCACATGTTCCACTGCTTTGTCGTTAAGAAGGACCACCGTGATTTTCTCCGCTTCCTGTGGTATAGGAACAACGACCCTACCTCCGACATCGTGGACTACAGAATGCGGGTTCACCTTTTTGGGAACAGTCCCTCGCCTGCCGTTGCCGTGTATGGTCTGCGACGGGCAGCTAAGGAAGCAGAAGCCGACTATGGCAGCGATGCAAGAAGACTCATCGACCGCGAGTTCTACGTTGATGACGCTTTAAAGTCCTTCAGCACAGAGGAAGAGGCCATCAGCGTCCTCAGGCGAGCACAGAAGATGCTTGCAGCTTCTAACCTCAGGCTGCACAAAATTGCTTCAAATCGACCGGCAGTCATCGAAGCATTTCCCCCCGAAGATCGTACCAAGGACGTCAACAGCCTAGATCTCTTTGTTGATGATTTGCCTATCCAACGTAGCCTTGGATTGTTTTGGAACATGGACACCTTCATGTTTCAAATCGAAGATGACCAGAAGCCATTCACTCGCAGAGGGGTACTCTCAACCGTGAACAGCCTCTATGATCCTCTAGGGTTCCTTGCACCCATCACGGTTCATGGAAGATTGATACTCAGAGAACTCACCACGCAAGCAGAGGACTGGGACACACCTCTTCCCAAAGACATGGAGATTGAGTGGACTAGATGGAAACAGTCACTCCAAGACCTAGAGGGGCTCCAGATACCACGCCCTTATACGTCCTTCTCCACCGCAGGTGCGCTAAGAAGAGAACTCTGTGTCTTTGCAGACGCATCAGTTAAGGCAATAGCAGCCGTAGCCTACATCAAGGTCACAAGCCACCAAGAACAGACTGAGATTGGCTTTGTCTTCGGGAAGGCAAAGTTGGCCCCCCAGCCTGGCATAACTATCCCGAGACTTGAGCTCTGTGCGGCTGTACTCGCCATAGAGATCACCGAGATGGTAGTCGCAGAGATGGACACAACATTCGACAACATAACCTACTACACAGATAGCAAGGTTGTATTGGGGTACATCCAGAACCAGACAAGGAGATTCTATGTCTACGTACACAACAGGGTTCAACGAATCCATAAATCACCTTGTTCCGGCCAGTGGAAGTACGTCCCAACGCACCTCAACCCAGCTGACATTGGGTCAAGAACTGTGACACCAGCCTTGCTTAGCAGCACAACTTGGCTCAAAGGACCAGCCTTTCTCCATGATGCATCTTTGCATTCACCTGAGCTTCAAGAGACTTATAACCTTTTTGACCCTGACACTGACACTGAAGTGCGTCCTCAGGTGGTGACAAGTCTTACACATGTTACCAGAGATGTGGTACACCCACAACGCTTTGAACGCTTTTCCAAGTTCAGCACTCTCCTCACAGCCATAGCACACCTCATCCATGTGGCTCGTTCCTTTGCCCACTCCACCCAGAAAGAATGTCAGGGGTGGCACATCTGTCGATCTACAGAGGAAGAGTTGCTGAGGGCCAAAGTGTGTATCGTGAAGAGTGTCCAGAATGAGTGCTACACACAGGAACTTAAGTGTATCAACTCAGGATCCAACATCCCATCTTCCAGCAGCCTGTGGAAATTGCACCCCACCATGGACCAAGATCAACTTCTTAGAGTGGGTGGTCGGATTGGACAGTCAGATCTGAGCATGAACGAGACTCACCCCATCATCATTCCTGGCCGGCATCATCTCGCAACCCTGCTTGTGTCTCACTATCACGAAGCAGTGAAACACCAAGGAAGACATCTGACTGAAGGTGCCATTCGAGCGGCAGGGTTCTGGCTGGTGGGAGCTAAACGCTGCATCAGCAGTCTGCTTCACAGATGTATCACTTGTAGAAAGCTGAGGGGAAATACCGAACATCAGCAGATGGCAGCTCTGCCAGCAGAACGGCTACAAGTAGCACCCCCTTTCACCTACGTAGGTGTCGACGTCTTTGGACCATGGGACATTGTCTCACGCCGCACAAGAGGAGGAGTCTCCAACTCTAAACGATGGGCTGTGATGTTCTCATGCATGTGCTCAAGGGCAGTTCACATTGAGGTAATTGAAGCAATGAGTGCCAGCAGCTTTATCAACGCCTTGAGGAGGTTCTTTGCAGTCAGGGGCTCCGCAAAGCAGATCCGCTCTGACTGCGGAACTAACTTCATCTGTGCCTCTCGTGAGCTGGAAATGAACAAGACTAATCCAGGCTTCAACAGTGTGGAAGAGTACCTGGACACACAGAGCTGCACCTGGGTATTCAACCCGCCCCACGCCTCTCATATGGGTGGCGCGTGGGAACGAATGATTGGCATTGCCCGCCGTATTTTGGACTGTATGCTGCTCGAGCAGAGGAGGTCTCACCTTACACATGAAGTTCTGACCAGTCAGACCAGTGAGGGCAGCCCCACCCGGGGTGCAGCGGGTCACACCTCAGTATACGGTGTTCGTTCCACCTCGGTGTCCTCAGGGGACCATTCTGCCAACCCCGCCACCCTTGGTGCTTCGGGGCGCAGTGGTTCCCAGCGAATGTCTGGCGCAATGTCGACCCGACATTGCGTCGGACATGAACCTTCTGAGGGGGGTTCAAAAACAGTCAGTTTGGGTAGTTCCTGCCAGTATGTTTCAGGTCCCCGAGCTGAGTGTCTCAGTTACACCAGAGACCAGCCCCGAGGGGCTGGTTCCCTTAGTAGATTTTCTGTCAGAGTGGAAGATTCTGCCAAATATGTCTCGATGGGTCCTGCATATTGTAGAGAGAGGATACAGAATCCAGTTCGGTTCTCGTCCTCCTCGCTACAACGGGGTGTTGCTCACGTTAGTGCGTCCCGAGCAGGCTCTGGTGATGGAGCAAGAGGTGAAAGCTCTGTTAGCCAAGAAGGCTATAGAGCAGGTGTATCCACCCGACAGGGAATCAGGTTTTTACAGCCGCTATTTCATCGTTCCAAAAAAGGATGGGGGGTTGCGTCCCATTTTAGATCTTCGTCTGTTGAATCTTCTCTATCGCCCGCTCGTGTAGCTGCTATCCTGACAGCCACGAAAGAGTTAAAGCTAGGCCAGTCACGCACTGTAAAACAGTTCGAGAGACTGTTGGGTCTCATGGCAGCGGCGTCCAATGTGATACCCTTTGGCCTGCTGTACATGAGACCTTTGCAGTGGTGGCTCAGGACCAGAGGGTTCTCCCCGAGGGGAAACCCACTTCGGGTAATCAAGATCACGCGGCGGTGTCTCCGTGCCTTGGTTATGTGGAGGAAACATTGGTTCCTGTCCCAGGGTCCGGTGTTGGGAGCTCTTTGTCATCGAGTTGCGATCTCTACAGATGTTTCCCTCACCGGCTGGGGAGCGGTAATGGAAGGCCGCTCAGCTGAGGGTCTGTGGAGGAGTCATCATCTCTCTTGGCACATAAATTGCCTGGAGATGATGGCCGTTTTCAATGCGTTGAGGCACTTCCTCCCAGACCTGAGGGGCCACCATGTGCTTGTCCGGACAGACAACACATCGGTGGTCTCTTATCTGAATCGCCAAGGAGGTCTACGGTCGCGTCCACTGTACAAGTTGGCGCACCAGATCCTCCTATGGTCCCTAGGGAAATTACGCTCTCTGAGGGCAGTGTATATTCCGGGGGTACAGAATATTGGAGCAGACGTCCTGTCGAGGCAGGAGCTGAGGCCAGGGGATTGGAGACTCCACCCCGAGGCGGTGGAGAAGATATGGGAGTTTTATGGCCAGGCTCAAGTGGACCTGTTTGCGTCTCAGCACACGACGCACTGTCCACTTTGGTTCTCCCTTACTCACCCAGCCCCCCTGGGGCTGGATGCTATGGTACAGACGTGGCCGAGGCTACGGCTGTACGCCTTTCCCCCTGTTGCTCTGCTCCCAGGAGTTCTGGAGCGAGTCCGCCGATGCTGATTAAGCCTATTGTTAGTAGCACCGCGCTGGCCGAGTCGAATCTGGTTTGCGGACCTAATTCATCTCCTAGACGGTCCTCCCTTGGAGATCCCGATCAGGAGAGACCTTCTGTCTCAGGCCGGGGGCACAATATTTCACCCCCGACCAGAGATTTGGAAACTATGGGTTTGGCCTCTGAGGGGGCCCAATTCGTAGAGAGTGGTCTCTCAGCCGAGGTTGTTGAGAGCATTCTAAGCTCCAGAGCTCCCGCTACAAGGAAGTTGTACACTTTAAAATGGAGAGTTTTCACTTCTTGGTGTCACCAGCGTCAGTGGGATCCGGTTTCCTGTTCAGTAAACACAGTACTGGAGTTCCTGCAGTAGCGCTTTGCGTCAGGTTTATGTCCGTCCACCTTGAAAGTTTATGTGGCGGCCATTGCGGCTTTCCACACCCCGGTGTGTGGTACATCTTTGGGTCGAGACCCCCTGATTACTCGTTTCCTTCGTGGCACCCTGAGGCTAAGGCCTGCAACTCGCACTAGGATGCCGGCTTGGGATTTGGCATTGGTTTTAGAAGGCCTATCTGGGGCTCCGTTTGAGCCCTTAGAGTCGGTCTCAGAAAAATGTCTTACTTTTAAGACTATTTTCCTCCTAGCCATCTCGTCCCTTAAGAGAGTCGGAGATCTTCAGGCCCTTTCGGTATCTCCTACCTGCCTGGAGTTCGCTCCAGGCATGGTTAAGGCTTTTTTTTACCCTAAGCAAGGTTATGTCCCTAAGGTACCTACCATCACTCCTAGGCCTATTGTGCTGCAGGCTTTCTGTCCTCCTCCGTTCACTTAATCGGACCAGGAAAGGTTGAACCTCTTGTGTCCAGTGCGAGCACTGGACACTTATGTTCATCGGTCTTCTTCTTGGAGGAAGGCCGACCAGCTGTTTGTTTGTTTCGGATCACCCAAGAAAGGTCTTCCTGCTTCTAAGCAGACAGTTAGTAAGTGGATAGTTGAGGCTATTACTCTTGCTTATGAGTCTTCTGGCCAGCCTTGCCCTTTGGTGGTCAGGGCTCATTCTACTAGAAGTATGGCGGCCTCTAAAGCTTTAATTTCTGGAGTTTCTCTCCAAGACGTTTGTGATGCGGCGGGCTGGTCCTCTCCGCTTACGTTCGTCAGATTTTATAGCCTGGACCTGGATGCTGCCCCAGGCTCCCATGTTCTTAGTGCTTAAACACTTAGTGCCATACTTCCTGCATTCCTGGGATTGTCTTGCTTCGGCAAGTTTATGCTGAAGTGCCGGTTTCACCGTATGCGCTTATATATCTTCCTGGTCATGACGTCACCCGCACGTGGCGCTCGTTCATTCATTACTTTGGACTAAGTTGACACAGCTGCTTCAGATTCGTTCACGCTGTACGCGTTCCCAAAGCGTCATCGACGCATCGTCTCGTTCCCTTTCTCAGGGAACTATGGTTACATACGTAACCTGAGACGTTTTCTCCATTGTAAGTTAAATGAACAGAATCACTCAGACTCACACCTTTTGTCTTTATGCACTTCCTGACCATTAAGCTCAAGGTACAGCGGTGCCTTTGTCTCTATGATAATGTTAAGGTTTGAGCAATAAAGTCAGGATGATTGGATTAGCAATACAATAGCTGATTTGCTCGGTTTCTCTGGAGCAATCTAGATATCCTGCATTACAGGTTTTTCGCTTGATAGAATCAACTCCTCCCTACTCTCCACCCCAAGAAGTCTCCTCCCCCTTGGAATGTATAAATTACAATGTAAACTGTTTAGATTTAGACTGATTTTGGACGAACTTGCAGCCGCGCTCAATAAAGAAGAACTTCTGAACGCGATCCCAACTGTCTCACTGGTCTCTGCTTCGATCAAGGAAAAACTTTACAACAGATGGTGCCATGAGACCCGGATATAGTTCCAGCTTCCTCACCTGAATCCAGTTTGAAAACTTCAAGCAACAAAGAATGAACTTTGAACAGACTGAATCTTGAAACCTCACAACCAAGGTTTGGTGAGTGCTGCTCTATACAAAAGAACCTACAAGACCAGTACAAATTTGTATCCACTGGGCCGTCAAAGAAGAGTTAACAAACAGCTGCAGGGTTTGGTTAACTAAGTTTATCCTCTAAAATTGTCTTTTAGAGATGAAAGTTATCCTCTGTTTTCAGGCAGGGAAGAATAGCATTACATGATTGTGTTACCCTCTACGTTTGCTAGAGACTATTTTATTTTATTTTATTTTATCTTCTGTTTTCTTGTTAGGCAGGGAAGATTAGCATAAATTGCTAGTAATTTGTGTATCCTCTGTTTTCTTGTTAGACAGGGAAGTTAAGTGTGAAGTGATGGTAATTTGGTAGGTTAACAATAGCTAAGCGGTGTCTGTTGATCAGAGAAGTTTTGGTATTTGTTTGTGTGGTAACAAAGAAACTCACAAAATGTTTGGAAAAAATGCTAAGCTGGTTCCCACAACTGAGAAAGGTGGACTAGCTACCCCTCTGTGGTCAGACAGTGAGTTTAAGTCATTGTTAGGAGAGCACATGGACTCCATAGTGACTGAGACAGTTAGATTGGATTTGACAAAGAAATTTGGTGTTCACCAAGAAAAAGTATGGTCTATTGAAGATTGCAAGTGTTGGGTGCATGTATCAGGAAGAAAAATGTGAAAGGTATTATCTTATGTCACAGAGAGTTTAGCTTACCCAGGTGAAAAAAAAGTGCACTGAAATACATTTTATTTAAGTGCACTTAGTACACTTCCATAATACACTTCCATAATGTACTTAAAGTGCTCTATTTTCGACCCACTTATTTTGCACTTAATATACTAAAAGCTTATCTTAAGTACTGCTTAATATAAACTTAAGATCATCTTAGTGTACTAAATTGTGCTTTTTTGGGACACATTGTAGTTGAACTAAAGTGTATTTTTAATATACTATTTCATATTTTTAAAAAATGTATTTCGTTAACACTTTAAGTACAATTGAAACCATCTTTAAATACAATAATAAACTATTTAAATAATAATAATAATAATAATATATAATTATATAAAAATTATACTTATAATGTATTCCTACATTTAAAAAAAATGGACTAAAATACATTTTAAGTGCACTTAGTACACTTCTATAATACACTTCCGTAATGTACTTAAAGTGCTCTATTTTCGACCCACTTATTTTGCACTTAATATACTAAAAGCTTATCTTAAGTACTGCTTAATATAAACTTAAGATCATCTTAGTGTACTAAATTGTGCTTTTTTGGGACACATTGAAGATGACCTAAAGTGTATTTTTAATATACTATTTCATATTTTGAAAAATTTTATTTCGTTACCACTTTAAGTATAATTGAAACCATCTTTAAATACAATAATAAACTATTTAAATTATAATAATAATAATATGTAATTATATAAAAATTATACTTATAATGTATTCCTAGATTTTAAAAAAATGGATTAAAATACATTTTAAGTTCACTTAGTAAACTTCTATAATACACTTCCGTAATGTACTTAAAGTGCTCTATTTTCGACCCACTTATTTTGCACTTAATATACTAAAAGCTTATCTTAAGTACTGCTTAATATAAACTTAAGATCATCTTAGTGTACTAAATTGTGCTTTTTTGGGACACATTGAAGATGAACTTAAATATGCTTTTAACATACTATTTCAGCTTTAATTTTATCTTTAGATTAAATCTTTAATACATTTTTAAATACACTTATAAATTATTTAAAATATATGAATATATCAACTTTGCTATTTTTATACAGACTTGAGATGAACTTAAACATGATTTTAAAATATTATTCAGCTATAATCCCCCCCTACTTAGAGCAATAGAACCTATCTTTAAAACATTTTTAAATACACCTTTAAACTATTTAAAATATAAGAATATACAATCATATTATATTTTCATATAGAAAATAATTTATTGTAAAAATGTATTTTAACTATGTCAAAAGTACACTATTACTGTGTTATCAGTAGCATTTTCTGCCTCTTATTAAGTTATACTGTTAATATGTAAATGTTAAAATTGTCCACCATTGATGAAGGTGTTGCTTTTAATAAAATAATCATTTTAAAGTTAGATGTAATACATTTGATAAAAATAACCGGTGAATGTAATTCATGTAAATGAAAACACCTATAGTTTAAAAGGACAGGAGGAATGGATATATGTAAAAACAAAAAGCATCTCTTTCTTAAAAAACACTTTCTTTTTTTTAAACATTATTCAAGTCCAAACAGACTGTTGGGAAACAAAATAACACAAGTGGCAAGTTTAAACTAAAAGCATTAAAGGGTTAGTTTACCCGAAAATCAAAATGATCTCAGTTTTTACTCACCCGCGTGTTGTTCTAACCCTGTATGACTTCCATTTATAATTGCATAACAAAATATTATATTTATGATGTAATCTGAGCGCTGGATAAGTCTTCCATTGACTTCCAAGGGGCTTAAACTTGCTCGATCAGAAAACATATAGACATTGTTTAAAATAGCACAAGTGCACTAAAAAAACACTTAATTACAAGAAAGTAATTTGTATATAATATATATATTTTTTTGTGCTAAAAACAACTGTAAAAATAATATATTATAAATACACTAATTAAAAGTATATTTTTACTTAAATAGTACTTAAGTGTAATTAATAAAATATACTAAAAATCTTATTTTTAAAATGTATTTTTAGTGCATAAAAATAAAATATACTTTTGAAAAAATAGACAGTACATTTACAAGTACATTTTAACACATTTAAAATAGTTTATTGTTAGTTTACTTTGATAGCTATCTAAAAGTACACTAACAATGAACTATTTTCAATGTGTTAAAAATGTACTTGTAAAAAATACACTAAAAAAACTCTTCTGTCTATTTATTCAAAAGTATATTTTATTTTTATGCACTAAAAATACATTTAAAATATCAATGGTATTTAGTATACTTTATTAATTACACTTAAGTACTACTTAAGTAAAAATATACTTTTAATTAGTGTATTTATAATATATTATTTTTACAGTTGATTTTAGCACAAAAAATATGAACGTACTACAAATGTACTTTCTTTTACTTAAATATATTTTTAGTGCACTAAAGTAAACTTTTTTTTCACCTGGGTATCCATTGTACAAGAACAAGCTTGGTGTATTGCTAAATTAAATGAACAGAACAAACAATTGCACACTCGAATGTCCTGTCTCACAGACAAGGTGGGCCATAACAAGGCCTCAACCAAATGTGACTCAGAAGACCAACAGTCAGATGAAAGTTATCCTGATTTACAGTCTTTTGATAGAATAGAGGACAATGTCAATGCAGATGTAAATGCAGATATAAATGCAGTTAAAGTGTGCGTAGCTAGACAAAAGCCTCAGGGAAAAGGTGTCGATACAGTTTCATTTGCAACCCCCATATTGCAGCCACAAGCAGTCAAAACATCTTTAGGTCCTAAAGATATTGAGAGAATTGCTGAAAGTTTGCCATCAGTGCAAATAAATTTTTCTGAGTTTAGGAGAGAGTTGTCCAAAAAGATCCGGCTCTATGATATGACTCTAGCTGAAGTCACCCAGCTAATATCACAGATCTTGACTGAGTCAGAATTCAATGATTTTGAAAGTGCTGTAAACAATTCTGAACTACAACAGGCCAGTAAAGTGAATTGAGAGAGGAAGTTCTGAGAGTGTTAACGGACATTGTTGGACCGAACGTGGACTGGTCAAAGCTCACTAGTTGTTTACAGAAGAAGGGTGAAACTGTTTGTGAGTACACAGAAAGATTTTGCCAGACCGCTGCAGCTTACAGTGGTATAGCTGACACTTCAGAGAAGGTGCTAGATGCTAATGGTCCCCTAGTTCGCACATGGTTTGATGGTCTTCTGTCAGAACATAAAAATGCATTGCCGTACTCTGTTGTAAAGTTTTCTTTGATCGAAGCAGAGACCAGTGAGACAGTTGGGATCGCGTTCAGAAGTTCTTCTTTATTAAACACGGCTGCAAGTTCGTCCAAAATCAGTCTAAAAACTAAACAGATTATATTGAAATTTATATACCTTCTAAGGGGGAGGGACTTCTGGGACTAGACAGTAAGGAGGAGTTGATTCTATCCAGTGAAAAACCTGTATATCAGGTTATCTAGAAACCGAGCAAATCAGCTATTGTATTGCTAATCCAATCATCCTGACTTGATTGCTCAAATCTTAACATTATCATAGAGACAAAGGCACCGCTGTACCTTGAGCTTAATGGTCAGGAAGTGCATAAAGACAAAAGCTAATGTCAGACTCTTGAATTGCTTGACTGTCAGGTAAATAATATAATCGTACTCATCAGCCCGAAAGTTTAAAGACACATCCAAATCAGCATCGTCATTCATAATCATATAAACGAAACGCCGAAACGAAACAACGTGTTTTAGTAAAGGCGATTCACTTACCAATAGGGATCTTTAGTTCATTAGCCTTTTCAATAGTACTGAGAAATACAACAGTGGCATTATTCATCCGTGAGGCAGACAATATGCTTTCATGCCCAACCACCTCTCCTACTGCCAGGCAACATTTTTCCACACTAAATGCGGCCGCAACAATGAACCCAAACATCGTGAGCGTGGGGCCGTCATGCTCCCGGTGAAACAGGTGGCACGCAGCCCAAAACAACTACAATATAAACCAAAAACACACAAAAACAACGAACAAAGAAAAAAGCCAGAAAAAAAGAAAGAAAAGCACTCACGCAATCCACACGCTCACCCCCAACAATCACACCGGAAGTGAGAGAGAGAGAGAGAGAGAGAGAGAGATAAATCGACTCCGCTGCCAATCAATAACACCGCACACATGAGGTTCTGCTGAAGAGCTTGCTCGTTGAATATCAACACTCTTTTCAGTAGACAGCAATCGAAACGCTCGGCTCCGAAGCGAAAAGCTGAAGTGCAATTGCACCTGCTGCTCATTATAAACCCCATGGCAGAGCAGCTGCTGCAAACGATTGCATGCCAATGTGCATTGGCTCGTTTACTTACACTCGAAGTAGATTGTGCACCGTGTGTGTGACAGACTGATAGGGAACTACAGTTACCATGGTAAATACACAATACTAACATGAACTGTTGATAAAACATATGGGTACTGATCCTGATGAATATAATAAACATCATACCTACATGAAAATCCTTCCCTAACACACAATGTACCAGTTACATAATTTATTGGTACTATTTGGTAATGCTAATGTAATCTCTCTCTCTCTCTCTCTCTCTCTCTCTCTCTCTCTCTCTCTCTCTCTCTCTATATATATATATATATATATATATATATATATATACTGTGTAATGTATTAAGTAATAACTATCTTATCAACAAGTGCCTCCAAACAGGCTTTGTTCCTGCAAATCTTAGGCTGGCGTGTTTTTTCTATTGTTTTCAATGGGAACGCCGCGTTTTTAGAACGCCAGTAGCGCAACGAGGCGCTGAGTGAGTATTTAGCGCTCAAGTGCTGAGCGCTCGGCGTTTTTTACCGGTCGCTGAGAGTTGAAGAATGTTCAACTTTGGGTAAAACGCAGCGCTCATCACTGTCACTTTTTAGCCAACCGTCCAATCACAGTGGAGGAGGGGCGGGACTAATACCACACGGACCAACGGATATTCTGTATCATAGCAATGATGCATCTCAACTGAAAAAAAAACTGCACTGCCAAAACGCTCTCAAGCGCCCGCAGCTCTGCGTTTTCAGCAGAGCGCCTAGCGTTTTGAGCTGGCTAAAAACGCTTTGGTGGACACACGGCCTTAAAGTGGATACGGTTACTCCTTTGCTCAAGAAGCCTTCAGTAGATCCTTCTGTTTTAGAAAATGTTCTGCCTATTTCTGTTTTACCTGTCATTTCTAAGCTATTGGAGAAAATTGTGCTGGATCAACTCCAACATTTTTTTCCATTTAATTGTATCTATGAGGTTTTTCAATCTGGTTTTAGGTCTGCTCACAGTCCGCCCTCCTGAGAGTGTTAAAAAATATTTATCTCTCTACTGATTCCGGAGATACGGAATACTGTGGTTCTGATTCTTTTAGATCTTTCGGCTGCTTCTGATACTATTGACCACCCTACTCTATTATCTAGACTAGAGTATTGGGTGGGTCTAAAAGCTACCATTCTAAACTGGTTTCAGTCGTTACCTGTCTGACAGAAAGATTTTAGTAAAGATGGGTCATTTCACCTCCTCCATGGCACCTCTGACCTTCCACATGGCTCTATTTTGGCTCCCTCTCTATTTTCTCTCTACATGCTACATCTGGGTTCTATTCAATGGAAATATGGTGTCTATTTTAATTTTTATATTGATGACACTCAAATGTATACCAATCAAAAAAAAAAAAAAAACCTGTAGCGATTACATCTCTTCTGCGATGCTTAGAGGAGGTTAAATCATGGCTAGCCCAAAGTGTTGTAAATATGATCATATCTCTCCTATTCTCAGATCTCTACACTGACTGCCAGTTCACCAGAGAATATACTTGGATATAAATCGCTACATAACTTAGCTCCTGCCTACACAGCAAAATCCGCAGTGCTAATTCAACACCTACAGAGTTAAATTCAACACTTTAAAAGTGTCTATATTGGTCCACACTAGATCGAGTTAAAACTACACTTTTCAAAGTGTTAAATATTTAACACTATGACAGAGTTGCATTAACTCTCTAAATAGTTAACATTTAACACTAGTCAACACTGGTTAGTGTTGAATTTACCCAACACCAGTGCGTAGTGTCAACATTTAACACCTAATGTGTGTTTTTTTCAACACTACCGAGTTGTTGCCATATTAACACTACATAGGATGTAAAGTTTAACATAAAATGCAACTCTTCTAAAATTGATCTGTATTGATTTGTAATACTACTTGAAATCAATTTACCCCCCCAACCCCCCCCCCCCCCCCCAACGGAACTCAGTAAAATAATTTACAAAAAAGACAAAAACAGGGAGATTGTAGTTCAAGTGAAACTGTATTAAATAAAGCACACCATCCACAACAAAGCATTGGCTTTACATTAAACAATGGACAACCAATCCTCTAGCACAGGTCACACAAAATGGCAATGTGGCACTACATATGTTTTTTCATCCATCTCATTAGAAAACTGTTTGTCATACGGTCTGTAATAGATCAACTCATCAATAGAAATAACAGAAAAGGAATCAGCTCTCTCCTCAATACAATATGCATTAAAGTGGTCATCAAAATAAAGTGTCAACTCTGCATGTCAAAATAAAAGCTTGATCTTCATTAATAATGATATTTGTGATCTTTCTGAACACAGGAATTTCCATATCTGTTGTAATACAAACAAACATACCAATTTGATACTCAGTTCCAAAGTTTTTCACCCAATTAGTAGTTGACACGTCAGAAAATGCATTCACATGAAACTTAGCACTTAAATTCTCACCACCCTCCAAGCAATCGATCATTTCTTTCCTCACTGGACCAAACTCAAATCTCTGAAAATTAAAATTCTCCCAGTGATAAGCTAACTGTCTCTGGTGTTGTCTTACCAAGGTTTTTGTGATATTTTTGAATTTTTTAACAGATCGTTTAAAAAAATTATGTTTGGCCTCAAACCTCATGCACCATACATGAAGAAGTGGACCTATTTTACGAATGCACCTTGGATAATGTATCATAAAATGATGCTTTGGAATTAATCAAGGATATTGCCTCACGGCATTCCTCGCCGAACAGTTGCTTGTCTGCCAGGAGATAATTCCTCTTGCTCTTTGGACCATACGTAGTGCTGGTGGAGCATCTCCGGGATTGAACCACAGCGATGGACGGTCTTTATCCTCCAAGCCAAGTAGCCAGACCAACTCTATGCATCATAGTAGTGTTCCTGTAAAACCCAAAAAGAACAAAAGTATGTAACACAGGGGTCACATCACCACATGGCAACATTAGAAGAAATTAAGAACATACATATTCTCTTCATATATTGCAATATAAGCCATTAATAAAATAAAATAAAAACTTACATATCCATTTCCAGAGTATGGATCGCTAAGGTTGGGAAATAGAGTGGTGATGCCAACAGCATATTTTGTTCGCACATGGGTTGGTGGTATTCTCCTTTAAAAGTAGAAAATATATTATTGTTCAAGCTTTTTCCCGCTTCAAGAGGGATAAAAATATGGACTTAATGCCTATCAAACTAAACTTTATAAATATACAAAAATAAGACTTGGAATAAGAATAAAATTGTGAGGGAAAAATTGTCATCTAAAAAGTAAAGGTAACACTTTACTTGACGGGGTGTGCATAAGACTGACATGACACCTTTATAATCATGACATGACATGTCATGAATATGAAGGAGGTTTTATGCATTTTTATGACAACCGTCATTAAGTGTCATTTGCTCAATTATAAGATTTTTAACGCAAATATGACATTGTTTGAGATGTCTTTGTTATGACAACTTGACATAAACCAATACATCATAACCTGTCAGTGTCTTGGTAATGACCAACAAAATCTTACCTGTAGACTTTTCTGTGGACACATGGATGGTAAGATTCCCTGCTTGTAAAAGCTCCTCAAACACATCCGCATCCACTTCTGTCCCGGATTCATCTGTGATATGCAGCTCGGTCTGCAATGGAAGACCTAACTTTTCTATGACTGAGAGAATATTTGATTTAGGAAAATAAAGAAAAACACAGTGCATTTCCCATTAGTATTAGTATAAAAAGCAAAAAAAAACAATTGGAGCATTCTGAGCAGTGTTTTTTTTCTTCTTCTGCATTTTCAATTTTATATTTGGAGTGCTTGACAAGAAATTATTACTGCCCAACACAATAAACAACTTGGTGGGTGGGGCAATATAACCAGATTACAGTGCCATTGTAAATGGAAAAGACATTTTAGTAACTGATGACTTCAATGTAATGAAGTAATGCCAACCTTTCTGAAGAAATGTTTTGTAGTCTTCATAGCCCTCTTCAGTTTGGGCAACTTTAACATACTTCTGAGTTTCACCAAATCTCACTTTGACCAACATGATGTGCTGTAAAGAAAAAAAAAATACATTCAGAAACGTAATGAATGAGAAAATGTGTATGTTACCGTGACAAGCACCAACACAAAGAGGAAACGACGTTAAAGCTAATAGAGGTTAACGTTTAAATTAACATTTCCCTCGGAAATGTGACTAACCTAAAAATAAACCCGTAGTATATTTCATTAGAAAATAGTGACGCATTATCAACAATCATAAAGGTTCACATGATAATTAAGCTTAAACCTTAAAAAGTGAAGGTGGATGCTTTTATCCACACAAAATTCTTCCAAATTGCACAATGCCCTGTAGGCAACATCTTGCTATACAGCAAGCGTGCACACTTTTTAAACTTGTGCAGCAAGCACAAATAAACTGTCCATGGAAAAGAACCTTAAGCAAGCGAACATCCGTGACTGTGCGTTCACACCAGACGCGAATGGCGCGCGTCAAATTCGCGCCTGCCGCGTCTAGTTATACGCTTGAACACTTTGAATACATTCGTAAAAAACAAGTTTGAAGCGAAATTTAAGCGCGTCGGAGGCGAAATCCGTTGGCGGCCATCTTCTTACTATATATTTATGTATATTAGCGGGAAAATAGTTGTAAAATGGCAGCACGGCAGCTTTCTAGCTGGTTACCCAGCTAACAAAAAAACGTCCCCTGAACGTCCACCGCGAACGTCCCCTGGACGTCTTCGTGTAGGGTTCTTTAAACGTTCTCAGGACGTCGCGAGGGACGTTCGCGCGACGTTCGCAGGACGTCGCGGGGGACGTTCACGGGACGTTCTCAGGACGTCGCGAGGGACGTTCACGGGACGTTCGCGGGACGTTCTCAGGACGTCGCGAGGGACGTTCGCGGGACGTCCCGCGGGACGTTCAGAAAACATTCGGGGACCTTTACAGAACGTTCACTAGAAGTCCTTTTACCTTAACTACACAAGGAACACACAACAAAGAATATCAGGAAACAAAATACTTTTATTTTCATAAACAAAAAAGTGCGCTGTGTGTGTGTGTGTGTGTGTGTGTGTGTGTGTGTGTGTGTGTGTGTGTGTGTGTCTGTGTGTGTCTGTGTGCGCGCGCGTGCGTGCGTGTCCAGTTGCCAGGTTTCCAGCTGAAACGCGCGTTACTCCTCCACATCTGATTCCACCCGTAAGCTTGGAACCTGAAAACAAAGTAACAAAATTTAATCCTTTAGGTTTTATCTTAAATACAGCTATTTTTTATTTTAATATAGGCTATTATAATATTAACATTAAAACATTAACATTATATTTGATTAGACACATGACAATTCAAAGTGTGTGTGTGTGTGCGCGCGCGCGCAAGATAAGTGAGCGACTGTATTTGTGTGTGTGTGTGTCTGTGAGTGCGTGAGTGAGTGAGCAAGAGAGGGAGTGTGTGTGTGTGTGTGTGTGTGTGTGTGTGTGTGTGTGTGTGTGTGTGTACGTGTGTGTGTGTGTGTGTGTGTGTACGTGCGCGAGCCAGATTGAGTGAGTTTTTGGTCAAAATCCTCTTACCTGAACATTTTTCTTTGCTTTCTCACGATGTGGAGCATGCTTAAGGGTAACGGCTATCATATCTTCCACATTTTGGGTCTTGTGGTGTGGGTACACCTTACTGCAGGCACCTTCAAATAATACATATTTCACAGTAATTATAACTAGATCACGACAAATGTAGAAAGTACTATTCCAGATAGTATTAAATATCTATAATGTTCTCATAACAGACCATTACTACTAACATTTATATGCTGAGTTTGAATGAACATTTCAATCAAAGAGAATGAATCTATCACATTCCAATGCACTTTTTGCAACCTTGGAGACAGGACCTCATGAGTAATGTTTGTAGCTTACGTATTATCACATCATTGATCAGCAGATGCTGAAATGCCCGTTTTCCTTTTCTCCCTTTGTAGCTGTATTCAGCCCAAAGGGAATTATCTCCGATTTTCTTCAGCATTCTTCTAATGCCATCCCCCAAACTGCCTGCACTCTGGAGACAAAGATATCGAATCTGCAAAACAAACAATCAGTTATCAAAGAACAGTGGCAATAAATTGCATAGCATAACATAAAACAGCATTTGTTTCTGCACATACAATCTTCTTGCGAAAATCAACAGCTGTCAGCTTTTCGCACAGCTCTTCCAATTCCTCCACTGACTTGCATGGCTCCTCTAGCACCTCGAATAGGTCCGAGGCAGAGGTGCTTGGCTGGCTCACAGACTGTATCCCAATGGCTGATTTTATGTCGGCATGGATTTGGTCGAGTTTCAGGAGTATTCTCCTCTCCAAACCATCAAAGAGCTGAGAGATTTCTGTGAAAACATTGTCAAAACATTACCTCTCTCTCTCTGATTGTTTTCTCAATTTTAGCAATTATAGCCATTCAGCATAATTAAAATCTATCAATTTTAACATTTATTTAATAAACAATCTTCAAATAAACCTATTGTAATCAAAATATGTCCTTCAAAATATTATATATAGCAAATGGCAAAAAGACAGATTGAACAGAGCTGATTAAAAATGTATAAGTTAAATTTATAATTAAATAAAGTGTGACTGTTAGAATCACAATGCTTGCACGTACTGTATCTGCAGGTCATGTGTATAAATTCTTTCTTCTTACCTTGAATCTGTTGGCTTGTAGAACTGGACTGTGGTTGGAGTGTTGAAGTAGATGGAACTGTAACCACATCAATCAAAACGGTCAAAAAGTTACAATGAGGAAGTTTTCCTGCACACCTAGGCTGCCTTTTTTTGATCAATATGAAAGTTGAAACTGGTATAATGTGAAATATAACTCCATTTTTTTGTACTTTTTTTCTATTTTATTTTATTTTCAAATGTAATTCATTTAGGCCTATGTGATGGCAAAGCTGAATTAGTACAGTCTTCATGATCCTTCAGAAATAATTCTAATATGCTGATTTGCTGCTCAAGAAGCATTTATTTTTATTATAAATGTTGTAAACAGTTTTGTTGCTATTTTATTTAATTTAGTTTGAAAAAAGTCCCAACCTTAAACTTCTTTCTATAACTACTCAGTTGAAAAATGTTAACTCAAAAACTTAGTACTCACAAGAAGGAGCATTGGGCAACATCAAACAAGATTGTTTTTGTTTTTTTTCTTTTTGGCTGCAGCTCCTCATCTAAGGTAAGAAAAGAACTGAGTAAAAAATACATAATATTGATTAAACCTATAAAAACTAAATTACAGTGGTCTTACCTTCATCAGTCCCCTCAGCTGAAAAACAAAAACAAAAAACAAAACAGTGACAGCAATCATGTAAGCTATATTGACTTCTCTTTATATATTTTTTAAAAGTGACTAATTTTCTACTTACTCTCAAGTGTAGTTTCTGCTAATCTCGATCTGTTTTTTGGTTTGGTTTTGTTTTTCTTTGCTTGTAAGCTGGCAATGTCATCTTCCAGGTCAAATGGAATAGTGAAAATAAAGAATTATGTTATAGAAGCAAATACAAATGTAATCATGTCTTGAATCATTCATTCTCCTTTTAAAAATCTTAACCTCACTGATATTTAAAACCCATTTTTTTGGTATGGGCAGTTGGGCACAATGAATTCACCTTGAGATGACCCACCATTCTCATGAACTGCAAAACAAAATTTTATTAAACATTAATAGAGAACACAAATTTTGGCTTTTCATAATCATTCTTATTTCAGTTATAGTTTATATACTTACAGCTTTGAGTCTGTTTTGCCCATCCGGGCTGGCTGGGCAAGACTTCTTCCTCTGCAAAAAACAAATGTTAAAATATTACCTTTCAATATAAAGTAGGGAAGATCTTTAACCTATTTATTATAACATATCTAAATACCTCTAAATCGTCTTGGGGGAATTACTTTTCTCCCCCTATTATCATCATCAGAGTCCTCAACATGCGATGTTTCGAGTGCCTTTCTTGCCCGAAATCTTGCCAGATCATAATCATCTGCTCACAAAGCAACATAACATATTATAGAAATATTTGCCAGTGTTTTTTGTTTTTGTTTTTTTGTCTTGATTAAAAAGTATGTAATGTATTATTTTTGCATACTTTACCTGTGTCAGAAAATATTCTGACTTGATGTTTCGACCATAGCTTCTTGTCTGGCATGGCACATTTTTTTACCATAGTTCCAGCTTTCAAGTGAGGCCAGTAGCAATACAATACCTTTCAGACATATAGATGTATTTGTTTTCATTTGCACATTTACAATAAACCTGCTTAATATATATGGACTTAGTCTTACCTCATTGTTCAACTCCAACCAGCTGGATGGAGCCACCTCAACTTCATTGTGCTCAGTAAAATGCAGGACAACATAGCGCAAATAATCCTGTATTAAACAGAAAAGTTCAATTTGTTTTACAAATATAATTGTTGAAATGTTTATAATTAGCTATTAATAGATCCATAGGACATGCTCTAACCTCATGAATAAATTATGATTATGGCTGTTTTGTATCAAATCCATTTGTTGTTTTTGTTCCTCCTCCTTGTTTTCTTAAGTTCGAGACATTCTCATTTAGTTTTTGTAGTTAGAAAGTTATTCTCCAGATAAGCTTGAGTCTTGTGATATATTTGCTGATTTAATGCTCTGTGTCTTTAAACTAATAAATAACTATGTACATCTGGCAACAGCCTACAAAGTATGAAGGATGGACACGACAATTCTGATTCCACCATGTTTTTCCACCATGAATGCCCTCCTCTCAAGTGCCTTTCTGTCAAGGCAACGCATTTGTGAGTGCCTAATGCTAGCAACATATGCTCCATAAAGACGGGAATCACATGGCGTCATCAGATATGGCTGTAGATTGGTGAACACTCTGCATAACATTGTGTTTTCCAGCCCTTCTGACACCACCTCACAACATTCTTCAGGGCTTAAAACAAACACATTGTTTGGGCCTTTCAATGACACTACTTTTTCCTTGTTTGTTTGCTTCAGTTTTGATGTTTCCTCCAGACGATTTGCTACTTGAGTTAGGACATTTTTTCCAGAGCGGACCATGTTCTTAATCTGATGTAGATAGCTCTCAAATTTAAACGCACTGCAGTTGTCAAGGCAGCCAAAGTTTTGAGCATCTTCTGAAAGGTGCAGCAATGAATGGACGTTGTACACTAAAAATGTCTCTCCATATATCTCCCGTCCTTTCTCCACAAAGTATTGCAGTAGTTGGCTGGCATAAGGCCCTTGTGCCTTTGTAAGTTCTGGACTCACTAAGATGCACAGAGCAGTGCTAAAACACAAGAAGTGTTCGTACAGTTGTCCTTGTAGTGCTCCCTTCAGAACTATCTTCCCTGTGTATAATGCAAACTGTCTGAATTCGGTTGCTTTCCAACGCTCAACTTCTTGCAACCCCCTTGGCTTTCTGGCAAAGCAGTCAGGAATTGTTTTCTTCAGTGTCACCAGCCTATTGCTTACACGAGCCACGTCTCCTGATGACATGCGGTACTCTGATCTACCTCTTGTCCACAATAGCAGCAACTTTTTCATGACCCCAAGGCAGCTCTGGTGCATGTAGTCTATGGGGAAGGATTTGATCATGTCAATTGGGAGGACAGAGAAAGGTGAAATCTTTTCCTCTTGATGGTGTTCTGGTTGCCAACACTCCCTGAATGATTGGTCTGTCCTCAAGGTCAGATTGTCAACATCAGGATACGTCACCCGACCATCCCAGGATCCCTTCTGGGTGCATCTGTCGCACCCATAGTATCTAGAAAACTGCTTGACACACTTGACCATGGCTTTGGCTGGAGCATCGCAGGTAACACATCTCAGTTGGATGTTTAAATGCTTGCCTTCCCAGGTCAGACCATTCTGCATTAGTTCTGCCAATTCCTGAACTGTGTCACTTACAAAGTCTTGTGTTTTTGGTTTGGATGCAGCAGTGGTGAGGCAGAGGGGGAAGACACATACTGGTGACAAATTAATGGAACAAAGAACTGGCCAGAGGGACAAGTTTGAACTTTTGAATAATGGAAGTCCATCAACGTTTAAGGAGAGGTCAAGTGACTGCAGATGGTCTGTCACAGCTGCAGGATATCTGCTCAGATGATTTGAGAGCTGATCTGCCACACTAAACTGTACACTCTTGACACCATCTTTGATAGTAAGTTCATAATGGTTCTCATTTCCGAAGAGTGTCCTTGCAGTATGGGGGAGTTCTGCATGTCCATGTATTTTGAGGATGTTTAACAGAGCATCCACAGCATTGTGTTTCACTTGAAACATACATGCCCATTTTGAAAGTTCTTCTCTGAGAGTGGTTGTATCTTGTTCGCTCTCAGAACTTGATAGGGCTGGATCTGTAAACATGCAAAGATTTTCCTCCTCAAAGAGTTGGTTGTGACTGTCACTTTCAGCAATGCTGGCCATCTCAATTGAACTGATCGTTTCCTTGTTGGCTGCTGCCTTTTGTGCCCTTGACACTCTAGCCCAGATTTTATTGTACTGCCTCTTACGCTCTGTGGATGTCATCCACCTACTGTACTGGTGTCTCTGCCAAATAATTCAATAAATTAAGTTTTTTAATATATTTCTAGATTTAATCAGTTTTTCCCTCAAACTATCAACCATATAACTTAATTTGGTACTGAACTTACCTTTTTGGAGGACATATTTGCCAGAAGTACAAAGGCTGAGAAAACAGAAATAAACAAACAAATAAATAAATATATATATTTATATATAATAGAATGTTAAATGTAGAATGTAAAAACTGTTGGATGTTTACCTACTAAACATAATACTTAATATTGTTTATATCAAACTTAATAAGTGTTATTTTTTGTGACGTATATAGAACTTAAAGTCGTAACACATGGTTTTGTTTTCAGGTAAACAATTTGTAAATTGTTCATAGTTTGATTGTTTTATGTTTAAAAGTATTAATTAAATATAACCTACATTTAAATGTAATTATCCTAATTTAATTAATTTATATGTATAGGCTATAAAGATTTTAAAAATAATTCCAAAAAGATATTATTTATACATCAATTCAGACTAAATCAATGGTCTGCACAGTAGCCTATACAGCTGTGACTTTAGGAATAAGTTCATGAAGTGATCCACATCTTTCTACAAACACGGGAGGTGAATTATTATTCTGATTTGGACCAAAAGCTACTTGCACTGGCGTACCTAATGTTTTTAAGGTCCACTTAAATAACTTATTTTCAGTGTGTTTGCACCATAGACTGTAAAAACAGGATACAACCTGTTGTGGCAAAAATTCATCAAACAAACATCACTGCGTAAGGGAGACTCAGAGTCAAATTATAAAATATTAGAAGTATTTATTCTTGCAAGAAGGAGCAGTCTAATACACAGCTGTTACCCTGTGCAGAAGAGTGACACACCCCCAGACAGACTGAACCAACTTTTTATCCTAAGATTCAAGGTCTTCTTCTTCAGAGCCCTCCTCCCACAGTAGTTTTCCATCCAGTGGTTTTCCATAGACAAGGAAGCCATAACACTAGTTTAGATTCGTCACTAAGCCCCCCCTGCATCAAATGGCCTTCTGACATCTAGGTCAGAGGTCCTCGTTCGTCTGTTCTCTGGAGTGTCTCTCCCTTCTGCCTTCCCAGGTACATAAAGAGAATCTTCTCTCACTACAAGTGAGAGTCACACATGTGACATTCTTTGAATCATCTATATTTTACTAAAGATCAATGAATATCATAAAAACGCCACTACAACTCCTCACTTTTTATCATTATTAATCAAACATAATAATAATAACAATAATAATAGTAATAATAAATGCAAGTTCAAGTCATTAAAAACTCACACATCATAAAAGATCACTCTCCTTGAACCTGTGAAGAAAAGGTTTAGAATGAAGAAGCATAAGGCTGTTTTTGTTGGGGAAAGCCCCATTAATTATTTAGCAAGCAAGTAAACATGTTTACTAATGCCGGGCTCAACCGCAGTCACACTAGTAAGGAAAAAAATAGTTATAAACAGTAGGAAAAACAAACAATACAATAAAATGCAAATGGTAAAAGCATTAAAAATTAAAAAAAAAAAAAAAAAACTCTCCTTTACATATCAATCGTTCTCGAAAAGAAAACATCAACACATTTAACTGTAATCTCTACTTGAATCATCTGCATAATTTTGTTCATCATCATCATCATCATCATTCAGATAGACTGTCATTTTCAATTGAACAGACATTCCAGTTTTCTCATATTCACCCATGAATAACAAAATTATCAGAATAACACATACAATCATAACTCATACACTACACATTCAACATTTTCCCCATATCCATTCCCCTAACCATATTTTGTTCTTTTACCTTTAATTCAATCAGGCAGTGGTTCTACTTAATAAGCTTCAACAATAATCCCTATAATTAAATTAATTAATGGATCTTCTCTTCCTCAAAACATTTGCCTTAAATATTTTCTAATTAATCAGTAACCAATCAAATCATTTTTCATATACCAATATCAATACTAAGCTCTATTTCAATATAATCAGACAAAATCCTCAAAATCATCACAAAAACACATTCTTAAATCATTAGTTGGTCCACATCCTCCAGGCATGTTGATCATCTCGTTCGCCCCATGGACTCCTGAGATCACCACCACACCCCCAATGGAATGAACCATTTCCTGCTTACTGTCACCTGTGAATGGAGACTTTAAGTATTTTGTTAGTGACCGCTTGTCTTTTCCTCTCATCCCTTTTGGTGTGACCTGTGGAATTTTCACCATCTGTTTACAAACTGAAACATATTATCATTAGACATTTCTTGCTTAATAAAGTCGAAGTCCTTTTCCCCTGAAAAACACTTCGCTTACGTTAACAAGTCAGTATTCATACATTTGGAAAACAGATTCAGTTCAGCTTGATGCAATCCTCCTGACATTCTGCAAAAGGAAAATTTTAGGTTAAGGTGTAGCACCTTTCTGCCACAATAATAACCCAAACCAGGACAGTTAGCAAAATTCATCCATAGCCATTATTTCATTTGGGCACATTTTGCCCCGTCTCCCAATCCTGCTCTGTAAAGAAAAAAACAAATTTCGAGGTTATTGTCAGATAGTAAAGTACGTGCTGCCACGGCCTTCGATGTCCTGGCGTAACCTGTTGAAAACAATCCAGACAGCAATTTTGTTAGGCAGAAGACTGGCTTCTTTCAGGGCTTTTACCCAATTACCCTATAGTGTTCTCCCAACATTTATTCCATAAAGAATATAAACCCTAAAGCATCCCCCTTTTGATGGTCGACACAACTCGATCATCAATTTAACATAACATTTAACATAGTGTCTTCAGACAAATTTCCTCCAGACATCTTTCTCTGTCTCTGAAACTTAAAGCCACAATCTCATTTTCTTATCGAAGTAGGCTATTTGAAGGGCAACAGCCCATCTCACAGCGTATCCTGCTTTTTTCAGGCCTGTTGTTTTGTCTCGCAACTCAGTCCTCTTCAACCATTTTAAAGTCATCAATAGTTTATCAGGTCAGGTCGTGCTGTACAGACTTGGTCAATGTCAGTCAAAAAACAAAAACATTCTCCTCTTGTTTACGATAATAATAAATTGCTCTTTGGATAATTTCATATTGACTTAGCCAATGTGTCACATCTTTGTTGTTGCTGTCAAATCTATAACATCTTCTTTTATTTCAACCCATGATCTACTCCACAATTCCAATTTATATAAATACCTAAACTTATCCAAAAGTAATTCAAATCCACATCATGAATGACAAAAGTAATTACTACCAGACGGAGCGTGATCTTAAAGCTCGTCCCATGTTCTCTATCATCTTCTCATCAGATTCACTCAGCATTTGCCTTCTTTACAATTTGTCACTTGCCTTAACACATCTGTAATGAAAAAACACTCTCCAGAGGTTAAAGACACAATATACTCACTATTCAGGCGGAATAGCTGCCCTAAACTAACACAAGACAAAGTGCTGTCCCCATCTCACACACTCATGCTAGACACACATATGTTAACTGCTCATTTCCAATGTTCTTTTTTTATATTAACTCTAAAAGTATAATATTTAAATTCAAATAAGATTTAAACTTCACATTCTCCTGTAGCTCTTATATAATTTTACATCTTTGAAATTTGGCCTCTAAAACCGTTTCAAATGTTCTATCTGTTCATTATTCATTTTTCTTTAGAAAAGTCAGCTGGGTTGTTTTGGTTCATTATCATTATTTTGTTTAAGCTTGCCTTACCAGGCCTGATAACAGAAAGACAGACAGAGTACCAAATCCCTTCCTCCACTCAGCAGCCTCTCCCTCTATACACAAATAATCTTTTTTAACAGCCTCCTAAGACTGAAACTTAATTAATCATAGTCTAGAACCCTTAATAGTTCACAAATGTTAATATACAAATGTTTAACTCAAATTAGAACCATTACATTAATCATAAAATACATTATGCTATGAGCATTCCTAAGATTATCTTTAGTTTGAATACTTGTATAAATTCTCAATTCACTTTTGTTATCCAAACTCTACTAAAAACTGTCTTAATCTTTAGCCACCCACCATGTCTCATGATCTTCAGGAGTTAAAACCATCTTATAGTCATATTAGTTCAAAATCAACACCTGATATAAATTAATAAGTTATGTTTCTGTCTCCCCAACAAATAAAGACAATCAACTCATGGTCTCAGCTGGCTCTCGAAAGCACATTTCACATTAGCTCTTTATCTATAATTTCCATCAGACTTGTCACAATTGAAAACAAGCCATACAGTGAATTGCGGGGTTTTCTCTGGTGAGTGGTATAGAGGAACTCACATTTTCTCGGTCAAACAATGCTCTGCTGACCCCACAATGCTCTGCTGACCCCAGTTGGCCTCTAGTAGTCAACGCTCAACTCTCATACCTTTCTCACATATTAACACCTCCATCCGGAGATGCAGTGTCCGGGACCCCCTGCGTTAGGCTGTTTCCTGGCCAGGAAAATCATCCCGTCTTTGAGTAGTCACGTACCCACTGGTGACCCGCTCGCATCACACAATCAGTTTCTTCAACAGAACTCAGCTGTTTTCTGGAGCTTAGGAAAGGCACATTCAAGAGTCACCTCCATCTGGACTGCCTCTAGTGTTAAGGGAGACAGGTTAATAACAACAGTATTTAATCACTCAAATCTGTTAGACCTGTCCGAATCAACAAAATCTCAGTGAACTTTATTCACATCCGTCTATTCAGTGTACATCTATAGCATGGTCATAGGTCCTGTGTCATGGTGAAGGCTAAGATCAGACAAATACGTTACTGGTCCTAAAATAACAAAGTACAAAAATGTCACTTCTGTCATTCAGGTCTACATTATTATTTTAAAGACTCCTTTAGAGTCATTCAGTTTCACAATCTAAAATATTTAAGTACTAATTGCCCTCTGAATGGCAATGATTTCCTTTAACATGATTTCTTTTAACATCTCATTATGCTATAATTTTCAACTGTAAATAGCTTATCGTCATGACAGGCTAAGGTAACAGCCTTCTGACATTGAATGAGAGAGAGACTCAGGCCTTCAGGACTTGGTACACTTTTTGTCATACTAAACATTCTCTACTTTATCTACTTTATCTTTTAATTCTAGCCCAGTTTAAATGCACCTTTGCTAGAAATTACATACGTTTTCAATATAAAAATAATTTTATAGTTGTCTTTTACTCTTATATCAGGAAATTTCGACATTACAAATTTCCACTCATATTGAGACTGTCATACTGGCAGTTTCAGCCAAGTCCCAATCTTATCTTTTGAAACCAAACATCAGCTTCTAGCTTCATGGTCAATTTCCAAGCTGTTTATTTAATCAGATCCATTTCTACAAAATAGTTTTTACATTTAGCAACCCAGTGCTACTTAAATACAAATAGATATTCTAGTTCTCAATAACGTTTCATTATAACATCTCAATTTTAGTTGTCAGGTTTTCAATTAAAATATTTCCTTATCTTTAATTTCACATTTACTAGTACTTTAGTTATTTTCCTTTTTAAAAGGATTTCTTTACGACTTAAATCTATCAACTTTCTTTTCTCTTTCAATCTACTTACGACTTCCATCTATCGACTTTCTTTTCTCTTTCATTCACTTACGACTTCCATCTATCAACTTTCTTTTTTTTCTTTCATTTACTTAGCCCTGCATTCACATTCTTAGTTCTTTCTCAGACGAAAACTTTAATATCGCCTTCAAATCCTGTTCTACTTTCAAACCCACATTAATACACGTCACTTTCACATTCCATCAACTTTCTTTTCCACCTTTCTGAGTGGGCATTTACAGTTACTGCTAAATGCAGCTGACCACAATTAAAACATTCTCTGTCCCCTTGCCTACTGCACACTTGATCTCTCTGTGAGCTTTCAAAACAGCTCCAACTTACTGCACACCCTTGAAGTGTCCCATTCAGGAATGTAAACACAGCTGATAAGCAGTTCTCTCTATTCTTTGACAGTCCACCAGTGGCGGATCACACTAGCCAAATCATAATCTTCATCATTATTATTGGCAGAACATTCATTTTCATAAACTGCACGGAAATGCATAAATTGTTTCTAAGTTGTTTTCACAAAGTTTCTGTTTAACTTTAACACTTTATCCCCGACCCATAATTTCCTTTATAAACCAGACAATGTCTTTTTTCCTCAATGACTTAATATCAACAAAATATCCGACATTTTACATTATTGAATTTCAAAATCTGTCTTTACATCTCTCTAATTCGGTATTATTATCAACAACACTGATTACAATAGCAAGTACACATTTAACATCCGGAAGCCGGGCTGAATAAGGACGCGCTGTTGCTTTACTCCCAGCATAGCTGGAGTCTTTAGGTTCAAAAGACATGTTAATCCCTGTTAATCATACTCAATACCTTATTATTATTAATCTGAACCCCACTTTTCATACCATTTCTTAATCTGACTTAACAGCCGTTCATAAATAGTTCCATAAATTTGATCAGAAATGTTATTTTCATAACATACATTTTCTACAGTTGTTTTCTTCTCAAAATGGTTAGTCTGCCGATTCAACAACTATTATCATTACTGTCTCTGTACCACTTATCTCTACTGTTTTTACAGAAACCAAAATATCATATTACTCAAATCTCAATCCTTCACAAAGACAGCCTTATTGCTGCTTGCTACTTCAACTTTTGTTACAAACAAAATCTTCTGACATCTAATGTCTTAAAAAATAAAAACCTTTTATCAGTTATATTCAATCTTACTATATGGAAATACATTCTACATCGACTCTTTTATCTTTTATCTGCTTCAAGCCAACAACTCATTGTCTTTTCACACTTTTACACACGTTGAACGCAGACACAACAACCTTTGTTTCTCACTGCCCTGTTCAACTGATTCCCGCACCGTCTTTAATCTTGTGGTGCTCAATATCATACATTTCTGCCCTTAATTTTATCTCATTTGACAAAACACCGGTGTACCAAATTTCGCAAGCTTGCTTTTAAAACATCCCCATACTTTGGCTGTTTCACTGTCTTCTGTGGATTTTCCTTTGCGCGCGTTCTCTTTATTTGTCAGACGTCTCTGAAACAAACCCGATCTTTTCTTTTAACCCAAGTCGGTTGGGTTCGCACTATTAGTGCTTCTCCTAATTATGGTTTACCAAAAATCTGTTACGATTTTCTTGGCTCCCCTAATTAGTCTCAGCACCCAAAAATAACTTGCTCCGTGGTGGAACAATTAATTTTCAGGTACCTATCTGTATGAAATGTTTTGGTCTGTCACAGTTCTCAATTAATTCCAGATTATTTATCTGCTTGAAATATCTTGTTCTGTCACAGACCTCAATTAATTTCAGATCCTTACCACAGAAAACAGTCCCCAGCCAATATGGTTCAATTTCACTCTTCCCCCAATTAAACTGAATTTAATTACCTTACTCAGAGATGTTGTTCTGTGCCACCTTGAGTTCTTTTGATTTCCAGTGGTCGATCCTCCCGGGGCTCTGACATCGGCCGGCCTCTCTCTCTCAAGTTTACGAGGTAGAGCTGGAACTTACTCAGTCCAGGTGGCCAAACACCGTCCGATCTCAGGTCCAGGAGGCATCGTCCAAGGAATCTCACTTCTGACACCAAATTGTTGTGGCAAAAATTCATCAAACAAACATCACTGCGTAAGGGAGACTCAGAGTCAAATTATAAAATTAAAGTATTTATTCTTGCAAGAAGGAGCAGTCTAATACACAGCTGTTACCCTGTGCAGAAGAGTGACACACCCCCAGACAGACTGAACCAACTTTTTATCCTAAGATTCAAGGTCTTCTTCTTCAGAGCCCTCCTCCCACAGTAGTTTTCCATCCAGTGGTTTTCCATAGACAAGGAAGCCATAACACTAGTTTAGATTCGTCACTAAGCCCCCCCTGCATTTTACTAAAGATCAATGAATATCATAAAAACGCCACTACAAACCCTAGACAGATATAACTTTCATTTCAATTAAACTCCAATACAATAGGTGGCGACATGCATTTAGTGTGCTGCCCGCCAGGAAACCCACAGGTGATGAAAAGAGGAAGTACATATCCGCACACACAGCACGGCAGGCGGACGTGTCGCTGGAAGACTGCGGGTAAGATTTGTTCCTCCTAATTTAAACGTTAAAATGTGTTTAATCGTGACTACAGTAACTTTGCTTTTCTATTATACAATAATATTTTGACAGATTGACGTTGATTTGATCGTCATGTGCAAAGGATGCATCTTGCGCACATCGCTCGCGCTAGAAATGTAAGTTAGTAACAGTTAGCTATCTCGCGCACTGTTCACGCAGCGTAACGTTATATTATAACCGTTATAACTTATGTATGAAAGGTTCATATATTAATAGATGTACTTACCACAAATATAACAATGTCCAGTTGTCGCGAAGAAAGTGGTGTAATGGACCTGCGACGTAACGTTATACACGCTAAAATACACTAATACGATAACTAACGCTATCCTTATAAGTTATAACCTAACGTTACGATATGAACGCGAACATTTATAAAAATCAAACAAATAAGTATAGATACAAAACTCGTATAACGTTAAACTAACTAATCCTATACACTAACACGTATGAACAGTATATTTACACACAACGTTAATTACGTAACTGTTAAGCTACGAAATCTACAAACCTATCTAACTTATCAAACTGTACACTATAACTAATATAAATACGATATATGGTAACTATAACTTAACCTACGACGAAAACTAAACGAATCAACTAACTTATCTAACAATTAAGTACAAAATACACGAAATATATATGAATAAATACGAAAATCAATAGGAGCTTGTCTATTTCCACCACGTCTTCAACCAACAGACGTTAATTCCGTTATGTCAGTTATATCTCTCGTTTGAATTCCACAAATTCAAATATATTTTATTCCCTCTCTAAGTCAGGACCTAATGCTAATACACATAACAACAATATATGATTTCATCTTTCCTGTTACAACACAATTAGTTTCCTTTCTACATATTAGACAGGCAGAATTAGATCAAATGTGTTCATATTAATTGTCATAATTGACAGCAGCATAGCTTTTGATTTGGCTTAATTTTAATTGTGATAATTCAGCAAAGTGTAACCAGTGTGGGTTTTTTTCTTTTAAAGGGAAGCTTGTTGCTGTCTGTTTATTCCAGACTCAACCTTTTTGTGAACACATGCTGAATACCGTCATAATAATGGAGGATTGTTTGTTTAGAGAGAGCATTACACTTAACCTAACAATTGATGCTTATTAATCTCATTTGTTTCTGTGTTACAGTGCCTGGTGTCATAGTTTACTTCCTGAAGGACGATGCTTTAGGTAAGCAAATTCAAATGACACACCACTACCTAAAAACTTTCCTTTCTTAATATTTTAATAGCACATTAGGTCTGCAGTAGTACATGTATCTGTAGGCGCGTTTCATTACAGATTTGCGTAAAACTACAAATTGCTGCACATTAATTTAATTCTGAATTTTGTACACATAAGTTGAAAGGCATTTGTTTGTAAACATTTCTGCAGCATTTATAAGTTCACAGATAATTGTGCATGCATTTATTAAATAAATAACTCTGTCTCATGTTCTGTCCAAACATACTGCACTATCTACATCAGGTGACCTGTAAAATGCGCAAAAACTGTTTCCATTGCAGTTTTGCGAAATATTTCTATTTCGAATTGCCTGAAAAACCTCCTCATGCGAGCGTAAACTTTTTTGCAATAAAGGGGAGTTTTTGCGAAATTGACGTGTTTCCATTGAGCATATTTTCAATTCGCAATTTCAATTTGCGCAATTTGAACGGTAATGGAAACGTGGCTTGTGTGAACCAAATGGATAAATGTGTGTCCAATACAAAACATAAATTTATTACAAATCGCAGCATTTGTTTAACATATGTTAGTGCTGAACAATGAATTGCATTGCGATATGAAATAACTTATCGACACAGAAGTCATGTTAAACTTCCATATCTTCTAGTGGTCGACCAATATGGGATTTTTAATGGCCGATGTCGATATTGCGAAAGCAATCTGGCCGATATGAATATTACCTGCATCTAGGCATGTGCCGGTATCAAATTTTCATGCTGTGATTAATTGATTGAGCTTTTATCACGGTATACGGTATTATAACAGTATTTTAATTGCAAAAGAGAAACAGGTTAAAAAGAGAAACAAACTTCAGTGTTGTCCACTTAGTAACTTTAATAACTATTTAAATGACAAAAAGTACCTCAAACATTTAAATATAAATAAAATACACAATATAAAAGTAAACTGAGCAATTATATTAAAGAGAATAATGTTCAAACAGCAAAAGAATAACTTTTATAAACAGCAAGTTTACTCGCACTGTGTGGAAATGTATACCGGCACATGTCTACCTGCATCTGATATAGCATTCGTTCTTTAGGTCAATGTCCATAATATTATATCCATTATTTAAAAAATCAGTTTGAATGTCTGCTGATGAAAGCAATATCTTTGTCATTATAAAATAATGAAAGCGCTAACAACTTCCTTGTTTACAACCAGTCACTCATAAAGACAGTCTTTTGGCGCCATCTAATGGTATAATAAGGTAACTGTTACTGAAGTTGACTAACATTAAAGGACAACTCCGGTGAAAAATGAACCTAGGGGTAATTAACACATGGTTACCGAGTAGATCGTTCTCTGGGATGCGTTTTCATGATAATCGAATATAAAGTGTTGTATCTCTAAAAACAGATTAGCTGTTTGTACACTTACTAAGTTCTCAATGCTTCGGTTTGCATGTAAGGACCCTCATTATGCTACCGTTTTAGTGTGAGGCTATTTTGAGCCTTGTTAGTGGTATTAACTAGCGATTTACTTTTACTTACACTCTGCCCCATATACTACCGTTATAAGCTAATCTGTTTTTAGAGATACAACTCTTTATATTCGATTATCATGAAAACACATCCCAGAGAACGATCGACTCGGTAACCATGTGTTAATTACCCCTAGGTTCATTTTTCACCGGAGTTGTCCTTTAAGTTATTGCAATCACTAATGGCTTGTTTCCACTGAGCAGTTCGGGTCGGTAAACCATGATCAGGCTAACGTTTCCACCACCAACAGTACCCTTACTTGATAGGCGTGGTGTTTGTCGGAAAGAAGTGATCAATGTCCTTTTCGTGCGAAGAAGAAAGTAAACTTTTTTTTTTCTTTTTTTTCTCAGATTATTCTGAAAATATTTTTATGAGAATCACATATTTCCACCCATTATTGTGCATGAAACTGTTATTCATATTGTGATTATTATTTTTGGACAAAAAATACCTTATGTTGCAGCCTGACCAACAGTTTGTCAGTTTAAATGATGTATGTAGAATGTGAAATTGCCAAAGTTTACATGAGGATGCATGTCTTACCTGTATCTCTTTTTTTTTTTTTTTTCAGCAATTTCAGCATTGGACTTGTTCCCATCCTTTTTGGCCGCCTCTCCTGTTTGGAAGTCATTGCTTGCATCTGATTCAGCAACTGTCATTCTCTGTTTTCATTTGCTTTGCTTACATTTTGAACCCTTGGCAATAATAAACGTTTTCTATTTGGGCTATAGTTGTACATTCAAGTTTGTTTTTCCTTGATTTAATGTGTTTGTTTGGATTATGCAACAATTATTTATTTCACAGTACTTCATAATTGGAAGTATGCAAAGACTCTGAATGAAAAAAATCACATAAACATTGCCATATTTTTTTTTTTAGCAGTTAATCTATAACCGCACAATGGTGAAAACTTCCACTATTGCCTGAATATGTGCACTGTGATTTTGATTATGCAACACATTAAATTGACAGTATTTAAAAGTCATATAGTAATGGTTGGGGAAATTATTTCATGAAAACAATTACAATGTATCATATATTTTTATTCATTTTAAATACAGTAGAATCATTACAAATCTGGTTCAGTTGGTTCCTTGTAATACAACCAGTAAAGGATCAATATTAAAGCCATGTTTGACAAAATATTGAGTTTCCATTCTTAAGAAACATGATTTGTTCTACAGAACTTATTTTTTCATTAGTAAAACCACAATAACCATGTTTTCTTTATATTTTTACTATGGTTTATTTGCAGCAAAACCATCAATGTCAAAATGCAAAAATACAAAACACGATTTTTCCGTAGCCTAAGTGGACGTCCTTGGAATGTCCCAGCGAACGTTATAAACAGGACCAAATGCGGACGTCATCGGAACGTCCTCAAGCGAACGTTATAAACAGGACCAAATGCGGACGTCATCGGAACGTCCTCAAGCGAACGTTATAAACAGGACCAAATGCGGACGTCATCGGAACGTCCTCAAGCGAACGTTATAAACAGGACCAAATGCGGACGTCATCGGAACGTCCTCAAGCGAACGTTATAAACAGGACCAAATGCGGACGTCATCGGAACGTCCTCAAGCGAACGTTATAAACAGGACCAAATGCGGACGTCATCGGAACGTCCTCAAGCGAACGTTATAAACAGGACCAAATGCGGACCAAAGTAGACGTTCGCAACGTCCGGGGGACGTCCCCTGTTTGCTGGGTAGTAGGTCAATAACGTGACTCAAAAGATACATTTGTACATCTTACAACTTACCCAGTTGTACAATCTCCTCACTAATTCCACTAACGATAATCCAAGCGAGGTTAATCCTTTTTGTTTCTGTCTCGATGCGAGAATGAGGCGTATTCGCGTCTACCGCGCCGCGCTCTAACGTTGTATGCCTATTCGCGCCGGCGGCGCCGCAGGTTTTTTTTAAGCGCGTAACGCGTCTTCTATTCGCGTCTGGTGTTAACGCACCATTACTGTTAAATCTATAAAAATCCATCAAATAAGCTGACGTTATCTTACCACTGCATCCAACATCCAATTTTAAGCTAAACATAACACAAGTTACCAAACAATGTACAAAATGTTCATGTAATGACAAAAGTACATTACCCACCCAAAGCCAGTAAAGTTACACACTTCCGAACATGTGCACCTGTGACCTGATTTAGTTGGTTAAGCTAACGTTAGTTAAAGTTAGCAAGCTGAAACCCTCACATAAAATGTGCTGCAACATTACATTCGTCCAGCCGTAGAATTGATTAAGGTGCAAATACAAACATACACCAAGTACGTTAAACATGTTCATTTATATTTGAAATAGGCCTAACGTTACAACACGAAGTTACAAACATTAATGTCACCATAACATATCTTACCCTGAAAAGAAAATGCGAACGTTACTTCGGTCTAATTTGACTTTCTGTAACGTTAATGGACCACTTTAACGTGGTTGTTCTGATTTCCCAATAAGAAAATTATCACTGTAAGTTATTTGTTCCATACATTGAGCGTTACGTAAAATTTTACACGTAACGTTATCCTTTTGAGCATGGTAATAACTGTTGCATAGTGAACTGGTTAGCTAGCACTGCACTATTAAACCAACTATAATATTAAGCATTAGCTAACTTAATGTTACCTGTCGAAAAATATAGACCCACCACTACAAATGCAATTAAATAGACCTAAGTTACTGGTTTAAATTTACTTACATGTGAATGCTCCCGCTCACACTTTGAGCGTGTCCAGTCGAATGATCCAGTCAGATCCAGTCGAGCCAAGCGGGAAAAAAAGCTGTCTGGTAAATTCCCGCCTCACTACAGGCAAGTAACGGAAATGACTTCAGGAGGTAACACTAGCTTTTGAGTTGAAATCAACACTGTAGAGTTAAACAATCAATATGACATTTAACTCCCAGTGACAACGCCAACTCTTTTTGAGGAACAACTCTCTTGTAGTTAAATTAGATTTAAAAAGAGTTGAAATGACTCTACATTTTTACTCTTAACTCTAACACTGAAAATTTAACACTTTTGATTTTGCTGTGTATCTTTCCGAACTTCTTCATCCCTACATCCCTCCAGAAGCCTAAGATCCTGCGACTGGGCTCTGCTGGAAGTCCCTCACTTTAGACTCAAGCTTAGAGGGGAGCGTGCATTTGCGATGGCAGGGTTTCTTCTCTGTCTGCTTTCAAGTCTCTTTTAAAAACCTACCTGTTTTCTTTAGTCTATTGATTCGGTTGGTTTTACTAATTCATATTTGAGTCTAAAACTGTTTTGCTACTCCTGTTTTATGGTTACTCTTAGATATGTTGCTCTTATTTTTTTGTTTTATTTGTTGTTATGCATGTTATATCTTATTTATTTTAATCTTGTTGTTCTGTAAAGCACTTTGGCCAGCCTAGTGGCTGTTGTAAATGTGCTATATACACACGTGTTTTGTTTTCCGTAAACAAAGCAATGCGTGCTTACCGTTTTGAATATCAATCCTGCTACACACTTTCTTTATTCCACTCCGCTCATGTTGATATTGAAATATTCACCAAGGAACACTCAGGTAAGATTACGTAACATTAGAACAGCCTTCTATCTGTACCGTTTTGACTTCTTTGCTCGCTGTTTTGCTAATATTCTCGTGCACTGACTCGTTCAGTAAGCTGAACAGCCAATAAGAGTTCCTTCTTTCACCGACGGCCCGACGCCGATTCAACATGACGAATCGGCCGAAACAAAGCCGACGAGGACCAATTTCAGCCGACGGTGCGGAACACACTGAGAAAACTTAGTCGGTCGATGCACAAAAACTGCCCGACGGCCTACCGTCGGCTTGGTGTGTTCCAGGCTTAAGAAGTAAGAATGGGTAGCCGTGAAATATTAAGCAATGTTAAATGAGAGAGAGAAAAAAAGGTTTTATGTTTACATCTGAACTACAGAAACATGCTAAAATATAGCAGCATTAATGAACTACACAAGTTGTGAATGTACTGCACACCATCTGTTTGGCCAACATGTGTAAGTATAAAACTATACCAAAGCATATTGTCAGGATTGTTGGTTTCTGTTTCCTGTTTTATTTTGGTAGTCTGGTGTTCTGTCTTGTTTTACTTCCTGTCTTTGAGTTTTCCCGCCCTTGTGATTGTCTAATGCGTTTCACCTGTTCCCCAGCCCTAGTGTCACCTGCTCCTTGTTTTCTCATTACCCTATGTATTTAGTGTCTGTGTTTCCCTTGTCTGTTGTCAGGTCATTATATTTTCTGTCGGAGTGCTGTGTATTAGTCTACCTGTTTTTGTCGCCGTGTTGCTTATTCCCGTGGTTCTTTTGTTTTTTGGATAACCTTGCCTGCTGTTTTTGGACACCTTTTGTTGTATGGATTTTTGTTTAATAAATATTCAAGCTCATCACATTGCCTTCCATCTCTGCATTTGGGTCCACATTCTCTGAATTCGTGACAGAATGACCTGACCATCATGGACCCAGCAGAGAGGCGTCTTTTTTCCGAGAGGGTTGCACAGTTTGATCAGACTGTGGCATGTTTGGCTACCTCTACACCTGATCAGCATGCTCCAATCCTGGAGAGCATTTCAACACAGCAGCGCTGGTTCAAAGAGAGACCTTGGGTGAGCCATTTTGTACCCCACCTTGATGTTATCAAGGATAGGTTAGAGGTTTTCTTAATGGCTCACCCGCCAGCCTGTCTGTTGTCCGGCCTGCCCCTTTGCCTGCTTCTCCCAGTCCTGATGTTTCTCTAACTGAAGGAGAGTCAGGGACTTATGTGACCTTGTTTGAGTATTTTGCCATGTGTGCTCGAAGGACTGAGAAGACCATAGCAGCCAGCTGTCAAGCTGGAAGGGAAAGATCCAGTACTGTTTCTAGAAGCCCCCCTGACCTCCCGTTCGTCAACACAACGGATCCCTGTTTGGCAGATACCCCCGTCTACAAGCAATCCTTTGAGGGAACCCACCTAGCCATATTCTCTGGGACCCGTGGAGGCTGCAAGAGAGGACGTGGTCGATATGGGCCCCGACACCATTCCCCGCTTCAACCTCTCTTCTGCCCCCAGCTGACGTGCAGCGCTCCCGAGCCCCAGCTGACGTGCAGCGCTCCCGAGCCCCAGCTGACGTGCAGCGCTCCCGAGCCCCAGCTGACGTGCAGCGCTCCCGAGCCCCAGCTGACGTGCAGCGCTCCCGAGCCCCAGCTGACGTGCAGCGCTCCAGAGCCCCAGCTGACGTGCAGCGCTCCAGAGCCCCAGCTGACGTGCAGCGCTCCAGAGCCCCAGCTGACGTGCAGCGCTCCAGAGCCCCAGCTGACGTGCAGCGCTCCAGAGCCCCAGCTGACGTGCAGCGCTCCAGAGCCCTTTCCCGCCAAGAGCAACCTCCCAGAGTCTACGTCGACTGACCTTCCAGAGTGTTCACTTATGGGCGCCCTAGAGACTGTGCCGGTGCCTGGCTTTCCAGAGACTCCCGTCCCCGGAGTTTTGGCGATGGTCCGGCGGACTCTTGCTCCCCGTGTCCTGTCGACGGCCCAGTTGATTTCTGTTCCTGTTGCCTTGTTGACGGACCCTTGGCCTGTCTTCAGCCCAGCTGACCCGTCGCCTGGCTCCAGCCCAGCTGACCCGTCGCCTGCCCGACTTTCAGAGGGGTCTCCCCTTCGCCGCCGGTCATCAGAGGGGTTTCACCTTCGCAGACGGCCTTGTAAGAGTCCTCGACGTCCTGCTTGGCCACCTGAGGGACTCTACCTTCGCTGGCCTGCCCGGCCTCCAGAGGGGCTCTGCTTTCGCCGACCGGCTCTGCCTCCAGAGGGGTGTCGCCGTCGCCCTCCTGCTCGGCCTCCAGAGGGAATCTACTTTCGCCGCCGGCCTCCAGAGTGTCTTCGACGTCCTGCTCGCCCGCCAGAGGGGTTCCACCTATGCTGCTGTCCGCAGCCCTGGACCCATTGCTTAGCTGGCCGCAGCACTTCGGTCCCCAAGTTTCCACTCTCCTCAGTTTCCTAGCCCTGTTGACTCTTGTTCCTCCCTGGATTGACTTTTTCTCTGTTTTCTTTTGGACATCTGGGATCTGTCCCTTAGGGGGAGGTACTGTCAGGATTGTTGGTTTCTGTTTCCTGTTTTATTTTGGTAGTCTGGTGTTCTGTCTTGTTTTACTTCGTGTCTTTGAGTTTTCCCGCCCTTGTGATTGTCTAATGCGTTTCACCTGTTCCCCAGCCCTAGTGTCACCTGCTCCTTGTTTTCTCATTACCCTGTGTATTTAGTGTCTGTGTTTCCCTTGTCTGTTGTCAGGTCATTATATTTTCTGTCGGAGTGCTGTGTATTAGTCTACCTGTTTTTGTCGCCGTGTTGCTTATTCCCGTGGTTCTTTTGTTTTTTGGATAACCTTGCCTGCTGTTTTTGGACACCTTTTGTTGTATGGATTTTTGTTTAATAAATATTCAAGCTCATCACATTGCCTTCCATCTCTGCATTTGGGTCCACATTCTCTGAATTCGTGACACATATTTATTGTGATTTTAAAATAATTATATATATATATATAGCAACCATCATACAATATACATTACATATTTGCACATATAGCACAAACATGTAAAAGTAGCTGTGTCTCACAGGGAGTTTGGTGGTACTTTGCCCATTAAATGCTTTTTGGTATTCTGCTCTGGCCTAAAGACAATAATGAAACACTTAGGAGCAAAAATACAGAGAATCAGACCAAAGCTTGAAGCTAAAATAGCAAATATCTCCACAGCTACAGTAAATTTCCCTGGAGAGCTGACATAAGCTGGAATAAAGGTGATCCATACAGCACAGAATATGAGCATACTGAATGTGATGAATTTAGCCTCATTGAAGTTATCAGGCAGCTTTCGAGCCAGAAAAGCTAAAATAAAGCAAAGGAAAGCTAGGAGGCCAATATAACCCAGTACAGCCCAGAAACCAACAGCTGATCCTAAACTGCATTCTAGAATTATCTTTTCTTTGTAGTGTTGCAAATTATTGTAGGGAAAAGGTGGGGATATTTTTAACCAAACCACACATATAAGGATCTGTACAAGAGTGAAACCAAAAACACTGAGTCTCTGTTGTGCAGGACCAAACCATTTCATGACATTACTTCCAGGAAGTGTAGCCTTGAAGGCCATTAACACCACTATTGTTTTTCCGAGAACACATGAGATACAGAGGACAAATATGATCCCAAATGCTGTGTGGCGCAACATACAGGACCACTCAGTGGGCCGACCAATGAAAGTAAGTGAACAGAGGAAACACAGAGTCAGTGAGAAGAGCAGCAGGAAGCTCAGCTCTGAGTTGTTGGCTCTTACTATCGGAGAGGCCCTGTTTTTGTAGAAGACTAGAGTAATGCTCAAAGCCACTAAAGAGCCCACAACAGAGAAAACAGCTAGGACAATCCCAAGGATCTCATTCCAGGAGAGAAACTCCACTGGTTTAAGAAGGCACTTGTCCTTCTCATTATTAGGCCAGTTCTCGGGCAGGCATTTGTGACATTCTAAAGAATCTGGAAGATGAAGAAATCAGTGCTTAACAGCCATTTATGAATCACAGAAACAAAATTTAGACATATATGATGTCAGGTTACTGTTTTAGATTGACCAAATGAGGGGATCAATAACATGATGCTAATGTATTTATGATATAGCTATGTTATTTAAAATACATACAAATTCTATTTATACATACAATTATATTAATTTCAAAAAGCATCATTAAAATAAATAAATTATTGGAAATAGTTTATTATAATATTGTTATTAAATTATTTTTAACAAAACTGCTTCACTGCTTAGTGGTATTTGAAAAATACTGTCTACTAAATTTAAGTAGTTAATGTAAAGTAGTAAACATGCAGAAACACAAAAAAAAAACACAATTTAGGAAATTCCATCATAAAAAAAGGCCTCTCATAGCTGTGTGTAAAGGTCAATATGTCCTTTAAAATATCAGATAATTGTACCTTTTTGTGAAAGGCAAGATAAAAAAAATGTAATTCAGCTGCTCAAAAATGTGAAGATATAAATGATTTGAAAAAAGTAATTTCTACCTTGAAAAATATATACACAAGACTTGACATTAACCTTTTTGCTCACCACTGTGGCTAGTTTTCTTTCTCAACTGTTTACGTTCACTTAAAACTGGAACTGGCTGTGTTTGCGCCATTTTAAAGTTATTTAGTGTGTATGTGACTGTTTAGGCGCAATAAGCAGCGAAAAATAACTCAATTTAGTACTGAGAAGCAGCTTTAAAGGAGAACTCCGGTCAATTTTAACATTGAGCTCAATTTTTTGTAAATTTGGAGTGCTGTCAATACAGAGAACAACGACAAAAATCGGTGTTGCCTACACTGTGTTATCCTATTTTTAAAAGTTACACCCTATTGACTTGAATGGGGCAAGTTTTAAACTTAACCAGTTCTTAGTCTTATCATCCTTGATGTGTCATTACAAGTGCCCAGCCATGTTGAGTGATTCCTTCAGAGTGAACACGAGTGAATCTGACTGCAGTAGATGTGAAAGATATGAATAAAAATGATGTTATATCAGCCAGCGCACAGACCTGTATTTAGTTCCTGTTTTCGGTCAAAGTCCAAAGTAGTCGATTGTCGAGTTCACGCGCATAGGTTTAGTTACTATGATCACGCGCGTGAACTCGACAATCGACTACTTTGGACTTCCACCGAAAACAGGAACTAAATACAGGTATGTGCACTGGCTGATATAACATCATTTTTATTCATATCTTTCACATCTACTGCAGTCAGATTCACTCGTGTTCACTCTGAAGGAATCACTCACATGGCTGGGCACTTGTAATGACACATCAAAGATGTTAAGAGGATAAAAGCAGGTTTAAAACTTGCCCCATTCAAGTCAATAGGGTGCAAATTTTAAAAATAGGATAACACGGTGTAGGCAACACCGATTTTTGTCGTTGTTCTCTGTATTGATAGCACTCCAAATTTACTAAAAATTTAGCTCAATGTTAAAATTGACCGGAGTTCTCCTTTAAGCACACAATCTGCGGAAATTAGTAAAAATATGTGCAATATGCATAATTCCAGACTGAAAGTCAAGCCCTGTAACACCAACAATGTTCATTTGAAGAAGATAGAATGAAGAATGAGAATGAGGCATTTATATAGTGCTTTCATATGTACTACAGTACACTCAAAGTGCTTTACAATCATATCAGGGGGTCTCTCCTCAACCACCACCAGATGAGGCAGATTTGAAGTCTCTTCTGCTCACCAAGGCTTCATTTATTTGATCCAAAAACAGTAATATTGTGTAATATTTGTACAATTTAAAATAACTGTTATTTATATTTTTAAATATTTATTTCTGTGATAAAAGCTGAATTTTCAGCATCATTACTCCAGTCTTCAGTGTCATATTATCCTTCAGAAATCATTCCAATATGCCAATTTGCTGCTCAAGAAACATTTATTATTATCAATGTTTAAAGCAGTTGTGTACAATTTCTTTTCAGGATTCTTTGATGAACAATGTTCAAAAGAACAGCATTCATCAGAAATATATATTTTTTGCAACATAATAAATGTCTACTGTCACTTTTGATCAATTTAATGCATCCTAGCTGAATAAAATTATAAATTTATTTAATTTCTTTATAAAAAAATAAATTAAAAAAACTCTTACTGACCCCAAACATTTGAACAGAAGTGATAATGTTACAAAAGCTTTCTATTTTGGATAAATGCTGTTCTTTTGAACTTTCTATTCATCAAATAATCCTGAAACAAAATTGTACACATCTGTTTTCAACATTGATAATACTAATAAATGTTTCTTGAGCATCAAATCAACATAGAACGATTTCTGAAGGATCATGTGACACTGAAGACTGGAGGAATGATGCTGAAAATTCAGCTTTACCAACACAGAAATAAATTGCATTTAAAATTTTAAAATGTATTACTGTTTTGGCTGTATTTTGGATCAAATAAATGAAGCCTTGATGAGCAGAAGAGACTTCTTTTAAAACAATCTTACCGTTCTAATAATGTTGGCCCCCACTGTATGTATGTAGAAATATATATATATATATGAATCATTTATGTAATCTCCCTTAAAATGGTCTAATATTACAATTATACTGTATATAGTATAAGAATATCCTGACAAAGCACCTGTCTCATTGCTGATCTCTCCTTCAGCACAGTTAATGCAGTCATAACAGCAGACAGGTCTTCCTTTTTGCACAGCCTTCCTAGAGCCTGGAGGACAGCTCTCACTGCACACAGACACAGGCACCTGCAGGAGACACATTAGCAGAGTCAGAAATTAAAGGCTTTGGGCAAAAATGCTCTGTGAGTGAGTAAATAAAGAGTGTTATTGAATGCTAAGCAAATATGAAGAGATTAGTTTTGTTCAATTTATTTAATTGAAGTGTATGACATAAATAAAGAATGTGTGCTTGGTTATAAGTTAAAAAAAAAACTAATTCCAGGGATAATGTAGGCTATAACATGCATAATTAAAACTACAGAGAATAGAACAACACATTTGCATACCTTTTCACTGTCATCAAACCAAATTATGACTCTGCTCAGACTGAATTCTTGGCCTTTAGGCTGGGATGCATCATATTGACCCACTGTAACAAAATCAATTGAACCGTCTCCCTGAAGCTGCCAATTCACAAGTTCATAGGTGGCCACAGGATCTCCATTGGTATCGAATGAAACAGAATAATTATTTTTAGTAAAATTCACATGCTTGAGTTGATCAAAAACCTGCATGATGAAAAAATAAAATCAAAAAGTGTTTTTTACAATTATTTGCTGAATAATCAGTGTGGTTGAATATAATCTGTATTTAGCCGTCTACAAAAAAGTAAAGGAATACTGTAGAATGTTATGCGCATTATAAAAATAAATATTCCAAGACGATAAAACTTACTTGTCGGGGCTCAAATTTTATGTTTTTGTCACATTGGTTTTCGTTACAGACAATGCCATGGAGGGCATGAGCTATAGCATATGCGGCTTTGTACACCATGTTAGTGACGCGTAACTGGGACGTGTCTGTGTACGGGTTCTGCAATGCGCGCAGGTCCTCTGTGCCATCACATGCTGGCATACCAGTAGAAGAACCTGTCTGCCGTTTTAGACTACAGCTAAATGAGCTTTCCCAGAATTCTGTCAGCAGGGGAAATTTCAGCGCCTGCTCTGGAGACAGGTCAAGTAAAAAGTTACGAAATCCCGGGATAACAGACCGCGGGATTGCAACGCCCACAGCACCGATACATAAATTAAACCGCAGCATTTGTGGATCTGTAACCCACGCCTCGCTGCCAACCCATTGCATCGGAGGAGGAGGCTGCTGACTCAGCTCTTCTAAAAGAAATCTCATGTCACCTGCGGCCACAAAGGCAACTATTACACGAGCCGTTGATCTGCGAATGACATCAGCGACTTTTTTCAGTTTACTGCGTGGCTGGGTCCTGTAATAGGCCTCAGAATACTCCACACAGATTCCCTCCTCCTCCGCAGCCTTCAGGAATGACGCCATGCCATTGTTCCCGTAGTCTGAATCACTGCACACAGTCCCAATCCACATCCACCCGAAGTGCTTGACCATCCGTGCCAGTGCGGCCGCTTGATGGTGATCGCTGGGGATGGTCCTGAAGAAAGTAGGATGTTGCCTCTTGTCACTGAGACACGCGCATGTTGCGTAATGACTTACCTAAAGTGCAGAGTGAAGACAAATAATATATTCTGAACATGAAAGGACGTTAAGTAGCCTAGAACATGTTGATTACTTGAATCACATACTTAACATTTACTAACTGTTGTGACAAATGTCACCAGTGTTATGGTCAAAATTGCAATATTTTTTACACTGTGACACTTTTTTAAATAAGAAGACAAGGAAATTATTATATTGTCCAAGCACCTGTGGAATTCCAAAAGGACCGAGTAGTCTTGAAATGCTTATAGCCGGCGTGGAAGCAGAATCTCCGACTAGTGCAGGAATTGCAGCAGATTTTACACAGGAATCAGTGTCGTTAAATACCAGATCTTGTCCGTTGGCAAGCTGTAACGCTACTTTAATTGCCATTGGCACAGAGGCACAAGAGTCATATATATGATACCCTAATGTGATGCCCGGTAAGAGATCAGAGCTGTTGTTTATCTCTTGGATAGTGAACTGCAAGGCACGAGCAAAGCGCAGCTCTCTGAAGTCCATGCTGTTGAAGTACACACATAGCCTCCTATTAAAAAAAGAGCTCTCACCTAACCCTGTTTGCTTCTTATTAACTTATTTTACTTAGACAGTTATGAACATAATTTTAGAACAATCATCAGCTATTTACCCTACGTTGTTAAGGACTGCATTTAATTTAGAATGAAGTTCTAACCTGCCACTGCACTCGAGTGGTTGTGGCCGTCTAGTAAAGGTGTTTTTCTCTGTCCTCACATAGTAATGAATGGTGAAAGCCCCTCCAATGATGAAGTCTCCATCCTTGAAGAGAGCAGGGGGCTGGGGGTCACCTTTGAGGATGCATGTGCCTAAATTAACCCCACACACAGCAGGGCAAAGCCTAATAATATACAGTGTCACTGTCATTAAAATATGAAAATCCATTTCTCCTTCTAGGCAAGTGACCATTCCAATTGTGATGCGAGCATTAATCCTTGTTTTATACTCACCGTCCACTACTGGTTTATGTTGTAACTGTAAAACCTAAGAGGGTGTGGCTAATATTTCAAATCAGTCAATAACAGAATATGTCTCCAGTGTATCATAAAATGTATCAAAACACCATAATCATTACTTGCCCTCTTTAAGGTCCTCTGGTAACCCCTAGAGAAATGAGTCAGTGAAAGCATATTTATTTGGGGTTTTATTTGCCCTTGAAGAGATTCAGACCTCGTTGATATGACTGAAAAACATTCTTTAAATTCTCAATAAATCATAGTGAAGAAAAGTATGTGATAATGTGATAACCCTATGGCCACAAGATATTGTTTTTAAATAAAGTACTTATTTTTTTGTTAGTTATTAATTTTTACTTGAAAATATTATATTCTTATGATGTATGAGGCATAACTGTGTCACATAACTGGACAAAAAAGTATAATTCATTGCAGAATTAATTTTCTGATATTTCCTATCAGTACTTGTGTTTTTGGTTACATGAATTAATATAACATTACAAGTGTTAGAATATTATAAAAGAATGTTGAATGTTTTATGTATTGAACTCAGAAATATGCTGAATGAACTGCACATAAGTTCAACTGAACATAAATGAACTGCACATCTGTTAGGCTAATATGTGTAATTATAATGTCAAAGCTTAGGCTAGTATATATAAAACAGAAAACAAATATCAAAATGTAACATGAAATTCAAGATGTTTTTTGCAATAATTGCACAATATACCAAACTTATTTGTCCATACAGCACTGTCACGCTTAAGCGTAGTTAAACAGGAACAAGATGAAGACAAAATATAATAAACAGGCTTTATTAACAAAGGCAAAAATGAACAAACTCAGTGTGTGTGTGTGTGTGTGTGTGTGTGTGTGTGTGTGTGTGTGTGTGTGTGTGTGTGTGTGTGTGTGTGTGTGTTGACGAGAACCGACCAAGAGACCTGAAACGCAGCAACTTAGGCCTTGTCCACACGAACACGGGTATTTTTATGACCGTGACTTTTTTTACGCGGTTCGCCCGTTCGTCCACACGGAAACACAGTATCAGGTCACTGAAACCGAACATTTTTGAAAACCCCTGCCAGGGTGCGGATTTTCAGAAACGCCGGTTGCAGTGTTGTCGTGTAGACAGTGAAACCGGAGTTTTTGTCTTGCGACGTCAAAGTGTGCGCCGTTATCCGCTGTGTTTGACGTCAGATTGTGCGCCGCTGACGGCTTCTGATTGGCCAACGTGGCTTTACGGTTAGGGTTATATCGCCACCTGCTGGTGTGGAATGCTCTTGACGGCGCTTGAAAGTGTGTTTTTGCGTTTTCATGTAGACAGAGATTTTTTCAAAAACGCAAGAGGAAAAACTCCGGTTATAAAAATACCCGTGTCCGTGTGGACATGGCCTTATACAGAGGAAAAAAAGGGTAATTAAGGAGGAACACCTGTGGTGATTAATGAATCTCCATAGCAACTCATACTTAGCGGAAAATCAAACAAAAGGGAATCAGGAACTAATGAATACAATCGAAAAGTCCATGAAAACAAATCTAATAGAACATAACTGTTACAAGCACAAACGTGATATCTAATGAATGATATAAGTGTGTCTTATTGGACTTTTGTTGATACTTTACCCATTAAATGTTTTTTGGTATTCTGCTCTGGCCTAAATAAAATAATGAAACACTTAGGAGCAAAAATACAAAGAATCAGACCAAAGCTTGAAGCTAAAATGGCAAATATCTCCACAGCTACAGTAAATTTCCCTGGAGAGCTGACATAAGCTGGAACAAATGTGATCCATACAGCACAGAATATGAGCATACTGAATGTGATGAATTTAGCCTCATTGAAGTTATCAGGCAGCTTTCGGGCCAGAAAAGCTAAAATAAAGCAAAGGAAAGCTAGGAGGCCAATATAACCCAGTACAGCCCAGAAACCAACAGCTGATCCTAAACTGCATTCTAGAATTATCTTTTCTTTGTAGTGTTGCAAATTATTGTAGGGAAAAGGTGGGGATATTTTTAACCAAACCACACATATAAGGATCTGTATAAGAGTGAAACCAAAAACACTGAGTCTCTGTTGATGAGGCCCAAACCATTTCATAACATTACTTCCTGGAAGTGATGCCTTGAAGGCCATTAACACCACTATTGTTTTCCCCAGAACACAAGAGATACAGAGAACAAAAGTTATACCAAATGCTGTGTGACGCAACATACAGGACCACTCAGTGGGCCGACCAATGAAAGTAAGTGAGCAGAGGAAACACAGAGTCAGTGAGAAGAGCAGCAGGAAGCTCAGTTCTGAGTTGTTGGCTCTTACTATGGGAGATGCTATGTTTTTATAGAACACTAAAGCCATGCTCAAAGCCACTAAAGAGCCCGCAATAGAGAAAGCAGCCAGGATAATCCCAAGGATCTCATCCCAGGAGAGAAACTCCACTGGTTTAGAAAGACACTTGTCCTTCTCAATATTAGGCCAGTACTCAGGTAGGCATTTGTGACAATCTAAAGAATCTGTAAAAAGAAAAAAAATGAAAAGTGCTCAACAGTCATTTATGAACCACAGGAATAAGAGAGAATCTCAAACAGTGTAATGGCTACACTGACTACACTGTTTATTAATGAACTCAGAAGGTCAATTACATGATAATTTTCAAAAAAGTTAATTTATTTCAAAATCTAATTCAAACATATAATGACTTGAACAACCCTCTTCTATGATGAGTATGTTCTTAAAATTATAACAAATAATTAAAGGAGTCATGAATTGGAAATTTTAATTTATAGATCTTTTGACATACAAGAGGAAATTGTACTATAAGATCATAAAAACATCAGAACTTCAGAACCTCATTGTAAGTCAAAAAACAACTTTGAGTTGAATCAAGCTGACAAAACAACCAATTTTAACATTACCTTTCAAAGAATTTTAATTTTAATGTAAGGAAAGGGGCGTTTTATTTTCAACTATGTGATGGTGGCAGTATAGGATTATTTGTTTTATATATTGCACTATGGATTCTTTGGTGTGATTTGCTACAATGCTCATCGCTGCAACCTTTTAAGCAGTGAGAGTTGAGGTCCCGCAAGAGTTCGGGTCCCGCGTCCGTTGAGGCGGCGCGGCGACTCAGATCGCGGGGTTTGCAATAGGATCTTGCATATGAGAATGAGACTGCTGCGGCACTTTCTCATTCCCTATTTGAAGGTTCTGTGGCTCCCGTTCATGGTGCAGAAGCCCGCGCTGCGGCTTCTTCTGCCCGTGATGAGAACCTGATATTTGAACTATCTGCTTCTGAGGGAGTGGGTGTGTTCAGCATCGAGGTGGATGAACGTGAATTAGACTCACCAGCTCACGTTCTCCGTTGTTCAGGTCCGCGACTCAGATCGTGGGGTTCGTAAATAAAATAAATAATAAAATATGAATTTTGCTGATGAGAGTGAGACTGCTGCGGCACTTTCTCATTCTTTATTTGAATGGTTCTAAGCCAGCGATGTGGCTTCTTCTGCCCGTGACAAGCACCCGATGTTTAAAATAAAAAATCTGCATCATCGAGGCTTAATAGCGTGTTGTGATCCGTGCTGTGGCCAGATGAAAAATCAACTGGCCACATGTTAGACAGGAAGCGCTTAATAAATAACTAAGAAAGGAAATGAGCACTTCCTGCAGCAACAATCACAACATCAGCGCCAGAGCTTACCATTTTTATTTATTTATTTTTCCTGACTTGCATAATGAGTTATCTAAGTCATGGAATAAACCCCACGCCTTCCTCTAGAGCCCCTCCCTCGGGAGTTTGGCAACAGATACATTTATCTCGCTCTTTTGATCAGAAGGATGGCCTGAGGGCCGTCCTTCAGGCAAGAGGGCTTCGGGAAAGAGGTTCTACCCGAAATAAAAATTAGACCCTTTCCCACCCCCCTGTTGTAGAGCAACTGAGGTTGTTCTCACAGCGGAGCCCTCAGGAAAACTATGTGGTTGCCCGCCGTCCAAGACGCTTCGGGCCACATCAGTTTCCAGCGAACGCATACCGTTGTGTTCGCTCCAAAAAGCTTAAAAAAGGGCATTGACTATGGTTACAAAATCGGTCTCGACTAATCCCTGCTGGTCATCTGCTTCAGGGGGTCGAGAACAATAATCAAAGAATACCCGAAACCAGCCTCGAGGGGCTGGTTCCCGTAATAGATTTTGTAGAGGCTTCAGGGCATCCCTACACTTAATTTAATCGACGACTGGCCCATTCTGGCTCAGTCTCGAGCAATGGCAGTTCGGCATCGAGATGTCGTCCTTGGCCGTATTCAGAGCTTGGAGGTGAGACTCAACACGAAGAAAAGCGTGTTGGTACCAGCTCAGAAAACTACGTTTCTGGGCGTGGTATGGAACTCGGATACGATGTGGGCACATATGTCTCCCGCGTGTATCGAGTCCATCCGGGCCATGGTGTCCGGGATAAAGCTAGGCCAGGCCATCACTGTAAAGCAATTTCAAAGACTGCTGGGCCTCATGGCAGCTGTGTCCAACATAATACCTTTTGGACCTTCTACACATGAGGCCCCTTCAGTGGTGGCTGATAGCCAAGGGGATTTCCCTAAGGGGGAATCCGTTCCGAACAATCAGGGTTACGCGCCGATGCCTTCGTTTCCCTTAATATCGAAGAAACCTTGGTTCCTGTCCCAAAGGCCAGTGTTAGCAGCGTCATGTCGTCGGAAAACCGTTTCGACAGGCGCCTCAGGGGAAATTATTATCTATTAGAGCAATATATGTCCCGAGGGTTCAGAATCAGGGAGCAGACATCCTGTCGAGGCAGGGGCTGAGGCCCGGGGAATGGAGACTTCACCCAGAGGTGGTGAAGTTGATATGGCAGAGGTTTGGACCAATGGAAGTGGATCTGTTTGCGTCTCGAGAGACGTCCCACTGTCCACTTTGGTTCTTCCTCACTCATCCAGATGCCATGGTACAGGCCTGGCCGAGGCTTCGCCTGTACGCTTTTCCCCCGTCCTGGAGAGGGTCCGTCAGGAGGGCATCAGTCTTCTTCTGATAGCCCCGTTGTGGCCGGCCCGAGTATGATTTTCAGACATATTTTCACTTCTGATAGCTCCGCCGTGGCAGATTCCTCTGAGGAGGGATCTGTTGTCTCAGGCGGAGGGCACAATATTCCACCCTCGCCCGGAGGGAAATTGTGGGTCTGGCCCCTGAGGGGGTCCAGTACCTAGATGCCGGTGGTCAAAGCAATACTTAGATCTAGGGGTCCGTCTACTAGGAGATTATATGGCCTCAAGTGGTATGTTTTTCCACTTTGAGTAGAGAACATGAGTTAGATCCAGTTAACTGCCCAGTGGCTTCAGTTCTGGAGTTTCTTCAAGATCGTTTCTCTGCGGGTCTCTTCCCGTCCACACTTAAGGTGTACCACCGAGTGATGGGCCTTTGGGGAGGCACCAACTGGTCATACTATTTCTCCATGGTACATGGAGGATGAGACCGACAGTCAGGTCCAGGGTTCCTTCCTGGGACCTGGCGGTGGTTCTCGAAGGGCTATCCCTGGCTCCCTTCGAACCCCTCCAGCCGGCTTCGCCTAGGACCTCACGTTCAAGATAGCCTTTCTCTTAGCTATTTTTTAAAATATCAAGACCTGGCTTGAGTGTGAGTGAATTATGAGATAATGTTCATTTCTGGGTGAACTAACCCTTTAAACAGTGTTCAGAGCTTGTTTCAGCTTGTTTTGAAGCTTGTTTTAGCCATGAGGGGAAAAAAAAGTAATTGTGACATTTTATCCCACATTTCTGACTTTAGAGTTTATACCTCGCAATTCAGACTTATAAACGTGCAATTGTGCGCTATAAAGTCCGAATTGTAAGATAAAAACTCACAATTGTGAGTTTTAAAGGTAGAATTGTAAGATATAAAGTCACAATTCTGAGATTATGATCTTGCACATCTGACTTTTTTTCTCACAAAATAGGTATTTGAGAGTTTAAATCTCACGATCCTAACTTTATAACTTTATTTAGAATTGGAACTAGAAATTTCAATTCTGAGAAAAAAGTCAGAATTGCAAGATGTGAACTCAGTTGTGAGATAAAAAGTCTGCAATTATCTTTTAAAATGTTTTATTCTGTGACGGAAACAAGCTTCCATATGACACCTTAATAATAAATAAAGTGTAGCCAAATATTTCAAAGAACTTAACTAGATCTTTTAAAAAAAATTTTTTACTATAATTTTCTTTATCTTAAACTCTCATATAAGCATTGGCCCAGTAGTATGTATGATCAATTCATGAATATCCAGACAAATACCTGTCTCATTGCTGATCTCTCCATCAGCACAGTTAATGCAGTCATAACAGCAGACAGGTCTTCCCTTTTTCACAGCCTTCCTAGAGCCTGGAGGACAGCTCTCACTGCACACAGACACAGGCACCTGCAGGAGACAGAAACACAGAGCATCAAGGTCAAAAATAAACCAAGCTTCTATAGATTTATAATTATTTAAAATGTAATTCAGGGATGGGCCAATTCAGTCTTGGAGGGTCACTGTCCTGCAGAGTTTAGCTACAACTCTAATAAAAACTGTAACATAGTAATCCTAAAGACATTGATTAGCTTGGGCAGGTGTGTTTGATTAGGGTTTGAACTAAACTCTGCCGTACAGTGGCCCTCCAGGACGGAAGCTTGTCCCTGATGTATATAGACATCATTATAGATACGTTACAGACAACACATTGTAGCTATACCTTTCCACTGCCATCATACCAAATGATAGTTCTGCTTAGACTGAATTCTTGGCCTTTAGGCTGGGATGCATCATATTGACCCACTGTCACAAAATGAACTGAACCATCTCCCTGAAGCTGCCAATTCACAAGTTCATAGGTGGCCACAGGATCTCCATTGTTATCAAATGAAACAGAATAATTATTTTTGGTGAAGTTGACTCGCTTGAGCTGAGCAAAAATCTGCATGAAGGGCATGGAGAACTCAGATTGTTGTAATTTACTGAATAATCTGAAATATTGGGTGTGGTTAGGCCTATATATTTTATAGCAGTCCAACACAAAGTAAAGGAATATTGTATTAAGATTTTTTTAAATCGTAAGTATTGTACAAAGAAAACTTACCTTATGGGGCTCAATGTTGATGTTTTTGTCACAACGTTTTTCGTTACAGACAATGCCATGGAGGGCATGAGCTATAGCATATGTGGCTTTGTACACCATGTTAGTGATCCTCAGCTGGGATGTGTCTGTGTACGGGTTCTGTAATGCGTGCAGGTTCTCTGTGCCATCACATGCTGGCATACCAGTAGAAGAACCTGTCTGCCGTTTTAGACTACAGCTAAATGAGCTTTCCCAGAATTCTGTCAGCAGGGGAAATTTCAGCGCCTGCTCTGGAGACAGGTCAAGTAAAAATTTACGAAATCCCGGGATAACAGACCGCGGGATTCCAAAGCCTACAGCACCGATAGACAAATTAAACCGCAGCATTTGTGGGTCTGTAACCCAAGCCTCGCTGCCAACCCATTGCATCGGAGGAGGAGGCTGCTGACTCAGCTCTTCTAAAAGAAATCTCATGTCACCTGCGGCCACAAAGGCAACTATTACACGAGCCGTTGATCTGCGAATGACATCAGCGACTCTTTTCAGTTTACTGCGTGGCTGGGTCCTGTAGTAGGCCTCAGAATACTCCACACAGATTCCCTCCTCCATCGCAGCCTTCAGGAATGACGCCATGCCATTGTTCCCATAGTCTGAATCACTGCGCACAGTCCCGATCCACGTCCACCCGAAACGCTTGACCATCCGTGCCAGTGCGGCCGCTTGATGGTGATCGCTGGGGATGGTCCTGAAGAAAGTAGGATGTTGCCTCTTGTCACTGAGACACGCGCATGTTGCGTAATGACTTACCTAAAGTGCAGAGTGAAGAAGAAGAAAAAACAGGTTTCCAATAATATTACTTTTTAACAGCGCCTGTTTATTGAGTTTTCTTTTTTAAAGTCAAGAAACACAAAGATACCAAGCAAAAAACAACTATACAAATCTAGAACCCACCCCATCCCACCCCTGGTAGACTACAAGAGAGAGAGAATAATAATAATAATAATAGTAATAATAATAATAATAATAAAGAAAATAAATGACAAGTACAAATATAGAATGTCTTACATTGATGTTAAAAAAGTTGACACAATATCAAAAGCAGCATGCCATAAATTCACAGTCTTAGCATTGGATCCATGCATACGAGAAGTACATTTTTCCTACAAGTTTTAAAGAATACCAAGAAAAAGCACCTGTGGAATTCCAAAAGAACTGAAAAGTCTTGAAGTGGTTATAGCTGCAGTGGAACCAGATTCGCCAACTAGTGCAATAACTGCTGCTGATTTTGCACAGGAATCAGTGTCGTTAAATACCAGATCTTGTCCATTGGCAAGTTGAAATGCTACTTTCATTACCATTGGCACAGAGGCACAAGAGTCATATATATGATACCCTAATGTGATCCCCGGTAATAGATCAGAGCTGTTGTTTATCTCTTGGATGGCGAACTGTAAGACACGAGCAAAACGCATCTCTCTGAAGTCCATGCTGTTGAAGAGCACAGATGAAAAACTATATTATAATAACATGTTATTAAATGTAAGCACGTTTTACTTGTTATATTCTCATTAACTCGGTTTACATTAAAAAAAAGACAACTATGAACATCATTTCAGCACAATCAATTTAGTCCATTCAACCCTGTTTTGTTAAGGATTGTATATTTTTGTCAAACTCTAACCTGCCACTGCACTCCAGTGGTTGTGGCCGTCTAGTATAGGTGTGCTTCTCTGTCCTTAGATAGTAATGAATGGTGAAAGCCCCCCCAATGATGAAGTCCCCATCCTTGAAGAGAGCAGGGGGCTGAGGGTCACCTTCTAGGATGCATGTGCCTAAATTAACCCCACACACAGAAACAAGTCTGGTAACACACACCACTGTCAATAAAAGTTTAACATGCATTTCTCCTGCTAGCCAAGAAGCCACCCCAAATGTGAGGTCAACATTAATCCTTCTTTTATATATCCACCAACCACTGCTGTTGTATGTTGTTATTCAACACACGGGGGAGGGGGGTGCAATATTTTATATCAGTCAGTCATGGTGAGAGAATGTGTGCATAAAAAAAAAAAAAAAAAATCATGACAGGTCACCTGTCAACCCAAAGCAAAATGTAATGAGGAAAACATGTTTAATTTAAATTTGATCAGACGTATCCTTTATTTTTAAGATATGTTCGTCTTGTTTATTTCAGACATGTTTCAGTGACACAATAATAGGACTGTGAAGCATTCTGTAAATGCAGCCATAAATCATATTGAATACATGAAAAAAGTTGTTTAAACTTTAGCTTTTCTTCTATAAATATGTAAATAGTAATAATAATAGGCCATAATGTCACTGACATAGAAACTTACAGTGATTAAGAACATAGGTACATTTCATAGAATGATGTTTGAGAGAAATGGTGAGTGACACAATATATTCTTCCCATGTGAAAGATTTGTATTTAAAAAAAAAATATTTTAATAGTCATGTGGCTGGTTTAACAGACAAGTCTTAAAGGTACAATATGTAAGAATTTTGTTATAAAATATCCAAAAATCACTTGCACAGTGTGATATATTTCCTGCAGTTGTGTACTTACAATATCCCAAAAGTTCCCAAAGGTTTTTAATTTCAGAGAAATTCCCATTTTAAATAATCCAATTATAATTTTCCGTCCCAGAATCCATGTTCACTTGTCGTCTGTCAATGACGTAATATCCGCGTTATCCCTGGTTTCCGCTCATAGTATACTGCCATAGTAACCATGGCAACAGACGTGGACAACTGCTTAGTGCATAACGTCTAGCTGCACGCTGTCGTTGTTTCGTTCAAACATTATGGACCATGCCAAGTAGACTTTGGGAAAAATGAGAACTAAATCGAGGATCAATATCAGGGAAAATTCAGGAAATTATCCATTTTTGAAAATAAAGTTTATAAACACAATGCAATGCGTAGGCTACGTATCCCGCACCGTAACTGAGGGCCTGGTTGAATCTGCCGGCACCGACTGGGGGAGGAGCTACAATTCCGTGCGTACAGTTTACAAACCCGTGGGAACTGATTGTGAAAGCGTGGGCACGGTTTGTGAATTTGTGGGTACAGATTGCAAAAAACTGAACGCACGGTTTACAAATCTGAGAGCGCGGATTAGGAACTCGTGGGTACGATTTGTTAAACCGAGGGAACAGTTTGAGAATTCGTGAGTACGGTTTATAAACTGAGCGGACGGATTGCAAAACCGTCGCCACGGATTGTTTTTTTTTTCCCCACAGGTGACTTCCCGGGCTCCGTACGTTCGTATTGTGCGCCTACAGCGGGTCCACAACGCGCGTAGGCTACTCTCTGCTTATTACACACACAGGGACGCACAGCAACACACAAACTAGCCAAATATTAAAAATAAAAGGATTACAATGTAAAATATTAATATTGATAAAGATGAATTCCGGCTTGTCCGTAGATGGTCTGTTCGCGTGCTTCAACCTCCACGAGCATCTGTTTGCGCTCTGGAGACGCGTTCAGTCTTCCCGCTTGCAAATTCCATCATGTGTAGCAATCCGCCATGGCGCGAGCACAACTGGCTTTTAAATGGAATGGGAAATGAGACTCTGGTTGGTTTATTTCACGTTACGCCCAAAACACACCCATTACTCATTAAGAGTATAGGGACAACCCTTTTAAACCATGCACTGGGCACCCCTATAATTTTCTAGTGGTGGGCAGATCGAGGCTTCGTGAAGCAATGAAACAGTTAAAGCAAATGGGCCATATTGTTTCGAGGCTTTGAATCAATCCGACACCCGTCTCAACGGTGACACCTAGTGGTCACTTGCAGGTGTTGATCTGAAACAACCTTGACGAGCCATTAAAAAATGTGTTGTTTTTTTATTATTGTATTTTTCTAATATGTGAAGCTTGTAACCTATAGGCTCCTCACTGTGCATAATGTTATTTTGGTCATGCAAAATGAATATTAATAAAAGAAATCAAGCCACAATGTCTCGCTTTTTTAGAGATTTTTATTCAAAAATATGAATTTCTCTGCTGTGGAAGGACATTCTTTTTTTACAGATAATTTCTCTAGCCTTTGAAAAAATCCTCTCACAAGGGACACTTGTTGCTGGTGTAACCGAGGCCCCGTGTGGCCCAGGTAAATTTAGCAAATTGATTTGAGATGATCAAATTAAAGGGGGGGTAAAATACTTAGTTTCAGTCAATCTCATGTTAATCTTGAGTACCTATAGAGTAATAGTGCGTCCTTCATATCTCCAAAAAGTCTTTAGTTTCATCATATTTATAAAATAAAAATACAGCTTTCCGATTCTATCCGGAAAAAGCCGAGGTCCTTGATTCTGGGCGTGGGCGGAGCTATAGAGTCAAGCGGGAGCATCCACAACATACAAACTGCATCCACTGTTCCAGTAACACTGGGTTCTTTGGGAAGCTGAAAAAGGTAAACTTTCCCTCAAATCCCAAAACACACTTTTTTGGAGACATTCTTGACATCAACCATTCCTATTTAGCGCTGCTGATGATGATTTCCGGTAGTAGCGTGTCTTTCTCTCCTCTGGTCGACGTGTGCGTGAACGCGCTTTTCCGAGAGCAATGCTCATATAAGGAGTTCCACTCTGGTCTACGTCATTAGATCTACGATAGAAAAAAACCAGCCGAAACATGTTGCAACCCGGAAGTATGATTTTCAGCACAGAAATTCTCTGTTATTCGTTCAAAATAACTTTTCAAACTTTGGCCATTATTAGCATGAGAATCCATCTCTTTAACACTGTAAATAACTCTGAATACATGAAACACCATTGTACCCCCCCTTTAAGGAATAATGCCTGACTACGCCACCTTGGGAATTTCACCCAAAGAATCTAACTCAAAAGGCTGACACAGGTTCCCTACCCAGTGGCAAGCAACGTGGAGACACAGGCGTCAGTCAAATACAAAAGTTTTATTATAAAGGACATAAAAGCATAAATTAGACAATCTCACACATCAATTTTAATACGGGCTTACATAAGTCACTTCAAATGTCATGGAGCTGCAGCCAAACTACAGGGAAGAGGCTCCAATAATAAGGGATCTCACAATCTGCACAGCACACTCATAACATTAAGAACCCCAGTGCACGCTACAGACCACAGCACACAATGAAGAAACACCACCACCATCGAGAGAGAGAATGGTCGCCCTGGTCATGGCCTGCAGCTCCTAGACAAAAATAACTCAATACACACGCACGCACACACACGCACACACACGCACACACACGCACACACACGCACACACACACACACACAAACGTTAATACAATATATTGTACCAATTACACAACTGTAAAGAAAAGCTTAAACAATACTTTAACTCAAAATAACTACAACAAATAAACAAATGTTTCACAATGTTATCAACAAAAATAAATCAATTAACAAAAACAATTAATTCAATTTAAATTAAGAAAGGGAAAATCAAATCAGCTTAAATTCAAAATAACCCCATTTCCACATTAATATGAAAATGAAATTATAATACACGAAGAGTTATTAACCTACTAAAGGTTCGCAAAACCAAAGTCAAACAAAAAGCAAGATAACTAATATGCAAAATACCCGATTTGAATTAAATAGACAAAGAACACAACACGTTAACAAAACGGAGTACCACACAAAATTGGGACACAAAGCCTTTTGTTGGAACAACGCGTGTGCACACAGACACAGTTCGCTGGCACGGGTCAAACACCACCGCGACCACTGCGACCCAGAACACACATGGACTCAATGCAAGTCGACCATAGGATGAGACAGCGGTGCTGTCACTGTAAGGATGTTATTCACCCAAGTGACAGCTGCGGGAACCGGGATGTAGCTGTAGATTTAATTACACAGCCCATTTGCAACAGCCGTCGCCCGTACACAAAACATCAACTGGAGAAGGACAGATACAAACTCATAGCCATCAGCCGACTAGAGCAGCTGTGACAAAACGGCGAACGCGGAAGTGACCATAAACACCGCCGCTCTCCTTTACCGAGCCGAACCAAGCGCGAGTCACGTTCACTCGCAACAGCGGAAACCACACCACATCAGAGAAATGACGCTCTCCTAGGTGCATTCGACCATGGCTTTTATAGCCCGCACAATTGAGGACATTAACAATGCCCAGCCCAACCACTTGACTCAGGAAATCATGCCACAATCTACCCCTTGATCTTGCGTCGTCGCCCGACGATAGCTTCAATTCCACGGCCTAAAAAGCACAGAAACAGCGCTAGAACCTATAGGAGTATCAGATACAGATTGTCCCACTGCCCGAGGGAGGCGGTGAACATTAGGATGATAGCTGGCCGTTGCTCGCCTCGACCGTCGAGCCCCGTCCTCCTCTGCAATAACATGGTTATGCACCCCCGGACCTACAGATACCTCACCGACCTGCCGTGTCCCTAAATCAGGTCCTATAGGCACTACAGGCGTTCCTCCCGTAGGTGCCACCAAACCAGCAGAGGATGATTCCAGACCACCTGATACTTTAGGGCCCGGAGCTAAAGGAGCTTGATGCTCTAGGGCCAAAAGCCCATCAAAGGGTAATCCCACATCACCTGGCTCTTTGGGACCCAGTGCCATGGGAGCCTGATGCTCTCTGGGAACCACCAGCAACCAGTCTGCCTCATCCAGCTCATCCAGCTCTGCCTCATCCAGTAGTCTGCGCCGGAGGACTATCTTCCTGCCTTTGCTCAGGCAGCTCCTCCTGATTTCGGGCCTTCAATAAAGAACGATGAACATGCTTTACCTTGTCTGGCTCATGCACTGGTACCACTGAGTAAACAGCCCCACCATCCCTCGGTCCCTTCACTATGCGGTACACTACGGAACTCCATAAGTCTTGAATTTTATTACGACCCCTCTTACCAAGGTCCCTGAGATAAACCGTCTGACCTTCAACCAACGGGACATCCAGAATGTGCTGATCGTAATTAGCCTTTCGGCGGTCTGCTGCTGCCTTTATACGTTCACAAGCCCCCTCAAAAGCAACCTGAAGCCTGGCTTGATGTTCTACCAGCCAGTCATGTACTGTACCAGGTACCACATCCTGGACCCTTCCCAAAAGGAAATCCACTGGGAGTCTGGGTTCTTGCCCGAACATTAGAAGGTAGGGTGATTCACCAGTGGTCTGGTGGGGAGTAGTATTGTGGCAAAACAATACTTGCGGGAGGCAAGATACCCAATCCCTTTTCCTTGAAGCTGGGAGGGTACGCAAAAGATTGTGCAACGTACGGTTGAACCGCTCGCACTGGCCGTTACCGGCCGGATGGTACGGCGTAGTGCGAGACCGGTCAACCTTATACAAGCTGCACAACTGTCGCATTAGCTGTGACTCAAAGTTTCGACCTTGGTCTGAGTGAATTCGACCAGGTACCCCTAGCTTATAAAACCATTCCGTCACCAATACCCCCAACCACGGTCTCTGCCCTCTGGTCCCGAGTAGGGACAGCCATACTGTATTTAGTAAAGACATCAGTCATTACTAATACGTTCTCTATACCTGTCCGTGATTGCTCCAAGATAGTAAAATCTATCGCCAGGACCTCATTAGGCCTGGACGCTAACAAATGACCCATGAAACTTCGGGCAGGTGGCTGTGTATACTTGGCCACTTGACATCATTCACAATGCCGACACCACTGGGCTATCTCCAAAGCCATACCAGGCCAGTAACAGCGCTGCCTTACCAATTCTGTGGTCCGCTCAATTCCCTGGTGCCCATGCTCCTGGTGCAATAAGGTCAACACCTCACTACGCAGGGCATCAGGTAGCAGTACCTGTAGAAGCTCTTCTCCGCCGTCAGGACGAAAGACACGACGATAAACCACCCCGTCCCGCTCCACCAGCCTCTGCCACTGACGGAGCAGGACTGAGGCTGGTTTAGAGAGTAAACAGCGCTCTTCGCGACTGGGAAAAATCCTCCGCTCCCAGAATCCCAAGACCTCCCCAAAAACAGTGTCTGCTCTTTGTAATGATCTTATGTCATCAACTGAACGACTTGGAAAAGCCATGACAGTTTCTTGGGTAACTGCTTGGGTGCCCGAGGCACCCACTCGCTCATCATCACCTGTTGTAACTCCAGTGGTACAGTGGTACCAAAACTCTTGCGGCCCAACTCACAATGCCTTGCTGGATCAAGTCTCGAAAGAGCATCCGCATTGCGATTACTTCTCCCAGACCTATACCTAAGTTCAAAATCAAAGGAGGCCAGTTGTGCGGCCCAACGCTGTTCAGGTGCACCTAGTTTGGCAGTTGTCAGATGGCTAAGGGGATTGTTGTCTGTAAAGACAACACACTTCTGCCCTATCAGGTACTCCCTGAATTTGTCAGCCATGGCCCACTTGAGTGCCAGGAGCTCCAATTTCATGGAGCTGTAATTAGACATGTTCCTCTCAGTGGGCTGAAGACTGCGACTGGCGTATGCTATAGGCCGCACCCTACCTCCCTGCTCCTGGGAAAGGACTGCTCCCAGTCCAGCATGACTGGCGTCCACTTCTAGGATGAAAGGCAGAGAGAAGTCTGCATATGCCAGAACTGGTGATGACGTAAGCTTGCCTTTTAATCCTTCGAAACTCTGTTCACATTGTTCACTCCACACAGCCATAAAACTCGGAGACGCTCGCTTTCTGGATTTTGGACCCACAAACTCAGCCACTAACCTATGAAGGGGTGCCGCCAGTCTTGCAAAACCTTCTACAAAACGGTGGTAGTAGCTTGCGAAACCCAGAAATGAGCGGAGTTCACTAACCGTCTCTGGGCGACGCCACTGAGACACCACCTCAATCTTACTCGGGTCTGTTGACACTCCCTCCGATGAGATCACATGCCCCAGATACCTAACCTCTTTCTGGAAGAAGAAACACTTCTCTAACCTCGCCTTCAACCCCTCACGCTCCAGCCGACTCAATACCACCTCCAGCTACATCAAGTGCTGCTCGGCGGATGAAGAAAATACCACAATATCATCGAGGTAAAGCAGCAATGATTGACCCTGCTGGTCACCGAACAGACGTTGCATCAGTCGTTGAAAAGTGCAGGGGGCATTGCAGAGCCCAAATGGCATCCGATTATATTCGAGGAGCCCAAATGGGGTGCAGAAGGCGGTTTTCGGCCTATCTTCCTCCACCACTGGGACCTGATTATATCCGCTGGCTAAGTCCAAGATTGAGAACCAACGAGCCCCTGTCAACGCATCCAGTGATTCTCCGATGCATGGCAAGGGAAACGCATCTTTCCGTGTCTTGGAATTTAACTGAAGGTAGTCTACGCACATGCGCAGACTACCGTCCTTTTTCTTGACCAAGACGATCGGGGAGGCGTAAGGGCTAGAACTTTCCCTTATCACCTGCGCTTCCAACAGCTGGTTAATATGAGCTTTTACAACGTCATATTCTGATGGAGGTATTCGACGATAGCACTGCCTAACCGGAACATCATCAGAAAGCGGGATCTCATGTGCAATGAGGTTGGTGCACCCAAGGTCTCCTTCATAACCAGAGAACAATGACTGGTATCTCCGAAGTAATGCTCTAACCTGAGCTACTTCTTCACCTGCCAACATGGACAAATCCATGGCATCAATCTGATCCAGCACAGGGCTTACTGAAGGGGACTGAGAATTAACAGTGGCTGTAGCGGACTTAACCTCAACTACATCTGTGGGCAAGCTGACTACCAAAACAGTGTTCAAGATGCCCAAGGTGTTATGTGGATACAACATAACATCCAAGGTGCTTACATTCACTACTGGCACATACGCAGTACCATTGCTCACACAGACCAATGCAGGAGCTGCAAACAAACCAGCAGGCAGTCCACCCTCAAGCGGTTCAAAGAGCACCGTAGTAGCCGCAAAATGCCTTGAACATGTGGTGGCCACCAATTTCATTGTGCCACCGGGTATACAACATACCCGGCGACCGCGTACCCGAACTTTACCATCGCGGTCCTTCTCCGGTTGAGTACTAACCTGACAACAATGCTGAAGGGCCTGAACCATAATGCTCGGAGCTTCTGACACGGATGGTACACTAAATAAGGCACGGCCATGTTGGCCAAAGAGCTCCTGGTAACAGCGCCGGAGAACATTCATTCCCAAAACACCCGGAACTGAGATACTAAGTCCACCAGGAGGATCTTTGACCACCAGCACCCCACACTTTGGCACCAGCTTACCACAGAGCTCGACATCCAACTCTACATATCCAATATATGGTATCTCCAGCCCATTAGCGGCCCGAATGTTTTAACACTTTGTTCAAAATAGTTGCGGAAGCAACTTTCTCTAATTGTTGATACCATCGACCCGGTGTCAATCAAACAGGGTATCGAAACTCCATCGAACAAGGCGATAAGATTGGGGCATGACGCAATCAATGTATGAGCAGAATCGGGATGCACCACAGAGCCATTAGACTTCCCAACTGAACTGTGGCTCTGCAGTCCAGTGGGTGCTAGTTTTCCGAACGCAGCGCAAAATGGATCTGTCCTCCCCCACCTGCGGAGTCAGTCGTGAAAGGCCCGGGGCGAGAAGGAACACGGTCAATATCACGATCCCTGGCAAAATGACCAGGTCGTTGACAACGCCTACATATTACTGGAGAAGGAGCACGTTCACTATCACAATCCCTGGCAAAATGACCAGGTCATTGACAGCGTCTACATATTACTGGACCACGGCGAGGAGAAGGATTCCGCAAGCGAGAGCCCTCTAACTGGGAGAGCCCCAGCGCAAGTTGGCTTAACTGCTCTTGTTGCTGCTTTAACATATCCCTTAAGTCATCAAACTCAGATCTTGGGCTACTGACATCTGCTTGCGACTTCCCCTGTACCCCACACTGAAGCCCATACGTTACTGGAAGTGACTGACTTCGAAGCCTTGCACCCCCCGGCATTCCTTCCCGCTCCCACCGAATCGCTTCACTCCGGACGTCCAAAAAAGTACATGATGGTTGACGGCGCACCAATTGCTTAAGTTCACGACGCAACGCCGGATCCAAAACAAATTCAACAAATTGGTCACGCAGTAATAATTCAGCGTTCGGCATAGCGGTAGACGACTGTTGCTTAACCCTCTGGAGTCTAAGGTGTTTTTGGGGTCCTTGAGATGTTTTGACATGACCTGATATTTGTATTTTTTTCAGTTGCTTATAAACATATTAATGGCAAAGGTGTAATTACACTCTATTTAGCACGAACATGGCTATCATAATATGTGAGCAACATGTATGTACATGTTTGCATTTTTGAGAGAATATTATTTATGCGTGGTTATTCAAAAAACTCAAACTTAAATGTTCTGATATAAGACCACAAACGACCAACTTCACATATTCCCACAATACTTTTGACTAATGGATCTTGTCGGCTAGAGTATTTACTTCAAAATGATCTGAAAATCATCCGGGCTAATCGTTCACATTAAACAATAGATTGATTTAAATTTTGTAAGACACTTTTTGTTTGGAAAGGCAATATGCAGGTGGGCGTGAATGATCCAACAAGGTCATGAATAATGTCCTCATTCACACCTGAGGAGACAAAGAGCTGCTAATGCTGCATACTAATGAGCCTTAGGTGTCACTGTGGCTGCAAGAAAAAATGCAAAGACAACACACACACATATATACATACATACATACATACATATATATACCGGTATATATATATATATATAATATATTACTACAGAATTGGTTCAGAGTTGGAAACATCTTGAAAAAAGTGTATTTTCCCACAAACTGTATGCTTGCAAATTGTATAATATCCAAGGTAAACATTTCTAGTAATTGTGCAGTTAATTCTCATTCGTATTTTCAGAAAGTTTTGGATTATGTAGGCTATCCTCTCCCCAAATTTGTCACTAATAAAACACAAAAATAATTTATAGAGAAGGCTTATATTGACCTTTTAAGATTTTGTTTGCACCTTGTAAATTAGGTTTTGATGTGGCAGTAAAAGCTTTATAAATAATCTATCCAAAACAAAATGTTGTCTTTCATATTTCGTCTGTAACATATGGTCTTTTATAATATATATTAGGGCATAAATGTTAATTTGCAGTTTAATATGTTGCTTATACAAATACATTTTATTTCAACGTATTCAGTCGATTTTTACTCATCTCAGTGGGCAATATAGATAGTTTGCTAAAAGCGAAACTCGCGCGAGCTGTAGTAAACAACATGCATATGTGCCGTGCATTCATTCAAACACAGAAACGCGATTCAAATTTAAACAGTCTTTTGCGGTTTACAGACACCATTTCATAACGCGATTAGAACAAAGCACTTACTGATGATCTGCAGCTGGATCCGTTGTTCGGCTACTCCAGCACGTTTGAGGTCAAATTTCCAGGATAATCACGATATTATTATTCCTCACAGCGAGTGTGTTGTCCAGCTGTTGTGGGCGTTGACTGGTTTGCGTGTGTGTTGCTTCAGATTAGAATTTGAATAGCGCGCGCGCTGTCGATGGGCGTGTCACATTAGCAGATAATGAGCTGGCAGAAAGATAATGAGGACGGCTGATCTCTCGCTCTTTATATATAGATTACATAAACAGAGAATATTTATTTTAGTTTTGAATTAGATAATTTAAAACTACACACTTAAATGATTATAGAGATATATAGCTCATGTCTGAGTGAATAGTATTCGCTGAGTTTTGTATATGTTTACAGAAGTGCTTTAGAAAAAAAGTTCACGGAGATGGAGAGGCAGAAAGCACTCCCTGTTTACTTTCTTTATTTTACAAAAGCACAATGTTTTATTTCGATTGTAAGTGGACACATAAAAAAGTAGACATTTAACAGCTTATTTTTTCATATTTCTTAAGTATGTATGACCAAAACTGACTGAGTATTTTAGGTCTATTTTGCTGCTATGTAAAAAAAAACGAGCAAAACGCGCCCGCGCGTTTGCCGACCCCAGGGGGTTAACTTTCTCCTGAAGGCCCATCAAAGAAAGGGAAAACTCTAACAGGGTCTCCCCTTCCTGCTGCCTCCGGGAGAAAAAAGGCTTCTTGCAAAGCTACATATGACAAAGAACAACCATCCAATTCACGAAGGGCCACAATTATTCTAGCCGAATCCCCCCTATCCGTATCAGGGCGATGCCTAATTTCTTCATGAGCTTCCCCCTCTAAATGATCGAAGAGGAAGAAAGCTTGATCAGCCAATGACAAGCAACGGGCCCGCATACAAGCCTGCGCTTCATCAACCCATTCCTCAATACCTATAGACCCTTTTACAGCCCACGTGATCAAATAGTTGCGCGCGCATTTTGGCAACGGAAGTGGTGTTGTTCCCCACTGGCTCTAACGTGTTAGCAACTCCGAAAGTTTATCAAAACGGTTTCCCAGCATCAAAATGTCTGGTTGTTACGTTTACGGTTGCACTAATCGATATTCCACCAAGGGGCTTAAAGGTTGTGTAGGTAAGAATTGTCTAAATAACTTTTTTTCAAATTGGCTTAAACTGTCTTTATATACCAATACATAATTAAAATGTAAGTACTTTGAAAAAGAGAGTATAAAAATTGAGCGACTCTAGTGTATTTAATCTTCAAAAAACACAGCTCAATAATTCCTACCGGGACGAAAGTGATTGGCTTGCGCGACTGTTACTCTCCGTCGCCATGACTACCACCGCTATTACTGGCTCTGCCCACGTGCGCGCAGTCGCGCACCCGTTTTTAGGTGGGAGTGAATGGAATTAATGAGCTGTGTTTATTGAAGATTAAATAAAATAAGTCACTCAGTTTTTTATACTCTCTATTTCAGAGTACTTGCATTTGAATTATCTATTGGTATATAAAGACAGTTTAAACTAATTTGAATAAACGTTTTTTTAGACAATTCTGTCCCTACCTTTAAGTTTTATAGGATTCCGACAGGATCACGGCCGTTTCAGTAGAACCGGCAGCGCCTGTGGCTGCAGGCGATTAAACGTGTTGATTGGAGCGAAAGACATAATAAAAAATGCTCGCGTCTGCAGCACCCACTTGACACTCTGCTGATTCTCGCCATACTTCCGTTGCCAATATGCGCGCGCATACGTTGCTACGTCATCATTGTGTACAAACAGTAAAAGGGTCTATACCGGACGTTCCACTAAATTTTGGCCATTTCCGGTCCCTAGGCACAAAAACAAACCTATCCACTGAGGCAGCACCAGCACTGGCCAATGCAGGTCTAGCCATTGCTGCTGCCACATCACTATCGTTAGTGGTACTAGTACCTGGAGAACTTACCGATGGTTGTTCCTGTCGCAGCCTTTCGTCATCAGCTCTTAATTGAATCACCAAGTCCCGCAACTCCTGCAATTCACTTTCCATTTTTAACTCAAAAAGAACAAGTTATATCACCTGTAACAGAAAAATTTTAGTAGGAGTAGGCCTACAGTTAAACATACACCGCTGTCTCGTCCCTAAACAAACACACACAAAAAAGAAAATCTCAATACCAGAATCTCCAAGAAGCTGCCAAACAAAAAGCAGACCCTGCCGACTACGCCAGATTGTAGCCGAGGCCCCGTGTGGCCCAGGTAAATTTAGCAAATTGATTTGAGATGATCAAATTAAGGAATAATGCCTGACTACGCCACCTGGAATTTCACCCAAAGAATCTAACTCAAAAGGCTGACACAGGTTCCCTACCCAGTGGCAAGCAACGTGGAGACACAGGCGTCAGTCAAATACAAACGTTTTATTATAAAGGACATAAAAGCATAAATTAGACAATCTCACACATCAATTTTAATACGGGCTTACATAAAAGTCACTTCAAATGTCATGGAGCTGCAGCCAAACTACAGGGAAGAGGCTCCAATAATAAGGGATCTCACAATCTGCACAGCACACTCATAACATTAAGAACCCCAGTGCACGCCACAGACCACAGCACACAATGAAGAAACACCACCACCATCAAGAGAGAGAGAATGGTTGCCCTGGTCATGGCCTGCAGCTCCTAGACAAAAATAACTCAATACACACGCACGCACACACACACACAAACGTTAATACAATATATTGTACCAATTACACAACTGTAAAGAAAAGCTTAAACAAAACTTTAACTCAAAATAACTACAACAAATAAACAAATGTTTCACAATGTTATCAACAAAAATAAATCAATTAACAAAAACAATTCATTCAATTTAAATTAAGAAAGGGAAAATCAAATCAGCTTAAATTCAAAATAACCCCATTTCCACATTAATATGAAAACGAAATTACAATACACAAAGAGTTATTAACCTACTAAAGGTTTGCAAAACTAAAGTCAAACAAAAAGCAAGATAACTAATATGCAAAATACCTGATTTGAATTAAATAGACAAAGAACACAACACGTTAACAAAACGGAGTACCACACAAAATTGGGACACAAAGCCTTTTGTTGGAACAACGCGTGTGCACACAGACACAGTTCGCTGGCACGGGTCAAACACCACCGCGACCACTGCGACCCAGAACACACATGGACTCAATGCAAGTCGACCATAGGACGAGACAGCGGTGCTGCCACTGTAATGATGTTATTCACCCAAGTGACAGCTGCGGGAACCGGGATGTAGCTGTAGATTTAATTGCACAGATCATTTGCAACAGCCGTCGCCCGTACACAAAACATCAACTGGAGAAGGACAGATACAAACTCATAGCCATCAGCTGACTAGAGCAGCTGTGACAAAACGGCGAACGCGGAAGCGACCATAAACACCGCCGCTCTTCTTTACCGAGCCGAACCAAGCGCAAGTCACGTTCACTCACAACAGCAGAAACCACACCACATCAGGGAAATGGCGCTCTCCTAGGTGCATTCGACCATGGCTTATATAGCCCACACAATTGAGGACATTAACAATGCCCAGCCCAACCACTTGACTCAGGAAATCATGCCACACTGGCATGCAAATATATATATTTTTAGGACATACAAATGAGGAAAGATTACTGCTCTCTCTTTCCAGTAAGTTGGAAGTTGGTAAGTTCTGGGCAAATACGCATCGTTGACGTATTTTTTTACTTCCACTGTGGTGTAGCGTGGCCACATAAAGGGAAGATATAAATAAGGGTAGTGCCATATAACTAAATATGTTGTGGCACTTTAAGTATTACCTTGTTGCCTTTCCTCTGTATGCTGTATGCCTTTTCTTTTGTGTGTTGGGAACCGCATTATTGTTCACGCGAGATCTGTGCGTGACGCTTCGTCACGTCTCGGCCTGTCACGTAAACAGGAAATGACTAAGAGTTTGGCCATATAAGGAACCGGGATGCCGGTCATCGAGAGAAGCGTTTTCTCATTCACAAACCTGACGGTGTGTGTGTGGATTATCTGGTGGTTGACTGTCCTGGAAGCGCCGAGTCGCCGATCCTCCCGGGAGTATTTCAGTGGGCTCGCTGCCAGGATTACTTTGTTTGGAGGACTTAGGACAGTTTTCGACTTCATTGATCACGCTCGCGGACTTGACATTGATACCGGTGAGGCTGATCCTAACATTGTAAATACACGCTGGACTATATGACTTTCCGCACGCATCTACACACACACATTCTCAACTGGTTGTATGGTGGTGTATAAGTTATGATTGTATGGGGGGTTATTTATTCTGTGAAGTTGTAAATACACGGAGGAGGTTGGCAAAACATATCTCGTGGTGTTATTTGCGATCTCTTGCAAATTAGTTATCCATATAGGGAACAGGCGATCCTAATGTTTTGTAAACTCGGCTGGTTAGTTAAGTCAGAGTGTTACATAGTGGTGGCCCGTAAGGGGACCGTTCTGTTTCTATGTGATATATTGTTGTTCCTCGTGTGTCCATAATAATGGAGGGAGATACAAATGTGGATGATAAGGGAATGGTGCAGAATGTAAATGATGATGACACCCATCCTCTGTTTGTAAATACTGATAACCCTGATTATGATGTAACGGGAGTGAGAAGGGGTTCGGGTGAGACCCCAGTTGCAGATTTCACTGCAGGTCCATTCGTAACTAGACGTAATCCTACCGGGGAATTAACATCTATGCTTAGTTCAATGTATCTTTCCGATGATGAGGGAAAAGCTGACGATGATGATGATGATGATGATGATGATGAAAGCTGTGGGTTGAAGGGAAATGTTGTTCAAATAATGCAAACTGAGATTGACAAACTCAAAGTGGATTTATTGGCCCTTAGTGCTACGGTACAGACAAATGAACTTGATTTTAAACAGACAGTTGAAAGTACACTTAATCGTGAGACAAGTTTCCGGGAGGCAGTGGACGTTGGTTTGGCAGATTTAGAGGCTAAGTTCCACCGTTCCATAGAAGAGTTGGAGAGGGCGATTTTTGATTGTTTCCTGAGAAGAGATGCAAGATGGGAGACTCAAATGAAAAAACTGAGATTCACCAGTAGTCCTTCTCTTTCTAGATTACAGCCCTATACTCCCGCTACCTCCGTAACATCGGATCTTGATTATAGAACTTCCATGTCAGCCTCTAGAGTCAAATTTTCTCCTTCTAAGACTGGCAATGCTACGTATGATATAACTCCTGGAAGGTCTGGTTCAGCTATGGTGCCTACTCCTCCAGTGGTTCCCAATATCTCATCCTTTTGTGGTCGGCCACCGATTCGGTTGGAGTTTCCTTCTTTTGGTGAGGCCTGTGAGACTTCAGATGTGCTCAACTTTATTGAACAGTGCGAGAACTATCTCGACATCAGGCCCCTTCCCAGTGTGGAGCTGGTTGGCACCCTGAGCACGGTTCTGAAAGGACCCGCGCTGAGCTGGTGGAAAGCAGAGAGGAGTAAGGTGACAGATTGGCAAACCTTCAAAGAGGCACTTATGGATGCCTTTTTACCAGACGATTATCTTGCCGAAGTGGAAGATAAGTTAAGGTCTCTGGTTCAGCAGCCACGTCAGCGCCTAAGAGATTTTGCATATGATTACCGAGCCCTCTGTCTTAAGTGGAAGCCGGATATGTCTGAGGAAGAGATGGTGAGCCGCATTCTCAACAATACCAACCCCAGGGTTGCAGGCTGTTTAAGGGGAACAGTGAAAACTGTGGACCAACTGGTTAAAGTGGGCTCAATGGTGGAAAAAGACTGCATGGGAGCTAAGGATTACTGGCAGAAGGTAGACAGTCAGAATGGGAGAGAAAAGACCCATAAGAGACCAAACGAACGTAATACCTCAAAAAACCTGGCTGGCTTATCGATCGCACAACCGCATCCTATAAGTTCCCTTCTGGTAGTGCCGGTAACGATAAGGGGCCAAGACGTAAAGGCTGTACTGGATACAGGGAGCACGTACACCCTGATGCAAGAAAATCTGTGGAAGCAGTTAGGGGGTGAAGTGAATGCTGCTCATCCAGTCCCCCTTCAACGGTTCATTATGGCTGACGGGAAGGTCCATCAGGCTTTCAATAAGGAAACCGTCTGTTACAACTGGCATGAGAAAGTATGTAAGGTAGATACTTATATCATGAAGGATGCGCACCTGGCATTTCCCTTGATTGCTGGCTTGGATTTTCTCAGAGCCACTGAAGCTATCGTGGATGTAGGCCAAGGTAGATATGGGCTGAAAGTGGGCAAAGGTTATATGTATCACTCTTTTATAACGGCTACCATAAATCCTGGAGTGGCTACGATTCCGGTAGGGGAAAGAGGACACACTTCTGCTACAGTGAGTCTTTATTACGCCTTACCTTCAACATGGCAGCCATCTCTCGCTTCGCCAGTCGCTGAAGTTACTCCCAACTGGGACTCTGACAACAAGGAAGAGTTGCGGAAGCTGATCGAGACCTGGCCTCATGCCACTTCCAAGCTGCTCGGGAGAACATCTGTAGAACAACACAAGATCTTCTTATGTGATGAAATGCCTGTGAAATCTAGGGCTTACAGAGTTTCTCCATTCAAGAAAAAAATTATAGACGAGCAAGTCGAACATATGCTACGTGACAACATCATTGAACCCTCTTTCTCTCCATGGGCATCACCCGTAGTCCTGGTCCCCAAAGCGGATGGGACTTACAGGTTCTGTGTTGACTATAGGAAGCTGAATAGTAAAACCTTACCTGACGCATATCCAATGCCACTCATCCATGACATACTGGAATCCATGGAAGGCGCCTCCTGGTTCAGTACATTGGACTTGCGGTCAGGATATTGGCAAGTGGAAATGGAGGAGGCTAGTAAGAGTAAAACTGCCTTTATCACTACCCAGGGGCTCTACCAATTCCGCTCTATGCCGTATGGTCTCAGGAATGCCGCAGCCACGTTCCAGAGGCTGATGGAGAAGATCCTAGCGGAATTGAGGGGGAAGATTTGCTTTGTATACATTGACGACATTATAATTTATTCCCGGACATTAAAAGAACATGTACAACACCTGAACGCCATTATACATCGACTAAACCAGGCTTCACTTACTCTTAACATGAAGAAGTGTCACTTCTTTAAACGTCACCTAAAATTCCTGGGACACATGGTGTCGGCGAGAGGAGTAGAAGTGGATCCGGAAAAGACCCAGGCGGTGGCTGAATATCCTCCTCCTAAAGACCTTAAAGCACTCCAACGCTTCTTGGGATTGGCGGGTTGGTACCACAAGTTTATTCCTCGCTTTGCTGACATCACTGCTCCTTTAAACCATCTAAAGAAGAAAGGGGTAAAATGGGAATGGACTCCTGAGTGCCAACTCAGTCTGGAGACTATCAAGCAGAGATTGCAAAATCCACCCGTCTTAATGCAACCGGACCTCAGTCAACCTTTTCAGGTTCACACTGATGCAAGTGATGTTGGATTAGGGGCTATTATCTCCCAGCTTACACCAGAGGGGGAAAGGGTAATAGCCTATGCGTCCAGAACCTTGAGAGGACCAGAATTAAACTATTCTACGTCTGAAAAAGAGTGTCTCGCAGTGGTCTGGGCAGTGGAAAAATGGAGACATTATCTGGAAGGAAGGCCTTTTGACATTTATAGTGATCATGCTGCGTTAACGTGGGCTTTTAATTGCCCCAAAACCTCTTCACGGTTAACCCGGTGGACACTGAGACTGCAACAGTTCACCTTCCAGGTGCATCATCGTAGAGGATGTCTCAATCTGGGGCCAGATGCCTTGTCTAGAGCTTACGAGCCAGTGGAGAGAGACAGTGTGCCCTGTATGACCATAACTACACACAAATGTGCTTCAGACATCCCTCACACTCTAGGAGAAATCTCGCAGGCCCAAAGTAGAGACAAGGCCATTGCTCTCCTGCGGGGATCCCACCAAACCCGTAAGGCTCAAGATCAGCGGATCACCTTCGAAGAACATCAGGGGGTGGTATATCGGCGGATACCGGTCAAGAATACTGGAGAGAGATTCCAGTTGGTAGTGCCTCAGGAGATGATACCAGGTTTTTTGCATTACTTCCATGATAACCCGTTAGGCGGACATCTGGGCCGTCTTAAGACCTTGTTGCGGCTATTGGAAGTAGCATGGTGGTCATCTGTCCGTAAAGACGTATGGCAATACGTCAAGGGTTGTGAGGTATGTCAAAAATACAAGCATGACAACACCAAACCTAGCGGATTCCTACAGCATACCCAGGTACATGAACCGGGACACACATTGGGGATGGATTTCATGGGTCCGTTTCCTCTGAGTAAAAAACAAAACACCTACCTTCTAGTGATTGTCGACTATTTCACAAAGTGGGTAGAGCTGTTCCCCTTGCGAGATAGTAAGACACAGAAAATAGTTAAAATTCTTAGAGAGGAAATCTTCACCAGATGGGGAGTGCCTAAATACCTGGTGTCGGACCGGGGAGCACAATTCACCTCCAATGTGCTATCTGAACTATGCCGGTCGTGGGGAAGTATCCAGAAACTTACCACCAGCTATCATCCGCAAACCAACCTGACTGAAAGGGTTAACAGGACTGTAAAAACCATGATTGCGTCCTATGTAGGACAATATCATCAGACGTGGGATCAGTGGTTCCCGGAGCTAAGGTTCGCCATCAATACAGCTCACCAAGAGACCACTGGTAGAGCTCCGGCTGAGTTAATGTTGGGGCGTCAGCTTCATGGACCACTGGAGAGGTTGATCCTTAGGCCTCCCACCCCTGACCAAATGTCATATACTCTAGTCGAACGTCAAAAGAACATGGCAGAGGAGGTAAAATTCAGAGTAGGGGTACAACAATCCAGACAAGCTAGATATTATAATGCCCGACGGAAGGATGCGCAATTCAAGCCGGGTGATCTAGTCTGGATTAAGACTCACCCTCTCTCATCGGCCTCCAGTAGATTTTCTGCCAAGCTAGCGCCCAAGTGGGAGGGTCCAGCTGAAGTAATAAAAAGAATGGGGCCAATAAATTACACTGTGAGTTGGGGCATTCCACTTAAAACAGATAATGTAAATGTGGTGAACTTAAAACGCTGGTACGGACGTTCTCCTCCTATGCCGAAGGCTGGGGGGGGGGATCTATGTAGCGTGGCCACATAAAGGGAAGATATAAATAAGGGTAGTGCCATATAACTAAATATGTTGTGGCACTTTAAGTATTACCTTGTTGCCTTTCCTCTGTATGCTGTATGCCTTTTCTTTTGTGTGTTGGGAACCGCATTATTGTTCACGCGAGATCTGTGCGTGACGCTTCGTCACGTCTCGGCCTGTCACGTAAACAGGAAATGACTAAGAGTTTGGCCATATAAGGAACCGGGATGCCGGTCATCGAGAGAAGCGTTTTCTCATTCACAAACCTGACGGTGTGTGTGTGGATTATCTGGTGGTTGACTGTCCTGGAAGCGCCGAGTCGCCGATCCTCCCGGGAGTATTTCAGTGGGCTCGCTGCCAGGATTACTTTGTTTGGAGGACTTAGGACAGTTTTCGACTTCATTGATCACGCTCGCGGACTTGACATTGATACCGGTGAGGCTGATCCTAACATTGTAAATACACGCTGGACTATATGACTTTCCGCACGCATCTACACACACACATTCTCAACTGGTTGTATGGTGGTGTATAAGTTATGATTGTATGGGGGGTTATTTATTCTGTGAAGTTGTAAATACACGGAGGAGGTTGGCAAAACATATCTCGTGGTGTTATTTGCGATCTCTTGCAAATTAGTTATCCATATAGGGAACAGGCGATCCTAATGTTTTGTAAACTCGGCTGGTTAGTTAAGTCAGAGTGTTACAGTGGCATCAGCTGTATCATTGTGTATCATCTGGGTTTGATGGATACTAGTAACAATTAGTAACAAATCCTAAACTGACGACATATATTACATGATTCAGATTACATAACATAACACAGACTGAAACTGCTATTAATGTGTCACTATATACTCTGTCTGTCCCTAGCCTATCAGTCAATGTATAAATTTAAATGTAAGCCTAAATAGCCTATAACTAATCAAATCTCACTATGTCACTATATCACCAAAAATGATCTCCAAAAATATCTCCAAAAATCCGCTATCTCAAAATCAAACTCCTCTCACAAAAACCCACGAGGTCAATATGCGTTGATTTCACTTTTATACAGATGTGCGATTGTGTGGTCTGTTCCCGACCGTGTCAATCAAACGCTGATTCGGCGGATCACACCTGATGAAACCTAGCCTGGGTGCCAGCCCGAACCCCGCCCACAACATCTTTTGGTCGGGAAGCTCGGTCTGGACTCGATCCGTTGAGGAGTAATTACCGGTATGCTCGGCTCCAAGAAGGCCGAGCAAATCGAAATGCCAGGGCGGGCCTTAATCGATGATGGACAGATGATCTGCGGTTACGTAATCATCAAAGAGCTCTTGGTTTGAATTGGTTTTCAACAAAGATGACTGCAGCTGGATAATTGAGATGTTTAGGTTCTGCTATCGCGTCTGTTATAAAATAAATCGACAGCGCATTCATTTTAAAAGACGAACAGAGAACCGCAATCAAGGCATTTGTCGATCGGAAAGATGTGTTTGCCGTCCTTCCTACGGGATTCGGCAAAAGTTTAATTTATCAGCTGGCTCTGATGGTCGCTAAGAAGATGGGACGCAATGAAAACCAATGGAAGGGATGAGCTCACAATCTCTTAACTCTGAAGCCTCAGATGAACACGCTTTCTTCAGCCTGGTCTCTTTCGTCGTCTTTCAATTTTTTAAAATCAGTCAAGTCGCGTTGCAACCGTGCTATAAAGTTGAGACAGGGCCGACAAATGCGAGAAGATTTATTTGCTTTATTGTCGAGATCTAATCCTAAACGGATAACTTTAGGATATACATATGTCACAGGTCGGGGGGGTTGACTAGGTCTACACCCTCCCTTTACCCAGTACCACTGAGGAGCAGACCAGAAACCAGGCAGACAACAGGATAAAATTTGAACAGGCTTTAATTACTTAAACCAATTTGAAAATCCTAATTTAAAACTTCTTCTTCCTCCTCGATATCCAATGAGTGGTGGGGGAACACCACAAACCCAGAGGCGTGCGTGCCTCAAGTGCTGAGGGGGGCGTTCGCTGGACAGCAGGTAAGTACTCCAGGTACGGTTGGCAGGAATCCCAGTATAGCAGGTACAGAAGGCTTACGGCTGTGAAGAGGCGTCGACTGGACAGCAGGTAAGGACTCCAGGTACGGTTGGCTCTTCCCAGCATAACAGGTGCAGAGGGCTTACAGCTGTGAAGAGGCGTCGATTAAACAGCAGGTAAGGATTCCAGGTACGGTTGGCTTTGCCAGTTTAACAGGTATAGAAGGCTTACGGCTGTGGAAGGGGCGTCGACTGGGCAGCAGGTAAGTACTCCAGGTACGGTTGGCTCTTCCCAGTATAACAGGTGCAGAGGACTTACGGCTGTGGAAGGGGCATCGACTGGACAGCAGGTAAGGACTCCAGGTACGGTTGGCTTTGCCAGTATAACAGGTACAGAGGGCTTAGAATTCGCAGCTACTTAATGACTTCCTCGGAAACTCCAGACTGTAACACAAGGCAGGACTGGTGGGCATGTGTCAAAACTCTGTACATTAGGCATGCAGCAACTTCACTTCAAACACACACGGTGGGACACAGCATTTCCACACGTCACTCTCACCCACTCCGTGAAATTAAGGCCACAGCCCACCTCCCTTGTCCGTCTTGAAAGCGTGGGGGACCGATGAGGCTCCCGAGGGGAAATCCTGCCGATGGAACGTGGGCTAGAGGGGAAAGTGCACTGTCTCGCTCTGAACAGTGGGGACTGTAAGAAGAGAGACTTTGGCGACAATGATCACAGATCACAACAACTGTCTTCACATTCAGGCGTCTGGACTCCTCTTCTATTCAATTCTTCTCATATTCAATATATTGGGGTGTAAGTCAACATTCAAATACAGCCAGTGAAAGGTTGGTACTTATCTTCACCCAGATGGGTAGACTCAGTGCTACTTTGTATAGGTATCGCTCTCGACCTCTCTGTTCTTCACCACCCCGTTCTTCGTAGCAGGACCCCTTCCACAGAGCAGTCTCGCCCGCCGCTTCGACCCAGAGAAAATCTCCCTCAGCCCATCTCGACAGGAACAAGACAATGCGCAGCCCCGACCCAACACGGGAGAGAACGACGCCCAACCACCCACACCTCCTTTCTCTTCTCCCCGCTCTGCTTTTATCTGTCTCTCAAAGCTACGTGTCCCAATCATCAGACAGCCGCTTAATCCGCCACACATGCTGTCACTTTGCCATCAGCGGCGGCCGTTACCATGGTAGCGACGCACCTGAGGCTGGCTTGGTGTTCGGTTAAAGTCGCTCCGGGTGGGAACGTCTCTCCGCAAACTTTTTGGTTCCGCCTCTATTTCGTCACCTTGTGACACATACACCTTTTGTATTTCTCTCAAAAATGCTATTTGTGCTTGTAAGTACTCCGTGAATTCTTCAATTCTTTTTACAACAATGGCAATGATAGTTACACTCATTAATTTACTATTTCTGCTCTGTTGACAACTATGCATTGCTCTGATTGGTTGTAGGTCTATCCAATTGAGTGCAGAGTTTTTTTTTCTGGTTCGGTTAAGACACGCCTCATAATCAAAGCCCTATGGAGCAGTATCAGACTCACATTCTGCCTAGAATATAAGTATGACACAGTCAGGCTAGATGAAAAACTTAGTGAAACACTTCAAGGCTTCGTTTGGCCATAGTCACGTGACATGGGTGTTTTGAATCACACTTCGGATCAGTGTTTCGAAACATCTGCACTTCGGGATCTCGCAAAGCTTCGGAATGACTGTTTCGCGTCAGCCATCCCTATCATTTCCTCATTGTTAAACAAAAGTGGATTGGACAAGCCCTAAGGACACTTGCACCCTGTTTTAGACCATGCGCTTAGATTGTTAAAATAGGGCCCAAAGAGTTGTGAGAAAATAGTATGTGTTGGTGCGTTCAAGTCCTCCTTGGAAGTTCGTACACACGATGTCGTGTTTACGACGGCCGGTGCATTCAAGTCACTTTCGTCAGAGTAAAATGGCGAAGTACTTTCTCTTAATTAATTACACAAAAATACAGCGAGGTTCTTAAACTCTAGCTCTAGAAAATGAAGAACAAAGATTTGCATAAGGTGTGCTTTTAGTTTTTTGTATTTTTAGTTCATTTATAAAGCCACTGCAAACTTTATCGTTACATATTGCATTGTTATTTTATAATGCTATCATATTATGTGCAGGCAATTAGCTTACTGCGCTGTAAATAGAAAAGCCTGACAAGCTAAATAGAGAGCCTAAGTCCCGCCCCCTCCGCTTCAGGCTCATGGGACCTTATTTCGGAAATAATATGTATGGTAGTCAATGGCGAGAGACAACTTATCTTTTTATTACTGGCTAACGCCAGACCCAATTCTCGTTGAGACTTGGGTCTGGGAACCACATGTACATTTTCTCGTATTTGAGGCGTGGTTTGCAAATGCCCGGCGCCGTTTATTGGGTGCTAAGAATGTCTATCAAATGCGCCTGTACGTAGCTCATAGCCAATCGTTTCCATTATACCAGATGACGTATGTAGAGCGACAGAAATTAGACAAGGAAGAAGACGATGGGTAAGATATTTTTGTGTAAACAATGACGTTCAGCGACTATTGCCGTTTGTGCAAGATAAACATGAGGGTCGAAGGCATATATGGACACTCCACAGACATGTTTAGTTGTGTCGCATAGATGTCGTCATTGTCTTGCTGCTCCCTCCCCGTTCTGTGATTGGTTCCCTAGATGAGGCGAAAATCTGGTCCATGGTATCCAGACTGCCTTTCAGCGTGAATAAAATTGCGCTGCGCAAAGGCAGTATGGGGAAACCCAGGCTACATATGATGTTTGTGTCACGGTGTGACGAACAAGGGAGCGGAACTAAGTTTCGCTGGGATTTGTGTTCCCTCCGGGACAATAACAAGGAGACACCGCCCCCTCGTGCCAATGTGTACCGGTTGCCTTGCCGACCGTGATGAGGAATCGACATCAGGTGTGGAGGATTAATCCAGATCCGTGATGAGGTCACATAGGTATTGAGAAGGATATAAAAGCGAGGAGAAAGAGATTGCTGGGGTGGTTCTCCCCTGTTGAGAAGTCGTTCTATTGAGTGTTGCCGTTGAAGGATCGTTGTATGCAGGAAGAAGTGTTGCTTAAGGAAATTCGATGACAGTGGAGGGAAAGTATAACACACCATCTGGGCTGGAAGAGAGTGAGATAGTAATCGACAAACTGAGTCTCTTAACTGCATGTTTTTGACACTGGACTGGATGTGGTTCGGAGTGTTTGGATTACATTTCTACGAGTATCACTGAGTGGAGTGCACTGATTCAGTACCAAGCGCTGACCTCCTCCTTCCGCATTGGAAGCGGTGATGTGAATTCTGCCCGTGTCTGTGAGGAAATATCTGGAACACCCTTTTCAACCTTGACGACCATCGCTCTTCAGATAGAGATCCCAGGGTGAGTGCTGGCCTTATTTGCACCTTGGGAAGTGGATTTGCCGTGCCTAAATTGACGTTTCCCCTCACGTTGCATGTTTGGAGTTGGATTGCCGTGTGTTGTGTGGAAGATTAATCTTTTATTCGCCGTGCACTCCCCATATGTCATGCTGGTCTACTGTCTGTAACTAGAGCTTAACAATGTTGATCGGCTCTATCTGAGGAATAACAGAAGGGATGATCTCCGTGAGTTAAACTGTTTACTTCTGCTTGAAGCTTTGATTCTGTCTGCCCCAGCGAAAGCCCCGTTCAGTTTGTAACCTTGAGTCTGCGGTAGCTCTGAAGCCCACCTGCATAGCGCGAAGTGTCTGTCCCTGCAACACCTGTGAGAACTGTTTACTTCTGTTTGAAGTGTTGATTCGTCTGGCTTAAAAGTAGCTCTGTTCAACCTGGTGACCTCGAGTTTGCTGCAGCCCCGAAGCCCACCTGCATCGCGTGAAGTGTCTGTCCCTGCCACACCTGTGAGAACTGTTTACTGCTGCTTGAAGTTTGATTCTGTCTGTCCCAGCGGAGGCCCCACTCAGCTTATAACTTTGGGTCTGCTGCGGCTTGAAGCCCACCTGCATAGCGTGAAGTGCCTGTCCCCTGCAACACATATGAGAACTGTTTACTTCTGCTTGAAGTGTTGATTCGTCTGGCTTAAAAGTAGCTCTGTTCAACCTGGTGACCTCGAGTTTGCTGCAGCCCCGAAGCCCACCTGCATCGCGTGAAGTGTCTGTCCCTGCCACACCTGTGAGAACTGTTTACTGCTGCTTGAAGTTTGATTCTGTCTGTCCCAGCGGAGGCCCCGCTCAGCTTATAATCTTGGGTCTGCTGCGGCTTGAAGCCCACCTGCATAGCGTGAAGTGCCTGTCCCCTGCAACACATATGAGAACTGTTTACTTCTGCTTGAAGCTTTGATTCTGTCTGCCCCAGCGAAAGCCCCGTTCAGCTTGTAACCTTGAGTCTACCGCAGCCCCAAAGGCTACCTGTATGGCACGAAGCATCTGTCTTCTGCAATCCATGTGAGAACCGTTCACCTTAGTGGGAAGTTTTGATTCTGTCTGTTCCAGGGAAAGCTCCGCTCAGCCTGCGACCGGAGTCTGTGAGACCCACCTGTCCATTACTTACTACCGTGAGTTGGGCACCAGCGCCAGGAAGAGGTGAGCCCCGACCCACCTACTCGCCTGTGATACCTACCTGTCCTCTACTTACCACTGTGAGCTTGTCACCAGTGCCAGAAGGAAGCGAGCCCCGACCACCTACTCGCCTGTGATATCTACCTGTCCATTACTTACCCCTGTGAGCTGGGCACCAGCGCCAGAAAGAGGTGAGCCCCGACCCACCTACTCGCCTGTGATCCCTACCTGTCCACTACTTACCACTGTGAGTCTGGCACCAGCGCCAGAAAGAGGGGAGCCCCGACCCACCTACTCGCCTGTGATATCTACCTGTCCATCACTTACCACTGTGAGCTTGTCACTAGCGCCAGAAGGAAGTGAGCCCCGCCCACCTACTCACCTGTGTGATACACACCCGTCCATTACTGGTCACGGTGTCGCCTGGACCCCTGGGAAGAAGAGGGAGAGAAGATTTTAGTTAGGATTTTCAAATTACTTTTAACTTCAAATAAACTTGTTATTTCTTTTATCTCTGCCTCTGACTCGTCCCTGACACGCTCCTCAAGGTGGTCCTGGTTCAGGGGTGGGTGCAGTCTAGCTTGGCCCATCCCGACCTGTGACAGATTTAGGCGTTAGTCGGCAGGGTACCACCTCGAGTTGAGCGATCAGAGATTGAGATGGCGGAAGAGGAAGAGCCAGTAGTGCGACAACCAGCAATGCCGATTTTTATGGGAGCCCCGTGGGCCCAGAAGTACGGAGGCCCCGGATCAGAAGTGAGCCTGTCATGTTGGAAAGCCCAGGTCGAGTACTTAGCCGGGCTACAAGGTCTGAGTGCCCCTCAGAGAGTACAGTTTGTTTTAAATTCATTGGAAGGAGAAGCAAGAAGACCGACGGTCCAAGCCATCTTTGAATTTCTCACAGGGCAATATGGAGACACCACCCCGGTAGCTGTCCTGCGAACACAGTTTTTCAATTGTAGGCAAGGGCCTCGACAAACCGTCCGTGCATTCACACTACAGTTGAGGGAACAGTTCTCCCGTTTGAAAGGAAGACAGGGTCACGGTCTGGGTGATGAGGAAGTTCTGCTGAGAGATCAGTTTATACTAGGATTGCGAGAAGGCCCGGTGCGTCAGAGTCTGCGGATCCAACTACGACGAGAACCCAACCTCACTTTTGAAGAACTACGAGGAGAAGCTTTAGCCCTTGAATGTGACCATACTGCGAATGTAGACCCTCCCAGCTGTTTGGCCACCAACGTCGCTAGTGGTCCCCCGCCTCCTGTCACATCGGACTGGAAGCATGCCCTTCGGGAGGAGCTGAAGAGGGACGTACGCGAGCAACTGTCCGAATTGTCTAGGTCCTTCATGGCAGAACTTCGCCGAGAACACCCCCGCTCATTGCCTCCACCACGGGAACGGGCGCACTCAGATGGGGGTCATCTCCCAGAGCACCGGCCACTCAGGCCTTTGGGGCCTCGATTCCAGTGGGACGAACGGGGTCGTCCTCTCTGCAATAACTGTGGAGAGCCGGGTCATTATTTCCGTCAGTGCCCCTCCAGACGGGCGTCGCAGGGGGGGGGGTTTAGAGCATCCGACCACTGTGGGTCAAGTGGTCGGGACCCCCTTGAGAGACCCTCAGCTTCCTACACCCCTGAGCGAACATCTGGTGGGCCGTGGGCCGTTGCCCGGTTGCGATGATTCAGGTCAACGGCCGGAAAGTACAATGCCTCCTGGACACCGGCTCACAAGTCACCTTGTTCGCAGAGAGCCTGACTTATGAGCTGTTTGGCACCCAGGGTCGGTCGACGACCGAAGCTCCCTGGTTGACCCTACATGGGGCTAATGGACTTGACATACCATACGTAGGATATGTGGTGACGGATCTAGAGATACACAGGGTTGTGGTACCCCAGAAGGGAGTAGTGGTGGTGCGAGACGGCTGTCTGGGGTCTCATCGGGGCCCTGCTGGGCATGAATGTGATCTCGGAGTGTTGGGAGGAACTGTTCCAGGGCAGACCGACGCAAGCCGCCTTGTCACCGGACGACCAGGAGTGGGATCGGGTCCGGGCTGACTGTCGCCGGGTTTTTCTGGCCGAGCAGCAAGGGGAACGAGAGAGTACTGGGAGAGTAGCCTGTCGCTATGCCTTATCCATTCCCGCTCGAAGTGAGGCCGTGGATTGGCCCAGGGTGCCCTCTCGGCTCTATAGCCCCCAGGAGTGGGTTTTGGTGGAGCCCTACCTGGATGGCCCCAAAGTGGAAGTTGCTCGAGGGCTGACGTCCGCTAGGAGAGGCCGAGTCTCAGTTAAAGTCCGGAATACAAATTCTTTCCCGATCCGCCTACATCGCCACCAACGCCTAGCCCGAGTTACCTCGGTGAAGCCCCATCAAGTTCGAGAACAAGGGGAAGTGGAATTCAGTCAAGTAAGTCCAACAGTGGTAGAGGTGGCCCTGGTACAAACGGGTCGATCAGAAGGAGGGGCCAGAGGAGGGCTGCCAACACACCTTGAAGGAGAGTCGTTATGGGGAGAAGGATTGGAAGAGGACCAAGTCGAACAGCTCCAACGTTTCTTGGCGAAATGGCAACACCTGTTCTCTACCCATGAGGAGGATTACGGCCGTACGGATGCGGTCAAGCACCAGATCCCGACCGGGGAGGCGGCGCCCAGCAGGGAGCGTTATCGACCTGTGCCCCTGACCTTGTACTCGGAGGTCCGCACTCTCCTGAAGGGGATGTTGGATAAGGGTATTATCCGTGAGAGCAGCAGTCCCTGGGCCGCCCCGATAGTACTGGTCCGGAAGAAAAATGGTTCTTGGAGGGTTCAGAAGAAGCAGTCGAACAGCAAGAGAGAACTTCAGTGTGTGAGTGTTTACTTTTCTCAGTCAATTTGAGCGCGGTTCTTTGTTGCTAGGAAACTTTGTATTGTTTAGTGTGTTTTACTCGGGCAAAACGCGAGCGCACGTGGCATTTGTTTGGGTCGTGACTTGAGTTTCGCTGCGGGGCGTGGTCATAAGCCAGTTAAGCATTTATTGCAGCTAGTCAATAGAATTTGTCAGAAGAAGCAGTCGAACAGCAAGAGAGAACTTCAGTGTGTGAGTGTTTACTTTTCTCAGTCAATTTGAGCGCGGTTCTTTGTTGCTAGGAAACTTTGTATTGTTTAGTGTGTTTTACTCGGGCAAAACGCGAGCGCACGTGGCATTTGTTTGGGTCGTGACTTGAGTTTCGCTGCGGGGCGTGGTCATAAGCCAGTTAAGCATTTATTGCAGCTAGTCAATAGAATTTGTCAGAAGAAGCAGTCGAACAGCAAGAGAGAACTTCAGTGTGTGAGTGTTTACTTTTCTCAGTCAATTTGAGCGCGGTTCTTTGTTGCTAGGAAACTTTGTATTGTTTAGTGTGTTTTACTCGGGCAAAACGCGAGCGCACGTGGCATTTGTTTGGGTCGTGACTTGAGTTTCGCTGCGGGGCGTGGTCATAAGCCAGTTAAGCATTTATTGCAGCTAGTCAATAGAATTTGTCAGAAGAAGCAGTCGAACAGCAAGAGAGAACTTCAGTGTGTGAGTGTTTACTTTTCTCAGTCAATTTAAGCGCTGTTCTTTGTTGCTAGGAAACTTTGTATTGTTTAGTGTGTTTTACTCGGGCAAAACGCGAGCGCACGTGGCATTTGTTTGGGTCGTGACTTGAGTTTCGCTGCGGGGCGTGGTCATAAGCCAGTTAAGCATTTATTGCAGCTAGTCAATAGAATTTGTCAGAAGAAGCAGTCGAACAGCAAGAGAGAACTTCAGTGTGTGAGTGTTTACTTTTCTCAGTCAATTTGAGCGCGGTTCTTTGTTGCTAGGAAACTTTGTATTGTTTAGTGTGTTTTACTCGGGCAAAACGCGAGCGCACGTGGCATTTGTTTGGGTCGTGACTTGAGTTTCGCTGCGGGGCGTGGTCATAAGCCAGTTAAGCATTTATTGCAGCTAGTCAATAGAATTTGTCAGAAGAAGCAGTCGAACAGCAAGAGAGAACTTCAGTGTGTGAGTGTTTACTTTTCTCAGTCAATTTGAGCGCGGTTCTTTGTTGCTAGGAAACTTTGTATTGTTTAGTGTGTTTTACTCGGGCAAAACGCGAGCGCACGTGGCATTTGTTTGGGTCGTGACTTGAGTTTCGCTGCGGGGCGTGGTCATAAGCCAGTTAAGCATTTATTGCAGCTAGTCAATAGAATTTGTCAGAAGAAGCAGTCGAACAGCAAGAGAGAACTTCAGTGTGTGAGTGTTTACTTTTCTCAGTCAATTTGAGCGCGGTTCTTTGTTGCTAGGAAACTTTGTATTGTTTAGTGTGTTTTACTCGGGCAAAACGCGAGCGCACGTGGCATTTGTTTGGGTCGTGACTTGAGTTTCGCTGCGGGGAGTGGCCAGCTGTATTCAACAATCAGGTGTTAGGCGTGTATAAATAGGTTTAGTGCTCCGCGGCAGCGGTCGCGGCGGCGTGAAGCCCTCATCGTGTGAAGACCGAAGAGTGTAAAGACCAACGACTCTACCTGTGCGACTCCACCGAGCAAGGACACCGACAAGGCACTTGAGTATTACTTTCTCGCTGTTTGTTTTATCATCTTGTTATTTTCTCTCTCTTCTACTCAACTTTCAACTGATCTTTCTGTTTGTGAGTTTTTACACCATGTGTTTTACAATCCCTACTATTACTAACATTCGTAAATCCAATGTCACACGACGGAGGCGCCACAATCCTAACAACCTGCGTACCCTTCCCATGTCTTCTAGTACTATCTTCTCTTTTCCTATTGGTCTCTGGAATTGCCAGTCCGCAGTTAACAAAGCTGATTTCATTACATCTATTTCTAGTCATTCAGGTCTCAGCCTTCTGGCCCTGACTGAGACCTGGATCAGACCTGAGGACACTGCCACACCGGCTGCCCTCTCCACTAACTTCACTTTCTCACACACCCCTCGTCTGACTGGAAGGGGTGGAGGTACCGGTCTGCTCATCTCAAACGATTGGAAATTTAATACTTTACCACCTCTGTGTAACAACAACTCATTTGAATCCCATTCGATTACCATCACTAGTCCTATTAAAATTCATTGTGCAGTTATATATCGTCCCCCAGGTCAGCTTGGCAGTTTCTTAGAGGACCTTGATGTGCTACTTTCATCCTTCCCAGAGGATGGCACTCCTCTCATAGTTCTTGGAGACTTCAACATCCACCTAGAAAAACCTCAAGCTGCTGATTTCCACACTCTGCTTGCCTCATTCGATCTCAAACGAGTATCGACTGCTGCTACTCACAAATCAGGTAACAAATTGGACCTTATTTACACACGCTACTGCTCCACTGACCATGCTCTTGTCACTCCACTGCACACCTCAGATCACTTCCTCCTCACTCTCAACCTCAACCTGCCCCAGAACACAACATGCACTCCTCCACAGGTCACCTTTCGGCGTAACCTACGCTCACTCTCACCCTCTCGCCTATCCTCTTTGGTCTCGTCCACACTTCCTCCACCAGACCAGCTCTCAGCACTAGATACTAACAGTGCAACTGATACTCTTTTCTCCACTCTAACATCCTGCTTGGACAATTTCTGCCCCCTTTCCTCCAGGCCAGCCCGCGCCTCTCCCTCTGCCCCCTGGTTATCTGATGTTCTCCGTGAACATCGTGCTAAACTCAGGGGTGCAGAGAGGAAGTGGCGCAAATCCAAAGATCATACTGACCTTGGTCTTTATCAATCCCTCCTCTCTTCCTTCTCTGCTAACATATCTACTGCTAAAATGACTTACTATCACAACAAAATTAACAATTCTTCTGACTCTCGCATGCTTTTCAAAACCTTCTCCTCCCTTCTTAACCCTCCTCCTCCTCCTCCTTCATCAACCCAAACAGCTGATGATTTTGCCACATTCTTCATAAACAAAACTACCACCATCAGCGGCCAATTTACTAATCCACAAATTAACACACACAGTTTACCAGCTAACACACACATCCTACCCTCTTTCTCCTTGCTTTCAGAGACCGAAGTCTCCAAACTCCTCCTTTCCAATCGCCCTACTACCTGTCCGCTTGATCCTATTCCCACTAACCTACTTCAAGCTATTTCTACTTCTGTTATACCCACACTCACACACATCATAAACACATCTCTTCACACTGGCACATTTCCCACAGCTTTCAAGCAGGCTCGGGTAACCCCACTGCTTAAGAAACCCACTCTAAATCCAGCACATCTAGAGAATTACAGACCGGTATCCCTTCTTCCATTCGTCGCAAAAACACTTGAACGAGTTGTTTTCAACCAGATCTCCTCCTTTCTTACGCAGAACAACCTCTTGGACAACAATCAGTCTGGCTTCAAAAGGGGACACTCGACTGAGACTGCTCTGCTCTCAGTAATTGAAGCTCTGAGATTGGCAAGGGCAGCTTCCAAGTCCTCAGTTCTCATCCTGCTGGATCTGTCTGCTGCCTTTGACACAGTTAACCACCAGATCCTCCTGTCTATCCTAAAGATGAAGGGCATCTCGGGAACTGCACTCCAGTGGTTCAAGTCTTATCTCTCGGGTAGGTCCTTTAGGGTGTCGTGGAGGGGTGAGGTGTCTAAGACCCAACATCTAGCCACTGGTGTGCCTCAGGGCTCAGTGCTTGGACCACTTCTCTTCTCCATCTACATGACATCACTAGGATCTGTGATTCAAAAACATGGCTTTTCCTACCACTGCTACGCTGATGACACACAACTCTACCTCTCATTCCAGCCTGATGATCCGACGGTAGCCGCTCGCATCTCAGCCTGCCTGACAGACATTTCTGGCTGGATGAAGGACCACCACCTTCAACTAAACCTTGCGAAGACAGAGCTACTTGTAATCCCGGCTAACCCAGCACTTAATCACAACTTCACCATCCAGCTAGGCTCGTCATCCATAACTCCATCAAGATCAGCCAGGAACCTTGGAGTTGTAATTGATGACCAATTGAATTTCACAGACCACATCGCTAGCACTGCCCGGTCATGCAGATTTGCCTTGTACAACATCCGAAGGATCAGGCCCTTCCTATCAGAGCATGCTACACAACTCCTTGTTCAGGCGCTTGTTCTTTCCAGATTGGACTATTGTAATGCTCTCCTGGCTGGTCTCCCAGCTTGCACTGTCAAACCTCTGCAACTGATCCAGAATGCTGCAGCTAGAGTGGTCTTCAACGAGCCAAAGAGAGCACACGTCACTCCTCTCCTCACGAAATTGCACTGGTTGCCGGTTGCCGCTCGCATCAAATTCAAGTCACTGACGTTTGCCTACAGAACAACCACTGGCACTGCTCCCCTGTACCTGAACTCATTAATTCAGACTTATGTGCCGTCCAGAAACTTGCGCTCTGCAAGCGAGCGGCGTCTGGTGGTGCCATCTCAAAGAGGCACGAAATCTCTCTCTCGGACCTTCACCATGACTGTTCCCTGCTGGTGGAATGATCTGCCTAACTCAGCCAGAGCTGCTGAGTCTGTAGCCATCTTTAAGAAACTGCTGAAGACGTATCTTTTTCGGCAGCACTTGAGCACTTGATCCAGTACTACTAACACTAACACTTTCTTTTCTATTCAAAAAAAAAAAAACAAAAAAAAAAAAAAAAACTTTTGCTTTGTACTGTGAAGGGTTATAGCACTTACATACTGTTGTCCTACTGCTAGTTTAATTGCTTCTATTGTTTCTCATTTGTAAGTCGCTTTGGATAAAAGCGTCTGCTAAATGAATAAATGTAAATGTAAATGTAAATGGAGGTTCTGCGTAGACTATCGGAGGCTGAACCAGGTGACCAAAAGGGATGCTTTTCCACTGCCCCGAGTAGAAGACTCGCTCACTAGCCTCACACAAGCCGCCTGGTACTCAACACTCGACCTGGCCAGCGGATACTGGCAAGTACAGGTGGACGAGCGGGACAGGGAGAAGACTGCGTTCACTACCCCATTTGGGTTATATGAGTGGGACCGGATGCCGTTTGGCCTCTGCAATGCCCCAGCCACCTTCCAGCGGCTTATGCAGCGTTGTTTGGGTGGCCAACTAATGGAGACCACTCTCGTCTATCTCGACGATGTGATCGTCTATTCTCCGGATTTCGGGTTCCATCTCCAACACCTGGAACAGGTCTTTCTCTCCCTGGAGAGGTACGGGTTGAAGCTCCAGCTGGATAAATGTCAGCTTTTCCGGAAAGAGGTAAAATTCTTGGGCCACATTGTGAGTGCCGAGGGGATCGCTGTCGACCCGGAGAAGGTGGCAGCTGTACAGGGGTGGACTGCCCCTAAGACGGTGCGCCAGGTTAGATCCTTCCTGGGCTTCGTCGGATATTACAGGCGATTCATTAAAGACTTCTCCAAAATCGCCAAGCCGATCAATCAGCTGCTGGGAGGTACGGGACGAGTTCGGGGCCGGGGGTCGCCATCGATCCAGTGGGGTCCTGCGTGTGAGGTGGCCTTTCAGAAGCTTAAACAGGAGTTACTACAAGGCCCGATTCTGGCTTATGCCGACTTTACGCAGCCTTTCATCTTGTACACTGATGCCAGTAACCTGGGCTTGGGAGCTGTCTTGGCTCAGAAGCAACAGGGAACAGAGAGGGTGATCGCTTATGCGAGCCGAAGCTTGCACCCCACAGAGAAGAACGACGCCAACTATAGTTCCTTTAAACTCGAGCTGTTGGCGATGAAATGGGCGTTAAGCGAAAAGTTTAAAGATTATCTGTGAGGAGCGAAAGTGCAAGTGGTTACGGACAATAACCCGCTTGTACATCTTCAGACCGCCAAGCTGGGGGCGGTGGAGCAGAGATGGGTGGCGCAACTGGCGAACTTTGATTACCAGCTCCAGTACCGGCCAGGGAGGGAACACACCAACGCCGACGTGCTGTCTAGGCTGCCGGGAGAAGGATCCTCAGGTTCGGTATTGACTCCTGAAGCAGGGCAGGATGAGGGATTGATGGTGGGGATTGTGGAGGCACCAGGCCAACCAGTGGAGGAACCGCCTGGTTGTTGGGGATGGGACCCGCAGCGTTGGAGGTTATGGCAGGGCGAGGATGAGGATCTGCTGTTGGTTCGGGCTTGGCTGAGGCAGGAAACATGGCCCGAAGGTGCGGAGCGCCGAGCTCAGACCCGGACAGTGCGAGGACTGCTGGGGCAGAGAGAGAGGCTCTACCTGAAAGAAGGGGTGATCTGCAGGGCCCTCCAAGATCCCCGGTTGGGTGACAAGGTCTGTCGAAGCTTTGATTCTGTCTGCCCCAGCGAAAGCCCCGTTCAGCTTGTAACCTTGAGTCTGCCGCAGTCCCAAAGGCTACCTGTATGGCACGAAGCATCTGTCTTCTGCAATCCATGTGAGAACCGTTCACCTTTGTGGGAAGTTTTGATTCTGTCTGTTCCAGGGAAAGCTCCGCTCAGCCTGCGACCGGAGTCTGTGAGACCCACCTGTCCATTACTTACTACCGTGGGTTGGGCACCAGCGCCAGGAAGAGGTGAGCCCCGACCCACCTACTCGCCTGTGATACCTACCTGTCCACTACTTACCACTGTGAGCTTGTCACCAGTGCCAGAAGGAAGCGAGCCCCGACCACCTACTCGCCTGTGATATCTACCTGTCCATTACTTACCCCCGTGAGCTGGGCACCAGCGCCAGAAAGAGGTGAGCCCCGACCCACCTACTCGCCTGTGATCCCTACCTGTCCACTACTTACCACTATGAGTCTGGCACCAGCGCCAGAAAGAGAGGACCCCCGACCCACCTACTCGCCTGTGATATCTACCTGTCCATCACTTACCACTGTGAGCTTGTCACTAGCTCCAGAAGGAAGTGAGCCCCGCCCACCTACTCACCTGTGTGATACACACCCGTCCATTACTGGTCACGGTGTCGCCTGGACCCCTGGGAAGAAGAAGGGAGAGAAGATTTTAGTTAGGATTTTCAAATTACTTTTAACTTCAAATAAACTTGTTATTTCTTTTATCTCTGCCTCTGACTCGTCCCTGACACGCTCCTCAAGGTGGTCCTGGTTCAGGGGTGGGTGCAGTCTAGCTTGGACCATCCCGACCTGTGACATTTGTCAATTTAAAAGATAATTATGAAAGTCAAGAAAGTCGCAGTTTGTCATAAAACAGAAGAGTAACATTTAGTTTTATGTGAAAATCGCTCAATGAACTACATCTCTCGTCTCGCACTATACGTCACCGTTGCTCGTATGTTTGCAGTCTGGTACAAAACACTCAGGCATGACGGCGTAACGTTACGATTATAACGTAAGACTATAGAAAAAATGACAGACGTTAACTTCAGTAAAGTTAGCTTCATTCATTGAGTGAAAAGGTATGACGTCACATGTGCGCCTTTTGGGTTTGTAGTCTTTGTAATTACGTATTTTCACAGTCTTATACCTCAACAGTTTTACATCAAACTGCAACTTTCTTGACTTTAAAATGTATCTTTTAATATTTTTCCGAAATAAGGTCACATGGTGGTCAACCGGAAGGGGAGGGACTTAGGCTCTCTATACCTTGTATTGTGGTATTCCGCCATGTTTCTCAGTGACACGCCCACAACTCGTAAAGATCGGGGCTTAGAGAAAATCCCGAGCTTCCCACTGGTATTTACGACATTGTGGTGTCAAGTGCATTCAACTCGTAAATACGATCTATATGAGATGACTTGAACGTACAAATAGATCCTTGTCATGTGCGTCAGGTCTTAAAGTGACAGCAGCCTAATTATCCTGCTGCTGCTGTCCATATCATTAACAGTAATCAAAGAACACAAGACAAAGAGAAAATCACTCTGCTGTTGACTGAATAGCTTTTGTAACTTTAATAAGGAATAATCTGTATTAAATTTATAATTTATGCAGTAAAGACTGTTTGATTATCCAATTACTGTATATTTACCTGTTAGACCTACCTGAAAATCTTAAAAGGTTAGTTCACACACAAAAAAAGATTTTACTGTGAAAATAAACAGAAAATTAACTAGTGATCACAACAACAAAAAATGCATGGCCTCATTGACTCCTTTCTATTTTTCTTTTATTTAATTGAAAAAAAGCTTGTATTTACATTTTGTGAAAAATGTATTCCTGAAAGTTTATAGTACAGTATATGGCACAAAAGCCTGTTTCCATTTCTGTAGTCATTTATTGGCTGATATTTCATATTAATACATTTTTAGGTTACATTTATTTGTATAATATCACAAATATTAGAATATTATAAAGCAATGTTTTATAAAAAAAAAAATTGTATTTCTGTATATTGTTTAACTCAGAAATATGCTGAATGAAGTACACAAGATTATACATCTGTTAAGACAACAAGTGTGATTATAAAACTATATCAATGCAAATTTATCTTGAAAATCATTTTGATAAGTTTGCTGTTCTAAACTGTTTTTGTAACAATCATACAGTGTAGCACAAACATGTAGAACAGTTATGTGAGTTGATGTCAAAGCTTACGCATTAAAATCTCAGAATGTATCATATCATATATTAAACAGTTGTCATGAAAGTTGTGTGTGTCTCAGAGGGCTTTTGATGGTACTTTGCCCATTAAATGTTTTTTGGTATTCTGCTCTGGCCTAAATAAAATAACAAAGCACTTAGGAGCAAAAATACAGAGAATCAGACCAAAGCTTGAAGCTAAAATAGCAAATATCTCCACAGCTACAGTAAATTTCCCTGGAGAGCTGACATAAGCTGGAACAAATGTGATCCAAACAGCACAGAATATGAGCATACTGAATGTGATGAATTTAGCCTCATTGAAGTTATCAGGCAGCTTTCGGGCCAGAAAAGCTAAAATAAAGCAAAGGAAAGCTAGGAGGCCAATATAACCCAGTACAGCCCAGAAACCAACAGCTGATCCTAAACTGCATTCTAGAATTATCTTTTCTTTGTAGTGTTGCATATTATTGTAAGGATATGGTGGAGATATTGTTAACCAAAGCACACATATAAGGATCTGTACAAGAGTGAAACCAAAAACACTGAGTCTCTGTTGTGCTGGCCCAAACCATTTCATAACATTACTTCCTGGAAGTGTAGCCTTGAAGGCCATTAACACCACTATTGTTTTTCCCAGAACACAAGAGATACAGAGGACGAAAATGATCCCGAACGCTGTGTGACGCAACATACAGGACCACTCAGTGGGACGACCTATGAAAGTAAGTGAGCAGAGGAAACACAGAGTCAGTGAGAAGAGCAGCAGGAAGCTCAGCTCTGAGTTGTTGGCTCTTACTATTGGAGAGGCCCTGTTTTTGTAGAACACTACAGCCATGCTCAAAGCCACTAAAGCCCCAGCCATAGAAAAAACAGTGAGGATGATACCGAGGATTTCATCCCAAGAGAGAAACTCCACTGGTTTAGGAAGACACTTGTCATTCTCTTTGTTGGGCCAGGACTCCGGAGGGCATGGATAACAATCTACAGAATCTGGAAAAATAATTAATGGTTAAATTACACACAGATGTGTTGGCAATGCGATGGACACACACACAAAAGATTATAGAGAATACCATAATATAATGTGGGTTAGAATGACCGGCCGTGAACAGAAAAGCAAGATATTTTCTTTTGGGGGCATACAAGATCAAAGAAATATGGATTATTTATTTAGCAGAATAACCTGTCTCATTACTGATCTCTCCTTCAGCACAGTTAATGCAGTCATAACAGCAGACAGGTCTTCCTTTTTGCACAGCCTTCCTAGTGCCTGGAGGACAGCTCTCACTGCACAGAGACACAGGCACCTGCAGGAGACAGGAACACAGCACTCACATATATTCACAGTTAATTTACACATGAACAGAACAAAACAATGTATACCATTTCCCTGCCATCGTTCCAAATGATAGCTGTGCTCAGACTGAATTCTTGGCCTTTAGGCTGCGCTGCATCATATTGACCCACTGTCACAAAATCAATTGAACCGTCTCCCTGAAGCTGCCAATTCACAAGTTCATAGGTGGCCACAGGGTCTCCATTGGTATCAAATGAAACAGAATAATTATTTTTTGTGAAGTTCACTAGCTTGAGCTGATCAAAAACCTGCAGGGTTCATTCAAAATTCAGATATATTTTCATATTGTGTTGATTGAAATATAATTTTTTGAGTTATCAGTGCAGAAATACTGGGTAAGATTATATATACATATATGCTGTTTTTTCTTTCTCTAATTTAAAATCAGTTTGATTTTTATTTGAAAACTTACCTTTCGGGGCTCAGTTTTTATGTTTTTGTCACAATGCTTTTCCTTACATACAATGCCATGGAGGGCATGAGCTATAGCATATGTGGCTTTGTACACCATGTTAGTGATCCTCAGCTGGGACGTGTCTGTGTACGGGTTCTGTAATGCGTGCAGGTACTCTGTGCCATCACATGCTGGCATACCAGTAGAAGAACCTGTCTGCCGTTTTAGACTACAGCTAAATGAGCTTTCCCAGAATTCTGTCAGCAGGGGAAATTTCAGCACCTGCTCTGGAGACAGGTCAAGTAAAAAGTTACGAAATCCCGGGATAACAGACCGCGGGATTCCAAAGCCTACAGCACCGATACATAAATTAAACCGTAGCATTTCTGGGTCTGTAACCCAAGCCTCGCTGCCAATCCATTGCATCGGAGGAGGAGGCTGCTGACTCAGCTCTTCTAAGAGGATTCTCATGTCACCTGAGGCCAGGAAGGCAACTATTACACGAGCCGTTGATCTGCGAATGACATCAGCGACTCTTTTCAGTTTACTGCGCGGCTGGGTCCTGTAGTAGGCCTCAGAATACTCCACACAGATTCCCTCCTCCTCCGCAGCCTTCAGGAAGGATGCCATGCCATTGTTCCCGTAGTCTGAATCACTGCGCACAGCCCCGATCCACATCCACCCGAAGTGCTTGACCATCCGTGCCAGTGCGGCCGCTTGATGGTGATCGCTGGGGATGGTCCTGAAGAAAGTAGGATACTGCCGCTTGTCACTGAGACATGCGCATGTTGCATAATGACTTACCTAGTGAACCGTTAGGGGACAGTGAAAAAGTAAGCAACCGGAAAAATAAACACCTAAGTCAATTACATACATTCTAATGGTCGTTTTTTATATAGATGCAGTAAAAGAACGATTTAGGACACGGTTTTTAAATTTCTCTCAAATGTTCATCGGGCCCGGTCTTAGCCAATACCAAGCCTTATGTCAGTGTTTTCAATTGCAAATATGAATATACCAATAATGTACAGTATATCTAAACTACATTTTCATTTATTTTTAAAATGACATGAAGAACTAATATTGAACCCGCACCTGTGGAATTCCAAATGGACCGAGAAGTCTTGAAATGCTTATAGACGGCGTAGAGCCAGATTCTGCGACTACTGCTGTAACAGCTGCAGATTTTACACAGGAATCAGTGTCGTTAAATATGAGATCTAGTCCGTTGGCAAGCTGAAATGCTACTTTGATTGCCATTGGCACAGAAGCACAAGAGTCATATATATGATACCCTAAAGTTACGCCCGGTAAGAGATCGGAGCTGTTGTTGATCTCATTGATGGCGAACTCAAAGGCACGAACAAAGCGCATCTCTCTGAAACCCACGCTGTTGAGATAAACCACAATAAATAAATACAAATATAATAGAAAAATAAATATACTTTTACATGAGAACACATATTGCCTACACATATGATTTCTCATAACTTTATCACATGATTACAAACACCAGATAATATTTGTATAAATACATGAACTAATAATTCTTATTTTAGTCATATAAAATTATAATTTGAACAATTTCAATATCAACATGTTATATTAAGAGTGATATCCCATACTATATATGCTAACCTCCCACTGCACTCTAGTGGTTGTGGCCGTCTAGTATAGAGGTGCTTCTCTGTCCTCAGATAGTCATGAATAGAGAAAACCCCTCCAATAACAAAGTCTCCATCTTTAAAGAGGGCAGGTGGCTGAGGGTCACCTTGCAGGGTGCAGATGCCTAAATTAACCCCACACACTGCAGGACAAAGTCTGCCAATGCAAAGTACTGTAACAATTATTAAAACATTCATTTCTCTTGTTTAGACAGTGAGCTCTCCAAATGTCAGGTGAGCATTGCACCACGTTTAAATAGCCACAGTTGTTCTCTGTGGCAATGAATTTGCAAGGGGAATTGTAAGAGGGTGTGGTTAATATATTTGAATGCTTAGAAATAAATAATGTCATTATGCTGTGGGTGTTCATAAAGTTTCTAAACTTCAATAACAGGACCTATAGCTTCTTTAAAGTCCCCCCACCCCCTGTCAACCCCATGATAAATGTTTTACATTAAAAATTCATTGTTATATTCGTTTCTCTCACCATCCTACTTATTTCGACAAGTTTACAATGAGATCTGACCTTAAATGTGGGACCTTTTGTGTTTATTTATCGCCTTTTTTCTTATCATATATATATTTTTTCGTAATCATCATAAATTAGGACATTTTTACATTTTTGTGATATCAACTTCAAATTTGGAACACAACATGGATAGACATATGGATTGGATTTTTTTGTAATTCTAGAGTAAAAATTATTAAGTAAAATATTTATTTATATAAAATACAAATATTCAGTACAGTACATTTGGTTTACAGTACATTTAAACTTCCATGATTTTTTCATACTTTCATTATTTGAGGTGCAATAGTCTGCTGAGTGTCTTCTGTAAAACAAGACCAAATGTAAATAAGTGAACACACCCATGCTAAAGTTGACTAAAAAGAGGAATAAAAACCTAATATTTTGGAAATTGATCTTAATGCCTTAAAGGTATAGTGGAAGATTTTATTTTTCCAGGTGGATCATCAAGACTATTGGTCCTCCTGGTGAGCTACGGTTTCAGCCATTCATTGAAGCTCGCCGTTCTCACCGGGTTTTTTCAAAATGTCTGAGGGTCGCAAGAGAAAAAGTGTCTACGAATTGTTTGACAAGAAGAGAAAGGCCTCTGAAGAAAGAAACAAGACCAGAGTGTTTTTGGGAGAATATTTCACACGCTGGCGTGCGCTAAAAGCACAGGTTGGGCTTCCCACTGATGCCTCAGTCGCGAAGTTTCTACTCGACAGGTAAAGTTTGGCATGCTATTTAGAGAAATCCATTTAAAATTACTGCTAGTAAAAGTTAATGTAAGCTATGATTAGCGATGCTAGCTCTGGCACAAGTCACGCACTGCACAGACACGGTAAACCTCTCAATTTGTCTTAAGTAGCCTAATGACCAAATGGTAAAAGGTATCACGCTGAAATGTTATAAAACCTTGTGTGTTCATTTTTGATAATTCCAATGTGTTCACCATAGTATTTATTACACAAATGCAACAAGCTACTTCTCCATTGCAGATCATGTCTTGAGTCCTCACTCAATCGATCAGTATAATAAGTAAATAACATAGTGGAAAAAGTGCAAATCTTCTTTTTGAAAGTAGGCTTGTATGAGCCATGCTGACAGCAACTTGTAAACAGAGCGTGCACGAGGAGAACTAGGCTCGTGACTGCTCTCTCGTGCACACGTTTAATAGGCGTTTTCTCTCGGGAGCAGGTAGAGTGTTGCGCATGTCCATTTTTTCAAAAAGTGGAGAGGGTAGTTCTTTTCTAAAATTCGGGAAAACCTTCCACTATACCTTTAATTAAAAAGGCACCAAGGCTTAAGCACAATTTATACTTCTGCGTCGTACTCACGCGCGTACCCTGACCTGCAACTCTCCAAAAATGTAACAACGCGTCAATTCTATGCAGAAGACGCAAGCGTTGTGATTGGTCTGCTAGAACCCCTGCCTCAGGTTTCACATGCTCCCTCTGCGTGTGTAATTGCGCGTCAACGCGGACAACGTATAAACGTATAAAAGAAGTATAAATGAAAACCAACGCGTAGTCTATAGCGTAGAGGCTCCGGCATAGGTCTGACGCAGAAGTATAAATCAGCCATTATCCTTCACCATACCTAGAGATTGGCATAGGGTACTTTCCATAAGATAATTTCAATGCAAATCAAACCAGCTATTAGGCTAACTGAAATAAAACCATGCCAATCTCTTGGTACGGTGAAGGGTATGTAATGATGTGGGGCTATTTTAATTCCAAAGGCCAATGGAACTTTATCAGGATGCATAGTATCCTGGATCCATGAAATAACTGGCCTTTAAAAATAAATATCTGCTTGCGTCTATGGGAATTTAAAATAGGGGGGTCCTGACTTATGCACCCTGTATTTTAAGGAAGAACATTTATTTATTTGCGATACACTATTCATTCACAAAGAAAATAGGTGTCCTTAAAGGTTGTTTTCCTCACTTTTTAATTGAGGCATTACGATCATTCTCCAAAAGATGTTTTTTATTCCTCGTTTTGGTCAACTTTAGCATGGGTGTGTTCACTTATGCTAAGCACTGTATTCTCAAAAAGGGAGTGACAGTTAAAGGATAATTCCGGTATTTAACACCTTGAGTCTATATTGTAGTTTGTTTTGGATGAACAAGAGTGGTGGACAACATTTTTTTGACAATGGTTCCTCTCTCGAGTTTTTTACTATAAAAGAATTGGCCATGGACCCATTTAACATTGGAGTCAATGGGCATGTCCGAAAATGTCATTAAAACAGCCAATAATGTTCGTTTACAAAACTGTTAAACTCACCGAGTGATTAGTGATGTTAGTTGATGTTCCAGAAACAAAAAGTGTTGCGAAATACAGTTTCTGTCGTGTTGTATTCGTCATTTTCGAGCACTCAGTCCTTCAACAGAATTCAATGGGATTTTACAAAATGACGAATAAAACACGACAGAAACTGTATTTCGCAACACTTTTTGTTTCTGGAACATCAACTAACATCACTAATCACTCGGTGAGTTGCACAGTTTTGTAAACGAACATTATTGGCTGTTTTAATGACATTTTCAGACATGCCCATTGACTCCAATTCTTATATAGTCAAAAACTCGAGAGAGGAACCATTGTCAAAAAAATGTTGTCCACCACTCTTGTTCATCCAAAACAAACTACAATATAGACTCAAGGTGTTAAATACCGGAATTATCCTTTAAGGGGTTAACAAACATTTGTCTCACATTCTCAATCTCTAGCCTGAACTTCTTGTATTTTAGTTGTTGTTATTATTATTATGATGATTATTTGTAAAGGGTATGTATGGCTGTAGTGTCCTTGTAGAAGTGTAGGTCTGAGTTTGATTGTTCCATAATAGTCCTTTATAGTTTGTTGTTTTTAGTGTCCAGTAAATTGATATACTCTTACAAATACCCATTGTTGAAGCATAGTATGATTACTGTTGATTTACATGCCTCAATGTGTACACTTGTTAACAATAAGACATCAAGTACCACTCATAATACAATCTAAAAAATGGCAGTAATATGTATACAGATATTAATAAAGTAAGCAAATAAATAAATAAATAAACGTTAATTCAATTACTGTTAATTTGCTATTTTTTATTATTTATTTCACATTATTTCTATTTCTTTCACTTTGTACTGGACTCAAAAAATGATCAATTGTATCATTTGTCTTTTCCCATTAGATGTTGCTTGGTGTTTTTCTCAGGCTTTAGTAAAATAATATAAACCTTGGGGGTGAATAAGCAGAGGAGCAGGCCAAAACTAGATGCCAAAATGGCAAAAATTTCTACAGCAGTTGTAAATTTACCAGGTGAACTGACATATGCAGGTACAAATGCCAGCCACACTGCACAAAATATAAGCATGCTGAAGGTGATGTATTTGGCCTCATTAAAATTGCCTGGTAACTTCCGTGCTAAAAAGGCCAGAAAAAAGCAGACACACGCCAAAAGGCCTATGTATCCCAACACACACCAGAAGGCCAGATCAGAGCCCACACTGCAATCCAAGATGATCTTGGACTGTTGATATTTAGTGTTTCTATATGGGAAAGGAGGGGATGCTACAAGCCAGACAGTGCATATGACCACCTGAACTAGAGTGCAGCAGAAGATTATGATTCTCTGCTGTATTGGGCCCAACCATTTCATTATATTGTTTCCTGGTCGAGTAGCTGTAAAAGCTGCCAGCACCACTAAAGTCTTGCCCAGGATGCAGGATATGCAAAGGGAGAAGGTGATGCTGAAGGCAGTGTGTCGTAGCATGCAGGACCAGGTTGTGGGTTCCCCAATAAATAACAAAGCACATAGAAAACATAGAGTCAGTGATAACAAGATGAAGAAACTGAGCTCTGAGTTATTTATGCGTACAACAGGTGTGTTTCTGTAATAGAGAAATACAGCAAACACAGCCAAAGTGAGGCAGGCCCCCACTACAGCTATTACTGTTAGGGTCATTCCCATTGCATCATGGGACAGGAATTCAACCACTTTTGGAATACACACTGTTCCCTCAGCATTTGACCAGTAATCTTCAGAACAGGCCATACATTCTAATGAATCTAAAGAGAGGGAAATACTATAAAAATGAGGATAAAGGTCACAGTTTTTTTTCCCTGAATTATTGAAGTTGTTCTCCAACCTGTCTTATTACTGATTTTGCCACTGTCACAAGGTACACAGTCAAAGCAGCACAGAGGCTGGCCACGACGGACAGCCTGCCTGAATCCCGGAGTGCAGCTGTTGCTGCACACAGACACCAGCACCTGCTCAAACAACACAGCCACACATAAATTAGTAATGTATACTAGTGTATATTAACAATGTCCCTGTAGTTCAAAGCATTATTCATTATTTGACAAGAAACTAATTAGCTACTATGAAACTAACCTGGATACATAATGAGTATCGGACAAACTGATTGGAAAACAACGATTCATTTTGCCTTTTGCATTTCCTTCCCACAGACAGATCTTCCATCTTCAGAATAACAATTCTTTCATATTTCAAATTGATACTTACCTCCATTTGACCCTACAGAACTTCAGAACATGGAATCTCATGTACTGAAATACACTGTGTGAACAGCTTGCCTCAGTCTGATGTCCGGGCCACATGATAGCCTTCTCCTGGATAACCAGTTCTTGGCCAGATTCTTGTGCACCATCGAACATCCCCACATTAACAAACTCAATATTTCCAGCTGAGCCCCGCTGCCAGTTTATGAGGTCATAAGATGGGATAGAATCGCCTTTCATGTCAAAGTTAACTGTTTCTCCTGAAATAGTGAATGACACTTCTTGGAGATACTGCTGTAACTGCGTTTAGGAGATAAAATCAAGACTGTTTACATTAGTTCAAGTCATAACTTTGTACAGAGATAATTTAGCATTAATCATTTAAGCACTCATTATTTTGAGTACCTGCCATGGGTAGACATTATGTTCATTTGCACATGTGGAGTTTTTGAACGGCCCTTTCCCAGGCGTACAGTGAAGAAGGTTGTGCAGGGAATGAGCAATGGCATACACTCCTTTATAAACATTATAGGAAATGCGGGGGCTAGAAGTATTAAAATAGGCAGAGTGCTGCACCCTAACAGTCTCCTGCCCTGTACAGGAGGGCAGATTATTATTTAAGCTGGAACTGGAGGGCGAACAGTCATATAACGCCCCCCACAGCTCGTGAACCAGAGGATTTGAGGGGTACGTTTGTGGGTTCAGCGTTGTGAGATAATCACTTAACCCAGGAATTTGGCCCTGTCGTATGCCAAATCCAATGGTCCCTCCAAAGAAAGGGTAATATTCATTTCCTGTGAACACAGAGGCTGTAACCCATGCCTCACTAGCAATCCACTGTATCCCAGTGACATTCTGTTCCATGTAGTCTCTTAAGAAGGGTGTGAGCTCCCCTTCAGCTGAGAACACCACTACAACCCGAGCAGTGGAGTGGCTCATGACTCGAATGATTTCCAGGGCCCTCTGATGCTCGTATAACAGAGGAATCATCTCCTGATAAGCAACACATATGCCTGTATTCTCTAACTCCTTCAGTAAGCCCTGAAGGGCAAAGCGACCATACTCGTGATCTCCTCGTACCACTCCCACCCAGGTCCAGTTAAAATGCAGCAGGAGTTTTGCAATGGCCTTTACTTGATAGGCATCACTAGGGATGACTCTGAAGAATGTAGGGAATTCTCTCCTATCACTAAGACATGCACAGGATGAAAAATAACTGATCTGTCAAGAGAAAAAAAGGAGAAAATTCTGTAACAAGAATATTATTAGATCTTAGGTTGCACTGCATGGTTTTACTGTGTACATGGTTACCTCTCCATTACTGAGAATTTATTTTTCTTAATTTATTCTCAATTTAATTATTGTCTCACAAAAAAGCATACACAAACCAAAATGCACTTTAAATTAACACAAAAATTATTGAAAATGTTTCTTTTTAGACTCACCATTGGTATCCCGAAAGGCTGCAAAAGTCTTGAAACTACAATAGACTGAGCTGACCCGGATTCTCCTATGATAGCAAGCAGTGGACCAGGACCTGCACACATGGGGCTTAATTGCTCATTTGGCCCATTTAGAACAGCTACTGCTGATCTTTGCCCAGTCAGAGGGTATGCACAAGAGTCAAAGATTTTGTAACCCAGAGTGTATTCAGGTAGAAGATCAGCTCGCTTGTTTATTTCCTCTACAGCAAGTTTCATTGTAAGGGCCCAGCGGAAAGCTCTCGGATCAAATCTGCAGATGAAGTAAACAGAAAGAAGGAAATAAAAGGCATCCAAACTTAAGTTGTACACAGGTTTAAATATTTCTACCAAAACACTCATTTAAGATATTTATACCTTATAAATAATATATTCTCCAGGCAGTTTAAGAAAAAAATTATTTGTTACTCACCCATTACATTTGACGGGCCCCGGTTTGTAAGTACAGTTGAGATCTGGCATTTCCTGATTGTAGTGCAAAGGAAAAATGCCACCTATTAGAAAATCTCCATTAGCCATGAGGCCTGGCTCAAAGTCACTTTGCAGGACACATTTAGACACATCTCCAGGAGTGAGTGCACTGAGGTGGTAAATCAGAAGCCACAGGAGAAGGACAGTCATGCTCTCTAATGCCTGCATCCCTCAGCATGACTACAGTGGGCAGGACACCCTGTTATATATATATCAGACACAGGTCTCCATGCATCTCATTATATGTCATTGTCATATGCCATCAGTAGGATTCAAAATATTGATATTCATAAATATGCTTTATTAATATGATTCCTTTTTACAACAGTAGCGGAACCCATGACGATATACATTGTATTCATTAGAAAGAGAGTAAATTTGTTTTAAAGACATGATACAATTTTGTAGTATATTCTCATGTTATTTTAAGTATATACAAGTATTTACACAGTCTGTTTCCTATATCCCTATATGAAGATATCACATTAGAATAAACTTAACATATCATATTAGATAATAATTATATATTATTATATGAATTTATGGTAAAATTATATTTTCATTTGAATTCTCAATTTTTGGATATTTATTCCACATTCAACATCCCATTGCATCATTTAATAACTTTTCCCATGAGATGTTGCTTGGTGTTCTTTTCAGGCTTCAGTAAAATAATGTAACATTTGGGGGCAAATAAGCAGAGGAGCAGGCCAAAACTAGAAGCTAAAATAGCAAAAATTTCCACAGCAGTTGTAAATTTACCTGGCTGGCTGACATATGCAGGTACAAATGCCAGCCACACTGCACAAAATATAAGCATGCTGAAGGTGATGTATTTGGCCTCATTAAAATTGCCTGGTAACTTCCGTGCCAAAAAGGCCAGAAAAAAGCAGACACACGCCAAAAGGCCTATGTATCCCAACACACACCAGAAGGCCAGATCAGAGCCCACACTGCAATCCAAGATGATCTTGGACTGTTGATATTTAGTGTTTCTATATGGGAAAGGAGGGGATGCTACAAGCCAGACAGTGCATATGACCACCTGAACTAGAGTGCAGCAGAAGATTATGATTCTCTGCTGTATTGGGCCCAACCATTTCATTATATTGTTTCCTGGTCGGGTAGCTGTAAAAGCTGCCAGCACCACTAAAGTCTTGCCCAGGATGCAGGATATGCAAAGGGAGAAGGTGATGCTGAAGGCAGTGTGTCGTAGCATGCAGGACCAGGATGTGGGTTCCCCAATGAACACCAAAGCACATAGAAAACACAGAGTCAAGGACAACAGGATGAAGAAACTGAGTTCTGAGTTATTCACACGGACTATAGGGGTTCCTCTATTGTACAGAAATATCCCCAGCACGGTGACAGTCAGAAAGGCTCCCACTATAGCTATCACAGTCAGCGTGATTCCCATTGCATCATGGGAGAGAAACTCAACTACTTTCGGGACACACACTGTTCCGTTTGCATTGGACCAGTAGTCTTCAGGGCATGACAGACAATCTACAGAATCTAAAAAAAAAATATATACATATATATATATATATATATATATATATATATATATATATATAATCACAGTGCATGTGAGAGATTTAGAATTTAAACAATTACATGAATGACAGTATAAATAAAGGCAAGTAAATATTTATACATATATATTATATATATTTATCACTCAACATGCAGTAAGGTGCATCTACCTGTTTGATTACTGATCTTGCCACTCTCACATGGAACACAGTCAAAGCAGCACAGAGGTTGCCCACGACGGGCAGCCGTCCTGAACCCTGGGGCACAGCTATTACTGCACACAGAGACAGGTACCTATGAAAAAAAAGTTAATATAATCACAAATTTCATAAATGTATTTTCTGTATTTTTTCTCAGTTATACGCAGCATACATTAGCAAATGTTTCTGATTGAAAGCAGCTCAAGTTATTTGAAAAAAACAACAGATGGCAGTGCAGTGCACAGTCAACACCTTGCCTTGTTCTGTTGTTTAGACCACATAATGGCCTGTTCCTCAATCATCAGTTCTCTCCCAGAATGCTGAGCACCATCATAGAGGCCCACTTTCACAAACTGAATATCTCCACTTGAGTGTCTTTGCCAGTTTATCAAATCATAATATGGAATTGAGTCTCCTTTATTATCAAAGTTAACATTTTCTCCGGATACTGAGAAGGAAACATCCTCAAGATAATGCTGAAGCTTTAGAGTACATAAAAAAATAAAAATAAAACAATTAAATTAAAGGACCAGAAAAGACCAGATAAATTACACAATCATATTTGCAATGAAAAAAGTAACCGACATTGAAAATGTTCCAAGTATAAAGCCTAAAACAGTTTTACCTGCAATGGAAACACATTGCTGAGGTTTGCACATGAGAAATTCTCAAACGGTCCATTTCCAGGCCTACAGTGAATGAGATTATGTAGAGAATGAGCAAAGGCATACACTGCTTTATACACATTGTAACTCACACGAGGGCTGGAAGTGTTCATGTAGGCAGAGTGTTCTTGTCTGAGAGTTTCTTTCCCTGTGCAGGAGGGCAAATGACTGTTCAAGTTGGATGTGGAGGGGGAACAACCATACAGAGCCTCCCACAACTCCTGAACTTGGGGGTTTGAAGGATACCTTTCAGGGGTCACTGTTTTGAGGTAATCCTGAAGACCTGGAATGTGTCCTTGACGTATTGCAAACCCAATTGTGCCATCTAAGAATGGGTATGTTTCTGCTAACATTGAAGCTGTAATCCAAGCCTCACTTGCAATCCACTGAATTCCTGTGATATTTTGAGTCACAAACTCTCTCAAGAAAGGGTAAAATTCCCCTTCTACTGAAAAAACAACAACTACCTTAGCTGTGGATTCCTTCATTACTTTAAGAATCTTTAGGACTTTTTCTTGGGTATAGTCTTTTGGGATCATTTCATGATAGGCCAAACAAATGTTAGTATTTTCAATTTCTCGCTTTAAGCCTTGTAAAGCAAATCTGCCATAGTCATGGTCTTCAGTGACCACACCAATCCATGTCCAGCCAAACCTTTTTAACAGCTGTGCAATAGCTTTGACCTGATAATCATCATTGGGAACCACTCTGAAAAATGTTGGGAACTGCTTCCGATTACTTAGACAAGAGCAGGTTGAGAAATAGCTTATCTATAAAACAGAAGAAAGAAAAAAAATGAATGAAAATAAAATACATCAAAATAATATATACATATTGAGCTTGTTTCCAAGATACAGAACATAAACAGACCAAAAATAACTTACCATGGGTATTTGAAAGGGTTGCACAGTTCTGGAGAGAACAATGGATTGTGAAGATCCAGATTCCCCTATTAATCCTAATAAAGGGCCAGCCCCAGAGCACATTGAACTCTGAACAACATCCTGCCCATTCAGTACTGCCAGGACTGCTTTCTGAGCCGTTACAGGAGTAGAGCAAGAGTCAAAAATCCTGTAAGCCAGTGTATGATTTGAAAGGAGATCTTTTCTATTGTTTATCTCCTCCACAGCAAGCTTCATAGAAAGAGCCCAGCGGAAAGCTCTTGGATCAAACCTACATTTAAAGCCACAAAAATAACTTTGTAAAATTGCTTTTAGAACATTGGTGTCGCATCTTATTATTTGTTTTTGGCAAACGGAATACAAATTAAACAGCAGGCAAAATATTGACTTGTCCAGATATGATTGGAAAATAGCAAATATCCTTACCCTTGACACTGTGCTGCTAAAGGTCTCTTTATGTAGTCTGTTGATGAAAGTTCTACTCTATAATGTAAAGGAAAAATTCCTCCTATTGTGAGGTCTCCACTAGACAAGAACACTGGAAGATCAAAGTCATCCTGTGGAGAGCAGGTTGAAGTCACAGCTGCACTAGAAAGGTGAAATACAGATACAAAAATGTAAATCATTGTTCTATCAAGCTCCAAAAAAACTAAGAGAGCTAAGATATGTTTCTATTTCCCAAAGTTTTTATATGGTTAGCTACCTTGCATATCATTATGTATGTCTCCATGGGTTACAGAATTTGCTAAATCAGGTAGTGTGTAATAGCAACCATGCAGCAAATAACAAATTAATATGTAAAATCTCATTTAAATATGATGCCTCTTCAAAAATTAAAGCTATATTGTGGAATCTTTTGAGTAAAATTTAAATAGTGAGGGAATACATCATAAAACCATTTCCCAAACATTTTTGCCTTACCCTAAATCTCTATGAGCCTATGATAATTATTTATATTTTAGAGTTGTCAGGACAGATTTCGGGAAACTGTATACTTTCATCATTCGTCTATGTGTATTTATGCCATATCCGTTAAGGAAAAAAGGTCAGACTACTATTAGATGCAGTGTATGTAGCTTAGCCACAACAACTGAAACTCGGACCAAAAAGGTTTTGCAAGCAAAAAGGGAAAGAGACATACATGTCAAGTCAAGTCAAGTCACCTTTATTTATATAGCGCTTTTTACAATACAGATTGTATCAAAGCAGCTTCACAGTGATAACATGAAAATAATACAAAAAACAATTTCATCATCGTCCACCTTTAAGGCAGATCTATAATATTGTTGAATATTAAATGTCCCCAACTAAGCAAGCCAGAAGGCAAGGCAACAGCGGCAAGGAACAAAAACTCCATCAGGTGACAGAATGGAGAAAAAAACCTTGGGAGAACCCAGGCTCAGTCGGGGGCCAGTTCTCCTCTGGCCAATGAGTGAACAGTGTATGAAGTTCAGAATGAATCAGAGTATTTGTCCAGTTCCGGTAGGTTGAAGTCGGAGTGGAGAGGAGGAGAGACTGGTTGACACTTCAGGTCAGCGGCGTCGTCGTGTCCTGGCGCTGGTCCTTCATCAGATCTGGATACGGCCTGGTTCCGGTGGACAGCGGTAAACCTCGGGATAGACAGAGAGACTAATATTAGCGTAGACGCCATCCTTCTTATGATGTACCAAGTACATCAGGATTTACGGGAAGTGTTCCTGGTCCCGGCTGTTCTAAATTATGCAGCCTAACATTGAATTATAGAAGTCTATAATGTGTTATGTGAATGCTAGGCCGAAGAGATGTGTTTTTAGTCTAGATTTGAACTGACAGAGTGTGTCTGCTTCCCGGACAATGGTAGGAAGACTGTTCCAAAGTTTTGGTGCTAAGTAGGAAAAGGATCTACCGCCAGCAGTCGATTTTGATATTCTAGGTATTATTAACTGGCCGGAATTTTGAGATCGCAGTAGACGTGAAGGACTATAATGCGTTAAGAGCTCGCTCAAGTACTGCAGAGCTAAACCATTTAGTGCTTTGTAAGTGATCAGCAATATTTAAAAATTTATACGATGTTTAATAGGCAGCCAATGCAGTGTTGACAGAACGGGACTAATATGGTCATACTTCCTGGTTCTGGTAAGAACTCGAGCTGCTGCGTTTTGAACTAGCTGTAGTTTGTTTATTAAGCGTGCAGGGCAACCACCCAGTAGAGCATTACAATAATATAGCCTTGAGGTCATAAACGCATGAACTAATTGTTCTGCATTATTCATTGAGAGCATATGACGTAATTTAGATATATTTTTAAGATGGAAGAAAGCGGTTTTACAGATACTAGACGCGTGACTTTCAAATGAAAGATTGGTATCAAAGAGCACACCCAGGTTCCTAACCGACGACGAAGACTTAACAGAGCAGCCATCAAGTGTTAGACAGTACTCTAGGTTATTACGTGTGGAAGTTTTTTGTCCAATAATTAGAATCTCTGTTTTTTCTGAATTTAGTAGTAGGAAATTACTAGTCATCCAATTTTTTATATCAGCTATGCATTCCGTTAATTTTGTGAATTGGTAGGTTTCGTTAGGTTTTGAAGAAATATACAGCTGAGTATCGTCGGCATAACAGTGAAAGCTAATTCCATGTTTCCTAATGATATCTCCTAATGGTAGCATATACAGAGTGAACAGCAGCGGTCCTAGTACTGAGCCTTGTGGTACGCCATACTGAACTTGTGATTGATAAGACATCTCTTCATTTACTGCTACAAACTGATAACGGTCAGATAAGTATGATTTAAACCATGCTAGTGCAATTCCACTAATGCCAACATAATGTTCGAGTCTATTTAAAAGGATGTTGTGGTCAATGGTGTCAAATGCAGCACTAAGATCAAGTAATACTAATAGAGAGATACAACCACGATCGGATGATAAGAGCAGATCATTTGTGACTTTAACGAGAGCTGTCTCGGTACTATGGTACGGTCTAAATCCGGACTGAAAATCCTCGCAGATATCATTTCTTTCAAGAAAGGAACACAGTTGTGAGGATACTGCTTTTTCTAATATCTAGAGTATGATTACGACAATGAGTAGGTCCTGACACGTGTTGTCTAACTCCAATAGAGTTTATAATGTCTTTAAATGCCAATCCCAATGCATCTTTTTCATTATCTATGTGTATATTAAAATCACCAACAATTAGTACTTTATCTGCAGCCAATACTAATTCTGATAGAAAGTCCGCAAATTCTTTGATAAAGTCTGTATGGTACCCTGGTGGCCTGTATACAGTAGCCAGCAGAATTTTCAAACGTGATTTATCGTTTACACTAGATATTTTTACATTAAGCACCAGCACTTCAAAAGAATTATATTTACAACTAGATTTCTTAGTGGTTTTGAAAATATTACTATAAATTACAGCAACACCTCCTCCTTTGCATTTCAGACGAGGTTCATGTTTATAACCGTAATCTTGTGGGGTTGACTCATTTAAAGCAATGTAATCGTTTGGTTTTAGCCAGGTTTCTGTTAAACACAGCACATCTAGGTTATAATCTGTAATCATATCATTAACTATTAGCGCTTTTGAAGTAAGAGATCGAATATTCAGCAACCCAAGCTTTATCATTTGCTCATTCGTATTATATCTGTTTTTTATGTTGAACATCAATTACATTTTTAACCTTAGATGGGTTTGAACGTTTTTTGGATTTCCAAGTTCGGGGAACAGACACAGTCTCTATATCAGGGGTGCCCAATCCTGCTCCTGGCGATCGACTGTCCTGCACAGTTCATCTCCAACCCTAATCTAACACACCTGCCTTTAATTTTCAAGTGATCCTGACGTGCTCTGAAGACCTTAATTGGTTGCTTCAGGTGTGTTTGATTAGGGTTGGAGATGAACTGTGCAGGACAGTCGATCGCCAGGAGCAGGATTGGGCACCCCTGCTCTATATGATGATATCTAGGTGAAAGAGTCTCGTGATGGGATTTATCTGACCTTGGTGACGTGAGGCCGCTAGCAGACGGTCGGTTAAGCCAGTCTGTCTGCTTCCTGACCTGAGGCCCAGATTGTCATGGTGCGTTCTCTAATGGTGCGTTCACACCGGACGCGAATAGCGCGTCAGGCGCGAGTGATTTCAATGTTAAGTCAATGCAAAGACGCGTTACGCGCGTAAAACGCGTGTAAAACGCAGGACCCGTCTTGGTGGTGTTAAGGAAAATGAAGGGAAGGTCCCATCTTGGAGGTGGTGGGGAGGGTGGAGGTGAATGGAGCGACAGCATCTGCGAACTCAGACGTGTGTAAGTACCAACCTTTTATACCAAAAGTTTTAGGATATGATTGGATAGATGAGAAGGTAATAAGTTACGTAACAATTGAGTCTTCCCGGCAGAACTTGCGCTAGAGCTTCATTTATGTCTGTATTCCCTTGTCTGAGGACAAATTGCAAGCCTATTTTTTAATGTCAAACACAGGTTTTTATGTTATTTGTCCATATTAAAAGTCCCAAATAAAATACATGACATATATACAGGCTTTGTTTTAATAGCATTTTGCAACAACAGGATAGCACTTTTAAATGTACACTTTTAAATGTATATATTCCACTGCATTACATAAAAATATATCTGCAAGGAAATCATGCTAGATCTTTTCTTTATTGTTTCATGAGTCATTTTTGCTGTTATATTACCCAGTGTCACAATGTATTGTATTGCATTTTATTGGATGTGCAAATCAGTTAACCTTTCAATTGTCTATTATTTAGTCATTCTAAACAAACATTTGTGAAACGTGTGTTTATGTTACATTTTAGAACAAACATTACATGGTTGATTTTGTTTTAAAATATCGGTAAAATGACCAAGTCCTTTTGAAAGCATTATATTATTGAATAGACCATTATATTAGAACTGAACTAAACTTGAAGATGACATCACTGTTTTCTCCAGAGTAGCTCTATATATAAATTAACTAAATAAATTGAAATGAACCATCACTGAACTTACTTAACCAGGGCTATGACAACATTTTTCTTCTAGATCTGCTGTACAGCTGAAACAGACTTTGTTGCATTATTTTCCTGTTATCTCTGTGAAGCTGCTTTGAAACAATCTGTATTGTAAAAAGCGCTATATAAACAGGGGTGCACATAACTGGTACGCAGGTACGCATGCGCGACAAAAATCAGGAATGCGTAATGCCACTTGTGTTACTACGCGCCTTTGCGTACTTTAAGGGTAACTGTCACCAAAATGGAACCTAGGCAGTGTTTATATATTTTTTTCACAGACGAAAACTAAATAAAACTCCGTTTTAAATGACAACCGCGTCAACGAATAAAAACTAGACGGAAATTAGGGAGGGATGACTGGGGAAGAGATCCAGTCAGAAATGATTTGCGTTTGTGGAAGATGCGCACATTTGAATTGTAACGTGCTGATCTACCGGCGGCATACGAGTTGGCATGCGCTTGATGCATGTCTCAAATCATTAAAAAATGTAAACGTTTGTGATAAAGAGACTGCAGACATGGATAGATCTGAATAAGAGTGACGACGAGAGCTTTATTCGGTATGTTTTTCTGTACGAACACACACACATACACGCGTGCGCGCGACCCGAAGCGTGCAGTCCTGCACATAGACAGCAAGGACTGAATTGAGCTCTCTTTCGCGTCTGAATGGACAAATACACACAACATTATGTCTAAATGTCAGTTTTGGAGAGTATTCGCGTAAACACAGTCGGTTATGTCTTTACAGAATGTACAATGCATCAGTGCAATTGGATCTGCACACTCGGTCTTAAAGTGACAGTGCGTAATAAACCTAATGCCTTCTGTACACTTAATATTGATCAAACAACAAAATAAAAAGAGAAAATTCACTGCTCTTTAATATATTTAATAAGGATTCATTATATTTAATTTATACAAATAAATATATCCGAACAATCAAATAATACTTTAAATAATTTTTTTTCCAAAGGTGTTTATCATTTTAGGGCAGGGTTTTTTTTCACGCTGATATAAATTTAAGTGTTAAATTAGTTTGGTTTTAGTTAGTTATTTTATGCTATAAAACGGGAATGTGACGTCATGATTGACAGCTGTGGCCACGCTACATATGGGGTGAGTACCAAACACTATCTCCTGGTACTCACCTGAGTAACTCACTGAAAAAGTTATGTGCACCCCTGTATATAAATAAAGTTGACGACTTGAATTAAAGACAATATTTTTTTAAAGATGTCTACATTCATTTTGTAAATGTTATTCATTGTAAAAATATATATTAACATTTAAAATATAAATGTATAATATTTTTTTATTATTGTAATATTAAAATATTACAGATATAATTTGGTTTTCACAGTTATAGCTATAATTTCCTTAATATATCTTCTTGAAATCTGCTGTATTACAGATGTTGTCACAAAAATTGTATCCATACAATAAGACAAAATGGTTTTATTTTGTAACTTTTCCCATTAAATGTTGCTTAGTGTTCTTTTCAGGCTTTAATAAAATAATGTAACATTTGGGGGCAAATAAGCAGAGGAGCAGGCCAAAACTAGATGCTAAAATAGCAAAAATTTCCACAGCAGTTGTAAATTTACCAGGTGAACTGACATATGCAGGTACAAATGCCAGCCACACTGCACAAAATATAAGCATGCTGAAGGTGATGTATTTGGCCTCGTTAAAATTGCCTGGTAACTTCCGTGCTAAAAAGGCCAGAAAAAAGCAGACACACGCCAAAAGGCCTATGTATCCCAACACACACCAGAAGGCCAGATCAGAGCCCACACTGCAATCCAAGATGATCTTGGACTGTTGATATTTAGTGTTTCTATATGGGAAAGGAGGGGATGCTACAAGCCAGACAGTGCATATGACCACCTGAACTAGAGTGCAGCAGAAGATTATGATTCTCTGCTGTATTGGGCCCAACCATTTCATTATATTGTTTCCTGGTCGAGTAGCTGTAAAAGCTGCCAGCACCACTAAAGTCTTGCCCAGGATGCAGGATATGCAAAGGGAGAAGGTGATGCTGAAGGCAGTGTGTCGTAGCATGCAGGACCAGGATGTGGGTTCCCCAATAAACACCAAAGCACATAGAAAACACAGAGTCAGTGATAACAAGATGAAGAAACTGAGCTCTGAGTTATTCACACGGACTATAGGGGTTCCTTTGTTGTACAGAAATATCCCCAGCACTGTGACAGTCAGAAAGGCTCCCACTATAGCTATCACAGTCAGGCTGATTCCCATTGCATCATGGGAGAGAAACTCAACTACCTTCAGGAGACACACTGTTCCATTTTCATTGGACCAATAATCTTCAGGGCATGACAGACAATCTATTGAATCTATATATAAAAAGAAGAAATAAAATAAAATAACTAAATCAAATGATGGAGGCTTTATATTTTATTGTCACTAAGAAAACATACATCACCTGTCTGATTACTGATCTTGCCAATATCACATGGGACACAATCAAAGCAGCACAGAGGTTGCCCACGACGTACAGCCTTTCTGAATCCTGGAGTACAGCCGTTACTGCATACAGACACCGGTACCTACAGTACATCATAATTATTTTTATTATAAAGTAAATTACTCATTTAAAATTGCATTCAAGCATAAACAAGTAAAAAAAAAAAGTAATTTATTATACATTTATTAAAATGTTTTTATATTAATAGGGGCTCAGGGATCACATAGTGACATTTATTTGAAAAGAACAACAGATGGCAGTGCAGTGCACGGTCAACACCTTGCCTTGTTCTGTTGTTTAGACCACATAATGGCCTGTTCCTCAATCATCAGTTCTCTCCCAGAATGCTGAGCACCATCATAGAGGCCTACTTTCACAAACTGAATATCTCCACTTGAGTGTCTTTTCCAGTTTATCAAGTCATATGATGGGATTGAATCTCCCTTGATATCAAAGTTAACTTCCTCTCCAGAAACAGAAAAGGAGATTTCCTGTAAATAATGCTGAAGCTTTGGAGTATAACAAAGCAACAAGAAGAGGGGGTCAATTTAGTAAGAAGAAAGACAGTTCATCTCATACAATATAATGGCTATTCTGTCTGAAAACCAGTTCTCACCAAACCCTAAGGTACTTTTACCTGCAATGGAAACACATTACTGAGGTTTGCACATGAGAAATTCTCAAACGGTCCATTTCCAGGTCTGCAGTGAATGAGATTATGTAGAGAATGAGCAAAGGCATACACTGCTTTATACACATTGTAAGTCACACGAGGGCTGGAAGTGTTCATGTAGGCAGAGTGTTCTTGTCTGAGAGTTTCTTTCCCTGTGCAGGAGGGCAAATGACTGTTCAAGTTAGATGTGGAGGGGGAACAACCATACAGAGCCTCCCACAACTCCTGAACTTGGGGGTTTGAAGGGTACCTTTCAGGGGTCACTGTTTCGAGGTAACCCTGGAGACCTGGAATGTGTCCTTGACGTATTGCAAACCCAATTGTGCCATCTAAGAATGGATAAGTTTCTGCTAAAATTGAAGCTGTAATCCAAGCCTCACTTGCAATCCACTGAATTCCGGTGATATTTTGAGCCAAAAACTCTCTTAAGAAAGGGGAAAATTCCCCCTCTCCTGAAAAAACAACAACTACCTTAGCTGTGGAATCCTTCATTACTTTAAGAATCTTCAGGACTTGTTCCTGGGTATAGTCTTTCGGTATCATTTCATGATAGGCCAAACAAATGTTAGTATTTTCAATTTCTCGCTTTAAGCCTTGTAAAGCAAACCTGCCATAGTCATGGTCTTCAGTGACCACACCAATCCATGTCCAGCCAAACCTTTTTAACAGCTGTGCAATAGCTTTGACCTGATAATCATCATTGGGCACAACTCTGAAAAATGTTGGGAACTGCTTCCGATCACTTAGACAAGAGCAGGTTGAGAAATAACTTATCTATTAATTTAACAAAAAATAGAAGAAAGAAAAAGAAAAAGCAACAACTGTTAGCCAACTTTGTGCATATATAACAGAAAAATGTAAAGAAAATACAAAAATATCTCAAGAGTAGTTAACATACTTTCATTATAAGACATCATTATAAGTCATATATATATATATACATATATATATATATATACATATATATATATATATATATATATATATATATATATTTACCATGGGAATTCTGAAAGGCTCCAGAGTTCTGGAGACGACAATGGATTGTGAGGATCCAGATTCCCCTATAATTCCTAATAAAGGACTAGCTCCAGAACACATAAAACTCTGAACAACATCCTGCCCATTCAGTACTGCCAGGACTGCTTTCTGAGCCGTTACAGGAGTGGCACAAGAGTCGAAAATACTATAAGCCAGAGTACGGTTTGGTAAAAGGTCTTTTCTTTTGTTAATTTCATCCACAGCAAGCGTCATAGTGAGAGCCCATCGGAAAGCTCTTGGATCAAACCTGCATAAAAAAAAATTTAAAAATAAAAACACCTTAGTTTAAATTCTTGTAAAACAATGGATTAGTTTCTCCGAATTATTTATTGGAAAAATAATAAAATAAACAGTAAACAATATATGACATAAAAAGACATGAAGAAAAAAAAAACATTAGACATGTTCTTGCCCTCGGCACTGTGCTGCCAATGGTCTCTTTATGTAGTCTGTTGGTGGAAGCTCTACTCTATAATGCAAAGGAAAGATTCCTCCTATTGTGAAGTCTCCACTAGTCATGAACACTGGCAGATTAATGTCACCCTGTGGGTTGCAGCTTGAAGTCACAGCTGCACTGGAAAGGTGAAATACAGAGACAAAAATATGAATCATTATCCCGTTAACCTCCACAAGAAGAACAAAAAATGCAAAGTGATGCTTCTCTTACCTTCGGTTTTATATGTTAGTCATGCATATCATTATGCATGACATCTTCCTGAGTTATATTGAATCAGATGTACTATGATCTTTCCCATGATGCATCAAACTGAAACTATTATTAGTGTCTATGTTAGACATATTATACATTACTGTATTTAACTACAATATCAATAATGGTGTATTTAGGCTTTTCAGTCAAATTAATTACATGTGCTGATTAATTAATCAAATTAGTGCATATATGAATATTTGCTGATAATTATGCATAAAATCATAAAAAGCAACTGCCAAATGCTTAACCTAGAAGTTTATATAAATGTTATTGAATTATGTTGCGTTTTCAGATAATTTATGTATAATTGATGTTATATTGAATATATAGGGGGAGTCACGTGACGCGATGCAGGAGGAGGCAGCTTAACAGCGAGCTCCGCTTCAGTTTGCTACAATTATCCTGTTAATTATTTTGATTCGGTGAAAATTACAATCGTTCGGTCATTTAAGTTATACTGGAAGCGGATGATGTCAAAAAAATTCGAAATTCTCAGCCTGTGGGGACATAAAAAGGCAATTGCGTTCGCAAGCGCCTGACGCCACTCAGGAGGATCAAGATGGCCGGGCTGGTGATCGCGATCACGACAACGAACATACTGGTGGAAGTCAGGACATTGCGAACATCTATACAATTCTGACAAAAATTTCAGGTGACATGGAGGGAATCGCGGAGATACGTAAAACTACCGCGTCGGTGGAGGCTAAACTATCCTCTCTGATTACAAGATTAGTTGAGGTTGAAAATGGGTGGAGTTTTTAGAGGGTGCCGAGAAAGAATTACAGGCTAATCCACCTGCCACCAAAGCCGAGCTGGAGCAGATATGGGACAAATTGGAGGACATGGAGAACCGGAACAGACGCAACAACATTCGTATCGTTGGGATCCCGGAAGGGAAGGAAGGCCAGGACATGGTGAGCTTTCTGGTTGGACTTATCCCGCAATTGATCGACTCGTCGGGCCGGCAGCTTGAAATCGAACGTGCACACAGATCTCCTGGTCAGCGCCTCAACTCGACGGAAAGACCCCGGACGATTTTGGCAAAATTCCTACGGTCATCGGATAGGGACTTTGTGTTACGGGCGGCGAGGGTTAAAGGCAAGCTATGCTGGGAGAACATTAATATTATGGTCTTCCCTGATTTCGCCAGAACAACACAGCAGAAAAGAGACAGGTTCAAGGAATGCAAGAAAATGCTTCACACGAAGAAGGTGAGCTTCGCACTGCTTTATCCTGCAAAACTGCGAATTTGAAACTAAGAATGGCCACAAGTCATTTTCTTGCCCACGACAGGCTATGGCCTTCATTGAAAAGCTGGAGTGATCGCTGATATCCTTCTTTTGCTTTCTCCGCCTCTATAATTATTTTATTTTTATTTAATTTTTTTTATGTGTGTGTATGTACCGGTATATGCAACTGTTAGCTGTTTTTTAGTACATACAGAATACATGTCAATAATACTTGCATAGTTATTGGTTACATTTAAGACTAGAGGGGAGACCATTGAATTTCATCGGTCATGAGTCATGACTATTGGAGTAGCGGAACTGTTGCGTTAACGCCTCTTGAACGAGTCATGGACCTTTGGACTCTGGGGGGAGGGGGGGTCTTTTGACAAAACGTTGGTGCGCATGGTTCAAGTTGAAGCGCATTTTGTTTTTTTTGTTTTTGTGGGTTGTTTTGTGGGTTTATGGTCACACTAATGTTTTATTATAGTTTAGATGATGTGGACACGGCTACATCTGATTGTACATTTCAAATATGCCACTTCTTGACCTAGGTAAATTAACTTTTTTCACTTGGAATGTGAATGGGTTGGGACACCCTATTAAAAGGAAGAAGGTGCTATCAGCTCTTAGACTCAATAGATCTGATATAGTATTTCTCCAAGAGACACACCTTCTTATGCAGGAAGCTGAAAAACTAGGCAGGGCATTTGGCGGATATGTGTTTTGCAGCGAAGGGTCAAGTAACAGTAGGGGAGTTATAATATTAATAAAAAAGCAATTGCAATTTAAATGTATTAAACAAATGAAAGATAAATCGGGAAGAGTCATTATGGTCTGGGCTGAAATACAGGGGCAAAATGTATTATTGGCTAATATCTATGCGCCCAATCTTGACGATCAGAATTTTTTTATAGATTTGAAAGTGAAGTTACGAACTGCTTTGAACTATGAGATTGTGCTGGGTGGAGATTTTAATTTGTTAATGGATCCACTCCTGCTCAAGAGTATATAACACACCTAAAGCGAAATTTATATTACATAGGATGTGTCAATCTTTCGGCCTCATAGATATTTGGAGACTCTTGAATCCAAATGGGAGGGACTATACCTTTTTTTCGAATGCACATAAAATTTTTTCTAGAATAGATTTTTTCCTTTTATCAAAATCACTTATCCCTTCGGTTATTACATGTAAAATCGGGAACATCATCATCTCAGACCATGCCGGTGTATGTTTAGAGGAAAAAATCATGTAGATGGCGTCTTAATACATCTCTCTTACAAAACGTCTCGGTTACGGATGTAACCCTCGTTCCCTGAGTAGGGAACGGAGACGTTACGTCGAAATGACGACGAATGGGGTTCGCTTAGAAGCCTATCCTCTTCGAATATTAATAAAACGAGCCAATGGCAAGCAAATGCCATGGGTCTGCTGAATTTGCATAGCGTAACTCCGCCCCACAGTGTGGGTATATAAGGAAGTGAGCCGGCAACATGCAGATATGTTTCTTCGCTGAAGGAGCCAAGCTGAACTCAGGCTGTTCCAGCGGTACAGCGGAAGTGGCAGGAAGACGTAACGTCTCCGTTCCCTACTCAGGGAACGAGGGTTACATCCGTAACCGAGACGTTCCCTTTCGTAGTCACTTCGAGTTACGTCGAAATGACGACGAATGGGGTTCCCAGTCCAATCACGCCACCTCGGCTGTCTTCCAGTGCCCTGCGTAAGTCTGAGCTCCCTGTCGTGAGACTAGCACGGACGAAGGACTCCTACTTAACACAGGAATACCAAGGTACACTGGGAAGCATATCACAGTGGAATATGCAATCAGTGCCCGCCCGAAGGGGGGGGGACTTAAGAAAACACATATGACCCGGAGGGGGGAGCATACGGAGAACACTGGGGTGTCCAGCCCGTGGGGTGGAGTATTTCAACCCCAGGGGTGGCAGACTGGCTTGCCAAGGGAAAGACACATGCTCGAAGGAGGCTTACAGTGGAAATACACACGTGGGGGTCGCCCAGCGGGGGAACCATGCACATGGTGGCACCTAGCCAACGCGAAAGCTGCCGGAGGCATAACTCTGGCGTTGACGTCAACAGCGCTAGAGGAACTCAGGGCTTATCAGGCTCACCTGAGGAGAATATCGCACGTATCCAGTCCGTGGAGTGGAATGGCGAGCAAGCGAAGACACCTGAGCGGGTCCTAGCACCGGCTGGTTGAAGCGAGTACTCGGGAGGACACTGGCTCCACTCGGAGATTGTAGAATCTGGCGAATGTGTTGGGTGTCGCCCAGCCTGCAGCTCTGCAGATGTCTGTTAGCGAGGCGCCATGCGCTAGAGCCCAAGAGGAGGCCACACTCCGGGTGGAGTGGGCCGTCACACCAAGGGGGCACGGTCGACCTTGCTGCTGGTAAGCCAAAGCAATGGCGTCCACTATCCAGTGAGACAACCTTTGCTTGGAGAGAGCCCTTCCCTTCAGCTTCCCACCATAACAGACAAAGAGCTGGTCTGAGGTCCTGAAACATTGCGTTCTGTCTACGTAAGCACGGAGGGCGCGTACTGGACAGAGCAATGCCAAGGCTGGGTCTGCCTCCTCCAGGGGCAGCGCTTGCAGGTTCACCACCTGGTCCCGGAAGGGAGTGGTGGGAACCTTGGGCACATATCCAGGCCGGGGTCTCAGGATCACGTGAGAAAAGGCCGGCCCGAATTCCAGGCACGCTTCGTCTACAGAAAATGCGTGCAGGTCCCCTACCCTCTTGATGGAGGCCAGAGCAACCAGGAGCGCTGTCTTAATTGACAGGAACTTAAGCTCCACTGATTGCAGAGGCTCAAAGGGAGCACTCTGCAGGGCAGTTAGTACCACTGAGAGGTCCCAAGAGGGAACGAGAGGAGGGCGAGGAGGCTGTAGTCTCCTCGCTCCTCTCAGGAACCTGATGACCAGGTCGTGCTTTCCCACGGACTTACCATCAACTGCGTCGTGATGTGCGGCGATAGCGGCAACATATACTTTCAGGGTGGAGGGAGACAGCCTTCGCTCCAACCCATCCTGCAGGAAGGAAAGCACGACACTGATCGGGCATGATCTGGGGTCTTCTGAGTGAGAAGAGCACCAAGAGACGAAGAGGTTCCACTTCAACGCGTAGGCATGTCTAGTGGACGACGCTCTAGCGGAAGTGATGGTAGCCACCACCGCTGGTGGTAGGGTACTCAAACCTGCCTCGTCCCGTCCAGGAGCCACACGTGGAGGTTCCAGAGATCGGGACGAGGGTGCCAAAGGGTGCCCCGTCCCTGAGAAAGGAGGTCCTTCCTCAGAGGAATTGGCCAGGGAGGTGCTGTCGCGAGGAGTACAAGTTCGGAGAACCAGGTTCGGGTGGGCCAGTGCGGCGCAACCAATATGACCTGCTCCTCGTCCTCCCTGATCTTGCACAGGGTCTGTGCAAGAAGGCTCACTGGGGGAAACGCATACTTGCGGAGGCCCCGGGGCCAGCTGTGCGCCAGAGCGTCCGTGCCGAGCGTGCCCTCGGTCAGGGAGTAAAACTGGGCGCAGTGGGACGAGTCGTGGGAGGCAAACAGGTCTACCTGTGTGTCCCCGAACTGATCCCAAATCAGCTGGACCGCCTGGGGATGGAGTCTCCATTCTCCAGGAAGAGGCTGAAGCCGTGAGAGCTCGTCGGCTGCACAGTTCAGGTCTCCCGGAATATAAATGGCTCGAAGCGACCTCAGATGCTTCTGACTCCATAAGAGGAGGTGGCGGGCGAGTTGCGACATACGGCGGGAGCGTAGACCACCTTGTCGGTTGATGTACGCTACTGTCGCGGTATTGTCTGATCGGACTAGTACGTGCTGGTTCTTGAGCAGCGCCCGGAAGCGGTGCAGAGCGAGACGTACTGCCAGCAACTCGAGGCAATTGACATGCCATAGGCGGTGGGGTCCTGTCCAGGAGCCCGCGGCAGCATGTCCATTGCACATGGCACCCCAGCCCGTGGAGGAGGCATCCGTTGACACAACAACATGCCTGGAAACTCGTTCTAAGGGCACTCCGGCCCGTAGAAAGCTGAGGTTCGTCCACGGGGAGAAGGTCTGACGGCAGGTCGGAGTAACTGGTACTCGGAGCTTGCCCTGGTGCCATGCCCACCTCGGGACTCGATCGTGAAGCCAGTGCTGAAGCGGTCTCATATGAAGCAATCCGAGCGGCGTTACCGCGGCTGCAGATGCCATATGCCCCAGGAGCCTCTGAAAAAGTTTCAGTGGAACCGCACTCTTGCTCTGGATTTGTCTCAGGCAAGTCAGCAGTGACTGCGCGCGCTCGCTCGTAAGCTGCGCGCACATGGCGACCGAGTCGATTTCCATACCGAGAAAAGAGATCCTCTGCACGGGGCAAAGTTTGCTCTTCTCCCAGTTGACCCGAAGGCCCAGACGGACTAGGTGCCGGAGCACTAGGTCCCTGTGTTCGCAAACCTGGTCCCGAGAGTGAGCTAGGATTAGCCAGTCGTCGAGATAATTCAGGATGCGAACCCCGTGTTGCCGTAGCGGCACAAGGGCTGCCTCGACGACCTTCGTGAAGACGCGAGGAGACAGGGCCAGCCCGAATGGGAGGACCGCGTACTGGTATGCCTGCCCCTCGAAAGCAAACCGTAGAAACGGCCTGTGTCGAGGAAGAATGGAGACATGAAAGTAGGCGTCCTTCAGGTCGATCGCTGCAAACCAATCCTGTGGCTGCACACATTCGAAAATGCGCTTGGCCGTGAGCATCTTGAACGGAAGCCTGTGAAGGGAACGGTTCAAGACGCGCAGATCCAGGATTGGTCGTAACCCACCGGTTTTCTTGGGGACAATGAAGTAGGGGCTGTAGAAGCCGGACCTCATTGCGGCTGGAGGGACAGTCTCGATCGCACCCTTCGCCAGCAGGGTGGCGACCTCCGCTCTCATGACAGGGGCATTGCCACCGACCATAGTGAAGCGGACTCCCCTGAAGCGGGGAGGAGACCGCGCGAACTGAATCGCATAGCCGATTCTGATGGTCCGCGCGAGCCAGCGGGACAGGTTGGGAAGCTCTAACCAGGCTCCCAAGGACTGTGCCAGCGGGGTCATGCGGACGACAGACGTCCCCGCGGGGGTGCAGCGAAGCGGAATGACCGGCCCGGACGTGGGTGGCATAGCGGCCCGGTGTGGGGGCACGGTCATTAGCCGCGTCCTGCCAGAGGGAGCCAGGGAAGGACCAGCGTTCCACGGGGGCGTGCTCTGGCAGGGGTCTGGCGACAGAAGGGGATGAGAGCGGCGGGGCCCGTGGGCGGCGCGCACTGTCATTCCCTTCTGGGGGCTCAGAGATGGGGATATCAGTTCTTTCTTTAACCACATTAGGGTGCTGCCCACCCGTGGGTGAGCAGCGGGGAGTGGAGAACAAAGGATTCTCCCCCGGCCCTCCACCGGGGGAAGGAGTGGTCCTGCTACCATCTCCTGAGAAGAACTGATGGCCATCTCTGAGCAGCCCGTCTCAGGAGCGCCGCTTGGCCTGGCGTTTAGCGGGGCGCGGGGCTGGAGAGGGCTGGGGCGCCTGCCTGCGGCGTCCTCCACGACGCGGCCCGGGTGAAGGCTGCTGCTGGGGCCGTGCGGGAGGGGCGGGAGCCGCGGGAGGGCGCCCTCGGCGGCGAGCAGGCTGAGGCGTCTGAACCGACGGCTGGGTGGAGGCAGCAGCGGGCCGTCGGGGCAGAATATGACGAATAGCCTCAGTCTGCTTCTGGGCGGTTGAAAACTGTTGGGCAAAATCTTCAACCGCTCCGCCGAAGAGGCCAGCCTGGGATATGGGGGCGTCAAGCAGACGAGTCCGCTCAGCGTCCCTCATATCGGCCAGGTTGAGCCAGAGGTGTCTCTCCTGGACCACACTAGTGGACATCACCTGGCCCAGGGAGCGTGCGGTCACTTTCGTCGCCCGGAGAGCGAGGTCAGTGGCGGCACGCAGCTCATTGAAGAGCCCTGGGTCAGTCCTCCCCTCGTGCATGTCCCTGAGCATCTGGGCCTGGTAGACCTGCAGAGTGGCCATGGCATGCAATGAGGCGGCTGCCTGCCCCGCAGCTCTATAGGTCTTCGCCACCAGGGTCGACGAAAACCTACAGGCCTTGGAGGGGTGCTTAGGATCACCACGGGAAGAAGCACTCTGTGGACACAGTTGCATCGCAACAGAGCGTTCAACCATAGGCACCCCAGTGTACCCGTAAACAGCCGCCTGATCGAGAGGAGGAAAGGCGGAGGAGGTCGCCGAGCGATCACGGGAAGACAAGGGTGCCTTCCAGGACCTCGAGACCTCCTCATGCACATCCGGGAAGAAAGGCATTGGGGTTGGACGCCGACGTGAATCGGCGGCCGCGCCCAAAAACCAATCGTCCAGACGCGAGCGCTCGGGGCAGGGTGGCGGATTGCACTCTAACCCGATGCTCGCGGCTGCCCGGGAAAGCATGGCCGTCAGCTCGGGATCAGGATCGGGCAATGCTGACGCGCCCGGAGGCGGCAGCACAGCCGACCCCTCATCTCCCGAGGACTCCTGCCCACCTTGTGATGCTGTGATCGACATAGCATCGTCATTAGGAGCGCCAGACGGCGCACTCGGTCCGCCGCCGACCGTTGGCCGGGACTGATCGAGCGCATCATCTGGTCGGCTCGCGGGTTGCGGCACTTGAGAGGGGGATGTGGCCCGAGGACGAATCGTCGGTTGTTGTTGCCACACCGTCACCCTCAGGTCACCCTGGCCACCAGCCGAAGTACCAGCTCTATTACTAGAGGGGGTAGATCGGGGTGTGGATGAGGGGACTCTCACTCTTTCGAGATCACTGAGTCTCGACCGTAGTGTCGCGATGGTCATGTTTCCGCAATGAAAACATGAGTCATCCACAAGCGCTGCTTTGGCGTGCTCTAAGCCCAAACACGCAAAACAGCGATTGTGCCCATCTAAATCAGACAGCCAGTGACCACAACCAGAAGGGCACGGGCGATGCATCTTTAAAAAGACGTGCCACGCGCTTTGCTCTTTTAGAGAGAAGGAGAAATCCCCGCAGATGCTGAAGCGACCAGGGAGAGAACACACACACACTGGCAGATCACTGCTCAGATCGCAGGGAATGTGCACTCGCTGGAACTCGCTGTCACACCAACACCTGGAGGGAAGCTCGTCTCGAAGAGGAATAGAGATGATACTCAGGATGGCTTGTGGAGTGAAGGATAAACTTGGCTCCGAAAGCGAAAACATATCTGCATGTTGCCGGCTCACTTCCTTATATACCCACACTGTGGGGCGGAGTTACGCTATGCAAATTCAGCAGACCCATGGCATTTGCTTGCCATTGGCTCGTTTTATTAATATTCGAAGAGGATAGGCTTCTAAGCGAACCCCATTCGTCGTCATTTCGACGTAACTCGAAGTGACTACGAAAGGGAACCCAGTATTTCAACAAATGTTAAAAACAGAAATTAATATTTATGTAGAAACTAACTGGTCATCAGTATCCTCAGTGGGAGTGGAATGGGACGCCCTTAAGGCAGTTATTAGAGGATGTATCATTCAATTTGCCGCACATTATAAAAAACTTAAAGCACAAGAACTTTTAGAGTTGGATATTAGCATTAAGAAGATTGAAACAGAGATGAAACGTCAAGTGACATCTAGCGGTCTTAGGGAACTAACCCAGCTAAAATATAAATATAACATCATTCTGTCCCAAAAGATTGAATTTTTGTTATTCAGGACAAGACAGACATATTTTGAGTCAGGCGATAAGGCTGGGAAACTTCTAGCTAATTATATTAAACAAAAGGAGTGCTCCTCCATTATTCCATCTGTTAGGTCCTCCAGGGGAGATATATTTACAGCTGCTACAGATATAAATAGAACATTTAAAGAATTCTACATAGATCTTTACAAATCAGCATCATCATCAACTGATGATGATATTATTAGATTCCTGGAACCGCTAGATCTCCCTAAACTTTCAAATGAACAGAAGCAACTTCTTGATTCAGACATAACTCTGGAGGAAGTGATGGAGGTGGTCAAAGCTTTGCCCACAGGGAAAGCTCCTGGTCCGGATGGCTTTCCCGCAGAATTTTTTAGAGATAATGTCAAAGAACTTGCTCCATTAATGCTAGAAGTCTTTATGGAGGCATTCCAGAGAGAGGAATTACCTCCAACAATGTCTCAAGCTCTAATTAGTCTTATACTTAAGAAGGATAAAGATTCAAGTGAGTGCAAAAGTTACCGTCCAATATCGTTGATCCAATTGGATATAAAAATTTTGTCAAAAATCCTAACTAATCGTTTAAATAAAGTTATATCATCACTTATACACGAAGATCAAGTAGGATTTATTAGCGGCCGTAGTTCTTCTGATAACATTCGACGGTTTATTGACATTTAGTGGTCAGTAAGGGAGGAACAGACACCGATTGCCGCCGTCTCACTAGATGCGGAGAAGGCTTTCGACATGATAGAGTGGAAGTATCTTTTTAAAATTTTAGAAGTTTATGGGTTTGGAAACATATTTATAAGATGGATCAAATTATTGTATAAACAACCGGTAGCAGCGGTTCAAACCAACGGTCTAATTTCAGAATTTTTTCCACTCGGTAGAGGGACCCGACAAGGCTCTCCACTTTCCCCGTTGCTGTTCTGTCTTGCTTTGGAACCTTTAGCGGCCGCAATAAGAAAAGATGATGATTTTCCTGGTATTGTAGCGAGGGGGAGAAGTTCATAAGCTTATGCTTTATGCTGATGACATTTTATTATTTGTTTCTGACCCTTGTACCTTGTCTCCTTGGAATAATTGATATCTTCTCTAAGTTTTCAGGTTATAGGGTGAATTGGTCTAAATCAGAAGCTCTTGCATTGACTGCATTTTGCCCTGCCTCAGCGTTTCACCCTGGCGCATTCCAATGGCCTAAGTCAGGCATTAGATATTTAGGCATTTTATTCCCTCCAAATTTGAACGATTTAGTGAGAGTTAATTTTGACCCCTTAATAAAAAGGATTTCCTGCGATATGGATAGATGGGCTCCACTCCATATGGCAATGGCTGGTAAAGTCAATGTAATTAAAATGAGTTGTACGCCAAAACTGAATTATCTGTTACAGTCTCTCCCATTGCAAATACCTCTTTCCTACTTTAAACAGTTTGACAGATTATGTAAGGCTTTTATTTGGAATGGTAAGCGGCCTCGAATGCATTCTAATAAGCTACAGAGACCTGTCGAGAAAGGTGGTCTAAGCTTGCCTAATATTTTGTTTTATTATTATGCTTTTAGTCTTAGACACCTGGCTCATTGGTCACTTCCTCCCCCCCCCTCTGGTATAAGATCGAACAATCTATCTTGCCTTCCATTTCACTGTTACAGACTCTGTCTATTAAACTGGAAGGAGAGTTGAAGGAACATCCTATTATTTCACACTTGCAGACAGTATGGTTAAAAATTTCCCGTATGCAAGGCTGTGACCCTTACCTAAATTCTTACTCAAGCATCTGGTTAAACCCTAAATTGCGTATTAATAAAAACCCCTTTCTATGGAAGGAATGGATTAAGAAGGGTGTTGTTATATTAAGCGACCTTTATGAAAATGGTAGTCTGAAGTCATTTGAACACATACAACAGCAGTATGGTGTATCTAGATCTCAGTTTTTCCGGTATTTACAGTTACGACATTTACTTTGTACTACTTTTGGTTCTAGTTCACAGCTTCCTAAGTCAGCAGATGTACACTGCATGGTAATGTCGGCATATGGGAAGGGTCATGAAGCATCAGTGTACTATTCCTGGTTGATTCAAAGCCTTGGTGATGGAGCTTTATTGGCTCTTAAGAAAATATGGGAAAGAGATCTGAATCTGATATTCGATGATGAGGAATGGAATAGAGTTTTAAAGAATGTAAAAACGGCATCTAGGGATGCAAAGATACGCCTTATACAGTTTAAGATCATGCACCGTTTTTACTGGACTCCTTCCAGATTGTATAGACTTGGATTAAAAGATACACCATATTGCTGGAGGTGTAATACTGAGGATGGAGATTTAATTCATGCTCTGTGGTCCTGTACAAAAATTCAGGATTTCTGGAAAAAAGTTCATAAACACATTTGCACAATTTTGGATACTAATATTTCATTATGCCCTCAATTGTTTATTTTAGGAGGGTGGGCAGATAATGCAATAAGAGACAAACACATAATGCACTTGGTACAAACCAGTTCAATGATTGGCAGACAAATAATTCTTAGGAGTTGGAAGTCAGAGGAGGCCCCTTCTTTTCAAGAATGGTTAACAGAACTAGGTAGAGTGTCCGCATTTGAAAAAATGTCTTATAAACAGACTGATAAAGTAAATCTATACTGTAAGAAATGGTTCAGATACTTAATTTATTTGGAAAAGGGGATGTAATAATTATGCAAGAAACTTACACTCAAAAACCTAATTTGTGTTGGAATATGTATGTGTTTTTTATTTATTTTTATTAAATTTTTTCCTCTCCATTGTATGTTGGAAGTTATCTTAATTGTACTTATTTTGGGTAGTTGTGACCAGTCGGGGAGGGAGGGGGTTGAGGGTTATTGGAGCAAAAATGTTGATTCTGTACAGATGTATTGTGTTGCATTCTGGAAAGTTGAGAATCAATAAAAACTGTTAATCTATATTGAATATATAATTACTGTACCATGTAAATCAAGGCCGTAACCATGTCTTGAACATTGGCGGGGGTGTTATTGGTCTTTTTATTTAAAGGAATTAAACGATTACAAGGAATTTAAGGGAATAAAGAAAAATAAATAAGAACACTGAAAGTTCCAGGTATATTGTAATTATGAAGGAATCAAAAACTATTTCCAAAGAATATTTTATTTCAAAACTTTGCACACACTAACTCTTATTTGTATATTTTTAATGTGTTAAAAATACTAAACATTTCTTGTCTCATCACATTCCGTATCGAATTGCATGAATCGTAAATAATAGCATATTTTCAATTAAAAACTAAAATTTCATGAAAAAAAGTTTACTAGTATGCATCACACTCTCAGTCGTTTAACATTTCTATTGTAAATTTATTGTAAACATTGTCAAAAATGTACATGTACTTACATTTTACCACACTCTCTTTCACTGCAAAAAATAAAGCGTCGCATTGGAGTTCACTCTAGTCTTCTGTAAGTAACAGTAAGTCCCACCTTCTTTGATGTGATTGGCCATCTCAAACATTTTGACATTGACAAGCGGACTGGAGTGCAACAGAGCAGCATCAAGAATATCAAATATTGGGGGAGACAATTTGGCCATTTCTAATTATTGCAGGGGAATTAAATGCATTGACACCATTATATGAAAACAGAACTGAGCTGGACGATGACATTACTGTTTTTTTCCAGAGCGGCTATATATATATATATATATATATATATATATATATATATATATATATATATATACATATATATATATATACATATATATATATAAACTAAGTTAATATATATATATATATATAAATTAATAACTTTTTTACAACAACTTACTTAAGCTGGACTATGACGTCATTTTCTTCTAGATCTGCTGTACAGCCGAAACAATTTTATTGCATTATTTTCCTGTAATCACTGCACTGCAAAAAATGCTTTTCTGACTTAGTATTTTTGTTTTGTTTCCAGTCCAAATATCTAAAAATTATTAAATCAAGAAGCATTTACTAGAGAAGTAAAATGACATAAGAAATTATATTTTGTTTTAAGATAAAAAGAAAGTAATTTAAGTATTTTTTGCTTAAAAGAAGAAAGAAAAAAAAATTGAATTTGAATGGAAAACAAGAATTTTTTTCTTACCCCATGGGCAGATAATTTTGCTTGTTTTAAGCAAAAAATACTTAAATTACTTTCTTTTTATCTTAAAACAAAATAGAATTTCTTATGTCATTTTACTTCTCTAGTAAACGCTTCTTGGTTTAAGAATTTTTAGATATTTGGACTGGAAACAAAACAAAACTGGAAACAAAACAAAAATACTAATTAAGAAAGTATTTTTTGCAGTAAAGCTGCTTTGAAACAATCTGCACTGTAAAAAGCACTATATAAATAAAGGTGACTTGACTTGTCCCCCTCAATGTATATGGTGATTAAGGCCCTGATGTAAATATACCAAATGTAAAATGAGTAGACAACGCTTAAAGGGCATCTTGCAGGTTTTTTTTTTTCTTCAAAATTAATATATAACCTTGTATGAAAATACCATATGAAAAGTAAATGCAGGATTTAAAATCGTTTTGCAAGACATAAGGGCACAAATTTAGTAGAAAACGGGACCGTTTCCTTGACCGTGTTGAAAAAACGTTTTTTTTTTCACCATCGCGTCATATTACGTCACGCGAGGGAGTCGTTTGCCGCCGGGCTCTTGCTCAGTGCAGAGTAGGTTGGTATTCAGTTGGAGCGGTCGTGATTCAGTGTGTTTTCGGTGGTTATTGTATTTCAATTAATCATCATCGTGGTAAATTATTGTGAATTATGGCCTGTCAGGACATCGAGTCCACAGGTTTCCGAAGAATCCAAACAAGAAAAAGGACGGTGCTATCTCCCGTGCGCGTTTTGTGCAGGGTAAGAGACGGGACTTCACTTCTGCATCTGCTTTAAAAAACGCGGTAGTGTGTAGCGTTCACTAAAGACCGGATTATTATAATCTCGGCGACATGGAGTTATATGATGACGGCGATATGTGCACACTGTCCCGGCTCCTTCATCGGGTCGCCCGGTCCGCTGTCAGATTGTGTTTCGACCGCCGGCAGGAAACAGGTCACGGATCCGTCAGAGATCACTTATTGTATATCTGTTTTACAAAATGCATACATATGTACCTGTCTTAATTTAATTAACATATCCTACATAAACTTGTAATGTAATGCATTTATGTGTTTGTTATTAGTCTGCAGCCGACACTTATTATAAATAAAATATATTAAGTTAATTTTCAATCTGTACTCCGAATTTTAATGTTTGTGTTGGCGTTTTCTACATATAAAGTTTTTATACAGTAAGACAGTTGTGATTGTGATTATTTTTGTATTCATTGTCACCAAATGGGACCATTCAAAGCCTTTATAATGTCCCTCTTCCTCTTGAAACTGTCTCCTAATGGCTGACATACACAACACATGCAGGTAAGGGTCTAAATAATAGCTTTACTTTTGCCTGATACATGATAATAATCTGTACAATATTGTGATCTGAGCATAGTGTTATACATATCGTCGGCTAACGTGAATAAATCTATAAGCTAGTAACACTGTTCTCTCATCGAGACCCGACTCCTGCCCTGTTCTCCTCACACCACAGCTCAATGCGTCTCCTCTGACCGTTGTTTTGTGTAATCCTGGCCTGTCTACTCTCTTGGCTTCATATGAGGCACATAATTATATGGCTGAGGTCTGTCATACGAGTAAACATTTAGGCTACAATTTCCTCAGTGTCCGAACTGTCATTGCTTTCCTATTGTTTACTTTGACCGCTCTCCCTCATGTTACGTCACTTCCGGTTTGGCGGTTTTCAAATGCGGAAGTAACATTTTCTCACAAAAACGACTCCAGAAGCCTAAATAGCGTTTTATAAGTATATGTTTATATTTAAATATAGTTCCTACATTATTTTTCTATACATTGGCTCACTGGGTACTCTAACCTGCAACATAGCCTTTAAGTTTGTTACAGTGTCCATGCTACAGGTCTGATCCACCTTTTTTTAATTATTATTACATATTTACAGTGTTTACAGTCCATAGTTAAAAAAGCACAAGCATAACTATGGTGAAATGAACAAACATAGAAAATAACACATTTAAAGTTGTTATGCGACCACTTTATTAAACCAGAATTGCATTAAAGATTGAAAACGTTCAAATCCTTTTTAATTGAATGTTTAAAGGTTGTCTCGTGGTTGAATGTGTATCAGGCGTGCATTATAATTGGTTAAAAGAGTGATTCAATTCACAAGGGCTTGGTACATTAAAGATTGACAGCAGGAGGGGCCTATGCTTTTGGTGTGCTTGTCTTCAGGTGAAAAGTTAAATCCATCCCTCAATCGCAGATTATCTATATATGCTGTACCCATTAGATTAATTTCTCTTTGTCAGTTATGGCATGGATTTATGCAATGTTGCTTACATTTTGGCCTCTGTGTATTGGTTTGCAGAGTCAGCTTAAAAGCAAGGACAACTGTCTCTTTCAGGGAGACGATGATAAATACAGCTTTTACCAGGGGGGAGATGTGGTTTTGGGAGGGATTTTTCCTTTGCATTCCAGCCCTATATCGTCATTATTTTCTTTCAGGACCAAACCTAAACCAACCAAGTATAAATTGTGTGTCATGCTTTCATCATCTGATAGATGTTGTGTAAAACAATTTAAATGTTTAGAAATTGTTTTAATTTCCTTAGTCGTATTGCAATTATGCAATGCATTCAATACATGTGTGTGTGAAATCTGTTGCAGCTTTACCCCTCGAGCACTGAGGTGGATGCAGACGATGATCTTTGCTGTGAGAGAAATAAACCAGCGGCAAGACCTTTTGCCAAACCTATCTCTGGGCTACCACATCAGGGACAGCGGTGATGACATACCTGTATCTGTCAAGAGGTCTCTTCTCCTGGTCAATGGACAGCCAGAGAGGGACAGTGGACAAAGCTGTGAAGACACACAAAAGCAGCCAAGCCCTGTAATTGTGGGAGATGCTGCATCAGGAGTCTCTATGGCTGTTCTGAGAACTCTAGGCTCATTCAAAATACCCTTAGTAAAACATTTAACATTATTCATTTTTGCATTTCTTTCTTGGTTATGAAGGTTGTAGTGTTGTATTGATTTAATTCTATCATATATTGTTTGACATATAGATTAATATTACTTAATTGATCTTCAGTAAAATTAAAATTAGACTTTTAATCTTACTGAAATGTGTTTTTATATTTTAGGTGAGCTACTTTGCATCCTGTTCCTGTCTCAGCAACAAGAGAGAGTTCCCAGCATTCATGCGGACTATGCCAAGTGATCTATTTCAGATTAAAGCTTTGGTAAAACTTGTATATTATTTTCAATGGACATGGGTCGGGGTGATTGGTGTGGATTCAGACTATGCTCGGTTTGCCATCCAGCTCTTCCTGAAAGAGTCATTAAGATTTAACGTTTGTCCTGCTTATGTCCACTTTTATCCTGTTGCACTGACGCAAGATGCAGTGGAGAAGCTTGTGAACATTTTAAAAGCCTCATCTGCTACAGTAACAGTAAACTTCTCTGGGGAATCAGAACTACATAGTATACTAAAAGAGTGCAGACGCCAAAATGTTACTCATCTTCAGTGGATTGCCAGTGAGGCCTGGGCCACATCAAAAGTCCTCTGGGAGGATTTTGATGATCTGTTAAAGGGAACATTGGGGTTTGCCATACGAAGAGCTGATATTCCACATCTTGGCAGTTACCTCAGAAGAGTAAATTTTTCTGTTGCTGAGACGTCCCATTTTCTCTCTGAGTTTTGGGAAGAGACTTTCCGTTGTCGGCTGAATGGGTCCTTAAACACCCATGTGCATGGAGAAGCAGCACAGAACTGGCCACCCTGCAATGGCAGTGAGAGTTTGGATGATGTGTACACTCCTTATTCAGATGTGTCACAACTCAGAGTGTCCTACAATGTTTATAAGGCTGTCTATCTCATAGCACATGCGCTACACGACATGAGCACATGCGTCCCAGGAAAGGGCCCTTTTCACAATGGGACATGTGGGAGTCTAAATCAAATTCTGCCATGGCAGGTGTGTGTTACTCACCATTTTACGTTCTCTGCATTTATAGCGCTGATAAGGAATTATCAAGCAGTGTACAAGTTTAAAAGCAACAGTTAAATATAACATCTGTGTATCTAAATATTTCCATCCATGCATTTGAATGTTTTTGCTTTGCATCATCCTTTCTCCCAACCTTCATCTAAGCTCCTGCACTACATGAAACAAACACATTTCACAACATTAGGGGAAGAGGTCAGATTTGATGACAACGGTGATCCTATTGCATCCTATGATCTGATGAACTGGCAAAGAAGATCTGATGGCTCCCTTCAGCTAGTGAGGGTGGGATTCTATGATGCCTCCCTTGAAGAAGACAAGGACCTAATAATAGATGAGCCAGTAATTATGTGGCACAGAGGAGAGAAGGTGTGTGCCATCCCACTCATCACCAGATATTGTTTACTATGTTTGTTTTGCCTTCAAATCTTCCCAATGATTATGGCTGAACTTAATAAAATCCAGTTTTGTAACTTTACATGGCAATGCACTATTGATTTCATTTTGTACTAAACATTTGTATATACATTTTGGATCACACTGTAGTTTAGGGTCCAATTCTCACGATTAACTTACTATTAACTATGACTTTTGCCTCAATAAACTCCTAATTAGTAAGGTAGTTGTTAAGTTTAGGTATTGGGTAGGATTAAGGGATGTAGAATATGGTCATCCATAATAAGGCATTCAAATGTGCTCTTAATTCATATGTACTAAATCGTCCCCTTGGAATTATAAGGTTCTATCTGACATTTTTGTCAAAATTGAGTTATTCACATATTCTTATTCTGTGACAACTTATTTAGATTATGTGATGTTGTTTTTTAAGTTGTGTACATTTTGGAACTTTTTATTTAGAAAATAAAAAGGTTCTTTCTACACAGTTGAATGGAATGCAAAAACTTTAAAGCTCAATATCTCAAAACCAGTCAGAATGCAGATAGAACCTTATAATTCCAAGGGGACGAAATTGCAGCTACTAACTTAGTAATATGCATGCTAATAAGCAACTAGTTGACAGTGAGAATTGTACCCTAAACTAAAGTGTTACCAAAATAATTATGTTAAATGTAAATAATCCGGCTATATTTTTTATTTATAAGGTTGCATAAGTTGCAGGTTTTAAGTTGCATATTTCTTTATGCAATGAAAGTATGTGGTGATACGCACTCTCATTGAGTTCAGACTACATTTCTACTGCTTGTTCTGTTGTGGTCATTAGGCACCAGAATCATTGTGCAGTCAAAGCTGTCTGCCAGGCTCCAGGAAGGCCAGGCAAAAGGGAAAGCCAGTTTGCTGCTTTGACTGCATACCGTGTGCCGAAGGAGAGATCAGTAATCAAACAGGTGTACATTTCTTCACAGCTCCTCACTTAATGGAATTTTGAAAAAAAAAAGAAAAAAAAATACAAAACAGTCAATCAATTAATAAATGTAAACATTTATATAAATACATTTTATGCTCCCCCTTTTCACAATTTTTTTCACAGACTCAAATGATTGCCTGACATGTTCAAAGGAAACATGGCCAAACCAAGCCAAAGACCAGTGCATTCCAAAAACATTAGAGTTTTTGTCCTTTCAGGAGCCCTTGGGAATAATCCTATGGGCATTTTCAGCATTCGGGGCCTGTGCAGCATTAGCAGTGCTTGGTGTGTTTATAATGTACAGGAAAACACCAGTCATACGAGGAAACAATATGGAGTTGAGTTTCCTTCTCCTCCTGTTCCTCTGCGCATGCTTTCTGATTGGCCTGACATTTATAGGGAAGCCCACTGACTGGTTATGCCGGACTCGGTATCCAGCCTTTGGAATCAGCTTTACTCTCTGTATTTCATGCATCTTGGCAAAAACTGTAGTAGTTTTAATGGCATTCAGGGCCACCCTCCCTGGCAGTAATGTCATGAAGTGGTTTGGCCCTGCTAAACAAATATCAAGTGTAATCTTGTGCACTTTTGTGCAAGCACTTATTTGCATCATATGGTTAACAACTAAGCCTCCTGTTGCTGCATATAACACCAAGTTCATGAGTGCAACAATAATTGTTGAATGTGCTGTAGGATCTGAAATTGGTTTTTGGTGTGTGTTAGGATATATTGGCCTCCTTGCTTCTTTGTGTTTCTTATTAGCATTTTTGGCCAGAAAATTACCAGATAACTTTAATGAGGCTAAATTTATCACATTCAGCATGCTTATATTTTTTGCTGTGTGGATAACATTCATCCCAGTTTATGTAAGCTCTCGTGGGAAGTATATGGTTGCTGTCCATGTCTTTGCTATTCTAGCTTCTGCCTTTGGTCTCTTGCTGTGTATATTTGCTCCTAAGTGTTATATTGTACTTCTGAAACCTGAGAAAAATGACAAAAAACATATGATGAAAAAATAACAAAAAAAAAGTTGTAATAATACGGTACAGTAAAAAATGCCTGAATAGACCAAATTTTTCCTCAGCAGAAATTACCTGTATACAAGTTATCAAGTAAATAAAATTAGCTTTAAGTCCATTTTGTTGTTGGTATTATTTATATTTGACTTTTGACATTCACTTTCATTTAGACTTTGGGGCCATTATGTTCACCAACAAATGCACTGAGCACAGATGGAAGAAAATTCTGACATTTTAACATTCTGATAATTTTTTTTTTTTTTACTGTGCACATACTGTAGTAAACACTGTAAATGTAGACTTGTTTTTAGTAGTAAAAATGTATTTGTTTGTTATATCATTGACACTGTAGCTATTATGTACTTGCAATGTACGATTATGTAAATTTACTATTATAAGTCATTATAAGTCTGCTTACTAGCCATATACAACCATGACTCAAAATCCCATATTGCCTCTTACTTTCACAGTACAATAGATCATTGTGCAGAGCTTTCCTTGTTCTTATGGCTACATTAGTTGCATGGATAAACCTTTTCATAAGAAATATATAAAAAGTAAACTAAATTAATCTGTAATTTAAAATAGTGGATAGTAGTTTTATCAACAAAATATTGGCTAACTCATTGTTTGTCTATATTTAGTTTGTTTGCCTTCTTTTTTAAATGTATTTGTTTAACATCAAACAAACAATATAATAGGCCTACTTGTTCACAGTAATAAAACATACATTTTTTGCATCAAGTAAGAATGGCACAGAAGGGGTTGGCGATATACCTGCAGACACAATTAACCGTTTGAAATTTTGGAATGTTGCCTCTATTGTGGTTATGCTTACGTGACGTTTAGTCAAGTCATCTTCATTTATATAGCGCTTTTAACAATGTAGATTGTTTCAAAGCTGCTTTACAGAGATAAACGTATAATTTAAGGTAACAGATTGTTTTGGCTTTATAGCGGTTCTTGAATGATGTTATTTTCCAGCTAAAGTTAGTTTTGATTGATTCACTTCCGTCGAAAGGAATCAATCAAAACTAACTTTAGCTGGAAAATAACATTATTCAAGAACCGCTATGAATTTTGTTTAGTTAGTTAGTTAGAAAACTGTATTAATCCCTGTTAGGGGAAACTCATTCGCCACCATTGCACATTACAGGAACCACAGATAGACAAATAAATATTATATATATATATATATATATATATATATATATATATATATATATATAAAATCAATACATACAAGAAATTACACAACTTCATTAAAAAACCTAACTGTATTCAGAGTAAAATACCTTCTAAATCGCTCTGTAGAACACAGAGGCATTACTATTCTTGCTGCACTGTCATGAGAGCTTATCATTTGCATGCATTTTGTTTAACCACCGCGGTTTAAAAATAAGTGATTTTAAACCGTTGAAGCGTAATACGCAGCAAAAGAGAACTCCTTTCGCAATATGCATGCACTTTCTGAGGGGCCGTTTACACAACACCGTTTTCAACTAAAAACATAAAAATTCTAATGCATTTGGCCATTCATTTACATTTCATTTTGGGAGCCTGAAAATGCTAACTTTTGAAAAAGGGATCAAAGTGCAAGTTCTGAAAACGTTACCGTTATCGTCTCCATGTAAAATACAAAAATGCAAATTTGTGAATTTATATTCTATTTAAGACGAAAATCCTTTTCCAAAAATAGATTTCATTGTCTGACCTTGGCTTTCACCTTTTTTTAGGGTGCCATCAGCTGAGTTTTTCCTATTAGGGTAAATTATTTTTGGCAAATTGTCTGAAATCTCATACACATTCAAATGCATTTTCACAATCTGAAATGTAGTGAAAAGGCAAGGCAAGGTTTATTTATATAGCACATTTCATACACAATGGTAATACAACGTGCTTTACATAGAAGCAATTCAAATAATCAAAATAAATAAGAATAATTAAAACAGTTTAGAATAAAAAATAAAATAAAATACAGTACAAACAGTCGGACGAACAGTGGCACAGTGCTCATTCATTAAATGCAAAGCTAAACAGATGCGTTTTGAGTCTGGATTTCAAGGTGACTACTGTAGGAGCACACCTGATCTCTTCTGGAAGCTGGTTCCAGCTGCGGCTGACATAGTAGCTAAAAGCGGACTCTCCTTGCTTTGAGTGAACGTCTCGGTTACGGATGTAACCCTCGTTCCCTGAGTAGGGAACGGAGACGTTACGTCGAACGGCGACGAAATGGGGTTCGCTTAGAAGCCTATCCTCTCCGAACAGTAATAAAACGAGCCAATGGCAAGCAAATGACATGGGTCTGCTGAATTTGCATAGCATAACTACGCCCCACCTTGTGGGTATAAAGGAAGTGAGCAGCATGCAGATATGTTTCTTCGCTGAAGGAGCCAAGGCTGAACTCGGCTGTTCCAGCGGTACAGCGGAAGTGGCGGGAAGACGTAACTTCTGAGTAACTACTCAGGGAACGAGGGTTACATCCGTAACCGAGACGTTCCCTTTCGTTGTCACTTCGAGTTACGTCGAATGATGACGAAATGGGGTTCCCAGTCCAATCACGACACCTCGGCTGTCTTCCAGTGCCCTGCGTAAGTCTGAGCTCCCTGTCGTGAGACTAGCACGGACGAAGGACTCCTACTTAACACAGGAATACCAAGGTACACTGGGAAGCACATCTCAGTGGAAATATGCAATCAGTGCCTGCCTGGGGAATTAAGAATATAAATATGACCTGGAGGGGGGTGCATACGGAGAACACTGGGGTGTCTAGCCCGCAGGGTGGAATATTTCAACCCCAGGGGTGGCAGACTGGCTTGCCAAGGGAAAGACACATGCTCGAGAGAGGCTTAGAGTGGAAATACACACGTGGGGGTTGCCCAGAGGGGGAACCATGCACATGGTGGCACCTAGCCAACGAGAAAGCTGCCAGAGGCATAACTCTGGCGTTGACGTCAACAGTGCTGGAGGAACTCAGGGCTTATCAGGCTCACCTGAGGAGAATATTGCACGTATCCAGTCCATGGAGTGGAATGGCGTGCAAGCGAAGACACCTGAGCGGGTCCTAGTACTGGCTGGTTGAAGCGAGTACACGGGAGGACACTGGCTCCACTCGGAGATTTTAGAATCTGGCGAATGTGTTGGGTGTCGCCCAGCCTGCAGCTCTGCAGATGTCTGTTAGCGAGAGCTGGTCTGAGATCCTGAAACACTGCGTTCTGTCTACGTAAGCACGAAGGGCGCGTACTGGACAGAGCAATGCCAAGGCTGGGTCTGCCTCCTCCAGGTGCAGCGCTTGCAGGTTCACCACCTGGTCCCGGAATGTGGTGGGAACCTTGGGCACATATCCAGGCCGGGGTCTCAGGATCACGTGAGAATAGGCCGGCCCGAATTCCAGGCACGCTTCGTCCACAGAAAATGCGTGCAGGTCCCTTACCCTCTTGATGGAGGCCAAAGCAACCAGGAGCGCTGTCTTGATTGACAGGAACTTAAGCTCCACTGATTGCAGAGGCTCAAAGGGAGCACTCTGCAGGGCAGTTAGTACCACTGAAAGGTCCCAAGAGGGAACGAGAGGAGAGCGAGGAGGATTTAGTCTCCTCGCTCCTCTCAGGAACCTGATGACCAGGTCGTGCTTTCCCACGGACTTACCTTCAACTGCGTCGTGATGTGCGGCGATAGCGGCAACATACACTTTCAGGGTGGAGGGAGACAGCCTTTGCTCCAACCCATCTTGCAGGAAGGAAAGGACAACACTGATCGGGCATGATCTGGGGTCTTCTGAGTGAGAGGGGCACCAAGAGATGAAGAGGTTCCACTTCAACGCATAGGCATGTCGAGTGGACGATGCTCTAGCGGAAGTGATGGTAGCCACCACCGCTGGTGGTAGGGTACTCAAACCTACCTAGTCCCGTCCAGGAGCCACACGTGGAGGTTCCAAAGATTGGGACGAGAGTGCCAAAGGGTGCCCCGTCCCTGAGAAAGGAGGTCCTTCCTCAGAGGAATTGGCCAGGGAGGTGCTGTCGCGAGGAGTACAAGTTCGGAGAACCAGGCTCGGGTGGGCCAGTGCGGCGCAACCAATATGACCTGCTCCTCGTCCTCCCTGATCTTGCACAGGGTCTGTGCAAGAAGGCTCACTAGGGGAAACGCATACTTGCGGAGGGGGAAATGCATAATTGCGGAGGCCCTGCGGCCAGCTGTGCGCCAGAGTCGATTTCCATACCGAGAAGAGAGATCCTCTGCACGGGGCAAAGTTTGCTCTTCTCCCAGTTGACCCGAAGGCCCATACGGGCTAGGTGCCGGAGCACTAGGTCCCTGTGTTCGCAAACCTGGTCCCGAGAGTGAGCTAGGATTAGCCAGTCGTCGAGATAATTCAGGATGCGAACCCCGTGTTGCCGTAGCGGCACAAGGGCTGTCTCAACGACCTTCGTAAAGACGTGTGGAGACAGGGCCAGCCCGAATGGGAGAACCGCGTGCTGGTATACCTGCCCCTCGAAAGGAAACCGCAAGAACGGTCTGTGTCGAGGAAGAATGGAGACATGAAAGTAGGCGTCCTTCAGGTCGATCACTGCAAACCAATCCTATGGCTGCACACATTCAAAAATGCATTTGAGTGATGCCGTGAGCATCTTGAACGGAAGCCTGTGAAAGGAACGGTTCAAGACGCGCAGGTCCAGGATCGGTCGTAACCCACCGGTTTTCTTGGGGACAATGAAGTAGGGGCTGTAGAAGCCGGACCTCATTGCGGCTGGAGGGACAGTCTCGATCGCACCCTTCGCCAGCAGGGTGGCGACCTCCGCTCTCATGACAGGGGCATTGCTATGCCACCCACATCCGGGCCGGTCATTCCGCTTCGCTGCAACCCAGGGGGGGACGTCTGTCGTTCGCATGACCCCGCTGGCACAGTCCTTGGGAGCCTGGTTAGAGCTTCCCAACCTGTCCCACTGGCTCGCGCGAACCATCAGGCTCCTCCCCGCTTCAGGGGAGTCCGCTTCACTATGGTCGGCGGCAAGAAGTTCATCTTCAGAACAAAAATCTTCATTCTTTTTAATGAAATCTGAGAGCTTTCTCTTCCTCTGTTGACAGCTTACGCAACTACCACTTTGAAGTTCCAGAAAGGTAGTAAAGACATAATTTAAGTAACACGGTGTTCTAACCAAATGCGATGCGTTGAGATTCTAGCAACAAGCAGTTTTTCTGTCCACACCAAATGCGTTGTGACCATGTAAAGTGACAAAATCAATTAAAAACCACAGCCAATCAGAACAGTGTGTGGGCAGGTTCTCTTGGCAAGTGCACAGCAGTCACAATGAAATTGATAAGTACATAATCAAATTCATAAATATTACACAGTTTAAACAACTGAGTGACTGAAACAATCTTTGTCATAAAATACACTTGTTTGTTCACAATGAGTTTACAGTTTTTGTACAGTTTACTGTACAGTTTTACAGTTTTTTGGTAGTGTTCCAGCTGCAATGTCGCAGAAAAATTGAAACCGTTTCTAAAATTGAATATTCGTCACGTGTCACTAGTTTAGTACAAAAACTATGATTGACATGGAAAATATACCTTTTATTGTGTGTTGCGTGTAGTTAGAACACGGAGTAATCTATTGTAATCAATGAATGTATTTTCATTGGTTTAACCCCCCCAAAAAAGTTATGCAAATGCTTTGTGTGTGAAAAAAAACAAAATTGTCTTTTGTCACAATATTTTGATACATTCACATGAGCATCTCAGTGGCTTGTGTTCTCACCCATGCATTCTCACCCTGCTGGGTCAGCAGCGCGCATGCATTGTAGCGCTCTTGTGATCGTGTGTCAGCGATCTATATTTTGTGAGAAAATATGTAATTTATTTTCTTTACACAAAACATTTGAGGTTAAACCACTGGAGTCCCATGGATTACATTTATGTCTGTATACCTTTCTGAACCTTGAAATTGGTAGTTGCGTAAGATGTCAATGGAGGGACAGAAATCTCTCAGATTTCCTCAAAAAGATCCTAATTTTTGTTCTGAAGACGAATGGAAGTCTTGTGGGGTGTGGAACAACATAAGTGTTCATAAGAGTAATTAATGACAATTTGAATTTTTGGGTGAACTAACCCTTTAAGGAATATGGTGTTCTCTTACAGAAAAATGGCATCGACACTATTATTTCACTATTATTTCACTAAGTCTAAAAGCTATTTTTAATGATAAAAGCAGCAGACCTGTATTCGTATTCCATTTGTCTTTGTTTGTTTCTTTCTTTCTGTATTGTATTTGTATTGTATTGTATTGCATTTGAAAATGTTTTGAATCTTGACTTTCACAGTTAATGACGTTTTTTTCAAAGAATTTTGTGAGCTATTTGGTGCAACACCACTATTGTGCATGCACCTGCTCATGTTTTCTTTTTTTAATTGTCTCTTGTTTGTTTAATGTCTAAACTTATTCCACAATACAAGCACTTTTTAATGGGTCTTTGTACATTGTTTCATTTATGTTATATATACATATATATCTATATATCTTTACTCATTGAATGCATTTAAGAATGTTTACATGAAAATTTGTACAAAAATAAACCATGTTCAATTTGTATATATCGTTCTTGAATTATTTGCTACCGAAATATATGCTATAAAAGTTCTATAAATATATAAATTTCTGTATAAGGATTATCCGTTAATAGTACAGAAAATGTCAGTGGTGGGCCGTCAGGGCCAGCAAGGCCTTCTCTGCTGGCCTAAACACTATGAGAATCACTAACTTGCACTTTAATATATTTTTTTTATGAATGAGTATTAAATGATTCGCAATAGTCCGTTCTCATAATTTCATAGCTTTTCTCTTGGTTGCGCTGCTTCCAGTAGTGTATATTTATTTTAGTGCTTTTATCCAATCATATTTCAGTCATCATGTGTTGCCAGGGTCAAATATATCTGCCTCGAGGCCTTCAGAATCGATAGTGCGGGCGCCTGTAGCTTAAATGAATGGCAATGAAACTGTTGCTTTAACCAATCAGATAATCGGTCAGATTTAATCAGCCAATCAGATATCGAGTTGATTGCACCGGGGCCATCTAGCAGGCATACAATAAGGTAAGCATTTTCACGCCCTTTGATTGGATGGTCAGAGCCATGGTCAGAGCTAGCTAACCGCATCTGTAGCGAACTGTGTATAGTGTCAACTAAAATACCTGTAGATTTAATAGTTTTTCAACCCACAAATTAATGTTTATTTCCTTCCTCGACCACCAGCAGGTTCAAACCTACCGGAAAAAATCCCTTATCCAGCTTACGCAGAGTCACGGATCTCTATCGATCTGTCCAGGTAAAAACAGAACAGACTGCAATGTAAAGTTATGCCAGGACTGATTTTGAAGGCAAAAGTCCCGCTGATCTCAATGATATCGTTCAAAAATCTGGTGTGAGAGCTCGTGTCGGCTGTAACGTTACACATCGTCATGTTTTGCGGTGTTTTCCGTTTAACGTTACTGCTTCTGTCGAGCAGACACTCGCAACACTGAAGCGAATTAAAACTTATGACATAAATACGACGGGACAGACTCGACTTTCAGCACATTAACCTCGATGGCGATAGAAAAGGTTGTTGGGACTGAAAAGCACAGACAACCTGTACAACCAAGTAATTCAAGTCTTTTTGAGGAAATAAATTAGGATGGATTTTGTGTAAAAAAATCAGTTTTGGAGAGTAGGCCTATGTCCAAAAAATAATTATAATGCATTTTTTGCCCCTGTTTTTGTCCGTGCTGAATATGATTTTCTTCCTAATTTTTCTTGTAAATTTATGATCGAAACAACTTATTTTTTTCAAACATTAATACTATAGCCATTGAAGGATAAGACAGGGATGAGGATCCGTTTCTGAATTTATAATCGGAACGCAAGAACCACTGTACACAAAAGCCGAACTCGCCTTTCGCGAACTCACCGCATTAACCCTATAACTGCCGGTGCAAAATAAAAACAGGAATTTCATGTGCGTGCGCTGCTACACTATTAAAAGTTATTAATTCAGGGTGGACATCACTGAAGGCCTAGGTGTGAAATGCACGGCCCGCCACTGGAAAATGTACTGTTAATATACAGAATTTTCCGTTTTAGAGGTGAAGGAACTGTCCGTAATTTAACGAAAAATGTCCTGATAATTTTCTACCAGTACATTATCCGTTTTTTTACGGAATTATTTTTTACAGTGTGAAGTGTACATTTGAACAGTAGTCTTGTCACTTCACAATTTAAAATATGTGGACCAGGTGTAGAGCCAACCTTGGTCCTCGAGAGCCACTGCCCTGCTTGTTTTCCAACTATTCCTGCCCTTCCAGCTTCTGACTGACAACACACCTGATCCATTATTAATCGGCAGTACGTAGGGCAGGGATAGTTTGCAAAACAAGCAGGAGAGTGGCTCTCAAGAACCAGGGTTGGCTACCTTGAATTTAGTCATTGTGAATGATTATTATATGGCTACAATAAATTGACTATGTAGAATTGGATTACAAGAAGTCTAAATCTTTGCTACATCCACAAAGTAGTTAAAATAAAACAAAATTGTTTACTGTTTTTTATTTAACTACCCTCTTATTTAAGTCTGTGTATGTTTTATGTTTTCATTAACATAATTTCCTAATGTTGTCTTGCCTCTTGACCGCTGCATTCGGGAGAGAGCATAGAAGTGAGGGTATGTATGTTAATGGTCTTTTCCAGCCATGGGGTTGTCCTGTCCAAAATTTAATTTACATTTTACAAATCTTTACATTTTGAAATAGGTGGCACCAGACCCTCAAGGAGTGCTTACCTCATGTCAACTGAAAGAAAGAAATATTATATGTAGTGTGTTTAAAACTGGCATATTTGGAGTTTGTTGTCAACCTTTGTTAGAAGTACAAGTATTTAACCAAGTATCAAATGATTATTGATACCATTGTTTTCGCTCGCTGTCAATTCAGTCTCACCTGAATTCACCTTTACGTGGAATTTTTTTTTAGGTGAAGTAATCCTGTGGAATTTCTTTCCCAGAATCATGTAAAATGCCTTAATGGCGAATTTCAATATGAGGGGCGGTGGCCAAATTGAAAAGAAGCCATTCAACGCTACACCTTTGTACAATGTAATTCAAGGTCATTTTGGCCTTATGACATTCCAAAAAAATCTCTTGCTCCTTGTCTAATATTAATTTAATTTGTATTGTTAACTTTTATCTAATCAGGAGACAATCTTTAAAATAACCTGTCTTTTAAAAGAAGACAATCTTTAAAAGAAAAGTGTCCTTTTCACTTTTACACAGTTACACACGTAGTGAAGGGTATTTCTTAAGGGCACCACAGTATTGAAGAGGGCAAATGCTGTTTTTTTTTCTTCTTTTTTTTCACTATTCGAGCACATTTAATTGGCATAAGATTATTATGCAGAAAAATAACATGATTATTTTCAGACATTTTCAAAAGAAGTACATAATTTACCTAAAAAGTTGCCTTTTTTTTTTTTTACCATATTCTCTCTTCCCTCAAATGCTGTGACGAGGTGGAGCCCAAATGCTACAGATTCAGACATTGATGCAGCAATGGCGGAACACCTGAAGCATGCTCCAGGAAGAGCTGGGGTGGTGGATAAAAATAAACCATTAGCCATAAACAAAACAAAAACCATAAAGCCATAAACAAATTTCATAGACTCTAAAAACTTTTATTTATGGCTGCATGTTTAACAATAATGCAAGACTGTTAGTTACTGAAAGTTATACTGCCACAGCTCTAACTTCTATTCATCAATGATGGAATATTATAGAAAGACTCTAACAATAAAATGTGTTGACTGTTCCTGTACTTTTGTTATATTCTAGTTTGATTAATGTCTGCTTAACCTTAATGTGAAACTGTTAGAGAAAATGCCATTACCACATAATTTACCACATTGTACTATTTCTATTATCTTTTTTGAATAGTAGCTGTTTAATTGTAAGACATTTCAAATGTAATATTCACAATAAAATGTTGTTCTAAATTATCACACTCTTTTTTGCTTTAGTCCACAAATAATGTGTTGATGTACACGTGATTAAACATAGACGTCCAGGTCTGACCAGACCAATTTTGGACCTTTTTAGAACCTTTGTCAAGTTCAGATGTGTAAAAATAGGCTAACTGATTGCCTTTCACGATGTTATACAATGTGGGAGTGATTATTTTATATGCAGGATTATATGTAGCCTACACATACATTTGGCAGCAACACATCTTATAAACATCCAGAAGAACTAAAAAAAAACATTTAGACGTCCATGGACACGCATAAAAGACGCGGAATTCACGGCCAGATGACGTCGGTTTAACTTTCATTTTGGAACGATTTTTCAACCATGACGGGACGTGTCGGAGGGACGTCTTTTCAGCGGTCATTAAACGTCTAAATGTTACTGCACATTTGTGGTAGTTGAGGAGGTTACTCCCGACATGAGGTATATACAAATGTTTATGGATATTATATTTGTTTGTTTGGGAAACACAATTTAATTCACAGCATGCACATCTCAACATTATCCTACTTAACGATATAGAATAGCAAAAACTTCCTCTCTGCATATATCGTATTTTTACATGTGCCCCATCAGCTAATTGTTTTATTATCATATTTTTTTATTACTTATGTATAAAGCAGTTTAAAATGACCCAAACCCATACAGGACCTTTATTATACAATTTTTAGACAAAATGCCAGATGCTAACAGTTTCCAAAATAGGATTGGTTAATAAAATGTTTAAGATGGGGCTTAGCAAAAGTCTATTTGCATGCATGTTGCATGCATTGGGCAGTTGTGGCCTAATTGTTAGAGAGTCAGGCTGCGTTCGAAACCGCATACTTCCCTACTATATAGTAGGGGAAAAGAGTAGGCGAGCGAAAAAGTATGTACGAATCATAAAAGAGTAGGCGAGAATTACCTGGGTGACGTACTAATTATCGCGAGATTTGGACGTACGTATACTTATAGTGCGTTCGAATATGCCTACTTTCCTACTATATAGTAGGCGAAAACAGTACGTGAAAGAAGAAGTACGTTCGAAACATCAGTATTCATAAAAGAGAAGGCGAGAAGGGTACTCTTCTATCCCAGGAGGCCACGCGAGAGCATACGTCATTATCAAACTTCACGGAGATCAGCGACGCACGGGGTTTCAAATGTGAGTAAACACGGTTCCTTGTGTTAAAATTGCATGTGTTAAACTACTATAGAGTAAACGTTTTAACTGTTGAATGTGTAAAGGAGTTAGACAGTATAGTGTAGTTGTGATTTTGCTGTAAAAACACGTTTTATTATGTATAGCTCTAGCTGACAGGGGAGCTCCAGTAAGGACACGTAAGTTAACGTTACGTCTCTAAACCATAAACATCTTAAAGACGCTTATTTTAAACGTCTATTTACATCTGACAGGAAAATATTTTATAAGTATTGCAGAAGAGCACATCACAACATGACATATAACGTTACATCTGAGTGGTATGTGTGCTATTATGTAGAACAAATCTATAAATTAACTAAACATAAGTTATCTATTTTATTTGTCCATTAGTACCTTTTGATAAATTGAGGAACATGTATGTTGTATAAAAAGTTAAAACAACCTCAACATGTAAATGTAGTGTTGAGCTCATAAATCACAGATGTAACGAGAATCTTGTCTGGATGTTACAGGGACAAAAGAACAGATGTGTGTTTGAGGGACAGAAGAACAGATGTGGGTTTATTCGGTGGAGAGTAGCTCATGAAGCTGAATGCTGTCATCAAAGGCTTTGAGTAAGTATACTACAGAAATGAATAACAACAACTATTTAAATATTAAGTTGTAGTTTATTTTAATTATTGTAATTTCAAACAGAGCTATTACAGCACTTTTCTGATTCTTGATTTCTGTGCATTTGCTGCTCAGCTTTTGTGGTGGAGCAGGACCTGCAAGGAAAGATGATGGCGGCATTTGTGAAAAAAAGCGTTCTTGTCTTCTAAATAATACTGAAATCAAATGACATTGTGTAACAATTCACCCTTTAATATTTTTAAACAGATGTGTTACTATAAACGCACAATGGGATCTTTGGAATGAAAGCAAGTATCACACAACATCAACAATGTTGCTTTACTCACTACTTTGAACATATAAATATGAATAAGGCCAGACGTAAGGGAGTGAATCAAACACAGCAACAAAATAAATATTCAGACGGCGCTGAACAAACACTCGACAAAAGACGCACCCAACAGTTCAATTGAATGACGCGTTTAGCGTGGTATAATATCAAAGAAAATCAATTGAACCGTGCACCCTCCCAGTTTTCCCTTTTTTTGTCCCAGTCCACCAAATTAAACTAAAGGAAAAACTTCCAGGCTGACTCAGGAGCGCGCAACAGTCATTTCTGCCAGGAAACAGGTAGTCTGCGAGAAATATCCTCTAGTTAGAATGTCCCGGGAAAAAAACGTAATCCACAACAAAAAAGGAAAAAGTAGAGCGTCGATCCAGCGGTATACCACGTCCAAAAAACACAAACAAATGAAGCTGATCTCACCAGATCCGTAGATCGCCGGGCTATTAACCCACAGAAAGTTTGGGTTCAGGTTCGGGCTCGTCCTCTTGCCGGAGACGCTCACACGAGAAAACAGTCCAGGTTCAACAATTTTCTGTCCTTCTTCCCCCCATTAAAGCCGCAGCAAACAACACTGGCGCTCCTCTCAAAAACACCCCAAAACACCTTAAGTAAGCTAGGGCGCGCCTTCCCAGGAATTACGGGCGGCCAAGCCCTTAAAGAGACATCCTCCCATCCATACCAAAATACACAGTGGAAACCCAATATATTACACAGGACTACATACGAGTATTCTTTCTCATACATAAACATTATATATATACATATATATAACACATCTTGAGCCACAACAAAAATAATACTGTTTCCCAAGGAACACTCAAATGAATGTGACGGTGTCACAGATCCCCCCCCCCCCCCAGCCGGAGGTACAGGATGCTGAGCCCCGAAGTAGGGCTTCAAATTGACCACATTAACTGTGTCCATCTTTTTGTTTTGGTCATTCCACTGTACATGGTAATTGACGGGGCCTAGTTTTCTCATCACAGTGGCTGGACCCGACCACTTGGGCGCAAGCTTCGATGAGAAGTTTTCCGATGCTTTAGAGAGCGGGTGAGTACGGACCCAGACCAGATCTCCCGGCAGGAGTTGTGCACCTCTCCTGTGGGTATTGTAATACCTGGCTTGTCTGGACTGACACACCTCCACTCTCTTCTTGACTTGATCATTCATTTGTTTCTGTCTTTCCAGTAGGGTGTAAGGTGACTGTTGTGGAGTAGGAGGGGAACTAATGAGTCTCTCCAGTGGGCCTTTCAGGAACCTTCCGAGCGCCAGCTCTGCAGGTGTTCGGCCCGTGGTCTCATGATAGGCAGTATTGATGGCGAAACGGAACTCCCTTATCCACTGATCCCAGTTCTTATGGTGGTTCCCCACATACAACGCAATCATCGTCTTGATGGACCGATTGGACCGCTCAGTGAGGTTAGCTTGGGGGTGATAACTGGTGGTAAATTTCTGCGTCACTCCCCAGGTCTTACAGAGGTTAGCCATTTCATGGCCCGTAAACTGCCGTCCCCGGTCAGACACCAACTCCCGTGGAACACCAAAGCGGGTGAAGATTTCATCTTTCAAGATTAACACAATACGGTGTGCCTTGCCATCCTTTAAAGGAAAACATCTCCACCCATTTCGTGAAATAATCCACCAAGACGAGCAGGAAGGTGTTGCCCTTTTTACTGCGGGGAAAGGGCCCCATGAGGTCCATCCCCAGCTTTTCCCAGGGATCTTCCACAGGAGTAGGCTGCATGAGACCCGCCGGCTTTTGATTTTCAGCCTTGTAGACCTGGCAGATGGAACAAACCTTGACGTAGGTCCAGACATCCTTTCGAATAGATGGCCACCAGGCTACCTCAAGGATCCTCAGGAGTGTCTTCAGCCTGCCCAGATGCCCGCTCAGAGGATGATCGTGAAAGTAGGCCAGAAAGACAGGCACAAGGGATTTTGGAACGACCAGCTGATAGCAGAGGTCAGTGACCTCTGAATCTTCTTCCTGGGCTTCCCTTATTTCAAACAGAGAGGAAGGCAGATCAGCAGAAGAGTATGCATTCGCTGCAGCATAAACGGCAGCTGAAGAAGGAGGTATAACCGCTCGAGACAGGGCATCGGGCACGATGTTATGGAGTCCTTTCCTATACTGGACTCTAAACTGAAACAGCTGGAGCCGCAGGATCCAGCGGGTCAGACGAGAGGAGGTTTTCGGACAATTGAAGGCCCAGGTCAAGGCAGCATGGTCAGTGTATACTGTGAACTCATTTCCCTCAAGAAAGTGCCTCCACTTCTCAACAGCCCAAACGACTGCAAGGCACTCCTTTTCCGAGGTGGAGTAATTGCACTCTGCGCCACGCACCCCCCTGGATGCATAGGCGATCATCTTCTCCCCTTCTGCTGTTTTCTGCACCAGCACGGCCCCCAATCCCACGTCACTGGCGTCTGTGTGGATTTCAAATGGCAGAGATGTGTCAGGCTGCATGAGGATAGGTGCGTCCACCAGCGCCCTCTTCAGCTGATCAAAACTCTGCTGACATTCCTCTGACCAGACCCACTCCACGGTTTTCCTCTTTAGACGATTCAATGGAGCAGCCAGGTCTGCAAAATGGTCGATAAATTTGTGGTACCATCCCACAAGACCTAAGAAACGCTGGAGGGCCTTGATGTTAGTGGGCTTGGGATACATCATCACTGCCTGTGTCTTTTCTGGATCCACCTGCACGCCCTTGTCCGAGACTACATGGCCCAGCTCCTGCCTGAACAGGGCACACTTCTTGAGATTGAGTGTCAATCCAGCCTTATGGAGCTTCCCTAGAACGGCGTGCAGATCCTGGAGATGTTGTTCATGCGTGGGTGAAAAGATGATGACATCATCGATGTACACACAGCAGATATTTCCTCTAAGCTCCCCCAGGACCTTCTCCATCAACCGCTGAAAAGTGGCCCCGGCATTTCTGAGCCCAAAAGGCATACACCTGAACTGGTAGAGGCCCAGTGGCGTTATCACAACAGTCTTGGCCTTACTGTCTTCGGACATGGCGACCTGCCAATACCCGGACTTCAGGTCAAGAGTGCTGAAAAATTTTGCACCATGCATGGACTCTAATAGCTTGTGAATAATAGGCATGGGATAGGCATCTGGATGGGTTTTGGCATTAAGATGCCTAAAATCCACACAAAATCGAATGGAATCATCTGGTTTCTTAACTAAGACCACCGGAGCACCCCAGGCGGACTGTGATGGCTCAATGATGCCATCCTTGAGCATCTGCTCCACATGGTCAGCAATTATCTGTCGCTTAAAGGGCGAAACCCTGTACGCCCGGCAGCGGACAGGCACCTCGTCAGTGGTGAAGATCCGGTGTTCCTCAACCCTGGTTTTGCCCAGTTTCCCCGAACATACCCTTGGCCAGGCCTGGAACAGCTCCATGACCTCTGAAGGGTGGTCTGGAAAAACAGGAGACACCACTCCCATTGGTGGAAATGGACCCAACGAACCCGGGTAAGGAACAGCTACATATAGACTGGCCTTGGAATAAACTCCAGGCTTCTGCCTGAAGGTTTCCTCCAGCGGGTGAGACAGAAAAGGATGGAAAGTATAGCCCCTGGGTCCTTTCACCCCATAGGTCTGGTCTCCCATATTAATGATGGTAGATGTTTTCCTGAGGAAGTCCAAACCAAGGATAACAGGGAAAGCCAGGTGATTATCAGCCATAACAAACATCTCCATCGACCATATCGCCTCATGCCAGATATACAAAATCTGGGTCTTCCCCACAGCGCCATAAGTCTTCCCATCGGCCAAGGCAAAACTTTGGTTGTCACTCGACTCCAGTCGCTCACCTTCGCGAGCTAGCTCCCGCCAGAGACTCTGCCGCATAAGTGAGTAGGTGCATCCAGTGTCGAACACAGCATGACACTGCTTTCCCCTCACTTCTACTGGAACATGGAGGAGCACCATTGGAGACTTCTGTGCCAGCTGCACTACTGTCACCACATCAGCATGTTTCTTGGCCTCCCGAGAAGGTCCCTTGTCCAGGTTTTTCTTTAAGCCCTTCTCCCTGGCCTTTTGCTGGTCCCCCTTTCCCCAGTATTCTTTAGATGAGGTGCAGTCTTTCTCCACCAGGGTGCCAGTCTGTACCAACTGGTCCACGTTTGTGACAGTACCCCGGAGACAGCCAGCTATTCGAGGATTGCAGTTATTAAGGATCTTGCGAACCAACTCGGTCTCTGTTATGTCCGGCTTCCACCGTAAACAAAGAGCACGGTAGTCGTAGGCAAAATCTCTTAGACACTGATCTGGCAACTGTACCATGTCCCGAAGCTTTCCTTTCACCTCAGTGAGGTAATCAGGAGGGAGGAAGGCATCATTAAAGGCACTCTTAAACTCAGGCCAGTTATGCACACTGTTTTTCGCCACCATCCACCAACTATGTACCGGCCCCTTAAGAGTGTTGGACAGGGCGCCTATCAGCTCTGCATCAGACAAAGGCCGTACTGCAAAGAACGTTTCGCAGCGATCAACAAAGTTAAGAACATCGGCCACTTCCCTGGACCCACTGAATGAAGGAAACTCCATCTGAATAGCCGGCCTGGCATAAACCACAGGAGGTCTGATGGTTTGACTACATGAAGCACCTAAAGGAGGTGGAAGGCTGGTGCTTGGTATAAAAGGCCGTATATTTGGATGAGAAAGGGCTCCAGTGAATGGTGTCTGAAGCTGGGCACCTACCATACCATGAGCTGGTTGGCATGGAATGAGCTCTTAAGCATACGGATTCGAGGACTGAACAGTATGGTTGGAACTAGCCGCCATGTCAGAAGTGGTCAGGTTGTCGAGCAGAGGAGGAGTGATTCTACTGATAGACGGGCTCATGACATGTACTTCCCTACTCAGAAGATCACCTGTTTGTGGGAAAGCACTGGAGGAAGGTTGAGCAGGAGTAGAACGACTATGAGGTGGATGAATAGTAGCTCCAGTGCGTGGAAGAGGCTTAGGGAGAGCAACCAGGCTGGCTCGCTTCAGCCGTTCATGTTCTGCTTTCCACTTTTCATCCCGCCTCTGTAAGCAATCCACTAATTTTTCCTCAAACTGTTTCAGTGTTGATATCATGCATTGCTCAAGCGCCTCAACACTTCTGTCAACATAACCCCTTATGCCCACTTCTCTGTTCAATGCACTATTAACAGAATCTCTGAAGTCAGACTCAAGTGTATTTACTCTGTCCATGACCGACCCCAAATCATTGGTAATGGTAGTGAGAGCGGGAAGGGTGAGATAAGATGTGTTTCCCTCATCTCCATTGCTTTTTTCATTCTCTTCTTGGTCTGTTATATAAAGTGAACTAATCAGGGATGTTATCTCCCCACAGGATTTCTCCTAGTGACCCATGCGTCTCCCTTTGATTCATGGTACGTTTCGCTAGGCCCATGCCCCGATGTAGGTGTAGAAGCCCTAGTGCTATGCTCAGATAGTTCCTCCTCCTCTCCATCAATATCCACCAGTAGTGCGACACTAGTGTCTGTCTGATCTGTCATTTTTCCCCTTCCTTTTTTTTTTACTGCACTACCCAACAGAACAGAGTATGTGCAATTGATCGCTTATGAGAAGTATTCAGTAAGGTCCAGGATATAATTACAAGACAACATCAAACAATATTCACATCACTCCGGTACCAACAAAGCAAAAGCAACAAAATTGCATTCCGTCCCCGTACGGGCCACCATCTGTAACAATTCACCCTTTAATATTTTTAAACAGATATGTTACTATAAACGCACAATGGGATCTTTGGAATGAAAGCAAGTATCACACAACTTCAACAATGTTGCTTTACTCACTACTTTCTTGAACATATAAATATGAATAAGGCCAGACGTAAGGGAGTGAATCAAACACAGCAACAAAATAAATATTCAGACGGCGCTGAACAAACACTCCACAAAAGACGCACCCAACAGTTCAATTGAATGACGCGTTTAGCGCGGTATAATATCAAAGAAAATCAATTGAACTGTGCACCCTCACAGTTTTCCCTTTTTTTGTCCCAGTCCACCAAATTAAACTAAAGGAAAAACTTCCAGGCTGACTCAGGAGCGCGCAACAGTTGTTTCAGCCAGGAAACAGGTAGTCTGCGAGAGCTAAATAAACCTAAAATTCTCGGGACAGGAGCATGTGTCCAAAGTTTAATCTTAACCGTTCTATTTCATCAGATACGATCTGTAAACAGGGCTTTAAGTGTAAAATACCGAACTTGTCCTTTAAAGAGACATCCTCCCATCCATACCAAAATACACAGTGGAAACCCAATATATTACACAGGACTACATACGAGTATTCTTTCTCATACATAAACATTATATATATACATATATATAACACATCTTGAGCCACAACAAAAATAATACTGTTTCCCAAGGAACACTCAAATTAATGTGACGGTGTCACAATTTTGCTGTTAAAATGACTGCTTTTGTGTTATGTTTGTGCATTTTTGTAGGATCTGAAATGTCAGCAGACTGGTGTGAGCACTGAGGATGAGGAGCACAGAGCTGAATCCTGGAGATGGTGCCATGTACGAGACCCTTGTAATGGAAATTTTACATTTAGATCTTCTACTTCTAGTTCTTTTACTTTTAGATGGGTACAACTTGTATAAACGTTGAAGATTCATTTTTACTCATAAGAACTTAAAGGAATATAATCAAGTTAAGCTATGCATATTGAAATGAAAAGTTTAACCCAAGCTATTAGAAATGCATAAGGAACAAAATGTTATAGAAAGCACATAGAAGGGACTATGTGTACTCCAAGTAACCTTTTGTACTCCAAGTGTGAAAAATATGTGTGCAGCTTTGATCGAACTAAAGATAGGCAAGATGTGTGAAAAAGAGCAGTAGCTAAGAGCGGGGACTTTTAGCAGGCATGGTATTGGTCTGTCTAGATATAATTTATGTTAGAAGAGATCTTGAACACAGACGTTTCCTTTTAAGGTAAACAAGACAAATCTTTTGACAGATGCAGCCCACTCAGGATATGTTCGGGGTATATAATCTTGGCAAAGGGGACTGGCCTTTGCCTTCTCATGTCAGATGCTCTCTGCGTGAGAATGCCATGGGCCTTCTCATATCAGACGCTGTCTGTGTGGGAACGTCTTATTTCATGCATGAAATAAAATACTTTGTTTAATCTTTTGAGAATCGACTTTGTCTCCTTCATCCAGGTTTTAATATTGATAATTTCCACAACACCCTCCATCACTCCACCGGCCCTTAAGTGCCTGTAGTCTACATGCATGATTGTAGTTTGAATAAAGCTTTGTTTCATGTGTTGACTAGTATATGCATTTGTTTATTGTGTGATGGTGACTTTCATTCATTCATTTACTCATTTATTAATATTTATCATTGTTGTCAGTAAATAAAATATAATTATTTAATTAATTAATGCTTTAATTAATAGTTTGAATGAAAATGTAGATATGTTCACAATATACACATCTAGAGTGTATTCATGCATAGCTATGTCATTTGACATACATTACATTTTGTTTGTTTTATTTAATTATATAATTTTCAGTAAAAAGTAAAATAATTAAGTATTGGTCAGTATTTGTCGTTGTTATTATTGTATGGTTTGGGGTGGGATAACAATGCAATTCATTCTGGGGTAATATTGATTTTTAATATTAATGATACGTATAAAATCAACAGTTTTCACCAAAGGCGAATCTTCACACAGCTGCCCAACGTTTCCTTTGTGTTTGTGCATTCATTACAGACACTGAGGAAAACAGTTCTGTAGGGCTGTCGAGTTACTGATGTTATGAGGTGTATATATATATTTAAATCATGGATTTGCATACATAATATGAGATTTTAAACAGAGGAAAAAGGTTGAATATCTTAATATATATTTTCTTAAATAAGTAATTATAATACATTTAAAAAATGCATTTTTTGTTATTTATAGGCCTAGGTCTGAGGGATGAAACGACAGAAAAAGAGGAAAACAGCAGTAAGCCACTTTTGCTTGTGGATGAAAATGTTTGGGTATAAAATAAAGAAATTAACAACATATTCAAGAGATGACAATTTTGGGATTTCGTAATAAAAATAAATAGTATCGTTAAGGATAAAACGGTGGGTCACATAAGTAGGGTTTAATATAAGAACTACCCTAAATTTATTCACAAAATAAATGGGCAGCAGTTTCTTTAAAAAGACCATAAAATGAGCAAATTTAAACAATATCAATTTATTTACAGATAGATTAATTAAACGTGTCGTTCAAATCTTTTAAGTTGTTGCACTTGTGATAACGCGTCGTAGGTCACATGATAACGTCAACATGGCAGATGTCCGGTTCGCATTCATACTTAACGAGATTTGGCTATAAAGTACCTACTCTTTTAGCGCTCGTTAAGTAAGTACTTATTGAAATTAAGTACCTACTCATTGAGTATGCGGTTTCGAACGCAGCCTCAGACTTGTAACACGAAGGTCGCAGGTTTGAGTCTCAGTACTGGCAGGAAATGTAGGTGAGGGGAGTGAATGAACAGTGCTCTCTTCCACTCTCTATACCCACTCTTGTTGAATGTAACTCTCATAACTCATGCCACAGCAAAAAAGGCTGACCATTGCTCTGGGTGTGTGTTCACTGTGTGAGTGTGTGTTCAATACTCAATGCTGTGTGTGTGCACCTTGAAAGGGTGAAATGCAGAGCACAAATTCTGAGAATGGACACCATATTTGGTTACAGTCACATCACTTTCAGTTTGTTTGTTTTTTGGTCACTTTCATGTTTCATGCAAGAAATTTTGACCAGCAAGAATGTTAATTCCAGATATCTATTGAATTTCTTCCCAGTCACAAGGTTAAATGCAGATATCTCCTGAGAAAGGTCTTTCCAGTGCAAAATCTGATTTAGATTGATTAGGAAGAATTCCAATTCAGTATCTCTCTTATTAAGTTTTGCCAAGTCAAAAATCCAATTTAAGATTTTTACAATTGCAACTTGAGTAGTAATACATTACTTTCAGATCTAAACATGTATTTTGGATATTTAAAGAAGGTAAATTGAAGATATCTTAAATTTGAGTTATGACTAGTCAATCACTAGTTAGCGCTATCTTGAATTATATTTTTTACTAGTGGTAATTCAATTAGAGATATCTATAATTAGAATGATGCCTAGTACAAAATCAATTATAGATAGTAATTTAAATTAAAAGTTGAAAATTGTCAAAATATAAATTATTATGTGTAATGCATTACTACGGTGGCCCAGTAGTGCACAACACAACAAAATTTAAAAAGCAAACATAAGTTCACACAAATGAATCCACAACACAACAAAATGAATCCACAACCCAATGAAAATGAGCCACAACACAACGGAAAATGTACAACACAACAGAAATGATCCGCAACACAATGGAAAATGTACAACACAACGGAAATAAGCCACAACACCTGAAAATCTACAACACAACGAAATAAAGCCACAACACAACAGAAATGCTCCTGACCACTAGAGGGCTCTCGGGGCACGATAAAGTTAGTTCTCCTTGCCATTATTCAGTAGAGAGTCAGCAGCATTAGGGGAAGAGGTCAGGTTTGATGACAGCAGTGATCCAGTTGTATCCTACGATCTGATTAACTGGCAAAGAGGGTCTGATGGCTCTCTTCAGCTAGTGAGGGTGGGATTCTATGATACCTCCCTTGATAGATGAGCCAGTAATTATGTGGCACAGAGGAGAGAAGGTGTGTGCCATCCCAAAAAAAAATATATATCTAAAAAATATATCAACACCACGATTAGTTTTAACAGTATGTATCTAACAATTGTATATCAACATTTATTAATTGAAAATCAGCTATGTGCATTATAGCTGCATATTTATACTCTAGAATGCTTTGACGCGCTAACACAGCGCATGATCCCTAAGGGAACGTCTGCCAGTTCCTCCAAGTTGTTAAATCGTATAATTTGTATTAATTAAAATTACTTTTAACATTCAAAAACAGACATGTTCAAAATCCAAAGCTTGATTGTATTTGGTAATAGACTGACTTAATACAGGTGACTTTTTTCCAATACCCCTCATGTATTTACAGTAAACAATTATTTTTTAGAAAAATTCTGTAAAAGTTTTTTTTTCTTTTATCATGTTTCAAAGGTTGTAATTCCTATTAACCAGACTGAATTACAACAGGTGAAATTGTGCCAATAGCTTTCTCTATGCACAGTACACAATTTGTTTTTATAACAACATTAGGCCTACTACTGTAAATCAAGGTGAGTTTTTTTTCATGTAACAAAGCTTGTGGTTCCTAGTGACCAGACTGACTTACTACAGGTGGAATTGTGCCAATACCTTCATGTAATTCTGCAATTCTCCAAATGGTATTTATTTTTTAATTATCAAATTCTATTATAATGAATTATACGTTTTAACCACTTGGTGGAATTGCCAGACGTTCCCTTATGGATCATGCGCTGTGGTAGCATTCCCAAGCATTCTCGAGTATAAATATGCACATTACGCAGCTATAATTCATGTAGGTTATTTTTAAGTAATATTTTATGTCGATATACAATGTAACTGTTAAAACTAATCATGGTATTGATATATATAGACTGCTGAATCTAGAACAATGGCTAGGAAAACTAACTTTACCGCGCTCTGAGAGCTCTCTAGTGATCGGGAGCATTTCCGTTGTGTTGTGGATTCATTTCGTTGTGTTGTGGATTCATTTGTTGTGTTGTGGCTTAATTACGTTGTGTTGTGAACTTATGCTTTTTACATTTCATTGTGTTGTGCACTACTGGGCCACCGTACATTACGCATGATTTATATAAAATAAATATAATAAATAATTAGCAGCAAAAGCTGGGCAATTTAGTTACTAAAATGCTTTAATTGTGAACTGCTTTAATTTTGAGCAATAAATAAAAGGATAGTGACTTTATTGCTTCGGTTATATATGTAACATTTCCTTATGTCTGAAGTTTAGTTTAGGTTTGTGATCTCTTCCCAAGAATAAAACCTACTCCGCAGCATGTTAGTAAAATTCTTAGCACAATTCTTAATGTTTAATAACTGGTCAACTTATGGGTTATATTAATCTTTTTGCTAAGGAACAACTATGCACTATCCCTGTAAGTAAGAGCATGGCGTGAGTGAATTTTGCACACATACGTTCAGCCCTGTAAGCATTAATCCTGTAACCTGATGAACTAGACTTGAATAAAAAAGTACTATTTTTTCATCATATGCTTTTTGTCATTTCTCTCAGGTTTCAGAAGTACAATGTAACACTTAGGAGCAAATATACACAGCAAGAGACCAAAGGTAGAAGCTAGAATAGCAAAGACATGGACAGCAACCATATACTTTCCACGAGAGCTCACATAAACTGGAATGAATGTTATCCACACAGCAAAAAATATAAGCATGCTGAATGTGATAAATTTAGCCTCATTAAAGTTGTCTGGTAGTTTTCTGGCCAAAAATGCTAATAAGAAACACAAAGAAGCAAGGAGGCCAATATATCCTAACACACACCAAAAACCAATTTCAGATCCTACAGCACATTCAACAATTATTGTTGCACTCATGAACTTGGTGTTATATGCAGCAACAGGAGGCTTAGTTGTTAACCATATGATGCAAATAAGTGCTTGCACAAAAGTGCACAAGATTACACTTGATATTTGTTTAGCAGGGCCAAACCACTTCATGACATTACTGCCAGGGAGGGTGGCCCTGAATGCCATTAAAACTACTACAGTTTTTGCCAAGATGCATGAAATACAGAGAGTAAAGCTGATTCCAAAGGCTGGATACCGAGTCCGGCATAACCAGTCAGTGGGCTTCCCTATAAATGTCAGGCCAATCAGAAAGCATGCGCAGAGGAACAGGAGGAGAAGGAAACTTAACTCCATATTGTTTCCTCGTATGACTGGTGTTTTCCTGTACATTATAAACACACCAAGCACTGCTAATGCTGCACAGGCCCCGAATGCTGAAAATGCCCATAGGATTATTCCCAAGGGCTCCTGAAAGGACAAAAACTCTGATGGTTTGGGAATGCACTTGTCTCGAGCTTGGTTTGGCCATGTTTCCTTTGAACATGTCAGGCAATCATTTGAGTCTGTGGAAACATTGGAGGGAAGGGGAAGCATAAAACACTAATTTTCCCTTCTTCTCAGAAAACCATTAAGTGAGGAAATGTGAAGAACTTCACACCTGTTTCATTGCTGATCTCTCCTTCAGCACACGGTATGCAGTCAAAGCAGCAAACTGGCTTTCCCTTTTGCCTGGCCTTCCTGGAGCCTGGCAGACAGCTTTGACTGCACAATGATTCTGGTGCCTAATGACCACAACAGAACAAGCAGTAGAACAATGCTACATTTACTTAACTCTTTGTATAGGGACATTTTGATAGATAACCATAATGTATCCACAATTTTCTAAAAATGTTTATTTTAAAACTTAAAGGAGTGACAAAACTTGACAGGGCTGTCAAATTATGCTGCTGGAGTTTTCTAGCGAGTATGAAGTCCTTGGGCCTGCCCCAATACCTATACTTGCAGTATTTGCAGTTGAGCATTTGTCTTCTTTCATAATACGTACTATTTCATGTATTTGGCCCAATTGTTCAAGTGACATGTGTAGACTGCAGTGCTGCAAAAATACAAGCTTTTTTAAAAGAGCTTAATTTACACATTTTAATTTAAAATGGGTCCTATTATGCTTTTTCACTTTTTCAACTTTAGTTAGTGTGAAATGTTGCTGTTTGAGCATTAAAAAGATTTGCAAGGTTACAATACTCAAAGTTCACTCCAAAGGGAGATATTTTATTTAAAAACAAACCTGTGGTGAAAATCAAGTTCCCTTTCAAGGGAACTCGAGCTGCATCGAGACGCATTGGGAACGCCCTCTGTGATTGCGTCGTGAAGCACGTGTATAATCAGTCCAATGGAAAAATGAGACGTCATAGGCGGGTGACGTCATCGACCAGGAAGCTATAAAGCACCCTTGAGATCAGACCACGCCAGCTTCTGTTGCCTTCAGCAAGCGCTCTCTGTATTACTGTCCCTGTCTATTTATTGTTGTCTGTCTCAATATCTATCTATCTATCTATCTATCTATCTATCTATCTATCTATATATATATATATATATATTATATGGCGAAACAAGAGTACAAGCGTTGTGTTGTTCCCTGCCCACGTTTCATCACGGGTGGGGACTCGCATCAGCTTTGTTATAGAGGTTTTATCTTTTGCTGTTGCTAAATTAAATATTGACTGACCAGCAGAAGATCATGAAGAGTGCAATAAAAAGAGTTTGTTATATGAGAGATTATTGCCATCTAGAGCACTGCCTCCTCGCCGGGGTTTACCGTTTTTTCCCGATCTCCACACCAAGGTGTCAAAATCGTGGAATAAACCGGTTTCATTTTGTGTTTTTAATCCCCAAACGTCGAACTATAGTAATGTTATGGGGATTAAAGACGCGGGTTATATGGCAATGCCTCGGGCTGAAGAGACGCTTGCAAACTATATCTCTCCCGAGTCAGCGTCATCATTAAAAGCCCCGCCGTTACCCACCAAGCCATTAAAATCAACATCAGCGCTGGTGGGTAAAGCGTATTCGGCAGCAGGTCAGGCTGCGGCATGTTTGCACACTATGTCGATTCTGCAAGCATACCAGGCTGATCTGCTTAGGGACATGAATGATTGTGAGGAAGTCAGCGCTGATGCAATTCGAGAACTGCGTCGCGCAACAGACCTATCTCTCCGGGCCACGAAAAGCTCCACAGGCTGGGGGACCTGGGTGGTGGTCACAGTCGAAACCGGTTAGAGGCAGGCAAGATCTGAGGACTGTCATCATCTCTAAGTGTGCTTCGACTAAGAAGAAGTCCTGACGCCGAGGCTATCAGGCTTCTGAGGGTGGTCCCCTCCGGGGAGAGACGGTTTCGAGAAATCGTTTCTCCTCTGCGCCCTCTGGGGGGCGACTCTCTGAGGGGAGTCGCAGCGCTGCCAGTTTGGTTGTTCCCTGCCGGTCATCCGTTTCATGGCACCGAGGTGTCAGCGTCCCCAAACGATCATCTGAGGAGGGTCGTAGAACAGTCAAGTCGGTTGTTGTAACGTATGTAACCCTGGTTCCCTGAGAGGGAACGAGATGCTGCGTCGCCTTGCCATACTACCTGCATGCCTGTGATCGACTTGCTTCAGGCTTTTCAGAAGCCGGCGCGGTATGATCTCAAGGGTGCTTTATAGCTTCCTTGAACCAAAGACACTCTCAAAAACACGGATTGAAATCGCTGGTGTTTCTGACGTCACAAACTACATTGCAACCAATCACGTCAATGTGTGATCTCCACACATTGACAAGTGGATCTCTGAGCTGGTGTGAGTGGAGGCGGGGCTAATATTTAAATAATCTCTGCCCATGGAATATGCTAAAAAGTTGGCGGGGCCTGGTTGTGCTGCATTAGAGAAGATGAAGAGTGTTGTCGCTGTTTTTTCCACCCCGAAAAAGTTTGTCCTAAGGCTGACAAACTTAAATAAAATTTAATTTTAAATACTGTTCCTGAACATTACAACCTCAACGTTTGTCTATGCACTGCAAATTTTACATAATTTTCCCAATATCTCATTAATTTTTCTCAACATCTCACATTTTCAGAGCATGCGAGTTCTTGAACATAATGCATGATGAGATATGCTCAGCATCAAAGCAGTATTAGAGATACTGTGGATTTAGTGTACATCAAGGGCACTGATCTTTGGGATCTACCAGACCTCTGGCAGTCTTGTGCACTTACTTCTTGTTATTGGCCAAAACTGTAAGTGTGGGTATTGGGCTAGATCCATTGATTAGCTGGTTCAGGTGTGTTTAATTAGATGAGGTTAAACTCTGCAGAACTGTGAGCCTCAAGGATCAGGATTGGACACCCATGAACTACATAAAACAATGTAAATGTACACATGTATAATATATTCAAATGTGTATATGTTTAGTATGAAAGAAAATCAACAGTGCATTTCCATTTAAAATTATGAAACTGGATACTTCTTAGTTCAGCAATAAACATTAAGTAGAGTTGAATGAAAAGAAAACGTAGTAAACAATATCTGGTGATGAGTGGGATGGCACACACCTTCTCTCCTCTGTGCCACATAATTACTGGCTCATCTATTATTAGTTCCTTGTCTTCTTCAAGGGAGGCATCATAGAATCCCACCCTCACTAGCTGAAGGGAGCCATCAGATCCTCTTTGCCAGTTCATCAGATCATAGGATGCAACTGGATCACCGTTGTCATCAAACCTGACCTCTTCCCCTAATGTTGTGAAATGTGTTTGTTTCATGTAGTGCAGGAGCTAATATGAACGTTGGGAGAAAGGATCATGCAAAGTAATGAACAGATTAAAATACATAAATGTATTAAAAAAAAGAGTTTTTTTTCCATATTCTTGTATAATTTAGTCATTGCTTAAATGCTTGCACAATAATAATTAATTAGTAACACATTATAGGAGGAGAATGTAAAATATAAAGCAACACACACACACTCACCTGCCATGGCAGAATTTTATACAGACTCCCACATGTCCCATTTTGAAAGGGGCCCTTTCCTAGGACACATGTGCTCATGTCATGTAGCGCATGTGCTATGAGATACACAGCCTTATAAACATTGTAGGACACTCTGAGTTGTGACACATCTGAATAAGGAGTGTACACATCATCCAAACTCTCACTGCCATTGCAGGGTGGCCAGTTCTGTGCTGCTTCTCCATGCACATGGGTGTTTAAGGACCCATTCAGCCGACAATGAAAAGTCTCTTCCCAAAACTCAGATAAGAAATGGGACGTCTGAGCAACAGAAACACTTACTCTTCTGAGGTAACTGCCAAGATGTGGAATATCAGCTCTCCGTATGGCAAACCCCAATGTTCCCTTTAACAGATCACCAAAATCCTCCCAGAGGGCTTTTGATGTGGCCCAGGCCTCACTGGCAATCCACTGAAGATGAGTAACATTTTGCCGTCTGCACTCTTTCAGGATACCATGCAGATATGAATCCACAGAGAAGCTTATTATGACAGTGGCAGAAGAAGATTTTAAAATGTTCACGAGTTCCTCTGCTGCATCTTGTGTCAGTGCAACAGGATAAAGGTTGACATAAGCAGGACAAATATAAAATTTTTCTGACTCTTTCAGGAAGAGCTGGATGGCAAACCGAGCATAGTCTGTATCCACACCGATCACCCCGACCCATGTCCATTGAAAATAATGAACAAGTTTTACCAAAGCTTTAATTTGAAATAAATCACTTGGCATTGTTCGCATGAATGCTGGAAACTCTCTCTTGTTACTGAGACAGGAACAGGATGCAAAGTAACTCACCTAAAATATGAAAACAGTAAGATTAGCAGTGCAATAGCAGTACAAGGCAACATCTATATCAACAAAACATTGTATATGGACCAAAATTATCAATATTTACATATAATAAAGTATAAATACAAGCACATTTATGCATGTTAATCTAAATGATACAGCATCATGCATCAATACGTCATCACAATTTTCATTACCAAGACTGTTAATTGTTAATAAAATAATATTTAAAATTTTTGTTTTACTAAAGGTATTTTGAAAGAGCTTAGACTTCTCAGAACAGCCATGGATATTCCTGATGATGCCTCTCCCACAATTACAGGGCTTGGCTGCTTTTGTGTGTCTTCACAGCTTTGTCCACTGTCCCTCTCTGGCTGTCCATTGACCAGGAGAAGAGACCTCTTGACAGATACAGGTATGTCATCACCGCTGTCCCTGATGTGGTAGCCCAGAGATAAGTTTGGCAAAAGGTCTTGCCGCTGGTTTATTTCTCTTACAGCAAAGATCATCGTCTGCATCCACCTCAGTGCTCGAGGGGTAAAGCTGCAACAGATTTCAAAAACACTTAATGAATTAAACAACTGCAATGCAGCAAACAAAATTCATTTTCTTTTAGTTCAGAGAGACTAAGAATATTTTTTTTTTAACAATTGTATTATTTCACGCATCATCTAAAAGAAGAAATATAAAACACAACACACAATTTATACTTAGTAGGTTTAGGTTTGGTCCTAAAATAAGAAACAGATGACACAGGACTGAAATGCAAAGGAAATAGCCCTCCCAAAACCACATCCCCCCGCTGGTAAAAGGTGTATGTATCGTCATCTCCCTGATAGATGCACCTATCTTTATTTTTATATTGACTCTGCACACCAATACACAACAGAAACCAAAGTGTGAGGAGGGTGGCATAAAATAGTGCCATAACTGACACATAATCCGGTATTTACAGAGTTTATAAACAATCTGTGATTGAGGGATGGCCTTAATTCATGAAGAAACACGCCAATAGAATCTGCAATTCCTACTGTCAATCTTCTATGTATCAAGAGACTGTAAATATAACTGTGCGAGGAGCATACTATAAGAAACAGCAATGACCTACTTATTTAACCCTCTACCACATAGTGTTGCCATATGGCAACTTACTCTTTGTGTTCATTTCCTTACAACTGTCTCTTTAAGAAATCATTCTCGTGTTTTTTGTTGGAATGAGAAGACCTTAGTTTAGCCAATGATGTGCTTTGGTTAAGTCACATGACATGCAGTTATTTTCTGTGGCGCAGTTTTTGACAGAATGCGGTCTCTTGTTGGTAGTTGCTGAAAACACACTAAAACATCAGTAACAAACAAGGACCAGCCCATATCACATACGCATACAAATCTGACACATCACCTCAGGTAAGTTATGATGACATATTCACCACTAAAAAATGTTTTAAAGGGTACCCCGATTAGTGCAGCATGTTGGCCTTATAAGATTAAATTGGGCATCAGCTATAAAAAGGTGATACAAAAAAACTCCAAAAGTTTTTGGTAAATCGATAAAATGTCTGTGTTGCCAAGCGGCAACACTGTACAATAGTGGAATGACAAAATTATAAATGCAACACTGTTTTTGCCCCCATTTTTCATGAGCTCAACTCAAAGATCTATGACTTTTTCTATGTACACAAACCAGTCGGTATCTGGTGTGACCACCATTTTCCTCACTCAGTGCAACACATCTTCTTCGCATACACTCTTAAAACAAATATGTTGAAAACAACACAACATGTGTCGTTTTCAACACATGTTCTGAGTGTGCTCAGGGACAACGCATATTGTGTTAAAATACAACACAGAATATGTGTTGTGAAAACCTTTTTGTCATCTAACACAAATATTATAGATTTATTTTATTATAAAATATTATTGAAAAAGCTAGATCAGAATACAATATGTACAGTTATCATGAAATCACACTGAAGCATTGAATACGGTTCACATACTGTTTATTTTGCATTTTTTTCTGGTTTTAACATGGAATTCATACTGTAAAAAATCATGTTGATAAAAAAATAAGCATTTCAAAACAGTAATCATATAAAACATTCATCAAACACTTTAAATAAAAACATACATCAAATATGATAAAACTCATATATGTTAGGTACTGTAAAATACATGTCAAATAGAACAAAGTCTGAAACCATTTCCAAAATAAGACCAAACTTTCGCAGCTTGTTCTCAAATATAACAACAAACAGAAATATACGAATGAACTTTAAAATTGAAGTCAAATAAATAAACACACACATATAGTTCATATTTCGTACTCACAAATCAAATCAATTCATCATTAACCAAACATGTCTAACAAATTAAGCTAGTAATACTAACTTATTTAAAACAAAATTTTGTAATATTGCTGATCACAAAATGATACAATATATAATGGTCCTTAGTCCATTACATCACCAGGCAGCTCTGCTACATCAAATTATTTGGTTAGAATGACATTAAAAGAAAGCAAAATATGCTCATCAAAATATTGTACTTTTAAAACTCTCTGGAACATCAGTGCACATTCACTTTCATTTTTGGGGATTATGTGTATAACTTCACCAAATAAAGGTTCTCCCCTTTCATCTGCTTTTAAAGGCAGAATGCATCCTGTCCTGTATGATGTCCCCAAGAAATTAATATTATTGGTCACATGAATTGAACTGGTGAAAGTGAGAGTCTCAAAATGAGAGTCTGTCTTCAGTTTGTCGAGCAATTTGTCGCCCTTGTACAAAGATGCAATCATAACTGAGAAAGCATTGGGTACTGTCATTTCAAAATTGAGTAGTGAACTCAATTTCCAGTGGTACATTTGATGAATCTGATGTTTATGAGCCTTTGAGTCTTTGAAATATTTTTGAAGTTAAACACTACTTGGGCCTGTCGCTTAAAGGACAAGTTCGGTATTTTACACTTAAAGCCCTGTTTTCAGATCGTTTCTGATGAAATAGAACGGTTAAGATTAAAATTTGGACACATGCTGCTGGCCCGAGAATTTTCGGTTTCTGTGGTAGCAGATAGATAGATAGATAGATAGATAGATAGAAAGAAAATGTTCCGGGTTACTTGACTGTAACCCTGTTCCCTAAAAAAGCGGAACGAGATGCTACGCTGCTCAGTGCATTGGAAGCGTGTTTAATCGTGACCAGCTGTGAATATTGTGTGTAACACGTCAATGGAATTGACCCGGAGGTAATATAGCCTCGGTCGATGACGTCATTGGCGCGCACCAACAACGCGAGGCTATAAATAGATTGGCCACAGGTGCATCGTCAGGATAATTTTACCTGAAGATCAGTCCTGTGACAACACCAGCACGGCAATGCAGCGCAGCATCTCGTTCCGCTTCTTCAGGGAACAGGGTTACAGTCAAGTAACCCGGAACGTTTCCTTTCAAAAGCTACAATCAATGCTGCGCTGCTCAGCGCATTGGGAATGAGAATACCCAAGCCGCCGTGCTTGAAGGTGTCTGGACCCCTACGGTTGTGCAGGTGTGCTCACAAGAACGCAAGAAGCCCCTAGACACTAGCTTGTGATGTCGACTCAAGGACATGAGAGCCCGGAGTGGCATGAACATCCAAACTATAAAATCTTATGAATGTGTGCGGAGAGGACCAGCCTGCCGCATCACAAACAAACTGCAAGGGGGCACCTCTTGCCAAAGCAGCAGAGGAGGCGACCCCTCTGGTGGAGTGAGCCCTTAGACCCGTTGGCGACCTGTTGGCTTGCGCCTCATAAGCAAGAGCAATAGCATCCCTGACCCAATGTGACATGGTCTGTTTGGTGGCGGCAGCACCTCTGTTTCTGCCCCCATAACAAACGGATAGTTGCTCTGACTTACGCCACTGGCTAATGCGGTGGACGTAGGCCTGAAGAGCTCGGACTGGACACAGCCTGTGAGATCTCTCCTGCTCCGACGTTGTGAACGGTGGAGGGCAGAAGGCCTCTAGAGTGACCGGATGTACAGCCGAGAATGGTACCTTAGGCAGGTAATCAGGATGAGGATGCAAAATCACTTTCACCATTCCTGGGGCGAAGTCTAAGCAGGATGGCGATATTGACAGAGCCTGCATGTCCCCAATTCTTTTTAGAGAGGTAATAGCCATAAGAAAAACAATCTTTAGGGTCAGAAGTTTATCAGACGCTGACTCTAGAGGTTCAAAGGGGGTCTCAACCAGACCCTCGAGGACTATAGCTAAATCCCATAAAGGGATCTTGGTTCTTACAGGAGGCCTTAGTCGTCTGGCCCCATGAATGAAGCGAGTGAGCAGAGGATGTCTCCCGAGTGGCACCCCGTCAACCAAGGCGTGGCAAGCCGAAAGAGCAGCCACATAAACCTTGAGAATGGCGGGACATGTGCCTGTTGATAATTTCTGCAGGAAATCCAGCACTGAAGCAATCTGGCAGTTGACCGGATCTGCATTATGTGCAACACACCACCTTTAAAAAAAACAACATTTGTTGGCTTAACTCTTACTAGTGGAGGAGGCCCTAGCACTTAGAATGGTCTCAATAACATCAGGCGAAAGCCCAGTGTCCCTCAGTTGGTACCCATCAGGGGCCAAACATGAAGGTTCCACAGGTCGGGCCTGGGATGGAATATCGTTCCCTCCGCCTAAGACAGAAGGTCCCTCCTCTCCGGAATCACCCATGGCGAGCCGTCGAGGAGAGAGATTATCTCCAAGAACCATACTCTGTTCGGTCAACGCGGCGCTATCAGTAGGAGGCAAGACCCTTGTTGGCGAATTCTGGCTAGAACTCCCGGGAGCAGAGAAACTGGAGGAAACGCATACAGGCGCATTTTGGGCCACGTGTGCGCCATCGCGTCCAGACCCAGGGGGCTGGGTGACTCAGAGAGAAGTAGAGGGGACATTGCGCTGTCTGATAGGAGGCGAAGAGGTCCACCTCCGCTTTGTAAAATCTGGTCCAGATCTGTGTGACTACTTCTGGGTGGAGTTTCCATTCTCCCATCGGTAGTTTCTATCTGGACAGTAAATCTGCTACCACATTCAGATGCCGGAACTTCCCCTGGGCCCAGAGAAAAATCTGCCTCGCTATTCTGTTCAAATTGCGTGAGCGCAGACCTCCCTGGTGATTTATGTAAGAGACTGCTGCTGTGTTGTCCACCCGCACTAGGACATGACAGCCTCTCAACTGAGGGAGAAAGTATTTCAGGGCCAGAAATACAGCCATCAGCTCGAGGCGATTGATGTGCCAATCGAGCTGATGACCCTCCCATTCCCCTTGAGCTGGACGACCACTTAAGACCGCTCCCCAGCCCATCAGGGAGGCGTCTGTCGTTAACAACCTGCGACGACAAAACGCCCCTAGAGTGGGACCCAAGGCGAGGAACCGGGGTCTGAGCCACAGAGATAGTGTACGAAGCCCGCAGCGCGTCACTTTTATTTGCCTTTGAGGATTGGCCCTTGGATGAAATCCCCTGGCTTTTAGCCACAACTGAAATGGTCTCATGTGCAACAGCCCCAAAGGAATCACCGTGGATGCTGAAGCCATGAAACCTAACATCTTTTGGTACTGACGAACAGTGCGATCTTGGCCTAGCCTGACTTTGCTCATGGTTAGCCGAATGGTCTCGATTCGAGCGGGAGACAGTTGTGCCCGCATCGTGATCGAATCCCAAACGATCCCGAGATAAGTCGTTCTCTGGGCAGGAGAAAGAACACTTTTCTTGGTTTTGAGTCTCAACCCTAGAGAAACTAGATGAGCTAACACGATGTCTCTGTGTTGAAGCGTCATCTCTCGCGATTGTGCTAGTATTAACCAATCGTCGATGTAATTCAAAATGCGAATGCCCTGGAGTAGTAATGGAGCTAGTGCTGCATCCATGCATTTTGTGTATGTGCGGGGTGACAAGGCTAGACCGAATGGAAGAACCCGAAACTGGTACGCTTCGCCCCCGAAAGCGAACTTCAGGAACTTCCTGTGTTGTGGCAATATTTCTATGTGAAAAAATGCATCCTTTAGATCGATCGTGACAAACCTGTCATGATGTTGAATTTGCGACACGACCGTTTTTACGATTATCATCTTGAACTTGAGTGCTTTGACTGTACGGTTTAAGCCTCGAAGATCTAAGATCGGACGCACCCCCCGGTCCTTTTTGGGGACCAGGAAGTATCTGCTGTAATAGCCCGACTCCCTCTCTGGCAGAGGAACATGTTCTATGGCCTCTTTGCTCAGAAGAGTTCGTAGCTCCTGTGACAGTACATGCATCAGCTCCAGTCTTACGGAAGCTGAGACCACGCCGTTGAAACGCGGAGAACGCAAATAAATTGGATTCTGTATCCTGTTTGTACTGTGCTTAATACCCATGCAGAAATGCCTGGCAGAAGTCTCCACGCTGCCAGACTCTCTGAGAGTGGTACTAATTTTAATACTTCCTCTTGAGGGGATGTTAGATGTTCCGTGTCCTGGATGACAGCAGGAAGCAACGGAACATCTAACATTTCGCTGGAAACCGTTGCCCCCCGAAGCACCAAAGGTGGCGGGGATGGAAAGGTTTCGTGAGGGTAACGGGATGGGACGATTTTTAGGTGTAATATTCGCCCCATCTCGTGGGGGGCTACCCCCACCAGACCGGGTGTCAGACCATCAGGACCTCCTCTTCTTATTGATGATAGTCCTGAGGTCTGGCTTGGGAGGTTGCTGCGTGCGACAAGTCTGTCCCCAGTTCTTAGGGGAGTGCGACTCACCACGCTCTGCTTCTTTACCTCCCGGGTTTTTGAAGGACCGGGGGGAGGTTGGGTGGCCGATGTCCCCTCCCCATTAGTGCGGCGAGGAATAAACTGTACAAAAGCTTCCTCGTGTTTTTTAACCTCTCTGAACCTGCTGACGACTGTGTTGACAGAGTCGCCAAACAGGCCAGAGGGTGAGACTGGGGAATCTAACAGGAACACCCGGTCTTTGTCTTTAATTCATGTTAGATACAGCCACAGGTGCCTCTCCGTGCTGACCAAAGCAGACATCGAACGGCCGATGGCACGGGCCGTTTGCTTGGTCGCACGAAGAGATAGATCTGTGGCTCTCCGCAGCTCCGAGAAAGACTCCTCGTCGATAGTACTGCCCGCACTCAAATCCTTCAGTAGGTCAGCCTGGTATGCTTGTAACACTGCCATAGTGTGCAGCGCAGCACCAACCTGACCTGCAGCCTGATAACCCACGAGCGCTGATGTTATTTTACATGGCTTTGTGGGGAGGGTAGGTTTCTTAATAGAAGATGCCGAAGCAGGCGAGAGATAGCTCGCGAGCGTCTCTTCTACCTGCGGCATCTCCGCATACCCCCATGACTTTGCACCCACGATAGTCGAAAAAGTCGACGTCGAGGGCACAAAGACACGGGAAGTATATGGTTTACTCCATGATTTAGACAGCTCGTCATGGAGGTCCTCGAAGAAGGGGAGAGACTGATGTTTTGGCCCCTGCCACCAGACAGAAACCTATCCCCCAGCTTAGATTGTTTGGGGGTCTCTTGATCGCGTGGCCAGTCAAGCTGCAACCTAGCCACCGCACGAGTGACCACCTCAAGCAATTCCTTATGGAGTTAGAATCATGACAAAACCTCGCACACGCACAAAATGTGTTTTACTCACACCCAACTATTCACAAACAAACTCAGTGTGGTTTGCAAATACAAAACATCACTCACAAACTAATGCATTTTGTTCTGCAAATAAAAAACGTACCTTCAAACAAACACAGTATGTTTTACATATACAAAGAAACGTATTTCTTCAATGACAAAAATATCCTCCAAGTACAAACTAAAATCTTTCAAGTACAAAAAAAAATCCTTCGAGTAAAAAAAAAAAACCTTCAAGTACAAAACAAAATTCTACAAGTACAAAACAAAATTCTACAAGTACAAAACAAAATCCTTCAAGTACAAAACAAAATTCTACAAGTACGAAAAACTGTCACGTGACTTTTGTCACTAATTTTCCGCCTTGCTGATCCACACACAAATGCCTTCAGATCCACACACGCTAGTAAACGGTCATGTAATTCGCAGTCCACAACAGCAGGTGGCGTTGTTACCGACTTGCTTGACGCCGCCACGGACATGGAAAGAGAAGAGAAGAAGAAACGCTAACGTGGTGGCGGACGTTTTTTGAACAGGATGAGCGGCCAACAGGTGAGTTTACAGTCGTTGCTGGTGAAAAATCAAATGTTAGTATATATTTAGTTGGTAAATATCAAACTCCAGACATGTCTGTCGTGGGTAGGGTGAATGGCCGTAGGTCCGGACCGCGGTCATTTTTATTTATATTAAAAAAAAAAATGTCAAGCTCTCTGAATGATTAATTAGCCGTTTAAAACCACTTCATATGAGTGTTTGCAATTCATGTCGCTGCGAGAAGGTAACGTTAGAACAGTGAACGTGTTGTTCAGAGCGTGTTGTGAGGGCGCGGGTGCAGCCTCCGTGTTGCCAGATCCACCTATTATACGTCTTTTGGACTGGAGTTTGATATTTACTAACTAAATATATACTAACATTTGATTTTTCACCAGCAACGACTGTAAACTCACCTGTTGGCCGCTCATCGTGTTCAAACAGGGTGTCCGCGGGGTCTTAAAAAGTATTAAAAGTTGATAAATCAATTTTGGGAAATACCTTAAAAGGTATTAGGCTAAAAAGTCTTAATCCCGATTTTATGAGGTATTACATTTTGTTAAAGCTTTGTCCAAAGAGTTTGACTCGAAAGTAGGCCTATGCATGAATATATTTATTTCCCTCCCCATTAGCTACTAATAAAAAACAACGGCGTAGTCGGTCAGTGAGATCAGATCGCCGCATACAGGTGATGTCACATATTTTGCGAAACGCGCGGTTAGGTGATGTTAAATAAAAAAACTAAAACTATTAGGTAATGTGTCATCGTCCTCTACATGGCACAAACAACTGTTTATTAAGTTAAAGGTGTGTTGCTGATTAGCACTTGAAGTAGGGGTGTGCGATAGGCCTATAAAAATAAAGCACTGTTTATTTCATTTGTATATTAAGTCGTGTATGTGTATCTTTGTTCTTAATTTTTAATTACAAAGAAAATAATGACAAAGATTTTATCTTCGCCACTTTGGCCTAAATGTCTGCCATTTTCTTCTTATTTTATATTTTGTTACCTAAGGCTTTGTTTTTAAAATAGGGACATTAGTTTGGCTGTGATGCTCAGTCACTTGAAAAATAGTAAAACCAACATGAAAAGGAATCGTGATAAAATCGTTAATCGTGATTTTCCTGAAAAAAAATCGTGATATGATATTTTTGCCATATCGCCCACCCCTAACTTGAAGTGGCGATGAGGTCTTGAAATATTTTGAGAAGGTCTTCAAAAAGTCTTAAAAAGGTATTGAAATTAACTTCAGGATTCCTGCATATACCCTGTTCAAAAAACGTCCGCCACCACGTTAGCGTTTCTTCTTCTCTTCTTTTTCCATGTCCGTGGCGGCGTCAAGCAAGTCGGTAACAACGCCACCTGCTGTTGTGGACTGCGAATTACATGACCGTTTACTAGCGTGTGTGGATCTGAAGGCATTTGTGTGTGGATCAGCAAGGCGGAAAATTAGTGACAAAAGTCACGTGACAGTTTTTCGTACTTGTAGAATTTTGTTTTGTACTTGAAGGATTTTGTTTTGTACTTGTAGAATTTTGTTTTGTACTTGAAAGATTTTAGTTTGTACTTGGAGGATATTTTTGTCATTGAAGAAATACGTTTCTTTGTATATGTAAAACATACTGTGTTTGTTTGAAGGTACGTTTTTTTATTTGCAGAACAAAATGCATTAGTTTGTGAGTGATGTTTTGTATTTGCAAACCACACTGAGTTTGTTTGTGAATAGTTGGGTGTGAGTAAAACACATTTTGTGCGTGTGCGAGGTTTTGTCATGATTCTAACTCCATAATTCCTCTACAGATTTACTCTCACTATAGGAACGCTCAGAGGCTGGCCGCTCACAGTCTGCAGACCCAAGAGACAAATCATCATCCTCCGCGTGAGCCGAAGAAGCACCGGAGTGCGCTTCGGGATCACGCGTAGAAACGTGTGGATCTGGTGATACAGCAAGCGAAAGGGATGGACCTGTCTCTTGCTGATCACTCAGATCCATGCGAGAGCCCCATGATGGTAATGCATGTGCGGTCTGGAAATAGTTCAGACGAGAGCGCAGCATTTTCACTGTGAACAGTTCAAACGCCAGAACCGCGTGCTCTTCCCCCAAACAAACAAAGCAGGAATCGTGTGTATCCAGCTCAGACATGGGACGGGAGCATAGAGGAACACAACGCTTACTCTGCTGTTGACTCATTTCTTCTCTTTTTTAACTTTTTAAACTCTTTTAACATATTGAGAAATGAGAATTTTCTGCACACTGCCAATAGCAAACTAACTCCTAACAAAGATCTGAGGTCAGATATAGAGTGATAGAGAGAGAGTTTTTGACGCACACATGCACAGAATGATCTGAAGAAAAAAAATCTTGACGATGCACCTGTGGCCAATCTATTTATAGCCTCGCGTCGCGGGTGTGTGCCGATGATGTCATCGACCGAGGCTATATTACCTCCGGGTCAATTCCATTGACGTGTTACACACAATATTCACAGCTGGTCACGATTAAACACGTTCCCAATGCGCTGAGCAGCGCAGCATCGATTGTAGCTTTTGAAAGGGAACAAGATAGCAAGAAAGAAAGAAAATAAATAGTTCGAAAGAAAAAAGAAAGAAAGAAAGATTAGCTACAAATAAGGAAAGAAATATTAGTTAGAAAAGAAAGAAAGATTAGATAAATAGAAAGAAAGACAAAAGAAAGAAAGATAGATTAGTTAGAAAGAAAGATTAGTTAGAAAAATAGATTAAAAGAAAGATAGAAAGAAAGATTAGTTAGAAAGGAAGAAAGAAAGATAGATTAGTTTGAAAGGCTGATCGATTGCTTGCTTGCTGATCAATTGCTCCTGTCTGCCTCTGTGACTGCTGCTGCTGTGAGTCAGTTTGCGCCGTCTAAGCCTCGCATTAGCTTCGTATTTCTTTCTGTTTTGAACCATCATTTACTATAATTTCTAGTTGTTTATACTACTAAATACAGTTTACCCAAAATCTCAGATTAACCCTCTGTGGTCTAAGGTGTTTTTGGGGTCCTTGAGATGTTTTGACATGCCCTGATATTTGTATTTTTTTCAGTTGCTTATTAACATATTAATGGCAAAGGTGTAATTACACTCTATTTAGCATGAACATGACTATCATAATATGTGAGCAACATGTATGTACATGTTTGCATTTTTGAGAGAATATTATTTATGCGTGGTTATTCAAAAAACTCAAGCTTAAATTTTCTGATATAAGACCACAAACGACCAACTTCACATATTCCCACAATACTTTTGACTAATGGAAGTTGTCTGCTAGAGTTTTTACTTCAAAATGATCTGAAAATCATCCGGGCTAATCGTTCACATCAAACAATAGATTGATTTACATTTTGTAAGACACTTTTTGTTTCGAAAGGCAATATGCAGGTGGGTGTGAATGATCCAACAAGGTCATGAATAATGTCCTAATTCACACCTGAAGACAAAGACCTGCTAATGCTGCATACTAATGAGCCTTTCATTCAGGTGTCACTGAGCCACAAGAAAGAATGCAGACAACACACACACATATATATATACATACACACACACATATATACACACACACACACATATATACACACACACACACACACACACACACACACACACATATATATACATATATATATATATATTACTACAGAATTGGTTGAGTTGGAAACATCTTGAAAAAAGTGTATTTTTCCACAAACTGTGTATGCTTGCAAATTGTATAATATCCAAAGTAAACATTTCTAGTAATTGTGCAGTTAATTCTCATTCGTATTTTCAGAAAGTTTTGGAATATGTAGGCTATCCTCTCCCCAAATTTGTCACTAATAAAACACAAAAATTATTTAAAGAGAAGGCTTATATGACCTTTAAAGATTTTGTTTGCACCTTGTAAATTAGGTTTTGATGTGGCAGTAAAAAATTTATAATCTATCCAAAACGAAATGTTGTCTTTCATATTTCGTCTGTAACATATCGTCTTTTATAATATATATTAGGGCATAAATGTTAATTTGCAGTTTAATACGTTGCTTAAAGACATTTTATTTCAACGTATTCAGTCGATTTTTACTCATCTCAGTAGGCAATATAGATGGTTTCATTCACACACAGACACGCGCGAGCTGTAGTAAACAACAACAACAACAACAACAACAACATGCATATGCTCCGTCTTTTGTGGTTTACAGACACCATTTCATATCACGATTAGAACAAAGCACTTACTGATGATCTGCAGCTGGATCCGTTGTTAGGCTACTCCAGCACGTTTGAGGTAAAATTTCCAGGATTATCACGATATAATTCCTCACAGCGAGTGTGTTATCCAGCTGTTGTGGGCATTGACTGGTTTGCATGTGTTGCCTCAGATTATCTGCGTTTGAATAGCGCGCGCTCTCCATGGGCGTGTCAAATTAGCAGAGTAATAAGCTACCAGAACGATAATGAGAACGGCTGATCTCTCGCTCTTTTTATATAGATTACATAAACAGAGGATATTTGTTTTAGTTTTGAATTACATAATTTAAAACTACACACTTAAATGATTATAGAGATATATATCTCATGTCTGAGTGAATAGTATTCGCTGAGTTTTGTTTAAGTTTAGAGACGTGCTTCAGAAAAAAAGTTCACGGAGACGGAGAGGCAGAAAGCACACCCTGTATATTTTCTTTATTTTACAAAAGCCACAATGTTTTATTTCGATTGTAAGTGGGCACATAAAAAAGTAGACATTTAACAGCTTATTTTTTCATATTTCTTAAGTCTGTATGACCAAAACTGACGGAGTATTTTAGGTCTATTTTGCTGCTATGTAAAAAAAAACGAGCAAAACAGGGTTAACCTGACATTGTTAGCTTCCGTTATTGGTAGCACAACACGCTAGTAACTCACTAACGTTAGCCTTTTAACGCACTACCCGTGCGATCAGTTATTTATTTTTCTCTCGCGCACCCGCGCCTTTGAGTTCATAAAAGCCCAGGGGCCTCATTTATAAAACTGTGAGTAGGATCCTTACTAAAAGTGTACGTGCGCCCGAAAGCCAAAACTGGCGTGCGCAAAAAAATATTCAGACTTATAAAAGCGTGCGTACGCCAGAACCTGCGCAGGATTCACTTTGTAAATCCCACTCACCGGAAGATTGTGTGCACATGCGTCTCCTCCCCGAAATAACCATATATGAGCTTACAACGCCTAGTTTTACTATGAATACCTCATCTGCATATCATTTGCATATGATTCATCCACGTGATAACATGTTTAACGGTACAAGACATTAGGAAAATATGAAATACGGATGTGTCGTCACATTACATTAATAAAAATAAGCCTATCCTTGCCTTGTTTTTGAATAAATAAATCAAATTTTTGAGTTTTTTGAGAAAGTTTTTCTCAATCTTTTCCACTGGCCAAATAGTCTTTTTAATTGGTTTATATTTTTAATGGAAACAGATAGACTTTGTTGTGCATTACATTTGCACAATCTGCTATTATCATGATATGCAATCTCTGTAGTTAAAACATTGAAACACAGCATGCCAAAGGAAAAGTGTTCAAAAGCATTGCATCCACAACAAATATTTATATATATATATATATATATATATATTTTACTTTTCAGTAAATGTCATGTAGTTTAAGTGTTTAACTCCGTTAATGAGAATGGCATATTTAATCTAAATGTTTATATCAGAAATAAAACAGTTTAAATCATTGTTTTATATAAACTGTAGCCTATTTATGATTAGGACTCATAATGAAGATAATATACAGTTTTACTTCGTCTGCCGTTATTATGCGTCAGTTTCACTAAACGGCCGTGCAGGTGCGCACATTTTAACTAACTGCGTGCAGGTGCGCACATTTTCCCGTCAAGTTTGTTTTTATAAATCACAACTTATGCGTCGGAAGTGGCGTACGCCTCTTTCAGGGCCTGTTTTGTGCGTACGCAACGGTTATAAATGAGGCCCCAGGTGAGTAAGAATCAGTCAACAAACACGGTGAGTAATGTCTTGTCCTGTTATTGTCACCTGCACTTCATGTCACATGTTTACCATAGCCTTCTCTGTCTGCAATATAGGATTTATATGTGACAGTCAGGCTGACGGAGAAGATTTCAGAACTAGAGACACGCATCCAAACTTTAATCGAGAATAGTAAGAAGAGTGCTAGAGCTTTAGATACTTTTTTGGATGCGCCTAGCCTAGTGAACTCTTTACATGAGTCGATTCCGGCTGAAGTAGAGCCCTTGCAGCAGGGCAGATGGGTGACAGTGAGAGATCGCTCTAGTTGCGGATCAAAAAACAATTTTCCGTTCCGATAACAAATCGATTTGCTCCGTTCAGTGAAACACCCACTCAGAATTATGCTGATTGTGCCCTGGTAATTGGTGATTCGATCACATGTAACGTGAAAATAGAGACACCAGCCACCATAGTCACATGTTTGCCGGGAGCCAGAGCGCCTGACATCAAAGCAAATTTAACCCTCTGGGGTCGGCAATCATGCCGGCGTGATCTGCTCGCTTTTTTTCTTATCAGTGCAAAAGATATTCAAAATACTCTGTTGGTTTTGATCTTACATTTAAGTGTTTTACATCATTCGATCCAGTTAAGTTTTACATTTTTTTGTGTATACTCACAATAAAAACAAAGTGTTGTGTCTTTCGCCAAATAAAGAAAAAATAAACATGATGCGAGTTCTGCCTTCTCTCTGTCAGGGAAGTCCATTCTGAAACGCGTCCGAAAATGAACTGTAACTCAGCGAATACTTGTCACTCAGGAACAGTGTTGGTCAAGTTACTTGGAAATAGTAATTAGTTACTGATTACTGATTACTTCTCCAAGAAAGTAATCCAGTTACTTTACTGATTACTTATTTTCAAAAGTAATTAGTTACTTTACTAGTTACTTTACTTCAAAAACATGATGCACTACCTGAATACAAAGCAGACCTGTCAGCCTAATTATATTCTTTCTGCATATTGCATCATCTAAAATTGAATTAAATGAAACATTCTCTTTTTTAAAACTTGTTATATTAGTTTCAATATTTTAACTTTATGCACATTGCATCAAACAAAAATTAAATTAAATACAACAGTCTCAGACTTGAAGAAAATTGTTGAACATTTACCCAATTTCTGCACATTCCACCATATTTTAACGAAATACAAAGTCCTTCTTCTGTTAACTTATATTTCTGCATATTCCAGCATATAAAATGCACATATTTTTTAGTAAAATCCTCTATTCGATTAGATGTAAATAAAATACAGCAATAAAATAATTAAAATGAAAGTCTCTCATGACTGTATTCCAAATTATTAACATTTACGACTTTTAACATTAAAATGCAGATTAGTTTTGTTTTTGTAAATCTTAAGACATGTTTTTACCATTTCATTAAGTTTTGCTTTGTAGAAACCCTTTCCTTAAAGTGAATTTCGTTTTGTATAAATTGTATCTTAATTTTAATAAATGTTTCATCAACCAATTGCATGTATTTAATAAATAAAAAGCAAATATAGCAGACAATATAGCCTAATAACCGTGCATTGAGGCGCTAGTGCGCCGCGTTCACTTGCATTGCATTGTTAAAAACATTTCTTTAAAGTGAATTTAGTTTTGTATAAATTCAATTGCATCTTATTTTAATAAATGTTTCATCAACCATTTGCATGTATTTAACAAATACAAGGCAAATATAGCAGACAATATAATAACCGTGACATGGAGGAGCCGGCGCGCCGCGTTCACTTTTACTTTCATTGTTAACTACAGCACGCACCTCATAAATGAATGAAACTCAGCGTAGGCCGATGTCTCATACATTAGCATTAAATATCTTTGCTGCATCCTTTCTAGAACAGACTAGGGCAGGGGTCGGCAAGTAACTTTGGCCGCGGGCCAATATTTTTTTTATCCAGTAGATGGCGGGCCAGCTACATGGAATAGGCCTATTCGTTACGGTGAAATCACAAAATATAATGCACACAAACGTGTCCCTACTACTTGATATACAACCACTGATGAGCATAATCGGTTTAGATGAAGAAGAAAAAAAAAGAAAAAGAAAAAAACTATACGAATGCAGATTAGAACCAGAACCTTTTACACACTTGACGAAAGTTCTAACACTGGACCATTTAAGCACACGAGAAAATGCCGCGGATACATCTTATTAACGATAAATTAAACCCCATGTACTATTTAAATCGATTGTTGGACATGTTATTGTACATATATCTGATTTAGCATTGTATTACCAATGGACTGTACCAATACAGTCCAACTTTTGAACTTTATTCCTTTTTTTTAATTATTATTTATTCGGGACACACATAGGCTAATGTGGCGAGGGGGGCGTGGTTTTGCGAAGTCTGTAGCGGGAGAGAGAGGAGGGAGCCGAGCGGTGAGTAAGTAGGTCAAGTGCAGATGATGAACACCTGTGTCTGATTGCAGTAATTGGCGTGGAGAGACCGGATATAAGCCAGCGGGATTGAGAGAGTGAGAGAGAGAGTTGGACTGGGACCTCGTCTGCTGCTGCTGAGACTGAGAGAATTCACATTGAGAGAATCTGGATTTATGATTTATTTTTGCTGTGCTGAACGCATAGTGGACGCGCTCTGTGCGCACTTTTCTTTTTGAACTTTGGACTTAAAATAAACGAGTGTCCCAGCCACGCCGACCCCTGTCTTCTTCCTTCCCTGCATTTTCACATTGAACCTCGTTACACTGGTGCCGAAACCCGGGAGGGAAGAAGAGCGCCGCCGCCATGCAGACCCCGCCAGCCTCGCCGTTTGCGGACATTATAACATCGCTCGCCGGTCTTCACCAGGACCAGCACCAACATCTGCTGACTATTAAGGAGGAGCAGGACAGGAGATTTGAAGCGCTCCTCCGAGCTCAACATGAAGACCGCGAGCTGTTCCGGAGCTGGGTAGACCGGGAGGTTCGGGCCATCCCCTCCCCTGTTAAGGATTCAACTTTGCCGTTGCCCCTCAACAAAATGGGACCCCAGGATGACCCGGAGGCGTTCATAGATCTCTTCGAGAGGTCCGCGGAGGACCGGGGATGGCCCTCCGAGGACTGGCCAATGCGGCTCATCCCTCTGCTTTCCGGAGAAGCACAAGTAGCCGCACACCAACTGCCAGTCCCGAACCTCCTGGACTATAAAGATCTGAAACGTGCAATCCTCCAGCGGGTCGGCCGGACCCCAGAACAACATCGCCAGAGGTTCAGGACCCTGAGCCTCGAAGAGTCCGGCCGGCCCTTCATCATGGCACAACAGCTCCGGGACTCATGCCGCAAATGGCTGATGGCCGACGGAAGCGACGTCGAGGGAATCATCGACCGAGTGGTACTGGAGCAGTTCGTGGCGCGGCTTCCGAGGAAGACCGCGCAGTGGGTCCAGTGCCACCGCCCGACGTCGCTGAACCAGGCCATCCAGCTGGCGGAGGATCAGATGGTGGCGTGCCCAGGGGTCGGCGAACCCCTGCCATCTGCTTCTCTCTCTCTCTCTCTCTCTTCCCCCTCTCTCTCATGTCCCCTCTCTAAACCTGTCCCTCCTCCCAGGTCTCGTGTGGGGCTTATGCCAAGGCCAGCTCCCCGATGGAGAACAGGGACGTCAGCGGATCCAGTGCCACTGCCCAGGGCTCCTCCCAGGGGAGGGGGCTTCCCTACTGGACCCTTCACTTCACCGGCTGCTCCACCGCTCGCTCCACGCCAATCTCTTGACCTGCTTCCTGCCACTAGGGCGGCGGGAAAGTCTGGGCCGGTATGTTGGCGCTGTGGGGATCCGGGTCACTTTATTGATCGGTGTCCAGTGATGGAGGTGGGGACGCTGATCCGGGTCCCCGATGCGCCACAAGCTGCCCCCGATCAGGCTGGCCTGTACCAGATACCAGTAAGTATCAAGGGGGGTACATTTCAGGCTTTGGTGGATTCAGGTTGTAACCAAACCTCCATCCATCAAAGCCTGATTCAACCTAGGGCATTGGATAACAGCCGCATGGTTAAGGTACGGTGTGTGCACGGGGAGGTGATGAAGTATCCGATAATGCCTGTGGAAATTCAATTCAGGGGACAAAAGCATAGAGTGGAGGTGGCAATTAATCCGCATCTCCGGCATCCGCTAATTTTGGGTACCAATTGGCCAGCATTTAATGAATTATTGGGGGTTTTGTGTGCGGATGCCTCTTGGTCAAAAAGAGACAAGAGGAAGGAGGCGGTTGCTCAGGTGGGCGAAGCTGACACGGGATCTCTGGGAGCTGGTTCAGGGGAACAGAGCGCTCTGGAAAGAATCATCCTTACGGAGCGCGATGATTTTCCCCTGGAGCAGTCTCAGGATGAAACGCTGAAACATGCTTTTGATCAGGTCCGTTCTATCGACGGCCAGCTTCTCCCCCCTGACCAACCACTCTCCTATCCTTATTTCACAATTATAAAAGATAAGTTGTATCGGGTGACCCAAGACGCCCAATCAAAACAGGATACAACTCAGTTATTAGTACCTAAAAGCCGCCGGGAAATGCTTTTTCAGGCGGCTCACTGTAATCCAATGGCTGGGCATTTAGGACAAGCAGCGACACTGGATTTAACAAAGGGATATTGGCAGATCCCCTTATCTCCTATGTCCAAAGAAAAAACAGCTTTCACAACGCCGTTTGGATTACACCAATTTGTTACTCTTCCTTTCGGCTTGTTCGGGGCACCGGCGACCTTTCAGCGTCTGATGGACAGAATTCTCCGGCCGCATGCTGCATATGCCGCTGCCTACTTGGATGATATTATCATCTATAGTGGGGATTGGCAGCGTCATATGCAGCATTTGCGGGCTGTCCTGAAGACGCTGAGGAGAGCTGGGCTCACGGCCAACCCAAAGAAGTGTGCAGTTGGGCGTGTGGAAGTTAGATATCTGGGCTTCCACTTGGGTCATGGACAGGTGCGTCCCCAAATTGACAAGACAGCAGCAGTTGCGACCTGTCCAAGACCTAAGACCAAAAAGGAGGTTAGACAGTTTCTGGGGCTGGCGGGATATTACAGAAGGTTTGTACCTAACTATTCGGACCTCGCTAGCCCGCTGACTGATCTAACTAAAAAGGAAGTGCCAGATACGGTTCAGTGGACGGAGCAGTGTCAGCAGGCTTTTACTCAGATAAAGGCTGCTCTGTGTGGCGGACCGCTCTTGCATGCTCCTGACTTTTCTCTCCCTTTTATCCTACAGACGGACGCGTCGGACAGAGGGATGGGAGCGGTCCTGTCCCAGGAGGTGGAGGGTGAAGAGCGGCCGGTGCTGTACATCAGTCGAAAGCTCTCTAAGAGAGAGACGATGTACAGCACCATAGAGAAGGAGTGTTTGGCCATCAGATGGGCTGTTCTCACCCTCCGCTATTACCTCCTGGGGCGGGAGTTCACCCTCTGTTCGGACCACGCTCCCCTGCAGTGGCTCCACCGCATGAAGGATACCAACGCGCGGATCACTCGTTGGTATCTAGCTTTACAGCCTTTTAAGTTCCAGGTGATCCACAGGCCGGGTGTACAGATGGCTGTAGCCGACTTTCTCTCCAGGAGGAGGGGGGGGGAGGCTGCAGGCCGGATGGCTCCCCGGCCTGAGTCGGGCGGTGGGGGTATGTGGCGAGGGGGGCGTGGTTTTGCGGAGTATGTAGCGGGAGAGAGAGGAGGGAGCCGAGCGGTGAGTAAGTAGGTCAAGTGCAGATGATGAACACCTGTGTCTGATTGCAGTAATTGGCGTGGAGAGACCGGATATAAGCCGGCGGGATTGAGAGAGTGAGAGAGAGAGTTGGACTGGGACCTCGTCTGCTGCTGCTGAGACTGAGAGAATTCACATTGAGAGAATCTGGATTTATGATTTATTTTTGCTGTGCTGAACGCATAGTGGACGCGCTCTGTGCGCACTTTTCTTTTTGAACTTTGGACTTAAAATAAACGAGTGTCCCAGCCACGCCGACCCCTGTCTTCTTCCTTCCCTGCATTTTCACATTGAACCTCGTTACAGCTAACGTTACACACCTAAGGTTTAAGGAGGTCTGCGCGGGACTGTTTTTTTCCATCCCGCTCCCACAAGTTTCTATTCAGCAACCGCTTAAAATACCTACACTCTGTGTTCACCTGCTTTAAAAATTTAGATCTCGTTTTCAGAATCTCAAATCTCAAAAACAAGTCGTTTTTAATTTTTTAATTTTTGGTTTTAATTTGAAAAAAAAAAAAAAAACGATTGAACGAATGATACACGGCAGTGATGCGCGGGTCATTGTATAATCAACCCGCACCCGACCGACGTTTTCAACTAACCCGCCCGCAACTCGGACCGCAAACAAAAGAAAGAAAATATTGTAGGCTACCCGACCGACCCGCTTCCTGGCCCGCATATTGGGCCATAGACGTAACTAGGGGTGCGCATTTTTCTGAATGCTGTGTTTTGTAATAAAGGCTTGATTTATTCATTTATTTCGTTTCATTTTCTTAAAGCTGCCGTCGGCAACATTTTTTTGATCAAATTCAGTGAAATTGACACTATAATCCGACAGAACAACATAAATAAGGTGGTTTTAGAAAAAACCCGAGCTTCTAACTCCACCTGGAGCGTGTTATTTTGTTTTGCAAAAATCCACCGCTCCCGGATCATCGGGTCTAAACAGTGAGATCTGACTGTCAATCACAGGTCGTGCACAAATCACAGATCCCCCTCCCTCGCGCAGACGCGGACGTTACAATATCACATGCACACAACACGCCTGAAGTTCGCCTGAAGATTGTACGAAGCGTGATGGCAGAGAGAAAATCTAATAACAAGCTTCCAGTTACTCGGTTATTGCTGTCTATGGATAGATTAGCCAGGGCAGCCTACCTCCGAGTCTATGGTGTTGATCGATGCTGAAGACGAACGCGTTCACAGAAAATCAGGTACACACGCACTGACGATGGGCGGGTGCTCGTTGGTAGTGGGGGAGGGGCATGAGAGTTGTAAACATTCAAAATTTTGTCAGCTCTTATTCAAAAGTTAATAACGCGCTCAACATTCAAATAAGGATTTCCCACTTTCATCTCTATCTGCAGACTGAGCTCGTGCGTCATCCTCGCGCCATGTTATTCAGCCAATAAAGTGTAGACCTATGTATTTCATAGACAATTGTGTCTATATAAATTACAAAGGTTTAATTGTCATCTTTATTTCAAACGACCCGACCGAACGGATGACTCGTAACCGCGGGTGACCGCAGGCACTCGCTCATTTTGGATCAACCCGCGCATCACTGATACACGGGGCCTATTTGTAAACCGTTATAGTAAAATAAAAAATAAAAAAACGGACTTCCAAAACAATCCGGCGGGCCAGAAAATATTGCTGGACTAGGGCTTTCTTGAGGCTCGCATCAGCATTTACGGATGATGAGTTTTGTGATGCGGTTGCAGATGAAATAATACCCCATTTGTGCAGCTCTATCAATAACAACATTGAACACTATAGGCTACACAAATAGTATTTTTTTATTTTTTTTATTTAGGCGATTAATTTTCCATAGTGACATAGGAGGTGCCGGATCCAATAAAAAAGGTTCCGTATCCAACGTCGGGCGTGTTCCGGCTCAAATTAAGCCACGACTCACGAGACAGTCTAACGAAACAAAATCACAGTAACGCAGCCTCCTTACGGGAAAGTAACAGTAATCTAATTACTGTTTTTGCAATTGTAATCCCTTACTTTACTCGTTACTTGAAAAAAGTAATGGGATTACAGTAACGTGTTACTTCTAACGCGTTACTGCCCATCAGTGCTCAGGAACGAGAGATTTGTCTTTATGAAGCTAGAATTCTCTTCTTTTAAATGAAGTAAGCAGGCCTTTTGTCCCTCCTCCCTTTCATTCTTCAGATCAGGAGAAATTGTATCTGCTGTGCCCAGTAAGGGCTTTAGATGCTTATGTCCAAAGGCATTCCCTCAGCGTCTCGTTCCCTCTTCACAGAACCAGGGCTACAGTTGTAACCTGAGACATTTTTGTTTAGTCAAGTTTAAGTTGACTAAACGTCTAGGCGGTTTAATCTAGTCTCAGTCAATGAAAATTTAGTCACATTTTCATCATGCTGCATAATGGTTACATTGATCACAATTATTTTGCTCAAAATTGTAAGTGCAACAATCATTGTTTTCACATTTCATCAGAATTGTTGCATTTTCACCAGAATTATTGCACTTTCACCTCAAAATCAAGATAATGTCAACTTGTACGCATGCTAACAACAAACAGCTTTACCCATTCTACAACAAACAGCTTTACCCATTCTACAACAAACAGCTTTACTCATTCTACACTAAAATGATAAGACAAATAAAATGAGAAATTATGAATTCTATTATTTGTACAATAATAATAATAATTAATATTAGCTCAGACAAAATCATTGGCTCTTGTCTGGGCTCACCCCTC